>NW_020837967.1:25855723-26495991 GCF_003676395.1 Aethalodelphis obliquidens | reverse complement strand
CCCCTCCCTCCCCCTCCTTCCCTCCCCGTCCTGGAGGGCTAGTCCCCGCTCTGGCCACCAGGTAGGAAACGTTCACCTTCCCTAAAGCACAGTGAGAGGTTTCAGCAGAAACTTCACGGCAGAACCAGTAGCAAATGGAAAATAGTCGTTAGAAACACCGTTTTGCTTCCCCACAGGCTTCCAGACAGGAGTCCTGTAGCGTTCCGGGAGGGCTTCTGTGTACCTGAAAGCTTCACTGGGTTCTCAAAAATAGCACAAGGCCTCTCACAGGATATTTGAGGTGCACATTTTTCTCTCCAGAAGGCAAATAAGCTAGAATTTTCGAACACTCACTGGAAAAGCAGAAACTGCTCTTGGATACTCTAGTTCAGAGAACTGGAATGAAGTGAGAACACTTTCCCCGTGTTTTTTTGTTTTCTTTGTTTTGTGTTTTTTTGCGGTACGCGGGCCTCTCACTGTTACGGCCTCTCCCGTTGCGGAGCACAGGCTCCGGACGCGCAGGCTCAGCGGCCATGGCTCACGGGCCCAGCCGCTCCGCTGCATGTAGTATCTTCCCGGACCGGGGCACGAACCCGTGTTCCCTGCATCGGCAGGTGGACCCTCAACCACTGTGCCACCAGGGAAGCCCTCCCCGTGCTTTTAAATGCCTTTTTTTAATGTGGGTTAAGATGACCTTGATCCCACCAGTAGACACTCTACCAACAAGAGACCAACCTTGAAAAGCCAGAGGGGAATGAGGGAGTGGGAAAAAAGAAAATATTTGGTGGGGGAAAAAAGAGAGAGGGAATGAGCAGTGTACTGTCTTGGGGGTTGGAGTGTTTGGGGACAGTGCTGGACAACCCAGGGTGGAGAGTGTTTAGGAACTAGAACTGGGTTGTTTTTCCTTAAAGCCAGGGAGGCAGATGTGTGGGGATGTTAGGTGTCACATGTCAGGGTAGTAGGCTGTCCCTGCTCAAAAACAGAGCCTTTCTGCAGACACATAAAGAAACAAGATCGATTTGACCTTTGTTTGGGGTCTTCTTCTCTTCTTGAGAGTGTGAAAGTTGTTAGGAGTGGAATCATTTTGCCCGAAGGGGACTCTACCTCCAGAGAACCCTAGAGTTGCGAACACCAGAAAGGAAGATTCCGTGCCAATAGGTATAAAGGGCCCATTCAAAAAAAAAAAAAGAGAGAGATTACACTCAAAGACAGTCACAGCATCCTAGCTGTAGAGTTGATGCATGTCACAAACTGGTGAAGGTAAACAAGCTGGTGAGGGTCCACCTTTCAGAGGCATTCTGGAGTGGTCCTGGAAGCAGGGAAACTTCTTTGGGTACTTTATTTCACTTGTGCATTTTAATCAGCTGTGTGAGAGAGCGTTTACTGAGCCCTATGTAGAAACTGGCCAGAGATCTACAAAGTTCTGGACAATTGACCTTGGTTCGCAAAGGAGGGAAAAGCCAGCACCGACCAAGATCTGAGCATTTGTGTCCTCATGTGCCAAATGCATGCCAAGGGGCCGAATCTCCCATTGCTTAATCTGATTGCAAAATTGGAATTTGCTGGAATTTATTAACCTTGAGATTTTCCAAGAAAAAAAGCTTCTAATAATACTTAAATTTGTAGAATTCCCAGCTGGCTTCTTCCAGTTTTTTCTTGCCATGTGGAAGCACTGACGTGGCTGTGTCTCAGCTCTCAGTTTAACTGACCACTTCTCAGAGTGCTGACCACCCCACCGAAAGAAGCCTCCCAGGAGGACTTAACTAGTCTTTGTCTCTTTGCCTGTCCCCTACCACTGCAGTGAGCACCATGAAATAGGGACCTTTTCTGTCTCCTTCAAGTCTGTACCCCTAAGAGCTAGAAGAGAGACTGACCCGCGGAAAGAGCACAATTGATGAATCATCTGGTCAAAGATGGCTGGCTACCTGACGTTCTTTGTTGAACCAGGTGCCGGAAAGGTGAGGCCCACATCTCCCTGGACACAACTGATGAACCAGTTTGATGATTCTGAGTGGCTGTGTTATGGAAAAGAGCCTTCAACACAGAGAGCACCCAGCTGTTTGCTGAGGCAGAGGTCTCTCCCCGCACTGCCTGCAGCTAGAACATGACCCAGTTCTGTCCAGTGTCCTTTAGAGAAGGTCTGCCATGGGCAGCTGAGACAGGCTTGAACATGTTCGACTCCCCCCCCCCCCCACCTTCTGCCAGCTGAATGTGCTCTCTGTGAGACCAGCCACCCTGGCTCAGGGCAGCTCAGCAACCCTGGGGCACAGCAGATGAGGCACGGAGGCTGTGGCAGTATTTGCTCCGGTTGCCTAACAAGAGAAGCATACCGTCTCACAGCTCTAGAAGCTAGAAGTCCAAACACAAGGTGTCAGCAGCGTCCGTTCCTTCTGGGGCTGTGAGGGAAGGATCTGTTCCAGGCCTCTCTTGGCTTGTGATGGACATCTTCATGGTCATGGGATGTCCTCCCCATATACCTGTCTCTGTGTGTAAATGTCCCCCTTTTCTAAAGACAACCATCATATTGGACTATCCTCATTAGCTCATTTTAATTTGCATTACCTCTGTAAGACCCTCTCTCCTCCGAGGTTGCATTCTGAGGAACTGGGACTTCAACATACGAATGGGAGTGGAGGACACAATAGCAAACATAACATTCTGTAAACGGGGGGCTCAGTGGGTTTCAAGGGCCCATTCATCGGTGTTAGAGTGAGGCCCAGGGGTGTGAGGCAGCCAACAGGGGCATTTACAGGCCATAACCAGGAGAAGGTGACAGGCAAGGTTGGTCTGAGTGTCCGATACCTCAATCAGGAAAGGACTGACAGTGGAGAACACCATGAATCAGGGAAGTACAATCGCTATATTGTGCGATCATGGAGTTAAGTCTCATTATGGGACAAGATTGCCTCTTAGTGGAATTTTTTCAGGAGATTTCAACAGAATTCTGATGCTGGGAAAATTTGCACGAGGTCTGATGAAGTCCTAACGGCCCACTTCCCCAGGTCCGACCTTTCCTTACAGATCGAGACAAACAGTCAAAGAAGTCCAGCCTCAGCGGCCTTCTCAGTGATGTGCGATGGACCGCGAGCACGTTCAGAAATGAAATGGCTCTCTTTTTAGATTCTAACTTCCTAGAGATTCATTTATTTGGTAAGTGCTTTTTTGGATACCAGTATGTGCTAGGCAGTCCGTTGGCAGAACTGGGTTTTCCAATTGGAGTACTGGCAAAAAAAAAGGAGTCCATTA
Organism: Aethalodelphis obliquidens; assembly: GCF_003676395.1. NCBI lineage: Eukaryota > Metazoa > Chordata > Mammalia > Artiodactyla > Delphinidae > Aethalodelphis > Aethalodelphis obliquidens. The sequence goes on along the minus strand of NW_020837967.1, from coordinate 26,492,766 downwards.
AACTCTTTTGAAAATCCCTGGAATAGAAGGAAGGCCAGTGGCGGGGAGCACAGGAAGCAGAGAGAGAGAAGAGGATGGTGCGTCGGGCAGGATCGCAGACGGGAGGGCCTTGAAGCCATGACAGAGTCCGATTTTATTCCAGAAGCAAATGAAAGTTATCGGAGGATTTTAAGGAGGGCGTGGCATGATCTGATTCATGTTGCTAAGAAGCTATCCTGGCTATTAAGGTGCAAAAGTAGAAGCAGAGAGACTATTACTAAGCCACCGTGGGTCAGGTCCCTAAGGAAATAGAGTCCAACATGGAGAAATGCCTGTGAGACAAGTACCGGGGACTCTTTCCAGGGGAGCAAAGGCAGCAGGACGGGACCAGAGGAAGGCTGAATTGCAGTCCAGTTACCACAACCACAGGGAGAGCTCTGAGTCTGGGGGCCTGGGGGGCCCTACAGAGTTTTCCCGTATTGAGGAGAGGGCTCTGGGGGGGGTGCTTTATATCTCGTTATCTTTATATCTTTCTCCCCCCACAGCTAAATTTTTATTTAGTTGATAACCTCCATTACACACTAAGTTAATCTTTTTTCTTCCCGTGTTACTGACAGATAATTGACATGCACCACTGTGTAAGTTTAAGGTGTACCACGTAATGAGCTTACATACATCATGAAGTGATTGTCACAAGTTATCACAGTAAGTCTATTGTCACAATAAGTTTAGTGAACATTCATGATCTCATATAGATTCAAAATTGTAAAAATAGAGAAAAATTTTTCCTTGTGATGAGAACAATTAGGGTTTACTCTTTCATATGTAAGCTACAGCCATGTTAATTGTACTTATCATGTTGTACATTACATCCCTAGCAATTATGTGTCTTATAACTGGAAGTCTGTACCTTTTGAGCCCCTCCATCCAACCCCCCTCCCCCCCGACACCCACCTCTGGTAATCACAAATCTGATCTCTTTTTCTATGAGTTTGCTTGTTTGTTTTTGAAGTATAATTGGCCTACAACACTATGTAAGTTCCTGGTACACAACATAGTGATTTGATATTTCTGTGCGATAACTATAGCTATGACATGTCACTATACAAACATATTACATATTAATTTTGAGCTATATTTCCCACACTGTACTTGCACACCCATGACTCATTTATTTTGCATCTGGAATTTTGTGCCTCTGAATCTCCCTCACCTATTTCTTTCCTCCTCTCACCCTGCTCCCCTCTGGCAACCACCTGTTTGTTCTCTGTATCTGTAACTCTCTGTTGTGTTATGTTTGTCCATCTGTTTTGTTTTTTAGAGTGCACATATAAGTGAAATCATAAGTATTTGTCTTTCTCTGACGTATTTCAGCATAATACCCTCTAGGTCCATCCATGTTGCTGCAAATGGCAAGATTTCATTTTTTTCATGGCTGAGTAATATTCTATTGTGTGTGTGGTATATATACACCTTCTTTATCCATTCACCTATTGATGGGCATTTAGGTTCCTTCCATATCTTGGCTATATTGTGGATAATTCTACAGTGAACACAGGCATGCATATTAGTGTTTTTGTTTTCTTCAGATAAATATCTAGGAGTGGAACTGCTGGATCGTATGGCAGTTCTATTTTTAATTTTTTAAGGGGCCTCCATACTGTTCTCCATAGTGGCTGCACCAACTTACATTCCCACCAACAGTGCACAAGGGTTCCCTTTTCCCCACATCTTCACCACACTTGTTATTTGTTGTCTTTTTGGTAACAGACGTTCTGACAGGTGTGAAGTGGTATCTCATTGTGGACTTGATTTGCATTTTCCTGATGATTAGTGATGTTGAGCATCTTTTCGTGTGCCTGTTGGCCATCTGTATGCCTTCTTTGGAAAAATGTCTATTCAGGTCCTCTGCTCATCTTTTCATTAGGTTCTTTGGTTTTTTGATGTCGAGTTGTATGAGTTCTTTGCATATTTTGGATATTAGCTTCTTATCAGATATATCATTTGCAAATATCTCCTCCCATTCAGTAGGTGGCCTTTTCATGTTGTTGATAGTTTCCTTTACTGTGCAAAAGCTTTTTAGTTCGACGTAGTCTCATTTGCTTAATGTTGCTTTTGTTTCCCTTGCCTGAGGAGACAGATTCAAAAAAATTTTGCAGACTGATGTCAAAGTTTTCTTCTAGAAACTGCCTATGTTTTCTTCTAGAAGATTTATGGTTTCAGGTCTTAACATTTAAATCTTTAATCCATTTTGAATTTATTTTTGTGTGAGAGTATAGTCCAGTTTGATTCTTTCCCATGTAGCTGTCCAGTTTTCCCAGCACCACTTATTGAAGAGACTGTCTTTTCCTCATTGTATATCCTTGCCTCCTTCATCATAGATTAATTATCCTTGCCCAGATAAGTGTGGGTTCATTTCTGAATAGATTCGTGGGAATCTATTCTGTTCCATTGATCTGTGTGTCTTTTTTTGTGCCAGTACCACATTGTTTTGATTACTGTAGCTTTCTTTGTAGTATAGTTTGAAATCAGGGAGTGTGATACCTCCAGCTTTGTTCTTCTTTCTCAAGATTGTTTTGGCTATTCAGGATCTTTTATGTTTCCATACGGATTTTAGAATTATTTGCTCTAGTTCTGTGAAAAATGCCATTGATATTTTGATGGGGATTGCATGAAATCTGTAGATTTCCTTGGGTAGTATGGTCATTTTAACAATATTAATTCTTCCAGTTCATGAACACAGTATATTTTTCCATCTGTTTGGGTCATCTTAAATTTCTTTCATCAGCGTTTTATAGTTTTTTGTGTGCAAGTCTTTTACCTCTGCAGGTAGGTTTATTCCTAGGTATCTTATTCTTTTTGATGTGACGGTAACTGAGATTGTTTTCTTAATTTTTCTTTTTGATAGTTTGTCATTAGTGTATAGAAATGCAACAGATTTCTGTATATTAATTTTATATCCTGCAACTTTACGGAATTTGTCAATGAGTTCTAGTGGTTTTTTGGTGCTGTCTTTAGGATTTTCTATGTATAGTATTATGTCATTTGCAAACAGCAACAGTTTTACTTCTTGCTTTCCAATTTGGATTCCTTTTATTTATTTTTCTTCTCTGATTGCCATGGCTAGGACTTCCAATACTATGTTGAATAAAAGTGGTGAGAGTGGGCATCCTTGGCTTTTTCCTGATCTTAGAGGAAATGCTTTCAGCTTTTCACCATTGAGTATGACGTTAGCAATGGGCTTGGCATATATGGCCTTTGTTATGTTGAGATATGTTCCCTCTATACCCACTTTCTGGAGAGTTTTAATCACAGATGGATGTTGAATTTTGTTGAAAGCTTTTTCTGCATCTATTGAGATGATCATATGGTTTTATTCTTCAAATTGTTAATACGGTGTATCACATTGATAGATTTGCAGATATTGAACCATCCTTGCATCCTTGGGATAAATCCCACTTGATGCTGGTGCATGATCTTTTTAATGTATTGTTGAGTTTGGTTGCTAATACTTTGCTGAGGATTTTTGCACCTCTTTACCTATATTGGCCTGTAATTTCTATTTTTGTGATACCATTGTCTGGTTTTGGTAACAGGATGATACTGGCCTCACAGAATAAGCTTGATCAGCTTCTTGTTTGTACTTTGTCTTCACTCTTTCCTTTCTGTAGTCTCAGTCTAGCCCTTTTGGTGAGAAAGGAGAGTGAAAGAAGAAGAAGTAAAAGGACAAGGAATCTTCTAACTTCTCTGCCCTGTCATAAACTACCTTTGCATTCATTGCATTAAGCCTAATCTGGCTCATTCTCTTGTGAATGTTTTTCCTTAGAATTTCAAAAATCTTGCAGTGTTGGTGGCCCTTCCCACTGTATTTTGCTCCATCCCAAAACAGCCTTCTTCCTTCTGACTACATTCTTGGGAATCTACAGTTCACACATTTACTTTCTGCTGAGGTCTTATAGCTGCCATCCCACCTCCTCCAACCCCCAGTGTATTTTTCACCCACAGCCAAAATCTGGCCCATGGAAAGCACTCACACATTATTTGCTCAGCAAACTCTAGAGCACAGGTCAGTCCTATCGCAATAGATGCTTTCCTCCACTTTGCTGCCAGAGCCACTCTACTCTGCCTGTCTCTCACCCCCCAGGCTCATCCACCATCTCCTCCCCTCCTCACAACTGCACAGGATAAAGGACACATATTAAGCTCTCTGAGTAGTCTCCTTAAAGTCCTTCTTCTTCCTTCCTTCTGAACTGAGGTTGGGGGGCAGGTGAGTAGAAAAAAGATGGCTAGCACAGCTCTCTCCAAAAAGCTCTTCCCTGGAAATCCACTCATTTCCCTTCTATAACTTCAATATCGGTGAGTCAGGAAATTGACTTTCCAGTTATAACCTTTACAATTTTACATGTCAGCCTAGTGCCTTACTCTGGAATAAATTGTCTACTGTATCTTGAATCCCAATGTCTTGAATTAGTGAAACAATTTTAACATATTATTTCTTAGGTATATGTACAAATTGTGGATGATTTCAGAGCAAATCAATAATATACATTGCCTTAGAAAGTGAATGGATGGGGAAGAATTATTAGTGTTTTCATTTATATGCCTCCTTATCTTCTGATGTGTTACAATGAGCCTGTGTTCCTATAGTAAATGATTAGGACTGTGTAAGAAACAATAGACGTAGAACATATGAGTAATTTATATATATACAGATTATTCAAAATTAGGCCATATATCAAAGGTCATTTCATATGCATTAATCAAAATGATTTTGATTCTAAAGTAAAAGTGGTGTAGGATTGCCTTAAACATTTTGACTTGAAGGAAACACAGAAGTGTTTTCTCAGATCTTTATCTCGTATATACATGTAGTGCAATTGATTGTCCTTTTGATTGGAAGATTTGAGTGAAAAGATAATCAAAATGACAGAATCTCAAACTGAATTTGGGGAGCACTGAGGCAGGCATGTTGTGTGCTTCATTTCTGTATAAATGAAAAAATAAAAAATAAACCCATAGAGGTACCTTCTCTTACCAGTTCTATCATTTTATAGAAATGATAAAAACTGGCCTACAGGGTTAATTAAACCTGTATGCTACATCCCTAACATGACAGTGGGGAAAGAGAACGGGAGGGAAGATGAAATGGGTGAAACAAGTCAACAAAATGTGGGTAATAGAAAACAGAAGGGTTGAAATGGCTTAGCCGAGAAGAGAAAGCTGAAACCTAAAAGCTTGAAGGGATCAAAGCCAATAAAAATAAAACATTTGCAGAAAAATAGACCTGGAAAGACTCAGAACTTGGAGGCATCTCTAAAGGTGAAGAGTAGACTGAAAACAGGAAAAGAGCTTGAAAGCCTTGTTCAAGGAGGAGCTGGACTTACAAACCTTTTCCCCGACAGGGAGGTTTATCAGTCAGGGCGCCAGGAGCAGCTGAAAACACTGTACGGAAATCATGGAACCCGGAATGCTGACCATCCCCGCCGCCCCCTCTCCTGGACCCTTCCTCCCACTGGCAACCCGACTTCCATCTTCAGGCAGAAGATCTGACACTGACCAGCATGAATGCAAAGATCTACAGGTGCTGACATTTGAGAGTTCTTCCAGTCAAATAGGTGTTGGAAGAGGGGACGTGTATGGGTAGCATGGGGCAGGAGTGGTGGCAACAGAATTATACCCTCTACTTCCAGAATAAAGAGTCAGCAATACTCTCTAAAAAGAAAAACCAAGCCATAGCAGTTTAAGCATGTCATTTAGAAATTTGGAAATGTTGAGCAATACCAAAGACAAGTAAGAAAAAAAAAAAAAAAAGACAAGTAAGAGTCTTGCCCATCACTGTGATTTTTAAGAAAAGAAAAAAAACAGGATCCAATCAACTTCTCAAGAAAAACCAGGGCCAGCCACCTTGTGGAAAGGCTGTGCTCCATCATCCAGGCCTGGCTAATCACACACAGACTTAAGAGACCCAGTCCTGATGAACTCAGACATTGGAGAGGGCAAAGCTTCTGTGACAAGTAGCTAGTGCTGCAAGAATGCTGCAAGACACGGAGCCCAAACTCAGTGGTACACGTGGATCTGTACTCACAGACCTTCAGGTCAGTTGCAGTTCTTGTAGCTTGGCTCACCTAGGTGAGCCCTGCGTAAGTGCTCTGCTTCAGGCTCTGCTTCTGGGCTTGGTTCCAGGCCTTGTTCCGGAACTCAGGCTCGGGGCAGTGGCTACCTGTGGGATGTACTTGTTGTAGTGAGTCACTTTCATGGACATTCCAAGCCTCTGATTGCATCACATCAACTGACATCCCATGGATCCAAAAACTCACATGGCCAAGCTCAAAGCCAAAGGTTGGGAGCTATTATTTGCCCACCATGAAATCATGGCAAGGGTGTGGATAATCTGACACCACTTCAACAGAGTGAAGAAATCACTGGAACTAATAATCTACTGAAGCACCCTTCTTCGTGTATCATTCATCAAGTGGGTTCTAATTTTGGTCTTCATTCCCAGTGCGTTATCATGGTGGTTCTGTCACCTTATCATATTGTCTATCCTCTAGCAGGAATATCTAAGGTTGTTTGCAAATAATTTAAACACACTGTAATCATAAGTTTAAAAAAAAAGAATATCTAGGATGAATAGCCTAGTTAAGTGTTCTGATTTGCTTCTTTATTTTTATGCAATTATTCTGAGTCTTTAAAAAATCTTTTTATAAATTATTTTATTCAAAGTCTCTCTTTTTTGTTCTAAACTCTCTCTTTTATCTAAGTAAGAAGACAGAATACCATAAAAAAATGTTTCACCCCATTTTATGTCAAGTAGCACTTGGTCCCTGTTCTGGATTTTTTAAAAAGTAGAAACTCAGGGCAAATCCACTGGAATGCAGGGAAAGTTATTTGATATAGAAAATGTGCACTCTAGCCAAGAAGTGATTACTCCAGAAATCCTCATGGAGAATAAAGGATTTAATGTGAGACTTGATATTTTGGAAAAACAAACTGAGGATTAATAATATCCGGGTGATGTCTCCCAAAAACACCAAAGGAAACAGTGAAGACGTCTTAAAAGAATGGCTTCCAGATGCCTAGTAAATCATGTGTCTCTACCAAATGAGAACATGGCTTAAGGAGGATATTACTTATTTTGAGAAAAGAAGCATTGTTTGGGTGACTAGTCGTCTTTTGCCCTTCAACTCTGTAATATTATTAGAGATACAGAAGCGAGGAGCATTATCCTTTTTGAATAATGGAATGATGGATACCATTATTTGCGGTGAAAATTAGTTCTACCATTCAGTGTGACTTTTGTAAGAAAATTAATAAATTAGGGTTTTACGGTGAGATGATTTGTCTTCTTTGGTGACTGGAGTATATCTCGGAGTCTTGTAAAGTGGAAGAAGGATGATTGTAAAAAGGTAGGATGAGAAAACCGGGCCGAGGCTTAGTGCACAGGAACGTTTTTAGATACATAAATTTCAGAAACAATTTGGAATCTGGAAATTGATTTCCTATAAAGCATCTACACCCACAGACCCTTTGGCAAGAGTTCATGTGTTCCCAGTTTGGAAACCACTCACTTGGTTCACTGATGGAGCGTCTCGTGCCCCATATTCCTCTGCCCTTTGCAGTCTTAGGTCACACCCTCCAATACGCTCCAGGGTGGATCTGCACCGATCACAATGTGCCAGAACTTACTAGCTTTCAGAGTTGGGGTCCTGAAGAGCATTTACTGAGGTCACTGGCATTGGTTTTCCATATTGAAATCTTCCTTTGACTTTGTCGGTGATTCATATTCTCATCCCTGTAATATTACCTGGCAAGTGTTTGGGCTTGAGCAATTCTGCTCTGGGTTTTGTCACTGGATTAGCAAACAGCAACAGCAGCAATAGCAGCAGGAACAAAACTAGTCTCTAGGGATCGCAAACAGATTGTAATCAGGTATCATAGAACAGAAATTAGAATGTGTGCATTCTCTCTGAGAGATATTGCATTTACTCAATTAAATTTCCTATAGAGGATTTTAAGCACAAATGGGCCATTTTGCAATTTCCATGAACTGTAAGTTCTTAAGGTTAAAAAAAAAAAAAAAAAAGAAGTCTAAATGAACCTAATTAATCTTCTGTTTCCTTCCTAACTGGCAAATCAGCTGAAAGAGGCAGAAGCACAGATTAATAAACCATATGCAATATATTGCCAGCTGTCATTTGAGGAAACTATTTTTTCTTCTGTCCTATTGATTACCTAAGTGTTATAGTAACATCACAGGAGCTCTTTGGGATTAGGGAAGCCATGATGATTTTTCTCCCTCCTTTGCAAAATTGTCTACTTCCTTAGTTTCTGTAAACTCACTTTGTATTAGTTAAGATTAGGTTCTGGTGTGAGAAACAGAGTCCAAAAACCAGTGGCTTACGGAGGACAGAGGTTTATTACAACAAGAGTCTGCAGCAGTGGTTCAACTCCGCAAAGTCCTAAGGGACCCAGGCTGCTCCTCCCCTGGGCAGGACCCACATTTCCACAGTCCGCTCCATCTCCAGACATCAGGACCACATTCCTGCCAACAGCAGGTTGGAAAGCATGAAAAGGGGCAAAGGTCATGTACTGCCTTACTTTTAGGAAACTGCCACACCACAATTCTACTCATATCTCAATGGCCAAAATTAATCATATGGAACATTTTTGCTTTTTACATTTTGAAGCTATCGTAATAGGTACATAGAAATTTAAATTTTTTTTTTGGCCGCGCTGCACCGAGTGGCATGTGGGATCTTAGTTCCTTGACCAGGGATAGAACCTGCACCCCCTGCACTAGAAGCACGGAGTATTAACCACTGAACCACCAGGGAAGTCTCTTGTTATCTTTTCTAAGGATCTGACCCTTTTATCATTATAAAGTTAACCTGTTTTTCTCTAGTAATGATGTTTGCTTGAAAGTATATTTTTTATGATTTTAATAGAGGTACACCAACTTTCTGTTTGGTGATTTCCTGGGGTATGTTTTCCATCCTTTTACTTTCAACTTTTCTGGAAACTAACATTTTAGATATGTTCATTGTAAAAGAATATAGGTGATTTTTAAAAAATACATCTGACAATCTATGGGATTGACATGTACACACTGCTATATTTAAAACAGATAACCACCATGGATGTATTGTATAGCATGCGGAACCCTACTCAATAATCTGTAATAACCTAAATGGGAAAAGAATTTGAAAAAGAATAGAAACATGTATATGTATAACTGAATCACTTCGCTGTACACCTGAAACTAACACAACATTGTTAATCAACTATACTCCAATATAAAATAAAAAATTTTTTAATAAAATAAAACACAAAAGACCCCGAATAGCCAAAGCAATCTTGAGAACGAAAAACGGAGCTGGAGGAATTAGGCTCTCTGATTTCAGACTATACTACAAAGCTACAGTAATCAAGACAGTATGGTACGGGCACAAAAACAGAAAGATAGATCAATGGAACAGGATAGAAAGCCCAGAGATAAACCCACGCACATATGGTCACCTTATCTTTGATAAAGGAGGCAGGAATGCACAGTGGAGAAAGGACAGCCTCTTCAATAAGTGGTGCTGGGAAAACTGGACAGGTACATGTAAAAGTATGATATTAGATCACTCCCTAACACCATACACAAAAATAAGCTCAAAATGGATGAAAGACCTAAATGTAAGGCCAGACACTATCAAACTCTTAGAGGAAAACATAGGCAGAACACTCTATGACATAAATCACAGCAAGATCCTTTTTGACCCACCTCCTAGAGAAATGGAAATAAAAACAAAAATAAACAAATGGGACCTAATGAAACTTCAAAGCTTTTGCACAGCAAAGGAAACCATAAACAAGACAAAAAGACAACCCTCAGAATGGAGAAAATATTTGCAAATGAAGCAACTGACAAAGGATTAATCTCCAAAATTTATAAGCAGCTCATGTAGTTCAATAACAAAAAAACAAACAACCCAATCCAAAAATGGGCAGAAGACCTAAATAGACATTTCTCCAAAGAAGATATACAGACTGCCAACGAACACATGAAAGAATGCTCAACATCACTAATCATTAGAGAAATGCAAATCAAAACTACAATGAGGTATCACCTCACACCAGTTAGAATGGGCATCATCAAAAAATCTAGAAACAATAAATGCTGGAGAGGGTGTGGAGAAAAGGGAACCCTCTTGCACTGTTGGTGGGAATGTAAATTGATACAGCCACTGTGGAGAACAGTATGGAGGTTCCTTAAAAAACTACAAATAGAACTACCATATGACCCAGCAATCCCACTACTGGGCCTATACCCTGAGAAAATTATAATTCAAAAAGAGTCATGTACCAAAATGTTCATTGAAGCTGTATTTACAATAGCCCGGAGATGGAAACAACCTAAGTGTCCATCATTGGATGAATGGATAAAGAAGATGTGGCACATATATACAATGGAATATTACTCAGCCATAAAAAGAAACGAAATTGAGCTATTTGTAATGAGGTGGATAGACCTAGAGTCTGTCATACAGAGTGAAGTAAGTCAGAAAGAGAAAGACATGCTAACACATATATATGGAATATAAGGAAAAAAATGTCATGAAGAACCTAGGGGTAAGACAGAAATAAAGACACAGACCTACTAGAGAATGGACTTGAGGATATGGGGAGGGGGGAGGGTAAGCTGTGACAAAGCAAGAGAGAGGCATGGACATATATACACTACCAAACGTAAGGTAGATAGCTGGTGGGAAGCAGCCACATAGCACAGGGATATTGGCTCGGTGCTTTGTGACCACCTGGAGGGGTGGGATAGGGAGGGTGGGAGGGAGATGCAAGAGGGAAGAGATATGGGAACATCTGTATATGTATAACTGATTCACTTTGTTATAAAGTAGAAACTAACATACCATTGTAAAGCAATTATACTCCAATAAAGATGTAAAAAATAAAATAAAGTAAAAAAATATAGTCTGACAATCTTTGCATTTGAAGAAGGTATTTAATTTATTTACATTATGTGAAATCTTATTTTGTGCTTTCCATTTGTCCCATCTTTTCTATGATTCTTTTTCTCTCCTCTGTTTCCTTCTATTTGAATTGATTAATTTTTTTTTCTAACTCTGTTGTACCTACTATTATTTGGAAGTTGTGCACTCTGATATTGTTCTCCAAAAATAACAGGCATCATTAACTTATCAAAGTCTCAGATTGAACAATGTCTCTCTCCACCTGCTGAGCCCTCATCCCTGTCAGAGTTGTCTCCCTTCTGGGATAACATGCTGTGGTGCTCACGCATTTAAATTCTTTTAACCCCTTAAAACTTTGACATTGCTGCTTTATACAGTCATCATTTCATATTATTTCTTTCTGTGCATATATTTACCAATTTCTCCGCTTTCCATTTGTTTTAAAAATAGAATCATTGAGGTATGATTGACATACAATAAACTGTACATATTAAAAGTGTACAGTTTGAAAAGTTTCAACGTAAGTGAAACAATCACTACAGCCAGGAGAATGAATATATCGTCACCTCCAAAAGGTTTCTCAGGCCCCTTTTAATCCTTCACTCCTACCTCTTTATTTATTGTTGTCAGCGGTATTTCAGGCAGGCGCCTAAATCCAAATCCTATTACTCTGTCACAGCTATTAGTGAACATCTCTCTCCATTTGTGTTTGTATCTCAGACTTTGGGTTTTGTTTTTGTTTTTTTTTTAATATTTATTTATTTTTTTATCTGGCTGTGCCGGATCTTCGTTGTGGCATGCGGGATCTGTTTTTAGTTGTGGCGTTGCGAACTCTTAGTTGCAGCAGGTGGGATCTAGTTCCCTGACCAGAGATCGAACCTGGGCCCCCTGCACTGGGAGCTCAGCATCTTACCCACTGGACCACCAGGTAAGTCCCTGTATCTCAGACTTTGAATATGAGATCACTTTCCTTCTCTCTCTTTTACACTCTTTAGATTTTCCCTTAGTGAAGGTCTACTAATGGCAGATATCCCTCAGTTTTTGATGGCCTGAGAATATCATCAGTTTGGCTTCATGCAGAAAAGATACTTTGTTCTAAGAATAGAGATCCCTTTGTACATTGAATATATCGCTTCACAGTCTCCTGGCTTCCTTTTTGCCATCAAGAAAGCAGCTGTGTGTCCCTCCTCTGAAGATAGTGCAGCTCCTTTAAAGATCTTCTCTTTTCTGTGGTGCTCTACACTTTCACTATGAGTTTTCTAGTTGTGGGTTTCCTTCGTATTTATCTGCCTGATTTTCTCTGTGCCCTTGAATCTGACAGAAGATACTTTTCAACAGTTCTGGAAAATTCTCAGCCATTTTATTCTCACATAATACCTCTGCTCCCCTTCTTTCCTTTCTTCCTGAAGCTCCAATTCGGCACATATGTACTCTATCCACAAATTTTTTTACCTATTTTTCCATATATTGCATGTCATATCTGTGCAACCTTCTGGATAATTTCCTCAGGACTATTTATCTTTGAGATCACTAACTCTCTCCTCAGCTGTGTCTAATCTACTGTTAAGCCCATCCATTGAGGGTTTATTTTCTTCATTTCAGTTATTAGGTTTTTCATTTCCAGGTGTTCTATTTGGTTCTTGCTCAAATTTGGTCATTTTATATAGTTTATTCTCTGTACAGATTTTCAAACTTTTATTTCTTTATACATGCTAAACATAATTATTTTATATTCTTATAATAATAATATCTGAAGTCTTGTATTGCTACTTCACAATCATGGTACCTTGTTTCCCTGTGTGTTGAATGGTTTCTTGCTGTGAGCTGCTCATTTCCCTTGGAAATTTGTTTTTCAAGGAATTCTTTGGGAACTGGGAAAAAAGCTTCCACCAGAGAAGACTGACCTTTGCTTCTGCCGGACACCTAGGGTACTATATGTTTAAGACTACTTTAAACTACTGGTATCATCTTATATATTTGATCTGTAATTTTTCACATAAGAGTATATCATGAAATGTCTGTCATTCTAGACAAATTCGCCTACTCACTATTTTTAATGTTGTATAGCATCTATAATAAGGCTATATTATAATTTATTTAATCCTTCAACTGTTGACTTTTGAGTAGATATCACTGAAAATGTGTACCTTTATATACATAGCTTTACATGCTTGCATAATCATCTCTAATTATATATATATATGTTTATCTCTAATCATATATGTTCACTTATTATTCAATAATACATATTGAATGTATTCATTTCAAATATATATAATATATACATTATAATATATGTATATATATTCATTCCAGAAAGTTGGACTGCTATGGCAAAGAAAATGTGTACTTTAAAAATGTTTCATACATACTACACATGACCTTCCAGAAAGATTCTATCAATTTACAGCCCACCAATATATACCCATGCCCCTGACAATACCAGATGTTATCAATCTTTAAATTTTGCTGATCTGATGAGAGAACATTATTGTTTTAATCTGCTGATATCTTACTACTAATGAGGCTGAACATATTTGCTTACTTCTGTTGACCATTTGCTTTTCTCTTCTGTATGATTGCTGTTCATTTATTTTGCAAATTTTTATAATTTTTTTCTGAGTCATTTTCTTGTTTTTTTTTTTTTTTTTTGCGGTACGCGGGCCTCTCACTGTTGTGGCCTCTCCCGTTGCAGAGCACAGCCTCCGCACGCGCAGGCTCAGCGGCCATGGCTCACGGGCCCAGCCGCTCCGCGGCATGTGGGATCTTCCCAGACCGGGGCACGAACCCGTGTCCCCTGCATCGGCAGGCGGACTCTCAACCACTGCGCCACCAGGGAAGCCCTGAGTCATTTTCTTATCTGTAGATAGTCTTTGAACCTTACAAATTTTAACATGTTCCTTTTAAACATATGATCCAGGAATAACTTTTACAATGTAAATATGAACTAGTATAAATTAGAATTGAAATGTTTTCATAATAGATACTGTTCTTGGGGCAAAGATATGCAGTGAATAATTGTTGTAAACAGTGTACACAGTGATAGTCCCCTGCATCCGTTCTTTGGTATTCTCAAATTTTACACCATGAATATTATAGTGCTCTTTGTGACTACTTTTAGAATCTGTATTTTTTCATTTCCTGTTTCTGGTCATTACCTAAAGTGAGTGCTTTAGTTGAAGTGAGTGGGTATTTGAATTGAGGCAAAAGAGCCTACCAGTGAGTAGTGATTGTATATTTCATTGTTGAGAAAATTTAATCTGATTGCCTCCTCAATCTTTTAAAAAAGTGTTGGAGATTCATGTACTAATAGTCATACTTACGGAGCTATTTCTAGTCAGGTTTCTAATGCTTTACTAGAGATATACTTATTTTCAGAGACCTTAATTTTTTTTTAACTTCAAGTGTTTAGCATGTAACTAATTTTCACCAGATGGTTCCATCTTCATTATTTATCTAAAGCAGTAGTATTTATATTTAACAACTATAGTTGGAGAGAGATTATAGCATTGTTGGAATTTGAAGTTTTACTAATGCATATTTTACTGTTTTGGAAAATGTCTACTATTTCTAATGACTGTTCAAATCTCTGTTTCTTATGAAACTCATACTTGGCTTCTTCAGTTAATTCTTTCGGGCTATGAATTTTTTGCAAAGTTATTGGGAAAGCCATTTTTCTGACAATTATAAAACACTGACTACAGCTACTGATAATTTTTATAGGTTTCTATGATGTGAGAGAAATTTGACTTTGCATATTGAAATAAACTGAAAATTATAGAAAGCTTTTTATTCTTCCATAGGAATGCTTTCCTTAATGATAGAATACATATCATATGAAATGATATAACATCAAAGATATTTTTAAACTGCTTTGAATTCATAGTTTATATAGTGCATTTAAACCAGGAGCATTTAGGACTTCACCAACTCAGAATGGATAAGTATTTAGAGGAGGAATGTGTAAATTTTCTTAAAAATAAAACCTATATGTTAAGAAATAAAATTGGTTAAGAATCATCAGGGCGGGCTTCCCTGGTGGCGCAGTGGTTGAGAGTCCGCCTGCTGATGCAGGGGACATGGGTTCATGCCCCGGTCTGGGAGGATCCCACATGCCGTGGAGCGGCTGGGCCCGTGAGCCATGGCCTCTGAGCTTGTGCGTCCGGAGCCTGTGCTCCACAATGGGAGAGGCCACAACAGTGAGAGGCCCGTGTACCACAAAAAGAAAAAAAAAAAAAAGAATCATCAGGGCTTAGAAATGATATTTTTCAGAATTTTTCCAAGCAACTTACTGATAAACATGCTGAACAAACATATAAATTCATCTGATTCAGGATTGATCCAAAAGTTAAAAAGATGACAAAGTCTTAGCAAATTTCGTATTTCACTGACTATCTGATTTAAACAGTTTAAACATTCTTTGGCATTTAAATAAAGTCAAGTATTCTTATTTATTATTTTCAGAACATATAATTTAAGATTACAAAAGTTCAAAATATATTTTTTAAAACTCAGATCCATTTGATCATTCAAAATTAATAAAAGGAGACAGGGTGGTAGGGGAGGATGATACTGAATTGCCATCCATGCTTCAGTATGAAAATGGTCTGAAAGAATAAATGACTGCACATAATTGGCTTTCTCAAAATAAGTTACTAATAAGAACCATAAACCTTGGACTTCCTCAGTTCAGTGAAAGCATATTTAACTGCTGTGTTGTAAGAGATGCTGGTCCTTATAATGGCTATAATCAGACTATTTGGAACCTGATGCATCCAAGTCAAAGTTACCTACCTAAATTATCAAGCAACTTCTGGAATTCTCTGGATTTAGGGGTAGTGTATCAGCCAGGGCCAGAAGAGATCAAGATCAAAAGGGAGCCAACACAGCAAACAGAAGAAGAATTCAGAAATTCTGGTGTAGGAATCAGGTCAAATCAAAAGTAGGAACTTGGGCCTCTGGAATTACACCAGTACAACCAAGATTACAGGGAAGGTGAGTAGGCAGAATTCACTGGGTTACACTTTGACCCCAGCCCACTATCAGAGAGATACTATCACAGAAAGAAGAGAAAAGAGGGCCTTACCTCGTAATCTGCCCCAAGGTGAAATCTTACGCTACCCTAAGGAGTCTTGAAAATATGTCCTAGTCTTAGTAAAACTGGAAAGCTAGCTTGCATGACTGACGCTAAACTTTATAACAATAAATGTGTCAGTCACATTAAGTATTGTGTTTGGCATACATAACTATTTACTATTATTTACATATCATGAAGACAATCATATACTTTTCTTTTTAAAATCTTTTCATGGTCTATGCTAAATATTTATTAGAAGCAACTTCTATGACTGTTTACAAACTAAATACCATAATTTGTGTATTACTTGGCAATGTGTGAGCAAAGGCTCTTGTCAGTTCTACATTTTGCTTTACAAAAATATTTAATTAACTTAGCTCTGTACTTAAATCAGTACATGCAAAGTTCAACAAGGCATGAAAATCAATAAGTAAGACTACATTTTGGGAAAACACTACCTTGGGGAGAAAATGTTGTAGTCTTCCATTTTCAAGCTGGCATATACAACCAATTGAATTAACTTTCAATTGTCTATTTAAAATTAATTCAATCTGATCTAGAACCAAAATACTAACAAAATGCTTACATCTGCAAAAGTTGAAGGAGTAGATGTTTCAGTCAATACCATTTTCTATATTTAAAACCAGAAAGTGACATCAACAGCCCTCAACAACTTACTTATTGTCGTATTTTTGGTCTCCAAACACATCCGTTTAACATGTGCACTGAACTTTCAGCCCTGAGAATAGAATCCCAAACATTCACTACATACATATGTCTATGATTACTTCTGACCACAACAAAACTTTCAAATGAAAGTGAAAAATAAGAATGTAAAAGGTTTGTTTCTCCATCTTGCTATTTTGTTTATAAGTACACACATACACATTAATATTAAATTCACAAAACAGGATACAAAAATTATATGTAAACTATGATTGCAACTATGTAAAAAATGCATATAAAAAAATGGGAGGCCAGGAATCCACTAAAATTGTAACAGTGGTTATGCTAGGGTTATAGAGCCACGGTGTTTTGCTTGCCTTTGTCTTGACTTTCCAAATGCTCTGCAATGTGGTGGTACTACTGTAATTCAAAACTCCCTCGTCTTCTTTGTCGAACACCCTGAAAGACTTTACTCAAAAAAATACGTAGTGATCAATGTGCAGTTTTTTGGCAATTTGGTAGGAAAGGAAAAGAGACGTTCACTGCTCATCCCACATCGGAATTTGAAAGTCCCTTTGAATGGTCTTCTCCAGAATCCCTTCTGTGCTTTAGTACCAAGAAGGCTCTTCTTCCTTCCTTCCCTCTTCACAGCTCCACATCCCTGCCACCTTACTGCTCAGCCTTTGGCCTCCAGAATGCCATGTCTTCCCTGTCAAGTTTCTATCTCTTGAAATTATCTAGGAAGGTTTAACTATGCCTTACCTTCTGCCTCTACATTTGCTTATCAAACCCATCCCATCAAGGTGCTCAGAAAACAAAAGGATGTTGCAGTCACCGGAACCCCCCTCATTATGTTTCTATGAGTGTAAACTGGCCTGATTTTTCCAAGAAGAGAATACAGCAATCCCTCTGAAAATGCAAAATATACGTACCTTTTGGCCTAAAATCCCACAGTTAGAGATCACCCCATAGAATTAGTCAAGAAAGTTCACCAATGGAAAAGGTACATGGCTGTTTACTGCAACAGCGTTTGTCATAGCAAACAACCGGAAATATCTGAAGTATCCACTGATACGGCACTGGTTTAAACACATACAGTACATCCATGGGAAGGACTACTACGTGGCTATTTTAAAAGAGTGAATGAAATCATACTAATCTAGAAAGCTCTCAAAATATATTGTTTTTTCTTTTAAGTCAAGATATTAAATAATCTTTAAGTATTTTTCAGAGGGTAAAGTGCAAGCTATCTACTAAACCCAAGACCCTAAAAAGAAAAAACAAGACTATGGAGGAGGACAGTTGGCCCAGCAATGAAGTCTCTTGGCCTTTACCAGCATATGGACTGAAGAGAGGGGAGCAAGGCTTGAGAGGTCTTGCTACCCTTTCCGGCCCAAGTGCTGTGGCCATGTGATCTTCTTTCGGGAGATGGCGTTAGTGGTGCAAGTGGCTGATGCAACCACCACAGCAGGTAGTCACAAAAGCCAGCAGATCCCACCTCCACAGCTGCCCGCGGGCTGCCCTGCTATGACCCACATGGGGCGGTACCTTGGCCAGGACGGGGGCAGGCTGAGACCTGCCACACGGGAGTGTCTGGTGAATGCGGCCACACTGTGCACTTTTCACTGCTTTGGCCTCATGTATTCCTGTTTCTTGGGGAGAAGCCAGATGGACTTGATTTTTCTGGTGAGTTACTATCACATATGACCTATGTTCTTTAGTTTCTTTCATTATATCCCTTTGAGATGCTGAAACATCAACCCTATACTTTAACAAATAGCACCTGGAGCTTCTCATCTCGTTTCTTTGTGAAAGAATCTCAAAACACTTTAGTAAAAAAGATTTATGACAACTCTTCTATTTTTTTCCATTTTATATGTCTGCTAAATTCCATTTTTTAAACATAGAGAGAGCCACTGGTGGAATTGCAATGTCTAGAGACGTTAACTTCTCCGTAAAAATAAGGCCACTCAAATCTTGTTAAACTGATATTGTATTCATTGTGCCTTTTAATGCCCACGTTCATTCCAAAGGACTTATAAAATGAAATCATCAAAAAGTTCCCAGCTGCACAAGTCTTTTGAAACTTTTCTGTTGTAACAGAGTCTGCGTTACACATTACAAAAACATGCAAGGGGGCTTAAAGATAGTTTAACAAAAAGACTAGAAAGGGAGACTCTCCAGGTGGCTTTTTAAGTGTAGAACATAATAAAACAGTGTTTGGAAAGTATTATGCCAAGATGTAATAACTAGAAAACAAGAAAGTCCATTTATAAGGTGAAGTGTAACTTTCAGTCATAAATGGAAGAAATGTTGAGAATGCAAGGAGGAAAAAAACCATGAGCACTTAGTAAATGTGTAACAACTAGACTAAAAGCCTTCAGATGTAGAAGAGCAACTGACGGCGTATTCTCGACCATCCTTCTGAGCCTCTGGCCTAAGGCTTTGAGTTATACACTATACCAGTCAGGACCTCCTCGAGGAAATCACTTGAGTATTTAAAACAGAGAGCCTGATGCAGGAAACTGGTTCCCCAGGGGAAGGCGGAGCTGAAATGCCCAACAGCAGACAGGGAGACACCCCAAGCTTAACCCTAGCAGGAAGCCACCACCATCCCTGGGCCAGAGTGAGGATGCAGAGGGCACGGGTAACCGGAGGGGAGCTGGACGCGGCCCACCACTGCATCAGATGTCCCCAGGGAGAGGGAACAGGAGAGATACTGGCTTCCCCCTCCTTCCTCCCCAACCTCCCGTTGGTGTTTGCCGCACCAGTCCCAGCTGGGGAACCAGCTCACAGGGTTCATCTGTCCCGCAGTGCAGGGGAGCAGACAGATCCCAGGGCAATCGGGTCCAGGACCAGCACAAATGCTGTCTGCATTAGCAGATGCACACCCTTCCTCCTTTATGTTCAGAGGAGAACTTCCCACGGGGAGGGACGTGCACGGCGCTAGGATGACCAGGGACTCTATCCTGCCGCGTGACACTTTGCTCAAAGCAAGTAGATTCAGCCCTGACTCTTCCTTGTGTCTTGACAGTGTTTCTCTGCTGCATTACTTAAAGTAATATTTCAGTTGGGCCGTACACGTTTTTCAAAGGGCTCATTTGGCTTGTATTCTGGGTGTCCTGCTGTAATTCATCCACTGACCTTTGGGCAGAGCACACTTTACAACCACACCAGAGGCAGGTTAAGTGGAAGCCCAGCTGAGCAGCTGTCCATGACACCAACCAATGAGAGACGCGAAGAGATCAATGGGGCATTAAAACATCGCTGGAAATGTCACTAGCTGGGGGGAGGAAAAAACCAAAAAACAAACCAAAAAAGGCCTTGCACTTCTCAAAATTCCTCCAAAGGAGATAGAACGCACTTTATCTGGTAGAACGCTTGAATCCACTTTCAGACACTGCCTCGTCCATGCCCGTAGCCAAAAAGTGCTCTTGGGAACAAACCGAAAACTAAATCTCAACAGTAAATCCGTTGACTCATATAATTTTTAAAAAGACGAGTCAAGGTGACCTTCAGGCGAGTCTGGATCTGCAGCCCAGTGACATCCCCAGGCCCACACCCTCCTCACCGTTGGCTTATGGCTGTTGAAGGACTGCCAGCGGCCCGTCTGCGAGAAGAGGGAAGACCTCTTCCCTCGACACAAGACCTTCGGGCCACCAACAATTACTGGCCAGGCTTGGGCTTCTTGGGAAGTACGGTTTCCTTAAAACTTTACTGCTTCCTTCCCATTCATCTGGTCGCTACTGCATAACTTAAGGTGTTTGAAATGGACACGGGGGTGGGAGGGCTCAGGACTAAGCTTACTCGTGTTTCTGAGAAGTTCCCGCCTTCCTGCTTCCTCTGGCACCACGTCAGCTTGTGAAGGAGAATTAGCTCTTCCAGCTTTGAGAGGCTCCAAATGTTTGGGCCCCCCAGACACCACAGTCAGCCAGTTCCCTAGAAAAGTATCTCTTAGCAAAGCCAGACCATGGAAACCTCTTAACCATTGTGGTAAGGACTGCGTATCGGTCAATTTAAATTCAAAAGGAAACATAAAGGGATACAAATAGATTATAAACATTTTATTTTATCCATCCATTCATCAGTAGTTTGGTATGAGGCCAAGGCTTTTTCTTTAAGTGTGGGTCTTTTCTCACATTAAACTTTAGACGTAATTCATTGAAGCATAAGATTTACAGTTTCTTTTATTCTGTTTTCTTTTAATGTGGAGGGAGAATTTAAAGGAACTTGTGAAGTAGAGGAGAGAAAAATCCTTTTAAATTTTTACAACTTCCCCCAATTTTTATAGTTTGGGAGCAATTTTTAAGCAGTTGACTTTTATCAAGTCTTTCCAAAGCATTTAATCTAGTTTTCCTAGGGGGAAAAAAAAAAAAAAAACACCTCTACTGTCATACTCATAGTTCATTGGTTTCTATAATTCTTTATTACTTACTAAATTATTAGGTTACAATAAACATAACTGGCATAAATAAATTTAGGAAAAGACACAAGTAAGTTGAGTGGCCATAAAACTCAGTTGGTGGGAGCAGGTGTGCTTGGTGGCTTAAGGGCAACACCTATACCCACGAACATTCTGAGGACCACGGGCTTCAGCCAAGATGTTTTACAGGAGAATGGAGCATATTAAGTGGCCAAGCAATCAATTCAGCAGATGCCAGTTAAGACAGCAACTGGGGCTTCCCTGGTGGCGCAGTGGCTGAGAGTCCGCCTGCCAATGCAGGGGATGCAGGTTCGTGCCCCAGTCCGGGAAGATCCCACATGCCGTGGAGCGGCTGGGCCCATGAGCCATGGCCGCTGAGCCTGCACGTCCGAAGCCTGTGCTCCGCAACGGGAGAGGCCACAACAGTGAGAGGCCCGCATACCGCAAAAAAAAAAAAAAGACAGCAACTGCATTACATTCCCTTTCTGCTTTCAGAAAAGCCACCTGCAGCCTAAGTTTGCTTGTACTTCTCATATAAGACCTAACTCAAGGTCACAATATATATTCAAAATCCTGATTTTTTTTTCCTACCAGACGTCAATGTCACAGCCTTGGTAGAAATGTACTCAGAGTCCCAAAGCACAGTAGGCAATATTTTCACCCACTCTATGCTGCTATATACAGAGGTGTCCAACTTCCCTGCTTGGGATCTGTATGATTATCCTCATTACCGTCCAGCCTACCTTCTCAGCTCACACAGTTCCACATTTTTAAATCTCCTCTTTGTAACACCTTATTTTATGTTAATAAATTCTGTATGCATTGTAACTATAATAGAAAAGACTTAAACTGGCTTAAGCAACAAAGAAAATACATTGGCTCAAACTTCAGAGGAAGTGCAGGTTTTAGGCGAGGCTCAGAGGTCCAGTGTATATTTGTGTAGATTGTGCATTGCTCAGAGGTGCCTGGGCAAGGGGGCAAGTGGGAGCTGGATCCAGCCCACCATCCATATGCCCAGACATGGGTCTGGGTCTACCTGGAGGAAGGGGTGCCATTTTATTCACACAAAGGAACCTCTAATCGCAAAGCCATCTCCTGCAGGCTGGACTTTTCCAGTTCATCCACCCAGAAGTACCTTATGTCCTAACAGCGGGACCCCTGCCATCCCAACAATGTCAGCCAAGAATCAGTTTCTTTTTCCCTATCTGTCCTGCGTTTTCCTTATGTCAGCAACATCCATAGGTTGGCTCCACTCATACTGAAGGCCAGCAGCAACTCAGTCATCCTTTTTCTTGTCCAGCGGGAGACTGATTCCCTAATCACTGACTAGGCTAACCTCATATTGGACCAACCTGGATCGCGTATCCATTGCTAAACCAATCACTGTGGCAGGTGGCTGAAATACACTGGTTGGCTAGGGTAGGATTTACATCTGCCATTTTACTATTTTTCTTTCATATGTCTTAATCATTTTTATTTCTCTGTTTCTCTAGTAGTGCCTTCTTTTGTGCTAAATGACTATTTTCTAGTATACTATTTTAATTTCCATGTTCTTTCTTCTAATATATTTTGTTCTGTTTTTTGGTTTTTTTCTTTTTAGTGTATTTCTTTTAGTGGAATTGTTTGTTTATCCATTCACCTACTGAAGGATATCTCATTGTGATGTTAATTTCCATTTCCTTAATGACAATATGATGTTGAGCATCTTTTCATATAATTATTTGCCATCTGTGATCTTCTTTGGTGAGGTGTCCAGGTCTTTTGCCTATTTTTCAATAAGGTGGTTTATTTTCTTATTTTGAAGAGTTTCTTGCATATTTTAGATAACAGTCCATTACCAGGTATGTCTTTTGTAAATATTTTCTCCCAGTCTGTGGCTTGTCTTCTCATTCTCTTGAAAGTATCTTTTGCACTGCAGAAGTTTTTAATTTAATTAATTCTACTTTATGAACTATATTTTCCATAAACTGTGCCTGTGGTGTTATAGGTTGGTTTTTTACTGTGCCTGTGGTGTTATAGGTTGGTTTTTTACTGTTGAGTTTGAGAATTCTTTATATATTCAAGACTAGTCATTTGTCATATACGTGGCTTGCAAATATCTTCTCCCACTCTGTAACTTTAAAAAAAATCTTAACAGGGTCTTACACAGAGCAAAGACTTTAAAATTTTTGATTGAGTTCAATTTGTCCAGTTTTTCTTTTGGGGATCAAGGTTTTGGTATCAAATCTAAGAACTCTTCAGAGATGCTGAAGATTATCTCTTTTTTTTCCCTAAAAGTATTTGTAGCTTCATGTTTTACATTAGAGACTGTGATCTATTTTGAACCAATTTTTGTATAAGGTGTAAGACTTAGGTCAAGGTCTTCTTTTCTGACCTATGGATGTCCTATTGCTCAAGCACCAATTGTTGAAATGCTCTCTCTCCTCAATGGAATTGCTTTTGCAACTTCCTCAAAAATCAGTTGAGGGCTTCTCTGGTGGCGCAGTCGTTGAGAGTCCGCCTGCCGATGCAGGGGACGTGGGTTCGTGCCCTGGTCCGGGAAGATCCCACATGCCGCGGAGCGGCTGGGCCCGTGAGCCATGGCCACTGAGCCTGTGCGTCCGGAGCCTGTGCTCCGCAATGGGAGAGGCCACAACAGTGAGAGGCCTGTGCACAAAAAAAAAAAAAAATCAGTTGAGCATACTTTTTTATTTTTTTTTGCGTTACATGGGCCTCTCACCGCCATGGCCCCTCCTGCCACGGAGCACAGGCTCTGGACGTGCAGGCTCAGCGGCCATGGCTCACGGGCCCAGCCGCTCCGCAGCATGTGGGATCTTCCCGGACCGGGGCACGAACCCGTGTCCCCTGCATCGGCAGGCGGACTCCCAACCACTGCGCCACCAGGGAAGCCCCAGTTGTTTGTAGGTTTTTTGATGATGGCCATTCTGACCAGTGTGAGATGATACCTAATAGTGGGTTTGATTTGCATGTCTCTAATAGTTAGCAATGGTAAGCATCTTCTCATGTGCCTATTGGCCATCTGTATGTCTTCTTTGGAGAAACGTCTATTTAGGTTTTCCACCCATTTTTTGATTGGGTTGTTTGTTTTTTTGATATTGAGCTGCATGAGTGTTTGTATATTTTGGAGATTAGTCCCTTGTCAGTTGCTTCATTTGCAAATATTTTCTCCCATTCTGAGGGTTGTCTTTTCGTCTTGTTTATGGTTTCCTTTGCTGTGCAAAAGCTTTTAAGTTTCATTAGGCCCCATTTGTTTATTTTTGTTTTTATTTTAATTACTCTAGGAGGTAGATCAAAACAGATCTTGCTGTGATTTATGTCTGAGAGTGTTCTGCCTATATTTTCCTCTAAGTGTTTTATAATTATCTAGTCTTACATTTAGGTCTTTAATCCATTTTGGGTTTATTTTTGTGTACGGTGCTAGAGAATGTTCTAATTTCACTCTTTTACATGTAGCTGTCCAGTTTGAGACTTCCTGTTTGATCCATAGTTTATTTAGAAGTGTATTATTTAATTTCAAGTTTTCAAAGATGTTCCTTTTTGTCATTGATTTCTAGTTTGATTCCATTGTGGTTAGAGAACATATTCTTATGATTTCAATTTGTTTAAATTTGTTGGGGACATCCCTGGTGGTCCAGTGTTTAAGACTTCACCTTCCAATGCAGGGGGTACAGGTTTGATCCCTGGTCAGGGAGCTAAGATCCCACATGCCTTGTGGCCAAAAATCCAAAACACAGAAAAACAGAAGCAATATTGTAACAAATTCAATAAAGATTTTTTAAAATGTGTTGAGGTTTCTTTGATAGCTCAGGATGTAAGCTCTCTTGGCATATGTTGTATGGGTGCTTAAGAAGAGTGAGTATTCTGACATTGCTGGGTGGAGTGCTCTATAAATATGGATTACATCCTGTTGGTTGGTAGTGTTTTCAGTTCTACAATTTCTGTTCTAGTTGTTCTATCAGTTGTTGAGACAGGGATTTTGAAGTCTCCACTTATAACTGTGGAGTTGTCTCCTTCTTTTACCTGTCTGTTTTATTTTCACATAACTGGAATCCTATTTTTTGGTTCAGGTAAATTTTGGATTACTAAATCTTTGTGGATAGATCCTTTTATCATTATATAACGTCCTCTTTTGTCCCCGGTAATTTGCTTTGCCCTGAAGTCTATTTTATCTGTTATTAATTAAGCCATGCTGCTGGAGTTTAATTAATATTTGTATGATGTATCTTTTTCCATTCTTTCATTTTTACTCTGCCTATATCATTATATTGAAATGAGTTTTTGTTGACACCATATAGTTAGGTCATATTTTTTTCAGTTCTTTCTGCTAATCTCTGTCTTTTAATTGGTATGCTTAGATCATTTCCATTTAATGTAATTATTGATATGTTAGAGCTTATGTCTGCAATTTTATTTTTTGTTTTTCATTTCACTGTTTTCTTTTTCTTGCTTTTCTGTGAGTTATTTGAACATGTTTTAGAATTCCATTTTGATTTATCTCTGCAGTCTTCTAGGGATCTGTTTGTACAGCTTTTTAGTCAGTTTCTCTATGTAATACTTTGTATATAAAACTTATCACAGTGTACTGGTGCCACCAGTTTATTAGTTCAAGTGAAGTATAGAAATATTCACCTTCCTTCACATCCCTTTACCTTTAACATGATTAATTTTCCTAAGTATTCTGGTATATTCTTCTAGAATCACATCAGAGAATGTCATAATTTTTGTTGAGCCTATCAACTGAGCTTTTTATTTTGGTTATTGTATTTTTCATTTCTCATATTTCCATTTGGTTCTTCCTTATATTTCCTATCACTTTTCTGAGACCTTCTATTTCCTTCCTGTGGCTTTGTATTTTTCATTTATTTACAGAATATTTGTGTTTGCTGTTGCAGCATTTTTATCATGACTGCTTTAAAACCGCTGAAAACAATTCTAACATCTCTTTCATCTTGGTGTTGTCACCCATTAATTATCTTTTTCTATTAAGTTTGAGGCCTTCCTGGTTCTTGGTATGATGAGTAATTTTTTAACTAAAACTTGGATATTTCATATGATGTCATGAGATTCAGGATCTTCCTTAACCTTCTATTTTAGTTGGCTTTCTCTGATACCACTCTGGCAGGGGATGGAGATGGTACTGTGTCATTACTGTCAGGTGTAGGTAAAAGTTCAGATTCCCCACTTGGTCTCCATCGGTCCCCAAGGAAGTATTGCTGGATGGATGGACTTCTGGCTCCTACATGGTCTCCACTGACTACTGTGGGGGTGGCCGTGCTACCACTGGGCAATGGCGAAATTCCTGACTCTTTACTAGGCCTCCTCTGACACCACCCAAGCAAACATAGGGAGGGTGCCTTGTTACTTCCCAGTAGGCATGGAAGTCCAGGATTCCCACCTGATCCCCACTGAAACCACCTGGGCTTCATTACTGGCTGGTGGGAATGAAAGTCTTGGATCCCTATTTGGCCTTTTCTGATATCAGCCCAGGAGGTGGGGCACCTCATTACAGCCTCATGAGGTAGAAGATGAGGCCTCCCCACCTGGACTATGTTGTTGTTGGTAGGGTTGGGGTCATAGTTTTTTCTAGGGTGTTTGGCTGAAGTAGAGCAGTTATTTCTAAAAATTTTCTATCTTGCTTGGTGTCCCCTATCCTGTTTTTTTTTGGCAAAGGAGAGCAGGTTTTTGTTGAGGATTTTTTCTTCTCTTTACCAATCAGTGTTTCTGGGCTGCCAGCTTCTTCAGATCAAGTCTGGGATATATGAGGCAAGAGAAAAACAAGGGCTCTCACCACTGTGTCATTCCTCAGGTCCTGAGGTCCTCTGCCAGTCTGCCTTCTTCCATCCAACGTTCAGAGTCTTCTAGTATTTGTTTTATATGTCATGTCCATGGTTTTTAGTTGTACTTAGAGGGAAGATGGGAAAAAGTACATCTATTCCATGTTCCAATAAATATAAGTCTCCACAGTTTTCTTATAAATGAGATAAGAAAAGAGTTACAAAACTAGGTTTATACTGCCTTTTATATTTACCTATATAGTTGTCCTTATCAGTTCTTTTATTTCTTCATGTGGATTGAATTACTGTTCAGTGTCCTTTCATTTCAGCCTGAAGGACTCCCTTCAAGCTTTCATGTAGGGCAGGTCTACTAGTGAAAAATTCACTCCTGTCTTGTTTATCTGGGAATATCTTAATTTCTTTTTTGTTTTGGAAGGACAGTCTTACTGAATATAGGATTCTTGGTTGACATGCTTTTTCTGTCAGTACTTTGACTATTTCATCCTGCTGTCTCTGGCCTCCATGGTCTCTGATGAGAAGTCGGCTGTCAATCTTAGTGAGAATTTCCATCTACACAGCAAGTCCTTTGTCCCTTCCAGTTTTCAAGTTTCTTTGTCTTTTGACAGTGTGACTAAGATGTGTCTAGGTGTGGATCTCTGAGTTAATCCTACTTAGAGTTTATAGAGCTTCTTGGATGCACAGTTAATGATTTTCATCAGATTTGGAACTTCTCAGTATTCTTTCTGCCCCTTTTTCTTTCTCCATTCCTTCTAAGTCTTCCATTGTACATGTTTTGGCATGCTTGATGGGGTCCCAAAGGATTCTGAATCTCTTTATTTTTTTTCATTCCTTTTTCCATCTGTTCCTCAGATTGAATAATCTCAACTGGCCTTCAAGTTTGCTGATTCCTTCTTCTGACAGCTCAAATCTCTTGTTGAGATCCTCTCCTCATGAACTTTTCACTTCAGTTACTGTACTTTTTGGTACTCTGTAAATTTCTATTTGTTCTTTTTTAATAATTTCTATCTCCTTATTCGTTATTTTTTTTATAATTTTATAATTTATATCTCTTTATTTGTATTCTCTATTTGGTAAGACATTGTTCTTATACTTTCCTTTAGTTCTTTAGATGTAGTTTTCTTTAGTTCTCTGAACATATTTGTAACAGTTTTTTTTTTTAAAATAAATTTATTTATTTTTGTCTGCGTTGGGTCTTCGTTGCTGCATGTGGGCTTTCTCTAGTTGTGGCGAGCAGGGGCTGCTCTTTGTTGTGGTGCGTGGGCTTCTCACTGCAGTGGCTTCTCTTGTTGCGGAGCACGGGCTCTAGGTGCACGGGCTTCAGTAGTTGTGGCACGTGGGCTCTAGAACGCAGGCTCAGTAGTTGTGGCTCATGGGCTTAGTTGCTCCACAGCATGTGGGATCTTCTTGGACCAGGGCTCGAACCCATGTCCCCTGCATTGGCAGGCAGATTCTTAACCACTGCACCACCAGGGAAGCCCTGTAATAGTTTATTTAAAGTCTTTGGTAGGTACAACGTCTGGGCTTCATCAAGGACAGTTTCTACTGATTGCTTCCTGTGTGTTGGGAGACGGGAATAGCATATTTTCCTATTGTAATTTTATGTTGTTGAAAACTGGACATTTAAAATGATATCATATGGTAACTCTAGAAATAATATTCCCTCCTGCCAAGGTTGGTTGTTGTTACTATTGTCACTGCCTATTTATTTAGTGATTTTCCTGAACTAATTCTGTAAAAATTTCTATTCTTTCTTGTGTATAACAAAACAAGTCTCTATTCAGTTAGCTTAATGGTTAGCTAATGATTGAACAGAGATTTCCTTAAATGCCTTGGACCAGTAATTCTCCATTCTTTGCCAAGGAATCTGTGTGTAGGGGTATGCCTGCAAGGCTCTGGCATGCAGGCTTTAACTATGGCTTAGTCTTCACTTCCCGTTTGTGCAGAGCCTCAAGGTCAGCCAGAGGTTAGAAATTAGGTCTCATCTTCTCAGGTCTTTCCTATGCATGTGCACAGCCCTGCACATGAGCATGTTCTTCTAAAATTTCAGCAATATCAGAGATTTTCAAAGTCCCCTCTGAACATCTCATTTCCCAAATTTTCCTTTTGAATTTTCTGGTAGCCTCTTACTAGCCCCAAATTGTATTGCTGTTTCAGGCAGGAGCAGTGTTAAGCACTGCCACTAATCGTTTTCTACAAATGCCCTGATGATAGGGCTGTTTAGATTGAGTAAGCTCTGAATTGGGTTAAAGAAAAGTCCCAAGAATATAGCTTTTGGGGAAGCTACGAGGCAGGTCAAATAGTGACAATTATCTGGGAATGGGGTGTTAGGAGAGTTTTAACCCCATTCTGTGCCATCTCCTTTGGCTAGGTTGCTGGTTTTCACTGTGATTATGTGGATGTTGATTTCCAAGATTACTGTGAAGCTGGGGCAAGCGAGAGAGGAATAGGATAAATCACAAAGCTTTCTGCTTGTGCCTAGATTCACCTGTTCTCCCTGAGTAAACACTCCTAAGATTATCGCAAGTCTTTGGTGAACTTGCAAATTTCTAACAAAGTTGATCCTGACCATTTTAGCCAGTGTCTCATCGCAGATTCTATTATTTATTTATTTATATTTGGCTGTGTTAGATCTTTGGCTGCACGCGGGCTTTCTCTAGTTGCGTTGAGTGGGGGCTACTCTTTTTGCGGTGTGCAGGCTTCTCATTGTGGTGGCTTCTCTTGTTGCGGAGCATGGGCTGTAGGTGCACGGGCTTCAGTAGTTGTGGCTCGTGGGCTCTAGAGTGCAGGCTCAGTAGTTGTGGTGCACGGGCTTAGTTGCTCTGCAGCATGTGGGATCTTCCCAGACCAGGGCTCGAACCCCGTGTCACCTGCATTGGCAGGTGGGTTCTTAACCACTGCGCTGCCAGGGAAGCCTGAGAAAAGGGAACTCTTGTACAGTGCTGGTGGGAATGTAAATTGGCGCAGCAACTATGGAAAACATTATGGAAATTCCTCAGAAAAAGGAATTTTTTCTACTATTCTAGAAATGCATCTCTGCAGTGTTATTTCAACACTTGTTCAATCTACTCCACCCTCAACCCTTCCCAAGTCCCTTTTAGAAATTGACCTCTGCTCCTAGCTCACAAGACATTGAATGGGAATTCATGTCAACTTTTTTCCTCTAACCTGTAAACTCTCCATCCACTTCCTGTCATGACAGAAGAGGTGTCCTTACTCTCAAATCAAATCCATCATTTCTCTGCTACACTTTCCAATGGCTTCCCATCTCACTCAGGGCAAAATCTAAAGCCCTGACCATTGCCTAAGAGGCCTTCCAAAATCTGCCCCCACTGCCTGTCTAACGTCCGACCCTAACACTCTCCCCCTGCTCATGCTGCTTCAGGTATGCTCTTTCTTCTTCTTCTTTTTGAAGTATGGTTGATTTACAATATTATGTTAGCTTCAGCTGTACAGCACAGTGATTAGGTATTTTTATAGTTTATACTCCATTAAAAGTTATTATAAAATAATGGCTACAATTTCCTGTGCTTTACAATATATCCTTGTCACTTATCTACTTTATACATAATACTTTGTGTATTTTAATCCCATACCCCTAATGCATCCCTCTCCCTTTCTTCTTGCCACTAGTAAACACCTGTTTGTTTTCCATACCTGTGAGTCTATTTCTGTTTTGCTAGATATAATTTGTATTATTTATTAGATTTCATGTATAAGTGATTCGATACAGTATTTGTCTTTCTCTGTCTGGCTTATTTCACTAAGCATACTATTTCCTAGGTCCATCCACATTGTTGCAAATGGCAGAATTTCATTCTTATTTATGGCTGAGTAATATTTCATTATATATACATATACACATATAATGAAATATATATATTACGTCTTCTTTTTCCATTTGGCTATTGATGGACACTAGGGTTGTTGCTTCCATATCTTGGCTATTGTAAATACTGCTGCTATGAACATTGGGGTTCATGTATCTTTTCGAATTAGTGTTTTTGTTTTTTTCCAGATATATACCCAAGAGTGGAATTGCTGGGTCATATGGTAGTTCTACTTTTAGTTTTTCTGAGGAATTTCCATAATGTTTTCCATAGTTGCTGCGCTAATTTACATTCCCACCAACGCTGTATAAGAGTTCCCTTTTCTCAGGCTTCCCTGGTGGTGCAGTGGTTAAGAACCACCTGCCAATGCAGGCGACACGGGTTTGAGCCCTGGTCCGGGAAGATCCCACATGCCATGGAGCAACTAAGCCCGTGCGCCACAACTACTGAGCCTGCACTCTAGAGCCCACGAGGCACAACTACTGAGCCTGCACTCTAGAGCCCACGAGCCACAACTACTGAAGCCTGTGCACCTACAGCCCGTGCCCCGCAACAAGAGAAGCCACCACAGTGAGAAGCCTGCGCACCGCAAAAAGAGTAGCCCCCACTCAACGCAACTAGAGAAAGCCCATGTGCAGCCAAAGACCTAACACAGCCAAATATAAATAAATAAATTTATTTAAAAAAAAGAGTTCCCTTTTCTCCACATCCTCACCAACATCTGTTGTGTTCTTTTTAATGATAACCATTCTGACAGGTGTGAGGTGATATCTCACTGTTGTTTGATTTTCATTTCTCTAACATTAGTGATGTTGAGCATCTTTTCATGTACCTGTTAGCTATCTGTATATCTTCTTTGAAAACATGTCTGTTCAGGTCTTCTGTCCATTTTTATTGTTTTTTGCTTAATGGAGTTGTATGAGTTGGTTATATATTTTGGATATTGACACCTTGTCAGTCATATCATTTGAAAATATATTCTCCAAATCTGTATGTTGCCTTTTCATTTTGTCCATGGTTTCCTTTGCTACGCAAGGGCTTTAAAGTTCTATTAGGTCCTCCCCTTTTTTCTTTTTCTTTTTAAATCTATTTATTTGTTTTTATTTTTGCTGTGTTGGGTCTTCATTTCTGTGCGAGGGCTTTCTCTAGTTGTGGCAAGCGGGGGCCACTCTTCATCGTGGTACACGGGCCTCTCACTGTCGCGGCCTCTCTCGTTGTGGAGCACAGGCTCCAGACGCGCAGGCTCAGTAGTTGTGGCTCACAGGCCTAGTTGCTCCGTGGCATGTGGGATCCTCCCAGACCAGGGCTCAAACCCGTGTCCCCTGCATTAGCAGGCAGATTCTCTACCACTGTGCCACCAGGGAAGCCCCGGTCCCATTTTTTAATTTTAGTTTTTACTTCTTTTGCCTTAGAAGACATCCAAAAAAATATTCCTTTGATTTATGTCAAAGAGTGTTCTGCCCATGTTCTCTTCTAGGAGTTTTATGGTTTCAGGTCTTACGTTTAGGTCTTCATTCCATTTTCAGTTTGTTTTTGTATATGGTGTGAAGAAATGCTCTAATCTCATTGTTTTACATGTAGCTGTCAGTATTCCCAATGCCACTTATTGAAGAGATTGTCCTTTCTCCATTGTATATTCTTGCCTCCATTGTCATATATTAATTGACCATAAGTGTGTGGGTTTATTTCTGGGCTCTTTCTCGCTCTCTTTTTTTAAAAATCATTTTAGATTTATTTATTTATTTTTGAACAATTATTTTTTTATTTTATTTTAAAAGTATTTATTTATTTATTATTTATTTTGGCTGTGCTGTGTCTTAGTTGTGGCATGCAGGATCTTTAGTTGCAGCATGCAGACTGTTAGTCACAGCATGCAAACTCTCAGTTGGGGCATGCATGCGGGATCTAGTTCCCTGACCAGGGATTGAACCCAGGCCCCCTGCATTGGGAGTTCAGAGTCTTACCCACTGGACCACCAGGGAAGTCCCTCTTTTAATCCTCATACTGGCTTATTTAATGGGTTGATCCTCAGTCCTTACTATATATTTAGCTTCCCTGGTGAGATTTTTCCCTCTCCTACAGATTCTTATTTTCCACTTAGAGAAAACCCTTTAACATTTCTTTTAGGGTAGGCTTTAGTATTGATGAACTCTTTTAGAGTCTGCTTATCTGAGAAGTTCTTTGTCTCTCTTCCTCTTCTAAATGATAACCTTGCTGGGTAGATTATCATAGGTAGCATGTTTTTCCCTTTCAACACTTTGAATACATAATACCACTCCCTTTGGGCCTGCAAAGTTCCTGCAGAGAAATCAGGTTGTAGCCTTATGGGGGTTCCCTTTTATACTGACTCTTTGTTTTTCTCTTGCTGTCTTTAGAATTCTCTTGTTAACTTTTGTCAGTTTAGTTATGATATGTCTTGGTGTGGGTCTGTTTCGGTTCATCTTGTTTGGGACCCTCTATGCTTTCTGTACATGGATATCTCTTTCTTCAGGTTTGAATTTTTCAGCCATAATTTCCTCAAATATATTTTCAATCCCCTTTTCTCTCTCTCTCTCCTTCTGGGATCGTATAATGTGAACGTTGGTATGCTTAATGTTATGTTAGAGATCTCTTAAATTGTTTTCATTTTAAAATTTGTTTTTCTTCTTGATGTTCTGGTTGGGTGATTCCCATTATTCCAACTTTCCAGATCAGTGATGCATTCTTCTGTGTCACTTGTCTGCTACTCATTCCTTCTAGTGTGTTTTCTATTTCATCTATTAAATTCTTCATTTCTGTTTGGGTCTTTTTATATTTTTTAGTTCCTCACTAAAGTGTTCACTGTGTACATTAATTCTTTTCCCTAATTCAGTTAACATTTTTATTGCCTACTTTTAAAATTCTTCATCTGGTAGATTGTTTATTTCTCTTTCATTGTTTACAGTTTCAGGGATTTTTCTCTTGCTCTTTCAATTGCGAGTAGCTCTTTGCCTTTTATTTTGCATATCATTCCCCGTCTCTATCAATTTAGGTGAAACAATTACCTGTTGCAGTCTTGAAGGGGTGATCTTATGTGGGAGCACCCCTGTACAGACTGCATATGCCCAGTGCTTTTGGTGAGAGAGCTGGATTTGACATGGACAAAAGTCCCATCTTTCCTCAGGGTGTGGGGCAGCTCTCACCTTGGTAGGGAGTAGAGCTGGACGTGGTGGGGTAAAGCTGGAGCCGGCTGTGAGGCGGGACTTCTCGGCTCAGGGGCTATCACCACCAGGGTCTGATCCCAAGTTGCTGGAGCAGAAGCCCTGATTGAGGGTTGAGCCCGAGCTGGCTCTGTTCTCTTCAAGTGTTTGTGGCATCTGAGATCCAGAGCATGTGGGCTCGGTAGCTGTGGCATGCTGGCTTCTCTCTAGTTGTGGCACATGAGCTCCAGAGCACGTGGGCTCGGTAGCTGTGGCGCGCTGGCTTCTCTCTAGTTGTGGCACATGAGCTCCAGAGCATGTGGGTTCAGTAGTTGTGGTGCGCGGGCTTCTCTCTAGTTGTGGCACATGAGCTCCAGATCACGTGGGCTCAGACGCTGCGCCACGCACTTCTCTCTAGTTGTGGCACATGAGCGCCAGAGCACACAGGCTCAGTAGTTACAGCATGCAGGCTTAGTTGCCCCCATGGCATGTGGAATCTTAGTTCCCTGCCCAAGGATCGAACCCGTGCCCCTGCATTGGAAGGCAGACTCTTAACCACTGGACCACCAGGGAAGTCCCAGTTCTAGGCACTTTTGATTTGAAATCCGGGGCACGTAAATCTCCCAGGTTTCTGTAAGGAGCTGGATCTCCACAATCACAAAAATCAAATCAAACTGCAGTTTCTGTACCCAACTTTGTCCTCATTCTTAGAGATGACAGTCCAACTCATGTCCTGTGCATGAAACGGTTATCTGAGAGTGCCCAGCTCTGTCTCCCCACAAACGCCTTGCAAGCTCTTGATGCACTCCTGACGGGAGGACCACACTGTAGTGAGCCGTTGACCTCAGCCCTATGAAAGTACTCTGACCATCATGGACTGGAGGGCTGGCTTAGAGTCCATTCAACACCCACAGTGATAACCCCACTTAAAGATGACCTTAGCTTCACTTATATCTGAAGATCAGAGATTAAAAATTATTCTTCGGATGGAAGAAAATCTATTCAAATATGAGCAAGAAATCTGGAGTTTAAATTTGTATTAATTCACCTGAGGGGTGTGCGTGTGTGTGTTTGTGTAGGGGGAAGGGCTTGAAAATACACACAAATAGGACACCAGCTTCTGGAAGTCATTCTCCCAACCAGTGTACTTTACTTCATACTGTTAAATTAACTTGATGAAAATATAAGTTTGGGTAAAAATAGAAGAACAAGGGTAGAGAATATTATTACGAGTGTCAAAGTTCACTATCTAGACAGACCTTTTCATTTGACTAAAGGAGCAGAAACCCACACATCAGGAATATAATAAAAGTTTCTTCACTGTGTTGCCGGCAACAGCCTGGAAGAATTCTGCAAAATCTCCGACTGTGAAGAAAGATACTCTGACTGTGTCATTCATTTGAGTCCCTGCCACTGTGCTTTGTGCCTTGGCATTTTTCACCAGGCTGGTTCTAATTGCCTGAGCAGGGCTTCCATTCTATGCAGAAGAAATGATGTTTCTCTAGCCTCATTTTGCAGAACAAGCCAGATGTAGCATAGATACAGGCCCCGGAGATCAGAGAACGGGTGCAGCATGCACTTCCTCTTCTTGGGCAGCTGCACCCCAATTTCCTGTGTGCAGATCAGTGCTTCTCCAGTGTGGCCTCTGGACCAGCAGTACCAGCCTCACCTGGGCACGAGTTAGAAATGCAGATTCTCAGGCGCCACCCCAGACCTCCTTAATCAGACATTCCGGGGCAGGGCCCAGAAACCAGTATTTTAACAGGCTCTCTAGGTAATTCTGATGCTGCTACCACGGGGAACTCCTCCCTTCCCTAATCTCAGGCACCCCAAATCAGGGGTAGTACACAGACCTGTGCTTGCCCAGTTAAAGTAAACGTCAGGACTTTATCCAAAGCTCCCAGAAGACTCCTGTTCTCCCAGCTGCCTTGGACTCAGTTCCCCGGACAGCTGGCTTGTAATCCCAAGTGGAGAACCTGTCTGAGAATCAAGCCAGTGAGTGGAAGAAAGCCGAGTGAGCTGGGCCAAGCCCTGTGCCTCGGGCAGAGAGAACCAGCTCCTGATAATACCGCTGGAGCCCAACATCAGGACCACTTCAAGCCAGCTCTGCCGTGGGCTATCCAGATACAAACGTGGATTACCTTTTTACTGAAGCCAGTTTGGCCTGGGTATCATGACACTTAAGACTGAAGGAATTCTAAGGAATAAAACATGCAAACACTATTCTAAGCCAGTCAGTGAAGTTAAGCGTTTTTAAAAACCACTAACCTAATGAGAACTCAGTCTTAGTAGAGAAACGTGCCTCCTGATTTACGAAGAAAATTAAGGACTCTTGACACTCTTATCAACATGGCCCTTCTCTTCCTCTGCTCTGGGATAAGGTGAGGACTCCTGCGGCGGGCTTCCTGCTTCCTCACCCCTGTGCTCTTGGCCCTCTGCCTTCCCTCGTCTCCCAGGACCTTGCTTCTTAGCTCACTCTTTTCCCTGCTGTATCCTCACCTCTCTGCCTCTGAAGCCTCCTTGCCTTCAGTCCATAAATATGCTCAAATCTCCCATCCTCTAAGTACAGCCCAGCTTAACTGCCACCCTCATTCAAACCTTGCAAGTCAAGTAGCATCAATTTACTATTTCCATTGCCTCACCTCCTGACGCGCTTCAGTGTGACTTCTCCCATCACCACTTACCTGCAAATGTCTCCATTAGGGCTACCGGTGACTGCACCATGCTGAATCCAGTGGACATTTCTTGAGTTCTCCCTTGGGTTTGACATCATTGGTCATCCCTTTCTTCCTGGTCTTTTCTACTTCCTTGGCTTCTCCGCCATCACTCTCTCCTCACTCTCTTCACAGTTTTAGCTTTTCCCTCACCGCCTCCTTTATACCTCCTCCTCTGTGTACCTGGTGGAAGTTGGCATCATCTAGGATGCGTTCTTAGCACACTGCTCCTCTCCAAGGATGATCCCATCCATTCTCATGTCTCCACTAGCCCTGTGTGCCATGGATTCCAGAGTCTGGATACCCAGAAGCTTCTGCCTCTGACAGCTGTCTACTCACCTCACATCCAGAACTGACCCAGTCATACCCCCTCAGCCCCATCAGATCTTCCTGCTACATTTTCTCATTCAGTTGGCAACACCACCACCACCCAGTCACGCAGGGTAGAAACCCGGTTCCCCCTCTTCCTGGCCTCTCACTTTGAATCCAGCGTGCAACCTACAGATTTTGCCCACCGAAGGCTTCCGGAGTAATGTTTCTTCTCTCCATCTTCACCGCCTCTCCACCTCCAAACCATAGTTTGGATTACTGCCATTTTCCCCACGGATTAGGTCTTTCTTTTTCCCTTCAAATCAAGCAGTTTAGAAGCCTCCGGAAGGCCTGGTATGGAGACACAGCCAAGCCAGCTCCACCGCCCCCCATCCCGCTCGGTCCCCTCATTGCCCCCCTAGTGCTGACAACAGTGTTTCTCACGTTTTCAACCCGAGAATGTCCTCCCCAGGCTCACCTGGGGTACCTGTGACAGTGCTGATTCCGGAACCTTCCAACAGTCCTACCAAATCATACTCTCCAGCGGGTGCCTAGAAATTTTGGATTTTCACACGTGTCTCGGTGATACACACATTTAAATTTTGGACCCTTTGGCCCAGTGATACACCAGGACCCTCCTGACCCTGGCCCTTGCTCCTCCCATTTTCTTTCTTTCTCACTATTCCCTGACTTTAGCTCCATGCTTTTATAATCCCAAATGCCTGTATTAGACTACACTGCGTGTCTCATTCCATGAGTCTGTTCGTGCCGCTACTGAAATACCCAGGCCCCGTCACTCGCTCCACACCCCCGTTGCCTGGTGCTCTCATGTTTATCCACTGAGACCTTCAGCTCATGTCTCCTCTCTTGTGGCACGCCTTAAGGTCTTACCCTCCAAATCCTCTTCTCTCCCACATCTTTTCCCCTCTGTTCAGCAGGCCAGATCCTCTTTTGAGCTTCCACATGTGTATCTCTATTACTGCTCTTACGCCAGTTCTCAAGATTCCTCAGTTGTGTGCCTCATTCTCCCTCTACAACGTGAGCACCTTAAAGTCAGTGCTTGTGTGCTATTCAACCCACTAGTCATCACCCCAAGCACAGGCTGGGTAGATAGCAGGCACTCAAATGTTTCTTCCATACATGAAGTGTGCATACTTGTTCTCCCTATCCTTGCTGTTTCTCTGCAGAGGGGCAAATGGTAAGAGAGCAGGGAGGAGGTGGAAGGTAAGATTAATAGTGACAGTGTTAAGGATGAACAGAAAGGGAAGATGCTCATGGAAAAGGGGCCGTTAAGGCCATTATAATGGTGGCGAAAGGAGATCATGAGCTTCTGAACAAAGAAGGTAGCAGAGAAGGTAGAGGTAATTCCCCTCTTTCCCTAGTTTGTTGAGAGTTTTTGTTATGAAAAGGTGTTGAATTTTATCAGATGCTTTCTTTGCATTTACTGAGACGTTCATGTGGTTTCTATCCTTCATTCTGTTAATATGGTATATCACATTAATTGATTTTCATATGTTGAACCATTTTTGCATTCCAGCAATAAATCCCACGTGATCATGGTGTATGATCCTCTTCATCTGCTGCTGAATTCATTTTGCTAATATTCTGTTGAGGATTTTTGCATCTATATTCATTAGGGATATTGGTCTGTAATTTTCTTGTAGCATCCTTGTCTGGCATTGATACTGGAGTAAT
Organism: Aethalodelphis obliquidens; assembly: GCF_003676395.1. Taxonomy (NCBI): domain Eukaryota; kingdom Metazoa; phylum Chordata; class Mammalia; order Artiodactyla; family Delphinidae; genus Aethalodelphis; species Aethalodelphis obliquidens. The sequence continues at coordinate 26,454,153 of NW_020837967.1, read as the reverse complement.
TCTGGTCTTACAAAATGAGTCTGGGGACTTTCCTGGTGGCACAGTGGTTAAGAATCCACCTGCCAATGCAGGGGACACGGGTTCGAGCCCTGGTCCGGGAAGATCCCACATGCTACGGAGCAACTAAGTCCGTGCGCCCCAACTACTAAGCCTGCACTCTAGAGCCCGCGAGCCACAACTACTGAGCCTGTGTGCCTAGAGCCTGTGCTCTGCAACAAGAGAAGCCACTGAAATGAGAAGCCCGTGCACCGCAATGAAGAGTAGCCCCCGCTCGCCGCAACTAGAGAAAGCCCATGCACAGCAACGAAGACCCAATGCAGCCAAAAGTAAATAAATTTATTTTTAAAATAATAATAAAATAAAATAAATTTTTAAAATAAAATGAGTCTGGAAGTGTTCCCTCCTCTTCAGTTTTTTGGGAAGAGTTTTAGAAGGATTGGCATTAATTCTTCTTTACATGTTTGGTAGAATTCGCCAGTGAAACCATCTGGTCCTGGGCTTTTTTCTATTGGGAGGCTTTTGACTATTGATTCAATCTCCTTGCTAGTTATAGGTCTGTTCAGACTTCCTATTTCTTCATGATTCAGTCTTGGTAGGTTACATATTTTTAGGAATTTATCCATTTCTTCTAGATTTTGTAGTTTTTTGGTATACGTACAGGCCATGTAAGAAAAACCCACAGCTAATATCATAATCAATGGTGAAAAACTGAAAGCTTTTCCATTAAGATCAGAAACAGGATAAGGATGCCCACTCTCACCACTTCTATTAAACACAGCACTGGAAGTCCTGGCCAGAACAATTAGGTAATAAACAAACAAAACCAGAAACATAAAGGTGTCTTAGTCTGTTTCAGGCTCTGCTGTAACAAACCGGCACAGACTGGGTGGCTTATGAACAGCAGACATTTTTTGTTCACAGTTCTAGGGGCTGGAAGTCCAAGATCAGGGTGACAGTGTGATCAGGTAAGGGCCCTCGCTGGGGCTGCAGACTTCTCATTGTTATTCTCACATGATGGAAGGGGCTAGAGAACTCTGTGGGATCTCTTTTTTAAGAGACCTAATACCAGTCATGAGGTTTCCATCCACACTTATGACCCAATCACCTCCCAAAGGGCCTACATTTGGGGTTAGGATTTCAACACATGAATTTCGAGGAGATACAAACTTTCAGACCATAGCAAAAAGGCATCCAAATTGGAAAGGAAGAAGTAAAACTGGTCCTGTATGAAGGTGATATGATCTTATATGTAGAAAACCTAAAGACTCCACGCAGAAAAACTGGTAGAACTAGTAATGGATTCAGTAAAGTTGCATACAACATACAAAAATCAGTTGCACTTCTAACAGCAAACTGAAAAGGAAATTAGGAAAACAATCTTTTTTACAGTAGCATGAAAATCTTTTTTACAGTAGCATGAAAAAGAATAAAATACTTAGGAATAAACTTAAGACAGTGAAAGACTTGTACACTGTAAACTATAAAACATTGATGAAAGAAATTAAAGAAGACACAAACAAATGGAAAGATGTCCTGTGTTCATGGATTGGAAGATTTAATATTGTTAAAATGTCCATACTGTGGCTTCCCTGGTGGTGCAGTGGTTGAGAATCTGCCTGCCAATGCAGGGTACATGGGTTTGAGCCCTGGTCTGGGAAGATCCCACATGCCGCGGAGCAACTAGGCCTGTGAGCCACAACTACTGAGTTGGAGCCTGTGCTCCACAACAAGAGCCTGCGCGTCTGGAGCCTGTGCTCCACAACAAGAGAGGCCGCGATAGTGAGAGGCCCGCGCACCGCAATGAAGAGTGGCCCCCACTTGCCGCAACTCGAGAAAGCCCTCGCACAGAAACGAAGACCCAACACAGCCATAAATAAATAAATAAATAAAATGTCCATACTACACAGAGAGACCTACAGATTCAATGCAATCCCTATTAAAATCCCAATGGTAATTTTTTCTCAGGAAAAAGATTCTATAATTCATATAAAACTGAAAGAGACCCAAATAGACAAAACAATCTTTAAAAAGAAGAACAAAGCTGGAGGCATCGCACTTCCTGATTTCAAAATGTATTACAAAGTTTTAGTAACTACAGCAGTATAAATACTAGCATAGTGACAGACGTACAGATCAACGGAACAGAAGAGAGCGCCCAGAGATAAACCCACACAAATACATGGTCAACTGACCTTTAACAAGTGTGCCAAAAATGCACAACAGGGAAAGGATAATCTTTTCAACAAATGGTGTTTGGAAAACTGGATATCCACATGCAAAAGAATGAAATTGGACCCTTATCTGACACCTTACATAAAAATCAATTCAAAATGGATTAAAGATCTAAGCATAAAACCTGAAACTATAAAACTCCTAGAAGAAAACAGGGGGAAAGCTTCATGACACTGGTCTTCACAATGATTTCTTGGATATGACACCAAAAGCACAGGTAAGTGTGACTGCATCAAACTTAAAAGCACAGCAGAAGAAATCCAGGAGGGTGAAAAGGCAACCAGTGGAACGGGAGAAAATATTTGCAAACCATATATCTGATAAGGAATTAAGTTCCAAGATATGAAAGGAACTCCCACAACTCAATAGCAAAAAAAAAAAAAAAAAAAAAATCCTGATTTAAAAATGGTCTCAAGACTTGAATTGATATTTCACCAAAGATTTACAAATGGCCAAGGGTATATGAAAAGATGTTCAACGTCACTAATTATCAGGGAAATGCAAATCAAAACAAAAGAGACGAGAAGTGCTGTGGATGTGGAGAAATCAGAACTCCCATACTCCTCTGCTGGGAACGCAAATGGTGCGGCCACTATGGAAAACAGTATGGAGGTTCCTCAAAACACTAAATATAGAACTACCTTATGATTCAGCAATCCACTTAGGGCTACTTACCCAGAAGAACTGAAATGAGGATCTCAAAGAGATTTCTTCCCTCCACGTTTATAGCAGCACTTTTCACAATAGCTAAGATGTGGAAACAACTTAAATGTCCAACGATGGAAGAATGGAGTTTTAAAAATGTGCTATATACGTACAACAGAATGTTATTCAGCTTTAAAAAAGATGGAAATCCTGCAATGTATGACAACAGGGGTGAACCTTGAGGAAGCTATGCTAAGTTAAGTAAGCCAGTTGCAGAAGGACATATACTGCATGATTCTGCTTCTTTCGGGTATCTAAAATAGTCTCTTAGAAGCAAAGAATAGAATGGTGGTCGTCAGGGTCTGCGGGGAGGTGGAAATGGGGAGTTGCTGATCCACAGGTATAGTATTTCTGTTTTGCAGGATGAGTAATTTTGAGATCTGTTTACAACATTGTGCCTATAGATGACAACAGTGTGCTGTGAACTTTACAATTTGTTAAGAGGGTAGATCTTAAGTGTGCCCTCTAAGAGGGTAGAGAGGATGGAGCTAAGAGATTTCTGATGGGATTCAGTGGCTGAATGTCTGTAGGGGGTGAACATACTAGTTTTCTATTCCTGTGTCACACTTACTACAAACTTAGTAGTTTCAAACAACACCCATTTTTAGCTCACAGTTCTGTAGGTCAGAAGTCCAGGCATGGCTGAGTTCTCTGCTCAGGTCTCACAAGCCTAACATCAAGGTTTTAGCAGGACTTACTTCTCATCTCACTTGGAGCTCAGGGTCCATTTCCAAGCTCAGCTGGTTGTAGGCAGCACTCAGTTCTTGCAGTTGTAGGACCAAGGTCCTAGCTTTCTTGCTGTCAGCCGGGGACTGCTCTCAGGTCCTAGGAGCTAATCATATTCATTGCCGTGTGGTCCCCTCCATCGTCAAAACCAGCAAGCGAATCTCCTCATATCAAATCCTTCTCACACTTCAAATCTTTTTTACTTTTCTGTCAGGAAAAGCCCAGTCACTTTTTAGGGGTACACTTGATCAGACCAGGGTAAATCCCTTTTTTAAAGGCACCTGATTTGAAACCCTTAATCCCATCTGCCAAATCCCTTTATAGGAACACCTATATTAGTATTTGATTGAACAACTGGGAGAAGGTGTAGTAGGTACACCAGAGGGTGGGGATTCTGGGGGTCATCTCCAAATTTTGCCTAACACAGTAGAGAAGTGAGGGTAGACTGGGAGAGTTCTAGCTGGAGACATTGGAGGGTCAGTGAAGCCACTGACTAAGGCTGAAAACACAGAAGGTGGAAGAGTTTTGGTGGGAAGGTGAGCTCAGATTTAGAATACATGAGATAAAGAGTTTAAAAGAAAAAATCTCAATGAAGCAACTTTTTGTATGTAAGAATATCTCCTGCCAGCCTGCCTTACAGGGGCTGAGCCCCACTAGTATTTTCTTTCTGAGGAATAGAAAACTATTGGTGAAAAAATAAGCTATTAAAAGGAACTGATCTTTAGGGAATATGGGGATAAAATAATTATACTTTATAGAAATATTTTGCTCCTCTAAGCTCTCTGAAAGTTCTAAAGAATATTCTCTAACTCATAATGGGTATAAAATGTGCCTGAAGATGAGGGCGCAGAGTTTTATTCTCTAATTCTTGAGAGAACCTGGCCCCAAGTTTTCATTACAGTTGGTATTTCCACCCCATGGCAGGAAATGGCAGTCTGCTGGATAACGGTGCTGTACCAGTGGAAGACCTCAGTGTGAGAGGTTGCAAGGTAATGTTCCTTCTTCCTCCAAAACCTATCCGTAAATCTAAACTATCAACTACCCAGGGCAGGACATCCAGAGATTACGAAACGGCCTTCCACTGTCTAGTTAAACACTTTTCCATTATTCCTCCCACCTTCCCACGAATTCTTGAGATGCCAGGCATTGCAGGTGGGGGAGGAGCGCAGTGTAACCAACCCTCTTCTCTCATCCTGCAGAGATGAGGACGTAGGAGGCGACACACTTAAGGATAAGTAACTGCACGGTAACTGGCCCATTGCTGATAGACATATGCATAAGGTGCTGGAGAGACCAAGGATGGAAATGAAGGTCAAAATCCAGCCAGGGTACAGATCACGAAAGCCTTTTCATACAAGGACTGGCTTGTTTTATCTTGCTTTGTATTACTGATGCCTGGGAGTCAGTTCTCTATCTGTGGGGTTTCTTTTAATTTCAGAATTTGGAATTCGTCTCTCTTATTTTTTTACAACTTTACTGAGGTAACATTTAGGTACAAGAAACTGCATGATGCTTAAAGTGCATAGTTTGATCAGTTTTGAAGTCATTACCGTAATGAAAATAACAAACGTAGCCATTATCCCCCGAAGTTTCCTTGCAGCCCCTGGTAATTCCTCTCTTCCTTCTCCCCAGCCTGGCAATCACTGACCTGCTTTCTGTCATTATAGATTACCCTGAATTTTCTAAAATTTTCTATAAATGAAACCATACAATATGTTCTCTTGTCTAGCTTCTTTTATTCACCAAAACCATCTTGAGATTCTTCCATATTGTTGCATGTCTCATTAGCTTATTCTATTTTATTGTGGAGTTCTATTCCATTGAATGGATAAACCATAATTTGCTTATCCTTTTTGCCTGTTGATAGGCGTTTAGGTTATTTCCAGTTTGGAGCTATTTCAAATCATGCTGACATGGACATTTGTGTACAAGTTTTTATGTGAACTTATGCTTTTGTTTTTCTTTGGTGAATATCTAGGAGTTGAATAGCTGCGTTGTGTAACAGAAGTATGTTTCACTTAAGAAACTGCAAACCTGGGCTTCCCTGGTGGCACAGTGGTTGAGAGTCCGCCTGCCGATGCAGGGGACACGGGTTCGTGCCCCGGTCCGGGAAGATCCCACATGCCGCGGAGCGGCTGGGCCCATGAGGCATGGCCGCTGAGCCTGCACATCCGGAGCCTGTGCTCCGCAACGGGAGAGGCCACAACAGTGAGAGGCCAGCGTACCGCAAAAACAAAAAACAAAAAACAAAATTGAACTACAAAAGCACGACGTGCTAAATAAAAAACAATTCAAATAATATGAAAAGGTATGTACTAAAAAGCGAGACTTCTCAGTACCGCCACTCTCCCCAGGTGGACCACATTAACGGTTTGGCACCTTCATACCATTTTTTATATACCTTTACATACAAGGATGTAACATCCTTTCAGGTCAATATATACACATTATTAATATGCACATTATAATAAAATAATACAGAAAGAACCACCTCATATTTTACAACAGTAGCATAGTGGTCAAAACTATATTTTACAATTGTATATCATTCTCTCACTGCTAATAGTAAGACTGATGATAATTTTTCCAAAATAAATTCTGCTGCATTTGACGTTCCTGTACAAATATGAGTTTGCAAATGAAACTGTTTGGTCTAGGGCCAAGTGAACTGCAAAATTGCCCTGCAAAAGTGTTTTAGCAACTTGAAGCCCACCACTATAAAATAATAGCTAATATCTATTGAACATTAACCAGATACAAATACTGTACTGGGGGCTTTATGTAAAACATCTCAACAAACCCTACTGTGTTGTCCTGTTACTATTACTTCTGCTTTATAGATAAGGAAATGAAGGTGCAGGGAGGATGAGTAATTTGAATGAGGTAACATAGCTAAGAAGTGATATAGGAGTGACTTAAATCCAAATACTTTACATGTATTATTGTAAGTTTTGATGATTCTTTTACCTACCACTCTTGGTTTTATTCATAACTTCCTCTTTCATAAATTCATTTTCATTGCTGGAGTACATTTTTGAGTCTTTTCTTCCAGGAAGAATATAAGGGTGGCAAAACTGGCTACATCCTTGTATGCCTAAGTGAGTCTGTTTTATTGCCACTCTTTTTTTTTTTTTTTTTTTTTTTGTGGTACGCGAGCCTCTCACTGTTGTGGCCTCTCCCGTTGCGGAGCACAGGCTCCGGACGCGCAGGCTCAGCGGCCATGGCTCACGGGCCCAGCCGCTCCGCGGCATGGGGGATCTTCCCAGACCGGGGCACGAACCCGTGTCCCCTGCATCGGCAGGCGGACTCTCAACCACTGCGCCACCAGGGAAGCCCTACTGCCACTCTTGAGTGATAGTCTAGCTCGTTATAGAATTCTAGACTTATACTCATTTCCCCACAGTACTTACTGTGCCTTTGTTATCTAATATCCTATTGCACATGAGACACTGGATGCCCAGCAGGTTTTTCACTTTCTTCTAGGTAATCTCTCTCTCTCTCTTTCCCCCACTGTATCATGCTATGGGACTCTTTCTATTGCTGAGGTTCACAAATTTATGAAAGAAGTACTTAGAACTTTAAAGTGATTCTATCTTCAATTTAGGTAAATATATTGCTTATTTCATGTTTTTAGCTTAATTTTCTCCTAATGAGAAACTGTACTACATGGATACTAGATCTCCTGGATCTACTTTCCTTTTTTTTAAATTAAAATATAGTTGATTTACAACATCATATTAGTTTTAAGTGTACAACATAGCAGCTCAACATATTTATAGCTATACTCCATTTAAAGTCACTACAAAATAATGGTTATATTTCCCTGTTCTGTACAATACCACCCTGTAGCCTATCCACTTTGTACATAGCAGTTTGTACCTTTCAATCCCCTACCCGCCTCCTGCTTCTCACCCGCTCCATCTCCCCACTAGTAACAACCAGCCTGTTCTCTATACCTGAGTTTACTTCAGTTTTGCTGTGGTCATTCGTTTTATTTTTTAGATTCCACATACAAGTGATAACATACAGTATTTGACTTTCTCTTTCTGATTTATTTCACTAAGTGTAATACACTCTAGGTCCATCCATGTTGTTACCAATGGCAGAATTTCATTCTTTTTATTTATCTGTTGATGGTCATGAAGGTTGCTTCCATATCTTGGTTATTGTAAATAATGCTGCTATGAAAATTGGGGTGCATATTTTTTTTGAATTAGTGTTTTCATTTTCTTTGGATATATACCTAAGAGTGCAATTGCTGGATCATATGGTAGTTCTATTTTCAGTTTTTTGAATCTCTATACTGTTTTCCATAGTGGCTACTACACTAACTTACATTCCCACCAACTGTGTACTAGGGTTCCCTTTTCTCCATATTCTCGCCAACATTTGTTATTTGTGTTCTTTTTGATGACAACTATTCTGACAGATGTGAGATGATATCTAACTGTGATTTTGATTTGCCTTTCTCCAATGATTAGCAATGTTGAGCATCTTTTCATATGCCTATTGGCCAACTGTATATCTTCTTTGTAAGACTGTCTATTCAGCTCTTCTGCCCATCTTTTAATTGGGTTGTTTTTTTGATATTGAGTTTTATGAGCTGTTTATATATTTTGGATATTAACCCCTTATCACTCATATCATTTGCAAATATTTTTTCTCATTCAGTAGGTTGTCTATTTGTTTTGTTGAAAACTTCCTTTGCTGTGCAGAAGCTTTTAAGTTTAATTAGGTCCTATTTGTTTATTTATTTTTTTTGCAGTACGTGGGCCTCTCACTGCTGTGGCCTCTCCGTTGTGCAGCACAGGCTCCGGACACGCAGGCCCAGCGGCCATGGCTCACGGGCCCAGCCACTCTGCGGCATGTGGGATCTTCCCGGACCGGGGCACGAACCCATGTCCCCTGCATCGGCAGGCGGACTCTCAACCACTGTGCCACCAGGGAAGCCCCCTATTTGTTTATTTTTGCTTTTGTTTCTTTTACCTTAGGAGACAGAGCCAAAAAAATATTGCTATGATTTATGTTATACGGTGTCTCCCTATGTTTTCTTGTAGGAGTTTTAGGGTTTCAGGTCTTACATTTAGGTCTTTAATCCATTTTGAGTTTGTTTTTGTATATGGTGTGAGGAAATGTTCTAATTTCACTCTTTTACATGTAGCTGTCCAGTTTTCCCAGCACTGCTTATTGGAGAGACTGTCTTTTCTCCGTTATATATCTCCTTTGTTGTGGATTAGTTGACTGTAAGTGCATAGGTTTATTTCTGGGCTCTCTATTCTGTTCCATTGATCTATGTGCCCATTTTTGTGTTAGTACCATGCTGTTTTGATTACTGTAGCTTTGTGGTATAGTCAGAGTACATGATACCTGCACTCAAAACAAAAAAGCTTTGTTCTTTTTTCTGAAGATTGTTTTGACTCATTGGGGTTTTTTGTGGTTCCATAAAAATTTTAGAATTATTTGTTCCAGTTCTAGTGAAAAATGTAATGGGTATTTTGATAGGGTTTGTATAAATTTGTAGATTGCTTTGCGTAATATGGACATTTTAACTATATTAATTATTCCAATCCAAGAACACAGGATATCTTTCCATTTCTTTGTATTATCTTCAGTTTCCTTCATCAATGGTTTATAATTTTCAGAGTATAGGTCTTTCACCTCCTTGGTTAAGTTTATTTCTAGATACTTTATTCTTTTTGATGCAATTTTAAATGGGACTTTTCTTGTTTTCTCTTTCTGGTAGTTCATTAATAGTGTATAGAATATAATGTATGTCTATATATTAAACTTGTAATCTGCAACTTTATTGAATTCATTGATTAGTTCTAATATATTTTTTGGTGGAGACTTTAGGGTTTTCTATATATAGTATCATGTCATCTGCAAACAGTGATGGCTTTTCATCTTCCCTTCCAATCTGGATGCCTTTTATTTCTTTTTCTTGTCTGATGTCCATGGCTAGGACTTGCAGTACTATGTGAAATAAAAGTGGTGAGAGTGGGCATCCTTGTCTTGTTCCTGATCTTACAGGAAATGCTTTCGAGTTTTCACCATTGAGTATGATGTTAGCAATGGGCTTACCATATATGGCCTTTATTCTGTTGGGTTATGTTCCTCTATACTCACTTTCTTGAGAGTTTTAATCATAAATGGATGTTGAATTTTTTCAAAAGCTTTTTCTGCATCTATTAAGATGAGCATATGATTTTATTCTTCACTTTGTTAATGAGGTGTATCACATTGATTTGCAGATACTGAACTATCGCGTGTCTGAATAAATCCCATTCAATCATGGTGTATGATCTTTTTTATATATTGTTGAATTTGTTTTGCTAATGTTTTTTTGAGAATTTTTTGTATCTATATTTATTACAGATACTAGCCTGTAATAACTTTCTTTAATCTTTCTTTTTTCTTTCTTCCTTTCTTCTTTCTTTCATGTCTTTGTCTGGTTTTGGTATTAGGGTAATGATGGCCTTGTAGAATAAATGAGGGAGTGTTCTGCTCTATTTTTTTTGGAATAGTTTCAGAAGAATAGGTATTAGTTGTTTATATGTTTGGTCGAATTCTCCTGTGAAGCCATCTGGTCCTGGACTTTTGTTTGCTGGGAGGTTTTTTTTTTTTTAATACAAATTCAATTTCACTACTAGTGATCAGACTGTTCAGATTGTCTTTTTTCCTTATTCAGTCTGGGAGGTTGTATGTTTCTAGGAATTTGTCCATTTCTTCTAGGTTGTCCAATTTTTTTTGGCAAATAACTGTTCATAGTATTCTGCTTTTTTTGAATCTTTGTGGTAACAGTTGTTATTTCTCTCCTTTCATTTCTTATTTAATATGTTTGGGTCCTCTCTTTTTCTTGATGAGCATGGCTAAAGTCTTATCAATTTTTTCTTGTTTATTTTTTCAAAAAAAAAAAGCTCGATTTCATTGATCTTTTTTGTATTTTTGTTGTTGTTGTTCTCTATTTTTAAATTTCCTCTCTGATATTAATTATTTCCTTCCTTCTGCTGACTTTGAGCTTTGCTTGTTCTTTTTCCACTTCCTTTAACTGGTAGATTAGGTTATTTGAGATTTTTCTTATTTCTTGATGTTGGCTTGTGTGGCTATAAACTTCCCTCTTAGAACTGCTTTTGCTGCATCCCATAGATTTTGGAGTGTTGTTTCCATTTTCATTTGTCTCAAGGTATTTTCTGATTTTCTGCTTTCTCTCTTCATTGACCCATTGGTTTTTTAGTAGCATGTTGTTTAGTCCCCACATGTTTGTGTTTTTCTCATTTTTCTTTCTGTAGTTGATTTCTAGTTTCATACAACTGAGGTTGGAAAAAATGCTTGATGTAATTTCTATCTTCTTAAATTTGTTGAGACTTATTTTATGGCCTAGCAGGTGGTCTGTCATGGAGAACTTTCTATGGGCACTTGAAAAGAATGTGTAATCTGCTGTTTTGGAATGAGATGTCCTGTAGATATCTATAAAGTCCAACTGGTCTATTGTGTCATTTAAGACAAATTTTGCCTTATTGATTTTCTGTCTGGATGATCTGTCCACTGATGTAAGTGGGGGGTTACAGTCCCCTACTATTATTGTTTTATTGTCAATTTCTCCCTTTATGTCTGTTAATATTTTATGTATTTAGGTACTCCTGTATTGGGTGCATATATGTTAATGACTGTGATATCCTCTTTTTGTATTGATACTTTTATAATCATATAGTGCCCTTCTTTGGCTTTTGTTATAGACTTTGTTTTGAGGTCTATTTTGTATAATAGGAGTATAGCTATCCCTGCTTTCCTTCTGTTTCCATTTCCATGAAATACCTTTTTCCTTCCCCTCACTTTCAGTGTGTGTGTGTCTTTAGCTCTGAAGTGAGACTTCTGAAAGCAGTATATGGGTCTTTTTTAAAATCCAATCTGCCACCCTATGTCTTTTAACTGGAGCATTTTAATTGATACTTAAAGTGATTATTGATAAGTATGTACTTATTCCCATTTTGTTATTTGTTTTCTGGTTGCTTTCGTAGTTCTCCGTTCTTTTCTTCTTTTTGTTTCTTCCCTCATGGTTTGATGATTTTCTTTAGTGGCATGCTTGCGTTCCGTTTTTCCCCTAGTTTTTGTGTATCTATTATGGGTTTTTGATTTGTGGTTACCAAAGAGTTCATATATGTTGACTGTAACTATATCTACTTGTTTTAAACTGGTAGTCACTTAAGTTCAAACACATTCTAAAAGATCTTCATTTTTTACTCCCCTTTCCCACATTTTGTGTTTTTGATGTCATATTTTACATCTTCATGTTTATCCCTTCACTATTTATTGTAGTTTTAGATGATTTTACACTTCTTTTAATCTTCATACTAGCTTATTTAAGTTGTTGATTCTTTGCCTTTACTCCTGGGATTTTTCCTTTTCTACAGATACTTACTTCTTCTTGTAACCTTTTCTTTTCTACACAGAGAAGAACCTTTAACATTTCTTTTAGGGTAGATTTACTATTTATGAACTATTTTAGATTTTGCTTGTCTGAGAAATTCTTTCTCTCCCCTATTCTAAGTGATTATCTTGCTTTGTAGGGTATCCTAGGTTGCAGGGTTTTCCCTTTCAGCACTTTAAATATATCTTGCCACTCCCTTCTGGCCTGCAAAGTTTCTGCATAAAAAGCCGATAGCCTATGGGGGTTCCCTTGCATATAACTCTTTGTTTTTCTCTTGGTGATTTTAGAATTTCTCTTTAACTTTTGCCACTTTAATTATGACATGTCTTGGTGTGAATGTGTTTGCAGTCACCTTGTTTGGTACCCTCTGTGCTTCCTGTACCTGGATATCTGTTTCCTTCTTCAGGTTTCGGATGTTTTCAACCTAATTTCATCAAATACATTTTTAACCCCTTTCTCTCTCTCTTCTCCTTCTGGGGCCCCTATAATGTGAATGTTGGTACACTTGATGGTGTCCCGGAGGTCCCTTAAACTGTTCTCATTTTTCTTTTGTTTTTCTTTTTGCTGTTCTGATTGGATAATTTCCATTACTTTGTCTTCCAGATCACTTGTGCATTCTTCTCTATCACCTAGACTCCTGTTAATTCCTTCTAGTGTGTTTTTCATTTGTTATTATATTCTTCATTTATGACTGGTTCTTTTTTACATTTTTTAGCACCTTGTTAAAGTTCTCACTGTGTTCATCTATTCTTTTCCTTAATTTAGTTAGCATTCTTACTGCTAATGCTTTGAACTCTTTATCTAGTAAATTTTATTTCTGTTTCATTCGTTTTTTCTCCTGGGGTTTTCTCTTGTTCTTTCAACTGAAACAAATTCCTCTGTCTTCTCATTTTGCTCATCTTTCTCTGTTGTCTATGAATTTAGGTCAAATAGTTACCTATTCCAGCCTTGAAGGGATGTTCCCATATGGGAGCATCCCTGTACAGTTGCATATGCCCTGTAGCTTTGGCGGGAGAGCTGGATCTGATGTGAGCACCAGTCATGCCTCCTCCAGGGTGTGCTGGCACCTGTCTCCTTGGTAAGAGTTGGGACTGGAGATGGACAGCCTAGAGCCATGGCCAGGCGTTTGTCCCAGGGCTTCTCCTCTGGTCAGTGGCCAACATCACTCTATTGCAAGGTTGTTCAGGTCCCAAGTTGCTGAAACAGAAGTCCTGAGGCTCAGGTCTGAGCTGACTTTGTTCTGTCAAGCGTGTATTCTCCTGTCTCCTAGCACCAGCACCCTCGCCCTAGAGGGGAGCAGCACTGGAGCAAGAGGGGCTGGAGTGGGTGACTGGTGTGGATCACAGTACGGACTGTGGCAGTCCTGGCCCCAGAGTCCTGGACCTCTCTGTAAGCACCAGTAATGGCTGTCCCTGCCCCACTCAGAAGCCATTCCAGGTCCAAGCCATTTCCATCCCTCACAACTGAGCACTCCTCTCTTCCACGGCTGCCGTCATCCTAGTGTGGAGCTGTGTCCCAGGGCAAATGGGGCCTGAGTGGGCGCTTGGCTCAGGCTGGGGTATGCTGCAGGGTGGTTGTGGGAAACTGGCCAGAGTCCCGTACAGTTTCAATCTGCTCTCTCTGCTTTGTTTCAGGAGTAAGCAAGTCTGTGCGCTCTCCTCACAAGCGGAGTCTAGGTTTCTTACAGCCCTTCTGTTAGTCCCACTGATTTTCAAACCAGCTAAGGTGATGCGTCTTTTCAGTGTCAGACCCCAGGGCTGGGGTGCAGAATATGTGGCTTGAAGCCCTCGTTCCCCAGGGGGAATCTTCGCCCATGTAATACCCCTCTTCTTCTGGGTCCCCTTCCGGGGCACAGGTTCCAACCTGATTGCTTCTCTTTCCTTCCTACCCAATCCTGTGTGGATCTTTCTTACAGCCTTGGTCGCACAGGAGTCTTTCTGCCAGACTCCAGTTCGTTTTCAGGGAGAACTGCACCACATGTAACTGCATTTTGATGTGTTCATGCGGAGAGGTTAGCTCTGTGTCCTCCTACTCTGCCATCTTGACCTCCTCCCTTTGGATTTACTTGCCATGTCTCACAATTTTTCTCAATTTTCATCCTTATGCTATTAAAATTATGTTCTGGGAGAGTCTGTGATCTTTCAATTTAGTATTTGGGTCTGCAGTAATGTCTACTCTCATATAATCTCATTGTATGTTCTTGGAAAATATTATCAACTTTAAAGCTATTTTCTTCTGCAGCAGTATCCCCAAGGATAGTACTTGATGCTCAGTCACATATTAATCATATCAAAGCATAATATTAAAACAGGATGAGCAGTACAGCTCAAAGGGTGCAAAATAGATGGGATCTGAATAGCTATCCATCTGAAGCAGCAATAATCACTCCCATCATACTCAGTGGTCTCTTCCTATAAGAGAGATTTTTGTGACGTCCCTTCTGCTATCTTGAAATGAAATCCACAGATATAGTGTAGTCTGCACAGTTAAAAAGAAACCCCAGGGACTTCCCTGGCACTCCAGTGGTTGAGAATCCATGCTTCCACTGCAGGGGGCACGGGTTCGATCCCTGGTTGGGGAACTAAGATCCTGCATGCCGCGTGGTGCAGCAAAATAAAATAATAAAAAATAAAATAATAAAATGGAGCCCAGTGTAATATGAGGGAGAAGGAAAAGGAGAGCAGTGGAAAGTAAAATAGCTCACATTGTGAGATGGGAATGCTCAAGCAGCAGTTCCCCAAAGACAGCAGTGATCACGTGCATGGGGTAGGTTCACACATCGTGGCATGGGTGTGCCTTGACATGCAATGTTGGAGACTGACAGCATGAGTGGTGTTTCCATTAGTGGCATGATGTTCCAAAAGAGTGAAAAACTCTTGGTAAACTTCTGAAAAAATGAAATACTATCTTCCTTTGATTTACATGGTAGTGCATTCCTGGAAAAGTCAGTGTGTATTACAGCCTAGCCAAAATACCACTCGTGTTATTCTTTCCGGAGCTGCTTGAGCCCGTGTTTATTTTTATTTTTCTTTCCTTTGAAAAGCTTTTAAGGCAACAAGTTTTCCTGAACTCAGTTTTTTAGTCCTAGTCCATAGATTCTGATAGTTACATTGTTATTTTCTGAATAATCTACAATTTTATTTTTAGTCCATGATCAGAATACTTTTTTAAATTTTGAGTTTTTCTAAGAGGTCTTTTTTTGGTGTTTACTTGTTATTCATTTTTAGTTCTATTGGACTGTGGTCACTAGTATTTAAATATTTTGGAATTTAATGAGGTTTTTCTTGTAGCTTACTTGAGGACTGGGTTTTATAAATGCTCAGTGTGGCTCTTGAATAGAAGGTATAATTTCAGTTTGCAGGAAAAAGCATTCTTTCCATGGCTATGAGATTGGCTGAGGAATTGTGATATATGGACCTTCTATAACAATTTTTTTCAAGGTCTAAGAGAAGTATTTTAAAGATGATCAAATAAGATGGTTTTATTGACTGCACTTCTCAAGGTTTTACCCTGTGTCTTCGAAGTTCCTCCTTTTGTGACTTATACCACTGATTACTGAAGAATGACTTTTTGGCCCACCTGATAAACACTGAGCTCAATCTTGATATTATTATTGTGCCTTCTGTTTTCTTATTTTATTTATTTGTTTTGCTTTCTTTTTGTTTGCATCTGCCTGGCTTATTTTTGTCAATCCTCTTACTTTAAATCTTTCTCTCCTTGAAGAATATGGTTGATGTCCATTTTTGATGTAGTTGAAAAATGGTCTCAATACATGAGTTCACGGCATTTAGATCTGTAATAAGAGACCCATTTGGCCTTGTTTCTGTCATCTCATTTAATGGAGTCTCTTTCTGATTCCTCTTTGTATTTACTTTCAATTCCACAGATGATTGCCTTCAAATACTTTTTAAAAATTTAACTAATATTTAAGCACGTTTACATTTCTTCCTTCTTTCTTTCATCCTCAATTGTTTTGGTATCTTCTAGATTCCTAAGAGCAATGTATTTCCCTAAGTTATCACTTTATGTTATATAGCTCTTCGTTGACATGTACAGTAATTACATTTTGTAGCCATTGTTATGTAAACATATTGCTATTTAGGTCTTTTCTCCATTTAAGTGGAGCCAGTGATCACAAACAGCTCACCTACTACTCACTAGCAGAGTGCCAAGGCACAGAGCAGGAGCCCAATGCATTGAGCCTTTAGGTATTACTAATGCCCAGGTCAGATTAAACAGTTAAAGAGGTATTACTTTGTCCACAATGGTAGACTCACAACCATGATAAATTTGGAAACCCAAAAACATATGAACAACTTTCCCCAAACTTAAATTTTATCCATATTGTGGAGGAAAAAAACGTGGAACCCAAGAAAAATAAAATTTAAATGGGATCTCTTGCTTTACTTTTTGCTACAAGTTCCAGAATGTTTTAAAGCTCAGTGCATCATTGCAAGGCACGTGACACTTCTGGAAAGTGAACGTAGACACTGGGAGTGGCCTAGGTTGTCATGCATACTGCTTTCCATTAGGAATGCTTCCAGCAGCAAGTAAACAACAGCTAAATACTAACACTTTTTAATAGAACATCTTTTCCAGTTTTATTGATATAATTAACATTGTGTAAGTTTAAGGTGTACAGTGTGATGATTTGACGCATGTATATATGATGAACATATATACATGTTCATCAACCTTGCTGTGGTTGATGAACAGCAAGGTTATTTAACACTTCCATCACCTCACATAATTACCTCGTGTGTGTGTCTGTTGGCAACTCTTTTAGCTACTTTCAAGCATGTTACACAGGGTTGTTAACTAAAGTCACCATGTTGTACATCACATCCCCAGAACTTATTCATCTCATAACTGGAAGCTTGTACCTTTTGACCAACCTCCCCCTTGTCCCTCCAACTCCTGGTAACTACCATTCTATTTTCTATTTCTAGTTCAGCTTTTGTAGATGCCATACATAAGTGATAACATATAGTTATTTGTCTTTCTCTGACTTATTATAGTTAGAATAATGCCCTCAAGATACATCCATGTTGTCACAAAAGGCAGAATTTCCTTATTTTTAACTGTTGAATAATCTTCGTGTATGTGTGTGTGTGTGTGCGCATCCTCCCATTCTTCATCTGTTGAGGGACACTTGCTGTTTCCTTGTCTCAGCTGTTGTGAATAATGTTGCAGTGAACGTGGGACGTGGGAGTGCAGATCTCTTTTCAAAATAGTGATTCCATTTTCTTCAGATATGTACCCAGCAGTAGAATTGCTGGGTCATACGGTAGTTCTATTTTTAGTTTTTTTGAGGAACTGCCATACTCTTTTCCATAGCTGCTGCCCCAATTTACATTCTCACCAACAGAGCGTAAAAGAACATTGTTTTTTCAGTAATTAGAGGAAGGAGGTCCCAGGATTTTTTTCAGCACCTCAGTGACGTTATGGATTGAGGATCTGTTCCTTTTTCTACTCAGTCATCTATAGATTGGCCTTAGTCATCCATTGGTTTAGGGTTAGGGTTATGGCTGTCATCTTTGCAAGCACCTCAACATAACAAGCATCTCAAACAGGAAGCATGGGGGCAGGAGCATAAAAGGTTTTCACCTCATGCAGTTGTTTAAATCAGGGAAACAGCTCTTACTCATAGCTCCTACGACAGACATTACCTCGAAGTGGGTGGCATGACCAACTCAGAACCATCCTTGCAAAGAGGTGATAGTCGTGATTGATTAGACCAATCATGATTTATCACTGACTGGTACTCAAACAGACAAAATAGAAATACTGCATATTATGCTAAGTTTTTGGTATGTTTTTGATAATAGCCACTGTTTGAAGATCAGCCCACTATACAGACATAGATAAATCAAGTTATATCTGACTAAAGCAACAGTGTTCTGAGAAAACTCTTTGTAAACTGCTGTGCATCAAAAGGATGAACAATCACTCCCCTAATGACCAAATCTCACCTGTTTCCAGAACTGGCTCAAGTTCTAGCACCACCAGGAAGCACAATGCAGTGAAATAGTGTGGGATTGGAGGAAGCCTGACCAGTTCAAGCCCCGATTCCTTCCTCGTCACCTGTTACCTTGGGCCAGGTACGGAAGCCAGCACCTTGGTTTTCTCAACTGTAAAATACGAAGCTACCACTCCCATACAAGGCAGCTGTAAGGATTAAATGAAATCGCAGACAAATCATACAGATGTCTGACGTTGGTAAGGACAGTTTGGTCTGGCAGTGAGGGGGCCCAGGTAGGTGTATGTGAATAAGACAGCTGCTATAAAAGTAAAAGTATTCCCTGCCCCCCAGAAGCTGAAGTGTAAGTGAGCACCCATTTGGAAAGGAAGTGCGGTAGCAGAAGAAAGGGCTGGGATACAATTAAGGGACATTTCTTTCAGCTGATATCAGTTATATTCCATACTAGTGGTTGCAAATAGAAATTGGTTCACTTTCCTGTTGAGAATCAGCCAGTGAATTTTGGATGTATCATTTGGAAGTAATGGTATTTTTATAAAACAATAAAGCTGGTCATAGAAATTATTTAGGAAGCTTCCTGTGAATTTACTAATAGGAGAACTGTTCGTGTGGAGTAATTAAGAATATTTATGCAGCTACTTTTAAACTGTGTGACGTGAGAGTGACCGTTGTGAAGCGAGCTTACCATCAGTGAGCACTTCTAGCCCAGGCTTTGTTCCAAGCACATTACACGGATCAATTCTTTCATTTCATGCCCACAACAATCCTATGAGGTAAGCACTCTTATTATCTCCATTATTTTCTGGTGAGAAAACGACAGTGAGATTAAACGAGGTTATAAAACTCGTAATAGGCAGCATCTGAACTCAACAATCCAGCTCCAGATCCCACGCCCCTAACTGCTACATCCTCCAGCCTCTCAGTGGAAGCAGAGCTGGGCTAACTTGTTCAGCTGCTTAAGCAAGGCCAGTGCCACTCAGCCTGTCTGTATAAGCAGGTGGCAGTCTGTCCTCACATGCAGAGCTGGAAAAGTCTACTTCGCCTACCTGGAACAGGGGCAGAGCATGTGGGTGCCGCTCAATGCCTGACGGAAAGAGGCGGGGCGGGGTGTCCCCATCACGGACGGGCTGGGACCAACCATGCCATTCTTTGCTCCACAGCTTTAAGTGGCTGGACCGTGTGGGTAAGAGCAAGGCTAGTGAAGTCCACCTCTCCAACAACCTGGATGAAACCAATTAATGTTTGAAACAAATATGAAATTTAATTTTAGACAGAGCCAGTTCAAATATATCACTTGGTGTCATTAAAAAAACAATTTTTTCCACCATTGGAAACAGTGAAGTAGATGCCAAGTGCAAGAGCATCTTCGAGAGAGCACACACATAATTTGAAGATACTTTATTAAGCTCAAAGGTTTTCCATGACTTTTATTTATAAACTCTTACTAGTCAAAAAGAAAATAAATAATAAAACTCTATCTTCAGGAAACTTTTAACAACATAATTTCGTTTTACATGTTTGTCAATTTTAAATTATTACAATTTAGATACATTCAATCATTACACAATGCCAGGAAGGTCAGCCTTAAAGATATCGATAATGTCTATATTGGTAAGTAAAATAATGGTAAAAAA
This sequence comes from Aethalodelphis obliquidens, assembly GCF_003676395.1. Classification (NCBI taxonomy): domain Eukaryota; kingdom Metazoa; phylum Chordata; class Mammalia; order Artiodactyla; family Delphinidae; genus Aethalodelphis; species Aethalodelphis obliquidens. The sequence continues at coordinate 26,434,448 of NW_020837967.1, read as the reverse complement.
AAAAAAAAGATTCCAGTATGTTAATAATGGGAATATGGAATTATCTTCTTGATCTTGGATTTTAAATACATGGACTTAAAAAACCCAATATTCCTGTTCTCTCAAATAGTGGCTGACACTGTCTCAGAAGCAACCTGCCTGAAGAACTAGTCTGTCCTTGCTGGAGAGGGAGCTGAGGATGCATAAGTACAGAATCAAGGGCCCTTTGCAACGTTAGTCAGAGGCCATGGAGTTGGCCCTGCCGCATTAAATTTTAACTGAATCTCTTTCTAAGCATCAAGGTGGCCATGTAAACGTCACTTGCATGACCACGTATGTATATTACCCGATAAAAGATTTTTCAAATTGCTGAAGTACCTCTTTTCATTATTTAAAAAAATACTGCCCAGCTCTCGTGTAAAAAGGGAGAAAGGCTGGACAAATATATTTCTATAACACCTCCACCACCACCACCAAAAAGGACTCCGTTTCTACCACGTTACACTCTCTCTACCTCCGCAGGAACGAATTGAGGCAATTGTCTGTAAATGAAAAAAAGCAAACCAGGTACTATTTCTGAACAAAGAATTTGGACTGCCTAAATTATAATTCATTTCCTAGGAAGTCCTGATTTTTCGGAAATTTCAGTCAATGTTCAAAGAGAATATTCTCCCCAAACCACCTAAGGAAGATTTGTACTTTCTTAGACCAGCCACACAACTATAAAGTATGGCTTCAATATTAGATCTGGCAACCCACCAACCCCTTTTTAAACTAAATTGCTTGCTATTTAGTTAATTAACTTAGACCTTGCTGTTTGGATTATGCTGTCAAGTAACAATGTCTGGTTATCTATTTAGCTGTGAGTGTGTATCAAGGTATGAAACTTGACACGTCTGAAGGAAACTCAGTGAGTGATGCTATCAACTGTGCACACAGAACACACTTGTGGATCTGCATATGAATAAAGGTCAAATATTTACATGGAATGTTGACCCTGACTTATAAAACTACTATCTTAAATTATGATGTCTTTACATACTATTTATTTAATGAATAGCCTCATTTGATAATTAAAAAAATATGCCTTTCAAATATTTCATAAATATATAAAATTTCACTACACTCTTTTTCTTTAAACAGGACATCTAAACTCTCTTTACAAATCAACAAAAAATATCGTTTTTTCTGTTTGAAAGTCACAGATGCAATGATTTCTGATTGACAGGGTCTTATGGCATGCAAGAATGGGAGGACATGTTCTCTTATACAACTATGGACATTTCTGGTATTTTGAGCTGTATAATTTACTTGCTGAAGATAAGTAGCATCAAAGAAAAATGAGAGATCCCATCTAAATATTTACAACAGAAGAGTCTTTCTTAAACTTCTTTAAAAATGGCAAGACTAGGATGGTATCTGGCCAGTGTTAAATATTTTGATGACGAAGAAATAACATTACATGAAAAGTTTTCTAAAATATATCTTATAGTGCAATTTAAATATATTGTGATCAATTGCACACATTTGAAAAATGATCACATTTTCTTTAACTGTAGCAGTAACAAGTAAAACCTACTTTTAGAATAGGAATCATTCTTATAATTTATTGGGAAAACCCAAAGCCAGATAACTGGCTCCAGAATTTCTGGTGAGTCCAGAAATGTTGTCTGAGGATTTACAAATAAAAATGTCCTTTGTAACGTTACTTGCCCCAGGATATCACCATTCTTAAGCCATAAAGAAAGGTTTTTAGTTTCATAAATAGTAATTTTTAAAAGCCCATCTTCCCTTATTAAACATTTGTTGAGTCACTGATATATGCACTCATAAGGCCTTCTCAAACTGTAACTGTGAATATGTTGTGTCTACGTAAGAAAAAGGTTGCACTTGCAGAATAGTAAGAGGACTCGGCCTTACTGCCAGCCCAGGCGCCTCTATGATGATGTCTGGCTCCTGAAGACTGTGAACTGAACGTATTCAGTGGCTGACATGCAAACTCCAAGGCAGTGATGACGTCGGAGACCAGCTGAAGCACTGAACTCCCGTGTACATTCTCCAGCTATGTCTCCCTAAAAAGTTCAACCCCATTCTGGAGATAGAGCTACACAGTCAAGAAAACGAGGATACGGTACTGGGCAGATTTTGACTTTGGACCTTAAACTCAAACACTGTGCTTGAAATAAGGCTGTAAAAAGATACAAACAAAACCAACACATCAATTTTAACCAAGATTGCACATCTTAACAGTGATATAGATTAAAAAACCCTACCACCAAAATGGTAACTGATTTAATCATGCACTCTACAGAAAAGATAATTATGGAAATTTCCCTTAGTTACGAATGCAACCAGCTCACTGGAACCCAGTGGGTATCTGTCTCCAGTTTGTCAAAAGTTGTTTTAAGCTCACTGAAGGCCACGGTGAGATCATCGTTTACTATTGTTTTGTCAAAAAGATGACCATATTGACTTTCCATTATCTGGGCAGATTTAATCATTTCTTGAAAGTCTTCTTCCTACAAAAAGAAGTATTTTAAAAAACTGGTTAACCAGGCAGTTTTATCACGTCACGTCAATGCAAATACTGCACAACTGGTTTATCTAATGTTGTTCTGTGTTCACTGTTTCACCTCAGCCACGAAAGAAAATTATCCTCTTTAACTATAAGTTCTTCAGAAGCCATAATTTCTAATACCCTCTCTCTCTATTTGCTTGTAACTAAACTGCCCTGACAAGAGGCAAAACTCCTGCCTTACCTAAATTTCAGGATAATTAGTCACTCGCTTATCATTACAGGGATATTTCAGTATTAAAGGAGAATTGTCTACCCTTAGGCTTTGCCTGCCTTGTTCACATTTATTCATAGCAAGGAATGTATAACAAACTACTTTTTCAGAGTTGGATACATTTACGAAAGGACACATATTATGTCCTTCTACGTCTCAGTAGAAGTGGGAAGTGGGTCAGGGGCCCTTCATACTCACATTTTTGAAAACAGTAAGAATTTTAGTTGATTATAAAACAAGACTATGTACATAAACGTGAGTTAAATCTTATGTTATCATTTATTATCTTCATTGAGAAATCTTCACATAGTACAATACTATAATAAATAGTACAATAACTCTTTATACTGTGACTTCTTGGAGTCTTTTCAGAGTCTACATTTCAATGTCATAGAAGATTTTCACAACAGAAATTTTCATTTTAGTGTTAATCCAGAGCCCTGAGTAATTAACCTCATGTAACAGTACCTGTTCAGCAGGGTTGTGTATTGTCAGTACTTTAGAAAAAAGATATTTTTAAAATACTGGGAATCAAAAACATTATCTGTACTTGGTACCCACAATTAATAGTTTACAAATTAATACAGACTGAAGTTAAAGATGAGTTAATTAAGAGAGGGAGGGGAAAAAACCTTCTGCCGTTAAATTTCTCCGCTTTTTATTTTTCAGCCTAAAGTAGAAAACATCGTCTTATGGTTAAAAACAAAAAACAATGAAAGGCCCTGCCAGTCATTCTAGTCATTAACAAACCACGGCTGCCACTTCTGATAACAGTCAAAGGAAATACAAATACAGACGGAATAATGCAAGTCTACTGTCCTACACCCAAAACGATGCTTTCTCTTTCACTATGCTAAATATGATGTTGATACAAACAGACAAGGCAAATTATTAAATTTTCATCTAGACTATTAATGAGTAATAGTACCTGACTTTGGTATTTTTCCCTTTAAAAATAAGGCTAGTTGAAAACTCAGTGGTCTGACTTTTTACATGTGCCTTCAAAAATTTTATAAGTGTACATAACAGCATACAAAATAGCTTAGAGTCAGTGTAATATGAAGGTCGTTCACAGGAGCCGAGAAAGTATTTACAGTGCAATCACTGAACGCGAGCGCCTAATTGCAGCTCTGTCTCGTGTGGGTGTTTGGATCTCACCTTCATCTACTGCCGTCTCCCTAATGCAGGGTCACTACTGCACATATGATTTTAAGTCCTGCTTGTGTACTTTCAGTAAAGCATCCTCATACTCACCGTAAAGGGCTTTGCAGCACCTTGCTCATCTCTGCTTGAAATAATCTTTGCATTTTTTCTTGTCTCCCTCAAACGCTCTATTGACGGAGGCTTTATAAATATCACATAGGGCTTAAATTCTAGTGTCCTTAAGTGCTTCACCGTCTGCAATGAAGAAAATAAGTTTTCTTACATTTCTTCATAATGTCATGAGTAAGTTTTATAACAAAACTGAATTTTCCTTCTAAGGAGAAAATTCCTTAAAATTATTTCCTAATTAAGGTTAGCAGGTCTTTCAATATATTGTTGTTCAATCAGTTGTTGACAATTAAATGTAATAGACACGTCTCAAAAGATGGAGAATGTAACTTGTCTTTAAAAATGCTTTGAAATATGCCATAATTAATACTGAAGAGAAGCAGCTAAAAATACCAGAAAACTAGTTTTTAGATCTAATACCCAAAAGACGCTATGAGTTAACTTTCTTTACACGAAAGTCTTCCAACCATCCTGTTTAAGCCTCTTCCTGATCTCAGGTTGAGGTCTCCCTCCTCTTTCATTCTGCCCTTCAGAGTCCCCTACAAAGGGCAAGCCCCCTGCTTTTCACGAAGCTCGCAGCACTGCCTCTGGGTAGCGAGGAGAATGCTGTGGGCTGCGTCTCTGCTGGGGGTCTGCGGTGAGACAGGGAAGTGCACTGCTTCACCCACTGGCACTCAGTCCACGTGACATGAGTTCCCAGGGTGCCAGGCGAGCTCTACCTGGCGACTTGTACCTGGTACAGTTCCTGTGAGATGCCCGCGGCTCCTGCCGGGCAGTTTACACTTCTAGAATATTTACAGAACCAAAATCAACGAAAGAGGACTGAGAACCAAAATGTCCACTGTCAAAAATGATGAACACTTATACCAATGCACACATGAAATACATGATACATATAACGCAACACATTTTTAAATACAAAATGCATAGAAGAAATATCTAAGAGACATTATACTTGGCAAACACTGCATCTAAATAAGAGTTACAAACAAATGTCGAGGCTTCCCTGACCCCTGTTTCCTAATAACAACATGGGCTTCTTTTCAGCAGAAACTTCTCAACTGACATTTAAATGCTTCTGTCACCTTAGGAAAGCCACCTACATGCCAGAAGTGAGTAGATTTCAGATTTTCCCCATACTGAAATGCTCAAGTGTGGTAGATTACATGGGCTTCAAGGGTGTTGAATAGGTCACTGTTCACTTACATGAGGCTGAACGTCCAACAAACAAACTTTGTTTTTAGCTAGGACAGACCGAACCGAGTCTATACTTGTGCCGTAATAGTTGTTTTTATATTCACCATATTCAATAAACCTGTAGAAATGAGAATCATTTGTGAATTATATATGGCAGACATAATTCATATATAAAAGACGTTTTTGCTGAATATGTAATTTTTTAAACTGCTTTTAATAAAATAACTAGGTCCAAGTACTCCAGAATGTCAATTTAAAAAAATCTTCTATTTTATTTTTTCAAATCAGTAACACTTGCTTGTATTACACTTAAGCAGAAAAAAAGTACTTTAGTCCAGCAGGACTCTAATGTTTTCCATCACCTCTTTTTCAGAACTAATGCAATGCAATAAAACAGTGAATAAGCCAAACAATAAAAACTACTGAAATTTCACTGCACACGAAAGAACCACCAAGCTCAGCTTTAGAACTCGAGGAGGACTGGCTGGTGGCTAACGCGAGCAGGACAGCTGAGAACGTGCTGTAAAAACTCCATCGCTGTGCCAAACACAGAAAAAGCATTTCGATGTTTCAATAAAGCCCCACAATCCTGCAGCAGAGCACACGCTGCTCCCTGATACCCTGAAATACCCACGCTTCAGCACATGGAAAACCAGGGGCTGGGAGACCTAGCACTTGCCAGAGGACGCGGTACAAGCAAGATGATTAACATTACTTTGGTTTTTTGAAGAGCCAATGAGAGAGAGGGAGGTACGTGGAAAAGACTGGAACTAGGGATCTATTACACAGTTATTAGTTACTAAAATAAAGTTCTATCTAAATTCTACATTAAGATTCAATTACAGGGGTAGGACGATCTCACAATACTACACTAGCAAAATAATCCCGACACATTCAATTTACCAGATACACAACAGCTCTAGGTTATTAAAAGGTTACAGGCAAAGATGGGTAATAACCACTAAATGAATTACCTTTTTATCAGTTTCAAATATTATTATAAAAATGAAAATTCATTTCAAACGGAAGGGAACCTTCAGTTGTCTACAACTAGACATATGGGCACATGTTTAAAAACAACAGTTATACAAAGATTCTAAAAGAAGTCCACATACTTGTTATTTTGTACATCGGTCTCAAACAAATGCTTGGAAATGAAGACATACTCAACCCCATCACTCTCCTGGCTTCTCCTTGGTCTGGTGGTGTCTGTGGTTTAATTAAAAAGAGTTCAGAAAAGCCTGCATCAGCCACCCTAAGTAAAATACTAAAAAAGAAATTATCATATATTTGATGAAAGGACTTTTCTTAAATAAGATTTTAAAACTTAAAAAGCAAATTAGCTAATAAAATATAGGAATCCCATTAATTCAGTTTTTCCACTGATATTAAAGTTATATTGATTTGAAGATGGATTCAAAATTAAGTTGCATTATGTTTATGCTATTAATTATCTGAAGGGGCTTTAATATGTTAATTAAACAAAAACGGTATTTCAACCCTTGAGGAAAAACCCCTTTCTTTGGCAAATAATATGCTTATTATTGTCATATTGATTCTTTGTTCACTGTAAGCAAGTCTACTGCCCACTAGGTTGAAAGGTAAAAACTCTAAAATTATTTTACTATTTTCTGCGCAGGGCACATGGTGTATGCCATCAATGCTTAATTTCCCAATCAAAGTCAAAGACTTCTATGTGCTATTCATTTCTCCTTCGCAAAATCATAAACATCTTCTTGAAATACAAATGAACTTCTAAACTTTCAGCAATTTTGCCTAATTATTTGCTACTGAATTATAATGGAGCAGAAAATAACTTTAAAAACAAACCCCTAAGGAACTGCAGGCTGATATGGCACGTGAAAAACTGACTACAGTCCATCCTTCCTGCTGATTACAACTAAAACCTCTGGACCCAAAACATCTATTTTTGTATTGAGCACTTTGAAAATAAAAAAGGCAGGTAAACTGTGGAAGAGTCAAGCGCCCTGGGGAAGGGTTTAACTTTTATTTCCTTTGAGCTTTGCCCTAGGGGTGGGCTCATTCACAGAGCAGCGGAGGAATGTGCGTCTAAATTCCAATAGAAGCCCTGACTTCCTGGTGAAAAGGACCAGAAAAAATAACGCCCCTGTGAGCTGAAGAGTGTGCAAGGAACCCAGGAAGGGAGAGAGCTAGAGAAGGAAATACTCTACTTCTGTGCACAAACCAGCACTGGCCTAAGAATAACCCCGAAGCCGTACACATGCAGCCCAGACTCAAAGCAGCAGAGCGAAGCTGTAGGAAGTGAATTAAGATTAGAATACACAAGTCTCAGCCTGATCCGTCAGCAGTGGAAGTACAGAACACAGCCAAACCAACGGAGAGAAGGCTTAGAGAACGGAGCTGAGATCTGCACTATGCACACAAGTTGCAAACCAATCCCTGAACTTCACATGACACGGCAGACCCAAACCAACACGGCAGACGTTTAGAGAACTGAAGTGAGATTTAAACCATAACCTACAGAAAATGAGGTAAAACTTGCAGTCTAAGCATAAACTAGTCGGTTAGAGCTAAATAAAACATCACCTTTCTCCAGAATATTATAACAGGACCTGGGCTCAATAGAACGTTGCATTCCTGACATCGGGATGCAGTGTTCTATTATTCAACAGAAAAGAACCGAGAAAGGGAGGAGCTTCAAGATGGCGGAATAGTAAAGACGCGGAGATCACCTTCCTCCCCACAGATACACCAGAAATACATCTACACGTGGAACAACTCCTACAGAACACCTACTGAACGCTGGCAGAAGACCTCAGACCTCCCAAAAGGCAAGAAACCCCCCACGTACCTGGGTAGGGCAAAAGAAAAAAGAAAAAACAGAGACAAAAGAATAGGGATGGGACTTGCACCTCAGGGAGGGAGCCGTGAAGGAGGCAAAGTTTCCACACACTAGGAGCCCCTTCGCGGACGGAGACTGCGGGTGGCGGAGCGGGGAGCTTCGCAGCCGCGGAGGAGAGCACAGCCACAGGGGTGCGGAGGGCAAAGTGGGGAGATTCCCGCAGGGAGGGTCGGTGCCGACCGGCACTCACCAGCCCGAGAGGCTTGTCTGCTCACCCGCCGGAGCGGGCAGGGCTGGGAGCTGAGACTCGGGCTTCGGTTGGAGCGCAGGGAGAGGACTGGGGTTGGCGGCGTGAACACAGCCTGCAGGGGGTTAGTGCGCCACGGCTGGCCGGGAGGGAGTCCGGGGAAAAGTCTGGAGCTGCCGAAGAGGCAAGAGACTTTTTCTTCCCTCTTTGTTTCCTGGTGCGCGAGGAGAGGGGATTGAGAGCGCTGCTTAAAGGAGCTTCAGAGACGGGCGCGAGCCGCGGCTAACAGCGCGGAGCCCAGAGACGGGCATGAGACGCTAAGGCTGCTGTTGCCGCCACCAAGGGGCCTGTGTGCGAGCACAGGTCACTGTCCACACCCCCCTTCCGGGGAGCCTGTGCGGCCCGCCACTGCCAGGGTCCCGGGATCCAGGGACAACTTCCCCGGGACAACTCACCGCGCGCCTCACGCTGGTGCAACGTCACGCCGGCCTCTGCCGCCGCAGGCCCGCCCCGCCCTCCGAGCCCCTCCCTCCCCCCAGGCCTGAGTGAGCCAGAGCCCCCGAATCAGCGGCTCCTTTAACCCCGTCCTGTCTGAGCGAAGAACAGAAACCCTCCAGCGACCTACACGCACAGGCGGGGCCAAATACAAAGCCGAGCCCCGGGAGCTGTGCGAACAAGGAAGAGAAAGGGAAATCTCTCCCAGCTGCCTCAGGAGCAGCGGATTAAAGCTCCACAATCAACTTGATGTACCTGCATCTGTGGAATACCTGAATACACAAGGAATCATCCCAAATTGAGGAGGTGGGCTTCGGGAGCAACGATATATATATTTTTTTCCCTTTTTCTCTTTTTGTGAGTGTGTATGTGTATGCTTCTGTGTGAGATCTTGTCTGTGTAGCTTCGCTTTTACCACTTGTCCTAGGGTTCTGTCTGTCCATTTTTTTTTTAACTTAAAAAAATTTTTGTTCTTAATAATTATTTTTCATTTTAATAACTTTATTTTATTTTACTTTATTATTTTTTATCTTCTTTCTTTCATTTTTTTCTCCCTTTTATTCTGAGCCGTGTGGAGGACAGGCTCTTGGTGCTCCAGCCAGGCGTCAGAGCTGTGCCACTGAGGTGGGAGAGCCAACTTCAGGACACGGGTCCACAAGAGACCTCCCAGCTCCACATAATATCAAACGGCGAAAATCTCCCAGAGATCTCCACCTCAACACCAGCACCCAGCTGCACTCAACGACCAGCAAGCTACAGTGCTGGACACCCTATGCCAAACAACTAGCAAGACAGGAACACAACTCCACCCATTAGCAGAGAGGCTGCCTAAAATCATAATAAGTCCACAGACACCCCAAAACACACCACCAGACGTGGACCTGCCCACCAGAAAGACAAGATCCAGCCTCATCCACCAGAACACGGGCACTAGTCCCCTCCACCAGGAAGCCTACACAACCCACTGAACCAACTTGAGCCACTGGGGACAGACACCAAAAACAACGGGAACTATGAACCTGCAGCCTGCGAAAAGGAGACCCCAAACACAGTAAGATAAGCAAAATGAGAAGACAGAGAAACACACAGCAGTGAAGGAGCAAGATAAAAATGCATCAGACCTAACAAATGAAGAGGAAATAGGCAGTCTACCTGAAAAAGAATTCAGAATAATGATAGTAAAGATGATCCAATATCTTGGAAATAGAATAGACAAAATGCAAGAAACATTTAACAAGGAATCAGAACTAAACAGCAAACACACAAAGATGAACAACACAATAAATGAAATTAAAAATTCCTAGAAGGGATCAATAGCAGAATAACTGAGGGAGAAGAACGGATAAGTGACCTGGAAGGTAAAATAGTGGAAACAACTACTGCAGAGCAGAATAAAAAAAAAAAGAATGAAAACATTTGAGGACAGTCTCAGAGACCTCTGGGACAACATTAAACGCACCAACATTCGAATTATCGTGGGGTTCCAGAAGAAGAAGAGAGAAAGAAAGGGACTGAGAAAATATTTGAAGAGATTATAGTTGAAAACTTCCCTAATATGGGAAAGGAAATAGTTAATCAAGTCCAGGAAGCATAGAGAGTCCCATACAGGATAAATCCAAGGAGAAACATGCCAAGACACACATTAAGCAAACTATCAAAAATTAAATACGAAGAACAAATATTAAAAGCAGCAAGGGAAAAGCAACAAGTAACACATAAGGGAATCCCCATAAGGTTAGCAGCTGATCATTCAGCAGAAACTCTGCAAGCCAGAAGGGAGTGGCAGGACATACTGAAAGTGATGAAAGAGAAAAACCTAAAACCAAGATTACTCTACCCAGCAAGGATCTCATTCAGATTTGACAGAGAAATTAAAATCTTTACAGACAAGCAAAAGCTAAGAGAATTCAGCACAACCAAACGAGTTTTACAACACATGCTAAAGGAACTTCTCTAGGCGGGAAACACAAGAGAAGAAAAGGACCTACAATAATAATCCCAAAACAATTAAGAAAATGGGAATAGGAACATACATATCAATAATTACCTTAAATGTAAATGGATTAAATGCTCCAACCAAAAGACACAGACTGGATGAATGGATACAAAAACAAGACCCATACATATGCTGTCTACAAGAGACCCACTTCAGACCTAGGGACACATACAGACTGAAAGTGAGGGGATGGAAAAAGATACTCCATGCAAATAGAAATCAAAAGAACACTGGAGTAGCAATTCTCATATCAGACAAAATAGACTTGAAAGCAAAGACTATTACAAGAGACAAAGAAGGACACTATATAATGATAAAGGGATCAAGCCAAGAAGAAGATATAACAATTGTAAATATTTATGAACCCAAGATAGGAGCACCTCAATACACAAGGCAAATACTAACAGCCAAAAAAGGGGAAATCGACAGTCACACAATCATACTATGAGGCTTTTAACACACCACTTTCACCAATGGACAGATCATCCAAAATGAAAATAAATAAGGAAACACAGCTTTAAAGGATACATTAAACAAGATGGGCTTAACTGATATTTAAAGGACATTCCATCCAAAACCAGCAGAATACACATTCTTCTCAAGTGCTCATGGAACATTCTCCAGGATAGATCACATCTTGGGTCACAAATCAAGCCTTGGTGAATTTAAGAAAATTGAAATTGTATCAAGTATCTTTTCCGACCACAACGCTATGAGACTAGATATGAATTACAGGAAAAAATCTGTAAGAAATACAAACACATGGAGGCAAAATAACACATTACTTAATAACCAAGAGATTACTGAAGAAATCAAAGAGGAAATAAAAAAATACCTAGAAACAAATGACAATGAAAACACAACGACCCAAAAGCTATGGGATGCAGCAAAAGCAGTTCTAAGAGGGAAGTTTATAGCAATACAATCCTACCTTAAGAAACAGGAAACATGTAGAATAAACAACCTAACCTTGCACCTAAAGCAATTAGAGAAAGAAGAACAAAAAACCCCCAAAGTTAGCAGAAGGAAAGAAATCATAAAGATCAGATCAGAAATAAATGAAAAAGAAATGAAGGAAACGATAGCAAAGATCGATAAAACTAAAAGCTGGTTCTTTGAGAAGAATAAAATTGATAAACCATTAGCCAGACTCATCAAGAAAAAGAGGGAGAAGACTCAAATCAATAGAATTAGAAATGAAAAAGGAGAAGTAACAACTGACACTCCAGAAACACAAAAGATCATGAGAGATTACTACAAGCAACTCTATACCAATAAAATGGACAACCTGGAAGAAATGGACAAATTCTTAGAAATGCACAACCTGGCAAGACTGAATCAGGAAGAAATAGAAAATATGAACAGACCAATCACAAGCACTGAAATTGAAACTGTGATTAAAATCTTCCAAAAAACAAAAGCCCAGGACCAGCTGGCTTCACAGGTGAATTCTACCAAACATTTAGAGAAGAGCTAACACCTATCCTTCTCAAACTCTTCCAAAATATAGCTAGGGAGGAACACTCTCAAACTCATTCTACGAGGCCACCATCACCCGGATACCAAAACCAGACAAGGATGTCACAAAGAAAGAAAACTACAGGCCAATATCACTGATGAACATAGATGCAAAAATCCTCAACAAAATACCAGCAAACAGAATCCAACAGCACATTAAAAGGATCATACACCACAATCAAGTGGGGTTATCCCAGGATTGCATGGATTCTGCAATACATGCAAATCAGTCAACGGGATACACCATATTAACAAACTGAAGGGGAAAAAGCATATGATCATCTCAATAGATGCAGAGAAAGCTTTCGACAAAATTCAACACCCATTTATGATAAAAACCCTGCAGAAAGTACGCACAGAGGAACTTGCCTCAACATAATAAAGGCCATATATGACAAACCCACAGTCAACATCGTCCTCAATGGTGAAAAACTGAAACCATTTCCCCTAAGATCAGGAACAAGACAAGGTTGCCCACTCTCACAACTCTTATTCAACATAGTTTTGGAAGTTTTAGCCACAGCAATCAGAGAAGAAAAGGAAATAAAAGGAATCCAAATTGGACAAGCAGTAAAGCTGTCACTGTTCGCAGATGACATGATACTATACATAGAGAATCCTAAAGATGCTACCAGAAAACTACTAGAGCTAATCAATGAATTTGGTAAAGTAGCAGGATACAAAATTAATGCACAGAAATCTCTGGCATTCCTATACACTAATGATGAAAAATCCGAAACTGAAATCAAGGAAACACTCCCATTTATCACTGAAACAAAAAGAATAAAATATCTGGGAATAAATGTACCTAAGGAGACAAAAGACCTGTATACAGAAAATTATAAGACACTGATGAAAGAAATGAAAGATGATACAAATAGATGGAGAGATATACCATGTTCTTTGCACTGAAAGAATCAACATTGTGAAAATGACTCTACTACCCAAAGCAATCTACAGATTCAAGGCAATCCCTATCAAACTACCACTGGCATTTTTCACAGAACTAGAACAAAAAATTTCATAATTTGTATGGAAACACAAAAGACCCCGAATAGCCAAATCAATCTTCAGAACGAAAAACGGAGCTGGAGGAATCAGGCTCCCTGACTTCAAGCTATACTACAAAGCTACAGTAATCAAGACAGTATGGTACTGGCACAAAAACAGAAAGATAGATCAATGGAACAGGATAGAAAGCCCAGAGATAAACCCATGCACATATGGTCACCTTATCTTTGATAAAGGAGGCAGGAATGTACAGTGGAGAAAGGACAGCCTCTTCAATAAGTGGTCCTGGGAAAACTGGAGAGGTACATGTAAAAGTATGAGATTAGAACCATCCCTAACACCATAGACAAAAATAAACTCAAAATGGACTAAAGACCTAAATGTAAGGCCAGAAACTATCAAACTGTTAGAGGAAAACATAGCCAGAACACTCTATGACATAAATGACAGCAAGATCCTGTTTGACCCACCTCCTAGAGAAATGGAAAGAAAACCAAAAATAAACAAATGGGACCTCATGAAACTTCAAAGCTTTTGCACAGCAAAGGAAACCATAAACAAGACCAAAAGACAACCCTCAGAATGGGAGCAAATATTTGCAAATGAAGCAACTGACAAAGGATTAATCTCCAAAATATACAAGCAGCTCATGCAGCTCAATATCAAACAAACAGCCCAATCCAAAAATGGGCAGAAGACCTAAACAGACATTTCTCCAAAGAAGATACACAGATCGCCAACAAACACATGAAAGGACGCTCAACATAACTAATCATTAGAGAAATGCAAATCAAAACTGCAATGAGGTATCACCTCATACCAGTCAGAATGGCCATCATCAAAAAATCTACAAACAATAAATGCTGGAGAGGGTGTGAAGAAAAGGGAAGCCTCTTGCACTGTTGGTGGGAATGTTACTTGATAGAGCCGCTACGGAGAACAGTATGGAGGTTCCTTAAAAAACTGAAAATAGAATTACCGTATGACCCAGCAATCCCACTAGTGGGTATATACCCTGAGAAAACCATAATTCAAAAAGAGACATGTACCACAATGTTCACTGCAGCTCTATTTACAATAGCCAGCACATTAGGAAGCAACCTAAGTGTCCACCGACAGATAAATGGATAAAGAAGATGTGGCACAGATATAGAATGGAATATTACTCAGCCATAAAAAGATACGAAATTGAGTTATTTGTAGTGAGGCGGATGGACCTAGAGTCTGTCATACAGAGTGAAGTAAGTCAGAAAGAGAAAAACAAAGACCGTATCCTAACACATATATGGAATCTAAAAAAAAAAAAAAAAGGTTCTGAAGAACCTAGGGGCAGGACAGGAATAAAGAAGTAGCCATAGAGAATGGACTTGAGGACATGGGCGGGGGAAGGGTAAGCTGGGGTGAAGTGATAGAGTGGCATGGACATATATACACTACCAAATGTAAAACAGGTAGCTGGTGAGAAGCAGCCGCATAGCACAGGGAGATCAGCTCGGTGCTTTGTGACCACCTAGAGGGGTGGGATAGGCAGGGTGGGAGGGAGGCTCAAGAGGGAGGGGATATGGGGATATACGTATACGTATAGCTGATTCACTTTGTTATACAGCAGAAACTAACACACCAGTGCAGAGCAATTATATTCCAATAAAGATGTTAAAAAAAAAAGAAAAAGAGATCAGACTTGTGATTATCAGAAGTGGTGGGAGGGTTTGGAGGTAGGTAGGGGGGCAGGATGAAGGTGGTCAAAAGGGACCAACTTCCAGTTATAAAATAAGTAAGTATTGGGCATGTAATGTACACCACGATGATTATACTGATGCACTGTAACACTGATGCACTGTATATATGAAAGTTGCTAACAGAATGGATCCTAAAATTTCTCATCACAAGGAAAAAAACTTTTCTTTCTCTGTCTTTTGTTTTTGGTATCTATATGAGATGACTCTATAACTCAACTTATGTTGGTGATCACTGTGCAATACATGTAAGGGAACACCTTATGCTGTACACCTTAAAATTACCGTGTTATGTATCAGTTATATCTCAATAAAACTGAAAAACAAAAAATATAATTTTAACAGAAAAAGAACTAACAAAATAGAAAAAAAGACAATAAAGAAAAACGAACAAAATTTTAAAATCTAATTACACTGATCAAGAAAAAAAGAGAAAATCACCTATATAAAGAATGAAAAAGGGGTTATTACCACAGAGCCTCTGGATATTAAAAAGGATAAGAGAATATTATGTTCTATTTAATGCCAACATATTTGATAGTTTAGATGAAATGGACAAATTTCCTGAAAAATACAATGAATCAAAATTGAAATAAGAGGAGACAAAAAATCTAAACATCCCTGCATCTATTACATAAATCAAATTTACTTTTAAAAACCTTCCCCAAAAGGAAGCTTCAGGCCTAGATGACAGATGATGCCTATCAATCAGTCAAGGATGAAATAACACTAATCTTACATGAACATTTTTTGCAGGTAGGAGGAGGAATCATTGCTTAAATTCATTTTATGATATTAGTACAATCGTAATAGCAAAATCTAACACATTAGAAAATAAGATTATAGACAAATATGCATCATATTTAGGCACAAGACTCCTTAACAATTTTAGCAAGTCAAATTCTATTTGCGTATATATATAGAAAGATTCCGGATTATAAGAAAGGTTGTCTTAACATCTGAAAGTCAATGGAATTCACCCTATTAACAGAATGAAAGATAAGACACAATCATTTCAATATATGCAGGAAAAGAATTAGAAAAAAATTCAACACCCATCTGTGATAAAAGGTCTTGGCAAACAAAGGTCATCAATGAGTCAACATCACACTTAATGGTAATAGACTGAATTTCTCCTGAGGTCAGGAACACGGCAAGTCTGCTAAACAATAACACAATAAGATAACTTGAAATGGATCAAGACCCAAATGTAAAACCTAAAACTATAAAACTTCTAGGAGAAACAGGAGGATGTCTTTGTGAACTTGAGATAGTAAAGAATTTTTAGATAGAACATAAAAGAAAATATATGTGATAATTTAGACTTTGTCAAAATTAAAAATTTTGCTTTTTGAACAACACCATGAAGAACTAACAAGGCAAGCCACACAGACTGGAAGAAAACATCTGTAACCCATTTATCAGATAAAGAACACTTTCAGAATATACAAAGACCTCTCAAAAGTCAGTAACAGCCCAAATGATAACATCACAGTCACGAGTTAAATGCAAATTGAAGTACAATGCGACATCACTACACACACTGCACTGACAAAAATTTAAGACCGACTATACCAAGAGTCGACAAGGACATGGAGCAACTGGGTCTAATATACACTGCTAGTCAGTTGTAAAAGGGCATAACCACTCTGGAAAACAGTTTCTTAAAAAATTGAACCTACAGTTACCACATGACTCAGCCATTCTACTTCTACTCATTTACCCAGGAGAAACAAATCAATACGTCCATCAAAAGACTTGAATACAATGCCCATAGTAGGTTTACTTGTAATAGTCAAAAATGTGGGGAAACCCCCAAGTATCCATCAACAGGTGACTGGATGGATAGACAAACTGTGGTATTTCCACGCAGCAGACTACTCGGCAATTCAAAGGGATGAATTACTGATCTATGAAACAACACGGGTGAATCTCAAACTCATCAAGGTGAGTGAAATAAGCCAGGTGAAAAAGAAAAGAATGGAGGAACGTACTGTATAATTCTATTCATAAGAAATGCTAGATATTCAAACTAATCTTACAGTGACAGAATGCAGATCAGTGGTTGCCTGGGGACAGGGGTGGAAGGATGGATTACAAAGGGCCCAGGGACGTTTTCTGAGATGGAAATTTCATTATGTTGACTGTGGTGATGATTTCGCGTGTGTGTATATAGGTGATCTAATTGTACATTTTAAATATGTGCAGTTTATTTATTTTAATTATATCTCAATAATGCTATAAAAGGAAAAATAAGGGAAGTGGGGAAAAAAGGAATAGATTTATAAAACCAAATGAGTTTAAATTACATTCAAAATTTAAATTCCCTGCTATTTAGTTAGCAAGCGTATTTTAACACAACGCTCAGAGCTGCTGGAGGGGCATCAAGAGGTGGCGCTGTCCTTTACAGAAGGTCACTTGCTTTGCTGAACAGCATGGAATACTGATAAATTTAATTCTACCATAAAAGCTGAGAATGAATTTCACAGCGGAAAAACAGACTCTATTAAAGTGTACATAACATAATACGCACCCAAGAATATACACGATACTAAAGTTAGTGCAAGACCCTCCTTCGGAGCTTAGGGCTGATACTCATTTGTTACTTCATTGTTATTGTCGTTGCTGGTATTCCTTTAGCAAATAGCAGGCTTAAGAAAAATGTCCTGCTGACAATCAAAACCGAGGATTTCGTGTGCAGTAATCTGTCTCTCATGAACTTAGAAAAGATTGAATAAAACTATTCAATTTTAGGGCTTCCCTGGTGGCACAGTGGTTGGGAGTCCGCCTGCCGATGCAGGGGAAGCGGGTTCGTGCCCCGGTCCGGGAAGATCCCACATGCCGCGGAGCGGCTGGGCCCGTGAGCCATGGCCGCTGAGCCTGCGCGTCCGGAGCCTGTGCTCCGCGACGGGAGAGGCCACAGCAGCGAGAGGCCCGCGTACCGCAAAAAAACAACAAAACAAAAACAAAAAAACCCACAAACTATTCAATTTTAATGGCAGAACACTGAAAATCTGGAACACACAGTTTCAGGATTACTGCACGGACACATGGAATCCCCTTGGGAGGGTTAAAAATATTATTAGACCCAGATCAAGTGAATAAGACATTTATGACACTGCTAAACACAGTTACAAGGTAACACATCTACAACCAAATTGCGTATCATGATCAACCTGAACTATCCAGGTCTGATGTGGTTTTACCGGTGAAGAA
Organism: Aethalodelphis obliquidens; assembly: GCF_003676395.1. NCBI lineage: Eukaryota > Metazoa > Chordata > Mammalia > Artiodactyla > Delphinidae > Aethalodelphis > Aethalodelphis obliquidens. Next base: position 26,416,168 of record NW_020837967.1, on the reverse strand, counting down.
TTTACTGCCTAACTGTAACGAGGCACCATAGGAATCTCATACGCTTGTTAACGTGAGCAATCCTGAATCAGAGGTCAGAAAACGCTTACGAGAAGGAATTAGAAGGCAAAGATGGGCATCAAACCACAACACAGGCCACTGCCTCGCCATGACTCACTGTTTAAGTGCCATGTTTATCGGTTAAAAGAAACATCAAACAAACATGAAATGAACTCCACTGTCTTCCTGTGCTCCCAACAAAACCCCAGAATAACCACCATGGTGAGAGGAGAAGAAAAAAAAAAGTTTTAACTGGTCCCCTAACTTGCAATATACATACGTATTTTTAGAAATCTCAACAGAGATATCCTATCTACAAAGAAGTGTTCTAGAGCATGAGGCCTTTGAAACCTCTGACAACACGTAACCGTAGCATATACCTTCATGGGAAACCACAGAGAGTGCTTAACAGGTGTGGCTGGCTGCGAGAGCACCCGCATTCCAGACTATACACACTCTGGAATCCATCAAGTATTTGATATCCACTCTAACAACGCTTTGTTAACTGTTTTAATTTACTGAAAAAGCCTTTTGAAAGACTATGTTAATAGCCATATAGACTTGTTATGATAAACTGGGGCCTTGAAACAATGTTGATGCTGCTTATCAAGGATGAAATTTCCCACACAGAAGCACTTTTAGGCAGAAATCAGGGGCTCTGACCACTTTCGTTAAAAGCAACCTGGCATGTTTAATATGGCTATGTGGATCATTTTAAAAGTTCATATAGGTTGTTCATCCATTTTAGCACGAAAGAAATAGCATTTACCTAATTTAGCATCCCTTCAAAAAGTTTTTTTTTTAATTGAAATAATCATAGATTCACAATAAGTTGCAAAAATAGCACATAGAGGCCTCATGTAACCATCACTCAGCTTCTTCCAAGGGTAACACCTTCCATAACTATAGTACCTATCAAAACCAGGACATTAACTAAATCAACAATTAACTTAACTACCAAGTGTTTCTTTTTTATGTTTAAAAACCTGAAGTATAATATACAGAGAAGTTCCCATGGAAGCCCGATGAATCTTCACACATCAAATACACCCGTGTAACCAGTACTCTGAAGAAGAAAACTGCCAGGACGCAGAACCCCCTCCAACCCACCTCCTCAAGATTTCTAACAGCACGTATCAGCACTGCCTTTCCTGCATTTATAAAAAGGGCGTCATAAGCGCATTCTCTTCTGCGTCTGTCGACCTCTTTTTGCTCAGCATAATGTTGTGGGAGTCATGCGTACTTCTGCATGCGGTAGCAGATTATCACTGCATTACAACATCCCTCTGTGTGAATATACCACCATTTGCTTATCCAGTCTACTACTGATGGGCACTGGGGTAGCTTCCAGTTTTGAGCTCTTCTGAGTACCGTTTCTATGCATGTCTGAGTACATATTGTATGCGTTTCTGGGAGGAGTGTCCTAGGAGCGGAGCGGCTGGGTCACAGGGTATCGGGTTTGCTCAGCCTCAACAGATCCGTAGTTTTCCAAAGTGGCTGAATTACTCTGCTTCCCCACGCCAGCAATGTGCGAGAGTTCCACTGCTCCAAATCTTTTCCATTTACCCCTTCTGGTGGATATCTGGTACATTTTTTGGAACAGAGAATTTAAACATCCAACAGAACACCGGTGGTATAATCAAGGCAATAATTTTTCTCCAGATGATCACGACTCTACCTAATAAAGTCTTTTACAAAGCAAAGCAATCTAAAATTCCAAAACTGCTCTTCAAATACCTTCTTAATTAATTAAATCATCCTCATTTGATGCTATGGCTGTATTTCTCACACATGACTGACACAGTGAATCACCTGGGATACGTGCTACAAATACAGATTTTCAGGAATTCTGTCAGGTCTCCAGAAGCAGAATCTCTTTGGAAAGGCCTTGTAATCTTTTCATAAGAACCTCAGGAGACTCTTATTATCAGGCAGGTATGGAAAACACTGCGTTCTGGGGATCTTTTGACATTAACACCTGTTTAAAAAGGAAAATTACTCCTTTAGGGATTTCTTTGGAGAGTCTCAGCCCCAGAACATTTCTGGATGTTGTTAACTTCTATAACAACTTCAGATGCAAACAGTATTTTAATAGTTGGATTAACTGAGTCCAAAGTGCCCTGAGTAATACCAAAATTATCATGGAGGGTTACATTTGATAGGCAGCCTCATTAACCTCTATCCTCTTCAAAAGAAATTAGTTTTTACTACTAATTGGGCTACAGTAAAGAGAATCTGGAGTTGCAAGGGGCTGCGCAGCATTATATGGTAGGGAGAACGCGAGACCTGGCTTCAAATCCAAGTGCAGCTATTGCCTATGGGACCTCTGAGTCAATCAAAGTATCCTTTCACCTGTTTCCTCCTCTGTGACATGGAGATATTGCCCATCTTACACCGTTGTTGGGAGGGCAAAATAAGACAAATAAGGGCAATGAAGACACAGTAGGAAATTAATTTGTTTTTTTTCCTTTGTAATCTGTTTTCCATCTTCTAGGTTTCTTCTGTAATTGCTCACCTGTAAGCTTAACAGTTGTTTTGTAAAATGTTCTAATGACTTGTATATTGCAATTCAGCTTTTGTGAGAGAAGTACATAATTAAAGTAGAAATAAAAAGAAACTGTTTAATTCCATATTTCCAGTTTCCTTTACTTTCATCTCTGTTGGTAGAAACCAGCAGCCCTATAACTTACGGCTGAAAATGATTACAAACAATAACTTGGAAAAATGCAGTAACAAGGCGTAACAAGGTAACAGAAAACTATAATTTTAAAATAAAGTTCAACTAGTCCAAAACTAGAGAACATTGCTAAGGGCATTATACAAATGACTTTTTTTTTTAACATTACTAAAATCACTTAAAAAGCCAACATTTAATCTAGTCTTTTAGATGGTTCCCTAACATCAACCTATTAAGTAGTCAAATGGCATTTATTCTGGGTATCAAAATGCTTCCAGGATCACATTTCACTCGTAAGAATGCCTGTGAAAACCACTTTTATAAAAATAGACCTAATTCTGTATACTGAAAAGAAGCCTACCACATTTGGATTATATGGCCATGAAAAATTACTATTGCCAATTACTACAATATGAAAAGTAATTAAGAAACATTTATAAGAAGCCTCCTTCACTCTCTGCAGTTTGGCCCTTCTAATCTTAAAGCTCATTGAAAACTCTGGAAATTGAAGAAACAGAATAAACTACTGAGCAGAACACTTGTAAGTAATAATTTGATGTCATACGTGTATTAAAATCCACCATAAAAAATGCGAGTAGGGAAGCTGAAAGCAACAAACACCTTGCCAGTGATCTGTGTCATCTGGGGCAAACCCCTGAACTCTTGTGCCTCAGCTTCCTCCTCTGTAAAATGTGGACACTGTCACTCCCTACTCCCCAGGGCTGTGGTGAGGTCTACATGTGAGTGCTGACAGCAGGGCTCTGCAGCACACATGCTGTGTATGTGCTGGGCCGGCAGGAGTAGCAGCAAACGGCACAGAACTTACGGGGCACCGTCACGCCGTAGTGCTGTGTGTCACTGATCAGCAGCTTTCGTTTCAGTTCATTCAAACCTACCCCTACAGGACCTGAAAAACAGGAAAACAGAAATTCACTCCTGAACAGAACACCATATAAACATTGCTACGATTGACATGATCCGTTAAGACAGACTGAAAACGTGTATCCAACTTCACGTGCATCCCAAGTCAACAGATTATCTCTAGTTAAGTTGTACGTAAGAAAGAACTAGGAGTTATTTGCTTGATTTTCTACTTTTTGTTTCCTTATTTTTCCTGTTTTTTTTTGTATTTCGCTTTTCTACTTTTTAAATTTAAATCCCCATCTTTCCATTAAAAAGATTAGAAATCTTTGTTTTAAATGAAACATTCAAGAGTATCTGAGTACATTAACAGGTAATGGTATCCCGAAGAGCTTAAAAAACAGGTGCACCTAAAAAAAACGAATTACACAATTTTAAACGTTTTTAGATCCTAATAAAAGAAAATCTTTGAACCTTGATTTTATTTTAGGTGCAAACACCTAATCGTGCATTTTAAACTTGCAAAACCATCAGTGCAACGTCAAGCCCCTCTGCAGCACTGTTTATTCTCAGTTGGTCCTTAAGCCTTTGAAAACTTACATAGACCTGAGGCATTTCCATCAGTGTGCACATACTAACACCTGTCGTGAACAAGGCACACAGTAAACGCTGGGAAGATTAAAAGATAAGTGAAGTCTGCCTTCAGAGAAAGTAACTGGGTTGGGAGAGTCACACAAAATGAACAGACTGGGGCCAGAAAACGAAGAGTGGTTTCGAATATGAGTCTGAAATCAAGAGTTAGAAGGGCACAAGCCCCAGACGCCTAGCTTCTCACAGCCCTGCCATCGAGGTCTATCTGGTGACGGTGTCACGCCTTGAGCAGAACGCAAGCCGCAGGGCCAGACTGCCCTCCGTTACATGCCCATCCTCAACACTCCCTCACCTGGCGACACCCATGCTGTGGTCTGAATGTCTGTGTCCCCCCCAGATTCACATGTTGGAACCCTAACGCAACGTGATGCTGTTAGAAGCAAAGGTCTCTGGGGGGTTCTGAGGTCACGAGGGTGGAGTCCCCATAAATGGGCTTAGTGCTCTTATAGGAGATGTCACAGAGGCCCCTAGCGCCTGGCCAGGTGAGGACACAAGGAGAGAAGGGAGCCCTCGCCCCCACTGCTGGCATCCTGAGCTCCGACTTCCAGCCTCCGGAACCGTGAGAAATCAATGTCTGTCGTCTATAAGCCACCTGGGCTGTGATATTTTGCTGTGCTGGCCTGAAAGGACTAAGACACTGGACACGTTCTCGTCCTTGAGCCCTGGCTGGACTTCATTCTAATCCTAAAAGGAACCATGCTCCCTTTCTTGGGAGGAATAATGAAAACCCACGTCTAGTAACTAGCACCGCACCCAGGTATTCAAGGGTTCATTCCCTTGCCTGCTTACTCTTCCAGGCTTTGAAAAGCATGGGGTTTTATGCTGGACAATGGAGAACACCCAGGAGGACAGAGCAGAGCGGCTGGGGGTCTGGGTGGGGGCGAGCTGGGAGCAAGACGAAGGGGCCTCCGCCTGCACAAACTGACCTGCCCCCCGCTGGCCACTCGCCAGCGCCGCCCACCTTCCCACACGCGGCTGCCGGGTGCCAGCTCTCTGCCCCAGGACAGTGGTTCTCAAGTCTCTCTCTAAAATGAATACTCTGGGGCTTCCCTGCTGGCGCAGTGGTTGAGAGTCCGCCTGCCGATGCAGAGGACGCGAGTTCGTGTCCCGGTCCAGGAAGATCCCACGTGCCGCGGAGCGGCTGGGCCCGTGAGCCATGGCTGCTGAGCCTGCGCGTCCGGAGCCTGTGCTCCGCAGCGGGAGAGGCCACAGCAGTGAGAGGCCCGTGTACGCCCCCGCCAAGAAAAAGAAAAAAAAAAAGAATACTCTGTAATATCCCAGTTTTATCCTGAAATGGCATTCACAGCCGATATAACTTGCTAGTGCATATACTTTCTCCCTCCAAATTAATATAACGCCCTAGCTGTAATATATGAAGGATCAAAAAGTAATTTACAATAAAACAATGTGTATTTCGATATGTAAATGCTCGGGCATGACTGGAGAAAATGAAGTCAGATGTCTGCACCTACTTATTCTAAATAAGTCTGGACTTCAGCGTAATAAAAAGACTAGCAGCCATCCTGTACCAGAAAGAACAGGAGATGAAAGCCCCAGGATACAGGTGAACATCAGAATAAAGTCTAGCAACTCGATGGAAACACAGATGGGTCTTACTGGAATATGCTAAGGAAAGAGAGGAAAGAGCAGCCTTAATAAGGAAACAGGGATACAACACATCAAGGCTATCAAAGAGAAGAAAATAAAACTTTTACAAAGCACGTGCAGTGTATGTGCAAGTGCAGCGTAAAAATAATTCCCCTGAGATGGGACAGGTGAGTCATCTATGAGTCCCTCAGCGTCTGGCATGACACTGGGAAGTCGTGTGGGATGCAGGACAGGTTTCTGTTCCATAGAAATGTCAGGTGTACATCCCCGGCGTCCTCAGCCATTTGCATAAAGAAAAGGTGCCCTCACGAAAGTCCACGGTTCTCCGTGGCAGGCGGTCCTGCCCCGTCTGGTACCACTGCTCTCGTCACCTCTGCACCCCAATCCTGCCGTCATCGGGGGCGACTTCAACACCCCTGCAGAGAGCCTACTTCCTCTCTACTTCACTTCAACCACAAACTACGCAAACCCTGACTCTGCCTCACTAGGAGCTATTTCATCACCACAATATTAGATTCAGGCTTCCCCGTGTGAGACCCCGATCCCTGATCATTAGCCCTCCTACTCAGTTATTCCTCCTCTTATCAAAAGGACCGCCAGTGTTTTCTTTCTTTTTGTCTAACAGCCCTTCGGGTCTTCACTTCCTTGGGCTGTGGTATCTCCCACTACCTTGCTAATACCCTCAAAGCTCTTACACGCTGGCCTTTATCACACTTGTCACGGAAACTTCCAGTCCAAGGTCAATCTCATGGCTGCTCTACACGCCTGCGCCTGGACTGAGAAAGCCCGTACATCGGGAGCAGGGATGCACACACTGTGCTCCCCACAGAGCTCAGACCTCTGGGCTCTCCAGCAGTTACCCAGTTTTCCTGATTGGATTTCCCGGGTCACCATGTGGTCCCATCCCAACCCTCTAATCTCCTCTCTCCTCACACCTAGAACCTCCTCTCTCCTCACACCTAGAACCTCCTCTCTCCTCACACCTAGAACCTCCCCTCTAATCTAACAACTGTCAAAGGCTGTCGATCTTCCCTCCTGAAGATCCTCAGAGTTGCGACGTGCCGCTGCCACCGCTGGCACCCGAGCCCGGACACCTCATCTGTGCCCCTCTCCTGAGTCAGCCTCCGAGCAGCTCCCACCCCTCTGCTCAGCAGGCAGCACCGTCTTTCTGAGAAGGCCAGCACACGCACTTCCTCAGTCCTCTCCACAGAGCGGCGCGCCTACACCCAGCCGCCAGCTGCAGCCCCTCGTAGGGGGTCTCCTCCCGCGTCTTCACCTCTCCTGCACTGTTTCACGCTCCTTCCCATCAGTACTGGAAATTCACACTGTCTCCCACCTTAAAACAGCCAGAATGACCAAGAAAGCGCAAGGAACACCTTCCTTAACCTTGCACTGTGCACCGCTGTCCCCAGCATCCCGGCCAGGCTCCCGTCACTTCTCACCAGCACCGCCCACTCCTGCACTGGGAAGAGAACCCGACGTGACTCTTTGACAGGTCTGCCCGGCTTGCACGTTGGGAGCTGCGCCTCCCTCCCTAACCTTCATTCTCGCCACTCCCGCCTTGCGCCGCACACCCCGGCTGCGTGAGACGCCTGCGCCCTGTAACGTGGCGGAGTCTTCTCTGTGCTGCTGGGTCCTCGTCACGTGCCGCTCAGCAAAAACACTGCTGTCCTTTCCTGGCTAATTCAGGCTGCGTCTTAGATACGCCCTAGGGATTCTTCCCTGACACGTTAAACGCGGGTCGGGCGCCCAGTGCTTGTGCCCCCTGCCCTTGCGTGTCAGAGGGCCGACCACACTCCGTCATGATCGTCTGCATACTCGTCTTCACCCTCGAACGGACTTGAAAACAGCGATGTCGTCTATCTGCTCGCCAACTGTTTCCCTCGCTGGCAAACTGGAGGCACTCGTTAGGGCGTTTTATTTATTTAAGTTACCCTCAGCGACTCTGCCGCCATGGAGGTAAAGCTATTTGCCGCATGAACCAAAGGCATGGGAGTCAAAGCAAGAAGCCTCTGCACCTAGAATGTCTGGACGCGACGGCTGGAGAACGCGCTCAACGTCGTAACAGGAGTTGGCGGGGCTCACGTTTGAACCTGGCTCCTTGATCTTAAGATCCAGAGAAGCAGAAGGGAAGGGGATGACTTTGGCGCTGGAACAGTGAGCATAAGGGACGGAAATCCACCTGCCTAAACTCAGACAAGGACCGCGGTGCGCTTCAGACGCAGGCTGGGGCCTCCCTGTGAATGGAATCACATCAAGGTAATGCGAGGCTGCAAGATGAGGGGCGGGGGAGTGATAAGCATTGACGGGTTGTCTCCAAAGCGCCAGGCACCAGGCAGGGGCTCCTGTGTCTTATCCACACTGTAGGGACAAACAAGATCTGAGTAAGTGCTGAAACCTACTCTTTAAAATAAACAGAAAACAAACAAGAAAAACAAGGGGCTTTACAATGCTTTGCAGATGATGCAAACCCAATTCTATACAAGAAGCAAACAGAACACTACAACTTAAAACAGCAGGTCCTGGCCCGCTCCCCACAGAGGCACGGAGGACTACGGGGGATGCGGATTCACTGTCCCTTCAGGAGGTCTGGGCCCTGGAGTACTTGCCAGAGTGTGCGCTAATTTGCTGAGTGACAGTCTAGCATTTTTTTCTTTCTTCTTCTACCCATGCCAAAAAACCACAGTGATTTATTTTAGCTCTGGAGGAAAAAAGTAGGCATGTTTGAATGAGCGGGGGAAAGTATGCTTTTGCTCACGTGATGCCCTTAGACTTGGACTGTTTTCAATTTTAGCCCTTACATAAGCTAACTCTTACCAGGGACCCTGCTTTACCGCACACCCGCAGACCATGCCAAAAATGTGCAGTGGCAGATACTTTATTTTAAAAATTTCCCCTAGGTGAGGTTATTTGAAGCCCTCATCTTCAAGGTGGGATCCTGTCACAAAAAGATTAAAACAGGGACATAATTTTAACCATTCTTCCTACAAAACTGCCGGGCAGACCACTCAACAGCATTTTCCCAGCCAGGCCCTTGGATCAATCCTGCCACCCACACAGGTGAAGTTATAGACTTTTTCCTCTTTTGGATCTTGACCTTAAGATCACATCTTCCATCCACACTCCTGTCCTGTGCCCTTTTTCTACGGTGGGGCCTAAGGCCACAGTTTTAGTTGGCTGGTTTGTTTAGACGACGTACACCGCAGTTGGTTTAGGGATGCACACTGAGTTAGGTCTATTATGTGTCTGTAACGGGACACATTCATCTCCTCTTCAATGTATAAACTTTTACCACAATTGGTGACACACATAAGTATACAAATAAGTTTCTCTAGAGTTTGTTTCCAGCTGTGCTTGTTCACGCTAAAGGGAAGCAGAGAAGATAACCTAAACAGCATGTATTGAAATCACAGACAGCAGGCTTTGCAAAAGTAAAGACAGTGATGACACAATGAGGTCTTTTTACGCAGCAGGCTTGTGTCCCATGGTTTACATACACCATGACTAATCCTCAAAACATCCCTGCCAGAAAGGTATAGTTATCCTCGTTCTACAGATGAGAAAACCAAGACAATGAAAGGGTAATTTTCCCAAGATCGCACATTGGGATTACGGCTTCACTGGTACTCAGAAGCCAGTATGCCTGCATTCCTTCCATTCGATCCATCATCTTATCAAAAGAATGCCGAGGACAGGACCCGGGCTCAGGTAGCCGGCTGCTCAGCTGTTTGCGGCTGTGACCCACAACTTCACAAAGTCCCTCACCCATTCCAAGCTGTCCCACACTTTAAATAGAGATGAAAGTTATGCTGGTGGAATACAAGACTCAGGCTACAAGAGGTGGCAGAAGTCAAATCCGGTGAACTCAAAACTCATCCTGTGCAGAGCCTCTGAGAACTAAGCTAAACCTAAGGAAGACGGCAAGCATCTCAGGCCTGGGCAACATACACAGGGCATGTCTATTAGGATTCTTGACTCAGGACTAAGGAAACTCAAACAGAATGATGATATCAGAGGAAAAGCCAAGAAAGCACGTTAAAAAGTCATTCTGGAGTTCACTAATGTGGAATTCACGCAGTGCACTGAAGTGGACAGGCTTGCTGGCTTTAAAAATAAAAAGACTGTTTCTATTTGAAGCAGAAACGTAACTATGTTTCTTTTGTTTTTTAAATTTCATAAGAATTCAGAAAATCACTTTGTGTGCAAATTCTGGAAAGAAAGAATAAAGCCATGAGCATCAAACTGCATTAGTTGAATTCTTGTAAACAATACATCAAATGGATAAGGTAGTTAGAAAGGCACATTACTGTTAATTATTTGTGTGTGCATTTAATTAGTAACTCCTACCTTACAGTAGGCAAATGTGTTGTGTGTGATTTTACATAAAGGCTCATTCATTTCAGCCACAGAAATACAGCCCGTTTGGGGGTTAATAAAATGATGCTAGAAAGTTTCTAGTTAAAGCTTTACATTTAGGCAAATATTCCCATTAACTAAATGTAAAAATGCCTTTATTTTTATCTTACAGAGATTTTGGAGGGAGTGGCCAAGACGGTGGAGAAGGACCGCCCTGAGCCCACCTGCCCCCACGGGCACAGCAAAGTTACAAGTATTCACAGAGCGACTATCAATGAGAACCTGAAGACCAGCGGAAAAGATCTGACACAGCTAGAGATATAACGAAGGAACCACAATGAGATGGGTAGGAGGTGTGGAGGCAAGGTACAGTCAAGACCCACACCCCACAAACAGGAGGAAAATTACAATTGCAGAGGTTCTCCCCAAGGACTGAGGGATCTGGGTCCCACACTGGGCTCCCCAGCCTGGGGGTCCTGCACTGAGAAGATGAGCCCCCAGAACCTCTGGCTTTACAGACCAGTGGGACTTGCTTTCAGGAGAGCCAGGGGGCCATGGGAAATAGGGACTCCACCCTTTCTAAAAAAATAATTAATTAATTTATTTATTTATTTATTTTATTTCTGCAGAGGTGGGTCTCTGTTGCTGTGCAAGGGCCTTCTCCAGTTGCGGTGAGTAGGGGCCACTCCTCACTGCAGTGCGGCCTCCCACTGTGGTGGCCTCTCCTGTTGGGGAGCATGGGCTCCAGGCGTGTGGGCCTCAGTAGCCATGGCTCGCGGGCTCTAGAGCTCAGGCTCAGTAGTTGTGGCTCGTGGGCTCAGTAGTTATGGCTCGCGGCTCTAGAGTGCAGGCTCAGTAGTTGTGGCTTGAAGGTTCTAGAGCACAGGCTCAGTAGTTGTGGCACACGGGGTTAGTTGCTCCACGGCATGTGGGATCTTCCCAGACCAGGGCTCGAACCTGTGTCCCCTGCATTGGCAGGCGGATTCTCAACAACTGCGCCACCAGGGAAGCCCAAGACTCCACTCTTAAAGGGCAAATACAAAATCTCCTGCGCTCCAAATCCCAGCACAGAGGCAGTAATTTGAAAGGAGCCTGGATGAGACCCTCTTGCTGGTCTTAGAGAGCCTCCTGGAGAGGCAGGAGACAGTTTGCACACCCCTGGGAACAGAGATGCAGGCAGAAGCCACTCGGGGAGCTCACTCTACCATAGTGACGTGCGAGCTGCAAGTGTCGTTTCGGAGTCCTTCCTCCTGCCTATTAGCACCAAGCACTGACCTGCCCAGCGGCGGGCTGGCACCAGCCATGCTGGGACCTAGCACCGCACAACAGTGGGCTGACAGCCACCTCGTGAGGCAGGGCCGGGCAGCCCACTGGACTGGGGGTCAGCCCCGCCTACCAGCGTGCCCACAGGAGTCAGCCCCACCACGACAGAAGGGCCCCTGCAGCACGCACAGAGGCACCCCTAGAGGTGCAGCTCTGGTGACCAGAGACGAGTGTGCTGCGGGGTCCCACTGGAGTCTCCTACAAACAAACAGTAAAGGCAGTAGATCAACCCCTTATAAAGTCAGTAGGAAGATTAAAGAACAAAGTAGTAAAACCATCTTTATGCACAATAAGTAATTAGGGGATACACAAAAAGACGTAAAATATGCTGTCCAAAACATTAAACATGGGAGGAGGTGGAGTAAAAACGCAGAGGTGTTATGATGCATTAGAACTTAAGATCATCAAGTTAAAATAATCATGCATATATATAGGTGGTTACATATGAACCTCATTATAACCATAAATCAAAAATCTGTAATAGATACACATACACAAAATAGAGAGAAATCCAAACATAACAGTAAAGACAGTCATCAAATCAAAAGGGAAGAGAACAAAGGTAAAAGAAGAATTACAAAAACAACCAGAAAACAATTCACAAAATGGTAATAAGTACATACTTATCAATCAAAAGACATACAGTATTACTGGATAAAAAAACAAGACCCATATATATGCTGCCTACCGGACACTCACTTCAGATCTAAAGACACACACAGACTGACAGTGAGGGGGTGGAGGGATACAGTCCATGCAGATGCAAACAAAAATAAAGTTGGGGCAGCAACACCTACGTGAGATAAGACAGACTTTAAAGCAAGCACTGCAGCAAGAAGCAAAGAAGGATGGCACATACGACAGAGGGATCAACTCAACAAGAAGATACAACAACGGTAAATATATATGCACCCAACACAGCAGCACCTAAATGCATAAAGCAAATACTAACACACATAAAGGAGAAACTGACAGTAACTGAATAACAGTAAGGGACTTTAACACCCCTTAACTTTAATGGACAGATTATCTGGACAATAAATCAATAAAGAAACAGTGGCCTTAAATGACATGTAAGAGCCAACGGTTTAATAGACATACAGAGGACATTCCATCCACAAAGCAGCAGAACATTCCTTTCAAGTGCACATGGAACATTCTCCAGGATAGATCAGATGCTAGGCCACAAAACAACTCTCAATAAATGTAAAAAGACTGAAATTATGCCAAGTATCTTTTCCAACCACTAGACTAGAAATCAACTACAGGAAAAAACTTTTATTTGCTACTTTTATTCAACATAGTATTGGAAGTCCTAGTCACAGTAATCAGACAAGAAAAAGAAATAAAAGGAATCCAAACTGGAAAGGAAGAATAAAACTGTCACTGCTTGCAGATGACATGATATATACATAGAAAATCCTAAAGACGCCACCAAAGAACTACTAGAATTCATCAATAAATTCAGTAAAGTTGCAGGATATAAAATTAATATACAGAAATCTGTTGCACTTCTATACACTAAAGACAAACTATCAGAAAGAGAAATTAAGAAAACAATCCTGTTTACCATCACATCAAAAGAATAAAATACCTAGGAATAAACCTACCTAAGGAGGTAAAAGACCTGTTCTTAGAGAACTAGAAGTCACTGATGAAAGAAATTGAAGACGGCACGAACAGGTGGAAAGATAAACTGTGTTCATGGACTGGAAAAGTTAATATTGTTAAAATGACCATAATACTCAAGGAAATTACAGATTCAGTGCAATCGCTATTAAAATACCAATGGCATTTTTCACAGAACTAGAACAAATGATTCTAAAATTTGTATGGAGGGACTTCCCTGGTGGTGCAGTGGTTAAGAATCCACCTGCCAATGCAGGGGACACGGGTTTGAGCCCTGGTCTGGGAAGATCCCACATGCCGCAGAGCAACTAAGCCCGTGTGCCACAACTACTAAGCCTGCGTTCTAGAGCCTGTGAGCAGAAACTACTGAGCCTGCGTGCCGCAACTACCGAAGCCCACGTGCCTAGAGCCCATGCTCCACAGCAAGAGAAGCCACACAATGAGAAGCCCATGCACCGCAACAAAGAGCAGCCCCCGCTCGCCGCAACTAGAGAAAGCCCACGTGCAGCAACAAAGACCCAATGCAGCAAAAAAATTAATTAAAAAAAAAAAAGAAAAAAATTCGTTTGGAAACACAGAAGACCTCAAATAGCCAAAACAACCTTGAGAAAGGAGAACGAAGCTAGAGGTATTATGCTTCCTGATTTTAAACTATACTACAAACCTATGGTGATCTAAACAGAATGGTACTGGCACAAAAACAGACATATGCATCAGTGGAATAGAACAGATTTTTTTCCAAAGAAGACATACAGATGGCCAAAAAACACATGAAAGGATGCTCAACATCACTAATCATCAGGGAAATGCAAATCAAACCCACAATGAGATACTACGTCACACCTGTCAGAATGGCCATCATCAAAAAGAGCACAAATAACAGCTGTTGGCAAGGATGTGGTGCACCGTTGGTGGGATGTGAACTGGTGCAGCTGCTGTGGAAAACAGCATGGAGGGTCCTTAAAAAACTAAAAATAGAACTACCATACGACCCAGCAATCCCACTTCTAGACAGTTTTCCAAAGAAAACAAAAATATTAATTCAAGAAGATACATGCACCCCTGTGTTCACTGCAGCCTTATTTCCAATACCCAAGATATGGAAGCAACCTGTGTCCACTGATAGATGAACGGATAAAGAAGGTGTGGTCCATACATACGATGGAGTATCACTCAGCCATAAGAAAGAATGAAACCTTACCATTTGCTACAACAATGATGGACCTAGAGAGTTAAATGCTAAAGTGAAATAAGTCAGATGGAGAAAAACATATACCATATTATTTAACTTATATGTGGAATCTAAAAATCAAAACGAATGAACAGAAACAGACTCAAAGATACAGAGAACAAACTGGTGGTTGCCAGAAGGAAGGGGGCCGTCGGATAAGTGAAATACGTGAGGGAGATTAAGAGGTACAAAAGTCCAGGTATAAATAGATAAGTCAAGGGTATGTAATATATAGCATAGGGAATATAGTCAATAATATTGTAACAATTTGCATGGTGACGGACAGTAACTGGACTTACCTTGGTGATCATTTTGAAATGAAAAATATGGAATCAAAAATTAATTTATAATTTTTTAAAAGATTTGAAAACAAATCTTTATGTAAATTCTCAGTCTTTATGTAGGAGAATTAAGACATATGCCAGCTTTGACCCAAATGACCCCAAAGTCTGTTGAAATTACTGACTCATTTTCTATGAAATCATGAGAGGTTGAGGTTTTCTCCATTGTTCTCTTTTCAGATTTTTTTCTTTTTATTCCATGAATATTTTTAGGGATTTATGACTTGTTTGTGTGTAGAAAATAAGAAATAAGCTTGTATTAGAATGCTAGCACAATAGCCTTTCAAAATTAATAGTTAGTTGAGCATAAAAGTTGTTCATTCTGTAAACATGGCCCCCCAAAAGATCTACTTTCTGAATCTGAAATAGACATGTACAATTAAAAATTTTTTAAAGGCTAAATGAGTGAAGAAAGCATTGAGGCAGTAAAACCAGTGCCTCCAATAGCGCTTTGAAACTGTAAGAACACCAAAAGAATGCTTTAAAATACTGGCATGATATTCTTACTCAAAAAAAAAAAAAAAAAAAATAGGCCCAGCTCTATGACATTGTACTTTGAACCTTCAACCATCTACTTATTTATGTGTTAGCACAGATCCTGAGTCACTGAATAATTATTTACTAGAACAATAATGTATTACTATTGTGAAAATAATGTATGAAACATGGTATTTTTTTTTCAAATGACACTCATGTAGTCCTACAAAGAATTAACATAATTTCTAATTTCTAAATATCCAGCACAGAATTTAATTGTAGTTTTTCTTAAGGCTGGTGAGCATCAAATTGAATTTAATAATGTAAATAAGGATGGGTGGTACCTTACACATAAAAGGTCAATATGCTAAAAATTACAGTATTAATTTGTTAGGAAACAAACTTCTCAAGTTTGTTTGAGAAGAGAAAGAGACACAGGTAGGTGGAGATTAGCCCAATTAGTTTTAACATACTATATATTCATGTAACAGACACAGTATATTAATAAAATCGATGTTTATTTATGTCTAATATTAAATTATATATTGGAAAGAAATCTGTTGCTCTGACCAAGTACTATTCACTTTTGCTGCTGACCTTTGAACACGTTGGCACAAACACAAAGATGGTCTGTTATGTGCAAAGCTGCTGACACAGATGCAGCTTTTACTATGCTTGCCTCCAGTGTACCTGCACTACCTAACATGACGATTCTTCCACATTTCCCCCGAGACATTTTATGCTATTGGCCAGACTTGTTACTCTTACTATCCAGTGAGAAATATCAGAATTACTGGAGACTGCAATAAATACTCAAACTGCTTTTGTGACCTAAAAAAACCACACTTACGCATCTGATTTATTGCAAAACATATCAAATGAAATCTCTAGGTATCCCTTAGATCAGACACGTTATAAAAAGTCTACTTATCATATTGCAGCACTATATACTATATTTGCTGCTCTAGGCATAAAATAAAAACAATCATGCTATTATACTTGACTCACAATCTTATAATGATCGCATTAGTGTGTGGCTGGATTTTTGTTTTGGAGAGTGACAAATCTGTTTAGAAAACCCTGGGAATCAAACTACATAGAAAACGCAGCACCTTCGCAGTTCATAACAAACCTTGTTAGAGATTCTGATTTTCTTTCCTCTGTTGCTTTCATAATAGAAGAAAAATGCAATTAACGAAGCATCAGTTTTTGTGCTGATGTCAGAAGAAGGAGGAGGAGAAGAGGAAAGAAAAGAAGAAGGAAGTAGGAGGCTTGTTGAAACGGCATTATTTTTTCCAAAGCAGCTATTTACACCAGACTTCGACTTAAGTACCTGTCTCTCCTCTAACTCAGGGCTATGACAAGAGTGCAGTAAAATTAAAAGGCAACATAAAACCATCCTTGGGTCTTCCTTAGCTAAGCAGAAGAGAGATGGATAATTCCCTTATCCATTCCTTTCCAGTTTGTTCAAAACTGCGACTTTTTCAGTGAGGCTCCCATGATCTCTATTCACAATGGCCAACACCCAGGTCCCCTGATTCTGCTCTGCTTTACTTCCTTCTACACCATTTATCACCCTCCAAGTACAATACAATTGACTTTACTATTTATTGCTAATTTATTATGAGTATGTTTTCTGTCTATATGTCCTTTCATTAGAATGTGAACACCCCCAGCGAAAAGAATGTTGTGTTCTTCAGTGATGAATTCCCACGTCTAGAACAGTACCCGGCACAGTCTGTGCCCCAAACAAATCCGTGCCCCAAACGAACGTAACTGTGATGTAGGCCGAGGAAGTCATCCAGAGTGTGAACATTTAGAGACCAGCAGCCAACTGTGATTGTAATAAAGACCATATTTACCTCTTATATACAAGGATTATCATTTTAAATCTATCACACACTCATAGATTCAATGATAACTTCTGGGTTTATAGTTGTCTATCTAAAATCCTGCAGGGCAGACTCTAATTCCCACAAACCTTCAATCAACGTTCAACAAAAGCTATGGGAATCCTAATAAACATATTAACATTTACACTTAGTCATGATTGCTTACTTTTCTTTCTGCTTTATGTGGGAGACTTTTTGCTCTGCCAGTTTTATGGGAAAATGGCGACAGTCTTACAAATGCTGATTTATTCAAACTACTTCCACGAGGCAGTCTTTAGGCAACATAGGAGAGTCAGCACAAAGGAGGCAGAATAGGGCTTCACGCTAGAACGTGCGAGGTGAAACATACAGAAAGATTCATTGTCAGTTTCCTCTTTTGTCTCCTAACCAGAAAGAACAAGTAACAGACTGTCTGACCATCCACAGAGATAAGCCTTGCTCTTTACTGCCTTAAGCCCTGAAGGGTTTTAGTAGCTGTCCCCGCAAACACACACACATTATTTGGTTTCATTACTTTACTTTTTAAAAAGTCAGGTTTCGCCAAAGATAAAACTTACGTAGAAAAATGTACTAAATGCTTGTCATTTGGTTTTAACATACTTTTTGGAAAATACTTTTAAATGCAGAAGGAAATATAACAGAAACCATCACTGAGATGTTTTAGTTGCTAAAATGTGGCTTGGAATAGCATCTTTCCAAAATGAAGAGAAAAGTAAATACTTCCAATCAAGGCTCAAAGTCCTCCCCTGTCATATTTTTGCCATGTTAACAACTTGGATAATTTTAACTTCTTGAACATTAAGTCAGAATTAAAGTCATGCAATATTATGGTAAAAATGTAGAGATAATAATTCTGGGTAGCTCCTTAATGATAATTATCTAACAGTTTCAGGGCGAATTCCGCTATTCCTGATGGCTTCGTGAACACTGAGAGAAAACAGAGGAGGCTGGGGACCACGATGCTTATACTCTTTCCGTCTTCTGTACACGTGACAGGATCCAATAACTATTTTTTAAATATATAACTTTTACAATCAAGAAAAGTAAACAGTTAATGCAGGAACAATGAGAATTTCCAAAACTGGAGTCCACTGACTGACTACCTCTTTTAGATGATAAACTGCTAAATAATCTCATTGATTCAGCATTTTGAACACTGAGCTTCAAAATCAACAGAGGCCTATTCATGTGTGAACACTTCATGTTTATCTTGTTAGTATTTCCAGCTAATATATAAGAGCCACATTTTATTAAAGCTTTAGCAGGCCAGGAATTGGCCTAAACCCTCTGCAAATATTTCACTTAGCTCTCAAACAAACCTAGAAAGCAGGTGATCGTATCATTTTCATTTTTTGGATGAAGAAACTGAAGCCAGAGAAAATCTGAAATGCGCAGGTGTCACCAGCTACTGAAGTGCAGAACTGGATGGGGACTCAGCCTGTCCTGCCCCAGAAGCCTGTTTCTTACCATCCACGCTATCCTGCACTATATCACGGGATCTAGCAGATGGAGATTTCTCGAGACAATAAACTCTAAACTTCTGATACCTCAAACTGTGCCACATGGGACAAGCAGGAAGGCTTTCTGAGTGGTGACCACATAGAAGAAAGTGAATAATGGGAAATTCTTTAGGAGGCCAGTCTACAGAAGGCCACAGTGCAGGCAGAAGACAGAAGACATCCTCATGTTCGGTCAGTGACACCAGCTTAATGCAATTTCCAGCCTCCATCTGGCATTCAGGCATTCCTAGTTTTGAAAAGTTTATAAATCCTTCCTTTAGTAGAAACAGGATAAGAAGTCTGTGTGAATTTAATATTTTTACGTGATTTTCTTTCTCTATTTTTCATGTAGACATACAGGATCTACTATCTGCCTGGGTATAACATGTACTCTAACACCACAGAAAAACAAGACCAATATTCTTCATTAAGTCTGTTCTGTTGTAATGCAATAGTAAAAAGTTCTGCATTCTTAAACATTACCTTTTACCAGCACTTGCTCCAAAACAGGGAAATAAAGTGTTAAGAGCTAGAGTTTCAAATAAACTTATTTTTCTAATAGGAATTTCAGAATAAAGGCTAAAAAATCATAAATCAGTTGCTCTAAACAGATAGACCAAACCTAAAATATTCCAGAATAGCAGAGTAAGAAAAATCAGAAGTCTTCAAACCATCATTATAACGCATGCATATGCAAAAGCACAAAATGCAAGTGTGAGGCTAAGAAAAGCAGAAAACCAAAATAAATCGCAGGCAGCTGCCAACCACCAGCAATGAACATAACGGCAACTGAACCTGAGCAGAGAGGGCAACGGGCTTCCCCAGGGTGCACAGCGCTAGCACCTCAGTATAACCAGGAAGGGCAGGCAAAAAGCAAAATGCAGACTCTCTGGCCTCGCCCCAGGGTATGAGCTCAGAACCTGCATATGAACAAGATCCCCAGGTGAGTCAAATGCCTTTTAAAGTTTGGGAAGTGCCGGAGCAGGGGCTGCAGGCTACCCCGCTGAGGTAGCAGGCGCGCCTGTCTCCACCATCACAACACGGCCGCAGGCTACGGCTGAAGCCTGAAGACAGAGGAGACGGTCAAAGCAAGCCCGGAGCCCTTCCTCGGTGGCCGGGAGAGCTACCCAGGTGGGCTGCCGAACATGTGAAGAGAGCGAAGAGGAAAAGGGCAGGCAAATCTGCTAGGATACTTCAGGGAGGAGCTGGCAGACGTAAGGAGCAGGAAAGCAGACCAGTAAGGTAAGCGGACCCGTGATGCTGTGGGCGACGCGGGGCCCTTCGCAGATGGCGCAGGGAGGGCAGGCAGGGCTGGCCTGACCCCGAGGCCCCGAGTGGAAACGTGACTCCTGCACGAGAGACGCTCCTGGTAGACTCAGATCTAAACTTCCACAAAACATGGAGCTATGTGTCAGAAAAATGAACGGATGGGCCCTAAATCAAAGAAAGAAAGAGAAAAGTACGATATTTGGAACCAGCAAACAGTGTCAGCACAGCCCTGATTTTTCAGATTAGAAGCAAGATTCCACAGTGAGGTAAGGAACTAAGGCTCTGGTCTTGAACTGTCTGGGTCTGAACTGGTTCCACAGCTTAGTAGCTGGATCTTGGGCAAGTAACCTCTCTCCTCTTTGTGCTTGAGTTTCTTCTGTAAAATGGGGATATGAAAAGTATTACCTCATAGTCATGGTGGGGGCTGAATGAAATAATATAAGCACAGAACTGAGTACAGCGCCTGGCACTCAATACATAATGGCTACTGTTATTACGCAGGGCGCTCGATACGTGTTGGCGACTGTTATTACGCAGGGCACTCGATACATATTGGCCACTGTTATTACACAGGGCAGAGGAAGGTCAGGGCTCACTTAAGAAACGAGTTAAAATTGAAAAGCAGTTGGGACACTTTGAACGCAGTTGGGAACAGCAGAGAGTCATAAAACGCTATAGTTAGATCTTAGTCCATAATAGAGAAATCTAAGTCATAAAAAAGGGTGTTTTGCTTGTTGTTGAAGTAATGCAATTAATTATTCACTCAAGGCCTGGAAAACTCCAAAGAGCAAGGAAATGCTAGTGGGGGAGAAGCACAGCACAGGAAATAAGGATCTTCACTGACTGCACCACTTTGAAGCATCAACATTTAGCATCTCCCGTGTAGGAGCTGCTGGAGGGTAACACTCCTTTGGGGAGATAAAAGGGAAATTTCCCCTGAAAATCAGGCCTCAGAAACCTAAGGAATTGCAAGAAGGAAACAGAGAAAGAGCAGTTCCCGCAGTCTGAGTGATGTCACATGCTAAACAACTAAAATTAAAATGAAGAAAGCTCTAGGATCCTGCTGGGAATGTAAATATACAGTGACAAGAGCAAGCAGTGTGCTTGTTTGAAAACTAAGACACCTGGCCCACAAGACAGGGTCCACATTCAATTTAGAGACAGGAGCCAGGAACCTGAAGATCAAGAGGCAAAGGGGATTTAGGGCAAGATAAGTGCCTACAATTAAACTAACCTCTTCATTAAAGAGCTCACCCAGATATGTTTTAGTTCAATGACTGTGGATCTAGACAGTCAATACTCATGTAAAGCAGAAGCCGAAACACTGCAGGTCACTCTGTGATTTTGGGCTCACAGTGGAATGTTGTGATACATATTTCTGGGACCATTAATTTACCTTAAAAAGTAGCTGGGACGAGGCTGTGTTTTTCTTCTGATGACCCTTTGAAACTGTGAGCAGGAGACATGAAAGTTAGGGCTGTGTCACCCCATTCTGAGGAGGCTGACTGCGGAGTGCCAGCCTGCACAGCTGTACACGCTGGGAGCTCTAGCTCCACTCCAGGGGGGTAAGCTCAGTACAGCCCACCTGGCCCACCGATTACAATGGAAACCGCTGGGCGGCACACAGAAAGCAGCACTCTGGGGCTCTGGAAAAGCAAACAAAAGCGGGCAGAGAGTAAAAGGAAGCCAGGTCTGGAGAGGTGACCCCCAAGAGGGTGAAGTCTCCCATTTTATTTTTTTTATCTCTTCTTGGGCTTTGCCCAGAGGGTGAGTCTCTCTCAGAGCTGAACCGTGGAGCAGCGGGCCGACCGTGGAGCAGCGGGCCGAACAGCTAAGACCCCACAAAGATGTGCTTTACCCTGAAGCTGTGCGTGAGTGAGATGAACCCAAAGCAGCATAACGGAGGCTTGGAAAAATGAACTAAGATTCAAACCAGTGCCCTGACGACCCCAAGTGCCCCACGCATGGCACAGACCCAGAGCAGCAAAGACTTGAAAACTGAACTGAGGCATGCAGAGGGAGCCTAGTCAGGCTGACAGCCTGCTTCCAGTGGAATACAGTAAGACCCAAAGTCTGTATGAAATAATGTTCAGAACGTCCAGGGTGCAAAAAATGATTCAACATACAAAGAGCAAGGTAAAGGTGACGAATTTTCAAGGAAAAACACAACAGATGCTGACCCCAAGATGACCCGATGTTGGAATTTTCCAAGACAAGAAAGCAGCTAAGCTTCACGAGGTAAAAGTAAACACACTTGAAATGAATGGAAAAATGAAATTCTTCCTAGGTAAACAAAAACTATGAAAAAGAACTGGTAATTTCCCAATTGAAGAACATACAATACCTGAAAGAAAGAAAGTTTGCTCAGTGGGCTCAACAGCAAAGCAGAGGTGATGAGGGAAAGAGTCAGAGACCTTGAAGATAAACCAATACAAATCATCAAATATGAGAAACAGAGAAACACTTGGAAAAACTTGTGAGACAACAGTAAAGGGTCTAACATATGTGCTACTGGAGCCCCAGAAGTAGAGGGGAAAGAGGCTGGGGCAAAAAAGTCTTTGAAAAAAGATGGCCAAAAATTTCTAAAATTTGGTGAATGTCATAAATTTTCAGATTTGAGGAGTCCAGGAAATCCTGACAGGTTAAACTCAAAAGATACATCATAATCCAACAGCTAAAAAGCAAAGATAAGGAAAAAACCTGAAAACAACTAGAGAATAATTACACATAGAGATAAAGCCAAGAAGTCATCAAATTTATTTAAATCAAATAAGAAAAAATAGTCACATAACCCAAAAGAAGGCAGAAATGGGAACAAAGAAAAATTAAAAAAAATACAAATGGCCAAACAGAAAACAAATAATAAAACAGTAGACTTAAAACCGTTATTTAATATATATATATAAACGTATATGTTAAAGTTTAAACATATCAATTAAAGACACTGATGGTGAGATTGGATAACTAAAATGAGACCCAATACTATGCTGCCTGGAAAAAAAAAAAAAACGCAAAAAATAAACATATAGATGGGTTAAAGTAAAAAGACAGAAAGTGATGTACCAGGCAAATAATAAGCAAAAGAAAGCCTGACTGGCTACATTATATATCATACAAAACAGACTTCAGAACAATGAACATTACGTGGGGTAAAAAAGAGTATTACGTGATAAGAGTGGATTCATTAAGAAAACATAATACTCCTAAATGTGTATCTACCTAGCAACAGAGCTTCTAAATCTATTAAACAAAAGTGGACTGATGTAAAAAGAGAAACAGACACAGCTACCGTTACAGAGAATTTAATTCTTTTCCCAACAATTAACAGAACAAATGGACAAATAATTAGTAAGAATATAGAAGACCTGAATAACATTATCAACCAAGTTGACTTAAATAATATTTATAAAATACTCTATTCAACAACAACAGAACACATTCTTTTTAAATACACACAGAACATTCGACAACACAGACCATATTCTGGTCCAGAAAAAAAAAAATTCTGACAAACTTAATTGAAATCATACAAAGCATATTCTCTGACTATAATGAAACTAAACAAGAAATCAATAACCAAAAGATATTTGGATAATCCCCAAGCATTTAGAAATTAAATAACACGTTTGCAAACAATTCACTGGTCAAAGAAGTTACAAAGGAATTTAGAAAATATTCTGATCTGAATGATATGTTATAAAAACATAACAGATCAGAATTCGTAGGATGCAGTGCTTAGAGGGAAATTTAAATTTACATTTATGCACAATTAACTATGTTCAATGATCTAAGATTCAACTTGATAAAACTAGAAAAAGAGAAATTAAATAAATCCAAAGTAGGCAGAGAAAGGAAATAATAATAAAGAGCAGAAATCAATGAAATTGTGAAAAGAAAAGTTTTTAAAATGCTAAATGTAAATTTGGTGCTATAAAAGACCGATAAATTGGACAAAGAGCTAGGCAGGTGGACTCCAAGAAGGCCAGCAATGACCCTCACCTCCTGCTCTTAACACCCTTGTGTAAACTCCCTCTCTGTGAATGTGAGTGAAACCTGTGATTTGCCTCTAACCAACAGAATGTGGAATGTGTTGCCAGGCCGTGTGAGGCTGTGGCCTCCAGCTCCGGGCTGACTCTCGATTACCTTCTCAGTTCACACACTTTGATGAAGCAGCTCCCAAGTGGGAAGGAATTAGGGGTGGCCTGTGAATCCTGCCGACACCACGTGGTCTCGGAAGCAGATCCTTCATCTGTCTAGAATTCAAATGAGACCCTTGCCTCTGCCCCAGATACGTCTGCAGCCCTGTTGGGGCCATGGAACAGAGGACCAGCTAAGTCATGACCAAACTCCCCAATTCTGACCCACAGAGACCTTCCTACAATACACATTTTGCTATTTGAAAGTCACTAAGTTTGCAGTAACTTATTATACAACAATAGATAATTGATGTAAGAGTGAAGACACAAAATATGATATCAGGCATGAAAGTGGGGACACTACCACAGGATATTACAGCCCATTCAATGATAATAAAGGAATATCATGAACAACTTTATGCTTATGTAATTGGCACCTTGGATGAAATGGACAAATTCCTTCAGACAAACTGGCAAAGCTCACTCAAGAAGATAACCTAGGGAGGACCTTCAAGATGGTGGAATAGTAAAGACGCGGAGATCACCTTCCTCCCCACAGATACACCAGAAATACATCTACACGTGGAACAACTCCTACAGAACACCTACTGAACGCTGGCAGAAAACCTCAGACCTCCCAAAAGGCAAAAAAACCCCCACATACCTGGGTAGGGCAAAAGAAAAAAGAATAAACAGAAACAAAAGGATAGGGACGGGACCTGCACCAGTGGGAGGGAGCCGTGAAGGAGGGAAGGTTTCCACACACTAGGAGCCCCTTCGCGGGCGGAGACTGCGGGTGGCGGAGGGGGGAGCTTCGGGGCCGCGGAGGAGAGCACAGCCACAGGGGTGCGGAGGGCAAAGCGGGGAGATTCCCGCACAGAGAATGGGTGCCGACCAGCACTCACCAGCCCGAGAGGCTCGTCTGCTCACCCGCCAGGGCAGGCGGGGCTGGGAGCTGAGGCTCGGGCTTTGGTCGGAGCGCAGGGAGGGGACTGGGGTTGGCGGCGTGAACACAGCCTGCAGGGGGTTAGTGCGCCACAGCTGGCCGGGAGGGAGTCCAGGGAAGAGTCTGGAGCTGCCCAAGAGGCAAGAGACTTTTTCTTCCCTCTTTGTTTCCTGGTGCGCGAGGTGAGGGGGTTCAGAGCGCCGCTTAAAGGAGCTCCAGAGATGGGCGCGAGCCGCGGCCAGAAGCGCAGACCCCAGGGACGGGCGGGAGACGCTAAGGCTGCTGCTGCCGCCCCCAAGAAGCCTGTGTGCGAGCACAGGCCACTATCCACACCCCCCTTCCGGGGAGTCTCTGCAGCTCGCCACTGCCAGGGTCCCGGGATCCAGGGACAACTTCCCCGGGAGAACGCACGGCGGGCCTCAGGCTGGTGCAACGTCACACCGGCCTCAGCAGCCGCAGGCTCGCCCCGCACTCCGTGCCCCTCCCTCCCACCGGCCTGAGTGAGCCAGAGCCCCCGAATCAGCGGCTCCTTTAACCCCGTCCTGTCTGAGCGAAGAACAGACGCCCTCCAGCGACCTACACGCAGAGGCGGGGCCAAATCCAAAGCTGAGCCCTGGGAGCTGCGAGAACAAAGAAGAGAAAGGGAAATGTCTCCAGCAGCCTCAGGAGCAGTGCGTTTAATCTCCACAATCAACTTGATGTACCTGCATCTGTGGAATACATGAATAGACAACGACTCATCCCAAAATTGAGGCAGCGGACTTTGGGAGCAACTGTAGACTTGGGGTTTGGTTTCTGCATCTAATTTATTTCTGGTTTTATATTTATCTTAGTTTAGTATTTAGAGCTTATTATCACTGGTAGATTTGTTTATTGATTTGGGTGCTCTCTTCTTTCTTTTTTTAAAAATTTTTAATGGTTTTAAAATTTTTTATTTTAATAACATTGTTTTACTTTCTTCCTCCCTCCCTCCCTCCCTCCCTCTCTCTCTCTCTTTTTTTTTCTCCCTTTTCTTCTGAGCTGTGTGGCTGACAGGGTCTTGGTGCTCTGGCCAGGTGTCAGGCCTGTGCCTCTGAGATGGGAGAGCTGAGTTCTGGACAGTGGTCCACCAGAGACCTCCCACCTCCACATAATATCAAATGGTGAAAGCTCTACTAGACATCTCCATCTTACCACTAAGACCCAGCTCCACTCAACAGCCAGCAAGTTACAGTGCTGGACACCCTATGACAAACAACTAGCAAGACAGGAACACAACGCCACCCATTAGCACAGAGGCTGCCTAAAATCATAATAAGGCCACAGACAGCCCAAAACACACCACCGGATGTGGTCCTGGCCACCAGAAAGACAAGATCCAGCCTCATCCACCAGAACACAGGCACCAGTCCCCTCCACCAGGAGGCCTACACAACCCACTGAACCAACCTTAGCCACTGGGGGCAGACACCAAAAACAACGGGAACTACAAACCTGCAGCCTGTGTAAAGGAGACCGCAAACACACAGCTTTTCATTAAGCGAAATGAAAAGACAGAGAAACACACAGCAGATGAAGGAGCAAGGTAAAAACCCACCAGACCAAACAAATGAAGAGGAAATAGGCAGTCTACCTGAAAAAGAATTCAGAGTAATTATAGTAAAGATGATCCAACATCTTGGAAATAGAATGGAGAAAATACAAGAAACGTTTAACAAGGACGTAACAAGGCCGTTTTACGTTTAACGTAAAACAACTAGAGAGCAAACAAACAATGATGAATAACACAAAAAATGAAATTAAAAATTCTCTAAAAGGAATCAATAGCAGAATAACTGAGACAGAAGAACGGATAAGTGACCTGGAAGATAAAACAGAGGAAATAACTATCGCAGAGCAGAATAAAGAAAGAAGAATGAAAAGAATTGAGGACAGTCTCAGAGACCTCTGGGACAACATTAAACGCACCAACATTTGAATTATAGGGGTTCCAGAAGAAGAAGAGAAAAAGAAAGGGACTGAGAAAATATTTGAAGAGTTTATAGTTGAAAACTTCCCTAATATGGGAGAGGAAACAGTCAATCAAGTCCAGGAAGCGCAGAGAGTCCTACACAGGATAAATCCAAGGAGAAACCCACCAAGATACATATTAATCAAACTATCAAAAACTAAATACACAGAAAAAAATAATAAAAGCAGCAAGGGGAAAACAACAAATAACATACAGGGAATCCCCATAAGGTTAACAGCTGACCTTTCAGCAGAAACTCTGCAAGCCAGAAGGGAGTGGCAGGACATATTTAAAGTGATGAAAGGGAAGCACCTACAACCAAGATTACTCTACTCAGCAAGGATCTCATTCAGATTCGATGGAAAAATTAAAAACCTTAGAGACAAGCAAAAGCTAAGAGATTTCAGCACCACCAAACCAGCTTTACAACAAATGCTAAAGGATCCTCTCTAGGCCTGAAACACAAGAGAAGGAAAAGACCTACAATAACAAACCCAAAACAATTAAGAAAATGGGAAGAGGAACATACATATCGATAATTAACTTAAATGTAAATGGATTAAATGTTCCAACCAAAAGACATAAACTGGCTGAATGGATACAAAAACAACACCCGTATATATGCTGTCTACAAGAGACCCACTTCAGACCTAGAGACACATACAGACTGAAAGTGAGGGGATGGAAAAAGGTATGCCATGCAAATGGAAATCAAAAGAAAGCTGGAGTGGCAGTTCTCCTACCAGACAAAATAGACTTTAAAATAAATACTATTACAAGAGACAAAGAAGGACACTATATAATGATAAAGGGATCAAGCCAAGAAGAAGATACAACAATTGTAAATATGCACGCAACACAGGAGCACCTCAGTACATAAGGCCAATGCTAACAGCCATAAAAGGGGAAATCGACAGTAACACATTCATCGTAGGGGACTTTAACACCCCACTTTCACCAATGGACAGATCATCCAAAATGAAAATTAATAAGGAAACACAAGCTTTAAATGATACATTAAACAAGATGGACTTAACTGATATTTACAGGACGTTCCATCCAAAACCAACAGAATACATTTTCTTCTCAAGTGCTCAGAGAACATTTTCCAGGATAGATCATATCTTGGGTCACAAATCAAGCCTTGGTAAATTTAAGAAAACTGAAATTATATCAAGTATCTTTTCTGACCACAACGCTATGAGACTAGATATCAATTACAGGAAAAAACCTTTAAAAAATACAAACAAGTGGAGGCTAAACAGTACACTACTAAATAACCAAGAGATCACTGAGGAAATCAAAGAGGAAATCAAAAAATACCTAGAGACAAATGACAATGAAAACACGACGACCCAAAACCTATGGGATGCAGCAAAAGCAGTTCTAAGAGGGATTTTTATAGCAATACAATCCTACCTCAGGAAACAACAAAAAATCTCAAATAAACAATATAACCTTACACCTAAAAGCAATTAGAGAAAGAAGAACACAAACCCCCCACAAAGTTAGCAGATGGAAAGAAATCATAAAGATCAGATCAGAAATAAATGAAAAAGATCAATAAAACTAAAAGCTGGTTCTTTGAGAAGATAAACAAAATTGATAAATCACTAGCCAGACTCATCAAGAAAAACAGGGAGAAGACTCATATCAATAGAATCAGAAATGAAAAAGGAGAAGTAACAGCTGACACTGCAGAAATACAAAAGATCATGAGAGATTACTACAAGCAACTCTATACCAATAAAATGGACAACCTGGAGGAAATGGACAAATTCTAAGAAAAGCAGAACCTTCCAAGACTGAACAAGGAAAAATAGAAAATATGAACAGACCAATCACAAGCACTGAAATTGAAACTGTGATTAAAAATTTTCGAGCAAACAAAACCCCAGGACCAGATGTCTTCACAGGCAAATTCTATCAAACATTTAGAGAAGAGCTAACCCCTATCCTTCTCAAACTCTTCCAAAATACAGCAGAGGGAGAAACACTCCCAAATTCATTCTACGAGGCCACCATCACCCGGATACCAAAACCAGACAAAGATGTCACAAAGAAAGAAAACTACAGGCCAATATCACTGATGAACACAGATGCAAAAATCCTCAACAAAATACTAGTAAACAGAATCCAAAAGCACATTAAAAGGATCATACACCATGATCAAGTGGGGTTTATCCCAGGAATGCAAGGATTCTTCAATATACGTGAGTCAATCAATATGATATCCCATATTCACAAACTGAAGGAGAAAAACCATATAATCATCTCAACAGATGCAAAAAAAGCTTTTGACAAAATTCAACACCCATTTATGATAAAAACTCTCCAGAAAGTTGGCGTAGAGGGAACTTACCTCAACATAATAAAGGCCATATATGACAAACTCACAGCCAACATCGTTCTCAATGGTGAAAAACTGAAACCATTTCCTCTAAGATCAGGAACAAGAAAAAGGCTGTCCACTCTCACCACTATTATTCTACATAGTTTTGGAAGTTTTAGCCAAAGCAATCAGAGAAGAAAAAGACATAAACGGAATCCAAATCGGAAAAGAAGAAGTGAAGTTGTCACTGTTTGCAGACGACATGATACTATACATAGAGAATCCTAAAGATGCTACCAGGAAACTACTAGAGCTAATCAATGAATTTGGTAAAGTAGCAGGATACAAAATTAATGCACAGAAATCTCTGGCATTCCTATACAGTAATGAGGAAAAATCTGAAAGAGTAATTAAGGAAACACTCTCATTTACCATTGCAACAAAAAGAATAAAATACCTACGAATAAACCTATCAAGGAGACAAATGACTTGTATGCAGAGAACTATAAGACACTGATGAAAGAAATTAAAGAGGACAGAAACAAATGGAGAGATACACCACGTTCTTGGATTGAAGAATCAACATTGTGAAAATGACTCTACTACCCAAAGCAAACTACAGATTCAGTGCAACCCCTATCAAACTACCAATGGCATTTTTCACAGAACTAGAACAAAAATTTTCACAATTTGTATGGAAACACAAAAGACCCCGAATAGCCAAAGCAATTTTGAGAAAGAAAAATGGAGCTGGAGGAATCAGGCTCCTGGACTTCAGACTATACTACAAAGCTGCAGTAATGAAGACAGTATGGTACTGGCACAAAAACAGAAATATAGATCAATGGAACAGGATAGAAAGCCCAGAGATAAACCCATGCACATATGGTCACCTTATCTTTGATAAAGGAGGCAAGAATATATAATGGAGAAAAGACAGCTTCTTCAATAAGGGGTGCTGGGAAAACTGGACAGCTACATGTAAAAGAATGAAATTAGAACACCCCCTAACACCATACACAAAAATAAGCTCAAAATGGATGAAAGACCTAAATGTAAGGCCAGACACTATCAAACTCTTAGAGGAAAACATAGGCAGAACACTCTATGACATACATCACAGCAAGATCCTTTTTGACCCACCTCCTAGAGAAATGGAAATAAAAACACAAATAAACACATGGGACCTAATGAAACTTCAAAGCTTTTGCATAGCAAATGAAACCATAAACAAGATGAAAAGACATCCCTCAGAATGGGAGAAAATATTTGCAAATGAAGCAACTGACAAAGGATTAATCTCCAAAATGTACAAGCAGCTCATGCAGCTCAGTATCAAAAAAACAAACTACCCAATCCAAAAATGGGCAGAAGACCTAAACAGACATTTCTCCAAAGAAGATATACAGACTGCCAACAAACACATGAAAGGATGCGCAACGTCACTAATCATTAGAGAAATAAAAATCAAAACTACAATGAGCTATATCACCTCACATCAGTCAGAATGGCCTTCATCAAAAAGTGTACAAACAATAAATGCTGGACAGGGCTTGCAGAAAAGGGAACCCTCTTGCACTGTTGTTGGGAATGTAAATTGATACAGCCATTATGGAGAACAGTATGGAGGTTCCTTAAAAAACTAAAAATAGAATTACCATATGACCCAGCAATCCCACTACTGGTCATATACCCAGAGAAAACCATAATTCCAAAAGACACATGCACCCCAATGTTCAATGCGGCACTATTTACAATAGCCAGGACATGGAAGAAACCTAAGTGTCCATCGACAGATGAATGTATAAAGAAGATGTGGCACAGATATACAATGGAATATTACTCAGCCATAAAAAGAAATGAAATTGAGTTATTTGTAGTGAGATGGATGGACCTAGAGTCTGTCATACAGAGTGAAGTAAGTCAGAAAGAGAAAAACAAATACCGTATCCTAACACATTTATATGGAATGTAAAAAAAAAATGGTTCTGATGAACCTAGAGGCAGGACAGGAATAAAGATGCAGACATAGGGAATGGACTTGAGGACACGGGGAGGGGGAAGGATAAGCTGGGACGAAGTGAGAGGGTGGCATGGACATATATACACTACCAAGTGTAAAATAGATAGCTAGTAGGAAGCAGCTGCGTAGCACAGGGAGATCAGCTCGGTGCTTTGTGACCACCCAGAGGGGTGGGATAGGGAGGGTGGGAGGGAGATGCAAGAGGGAGGGGATATGGGGATGTATGTATACATATAGCTGATTCACTTAGTTATAAAGCAGAAACTTAGACACCATTGTAAAGCAATTATACTCCCATAAAGATGTTAAAAAGAAAAAAGAAGAAAACCTAACAGTCGCGCGCGCGCGCACGCGTAGAGATGAACTCTCTTACATGCTTGCTCGCCCTCTCTCCACCCCTTCTCTCTCTCCCCCCTCCCTTTTTTTTTAAAGAAATTAAATTTGTAGTTAAAAACGTCCCCCAAAAGATGGCTCCGTGCCCAAATGTGTTTTCACTGGAGAATATTACCAAACATTTAAAAAAATAATAATACTAATTCTACAGAAACTCCCCAGAGAAATGAAGAGAAGGAAACAGTTCCCTACATGTTTTATGAATATGGCGTTACCTTGATACAGAAGCAGACAAAAACATCATAAGAAAACCGCAGGCTAGATAACTGGAGTACTATACAAAAGACTAATATGTCACGACTTAGTGGAGTTTGTGCTGGGAATGGCGAGGCTCATTCAACATTCAAAAATCAATCCATATGAGTCAGCATTTCAACAGATCAAATGACAGAAAACAATCATCTCAACTGATGCAGACAAAAACCACTTGACAAAATTCAACATCAGTTCATGATAAATAGTCTCAGCAAACTAATAATAGAAGGGAATTTGCTTAATTTGCTAAACCGATAGCTAGTATCATACTTCCTGGTGAAAGACTGAATACTACCGCTGCCATTCACCATCACGCTGGGGAGCCTGGAGTGAGGAGGAGATACAATAAGGCAAGAATTAAAAAATTCCTGCAAAGAAGGAACAAAACTGTCTCTATTCACAGATAACAGGATTAACTATTCCTGAAAAGTGTCAAGGAATCTACAAAATGGATACTAGGAATTTCAAGGGCTGGGGAATGACATCTGCATACAGTACCATTTCACAGAAACCCAGGATTAATTCTATCTGTGTGAGGCCAAGCTTTCCCCACCCCCTTTTCCTTTGGAAGATTCTAGGGAGTGGCTATTTCCTTTCCATAATCACCAACTATCGTTAGTTGCTTCTGTGATTAATTTTATTCTTCCCTGGATTAGTATTCAGACTTATAACTTATCCTCATCTATCTCCCCTTCCTTAGCCCCAAGGAAAGGGTTTTTTTTTTTATTGTTAGCACCTAAAGGAAAGAAAAAAAGGCAAGGTTTATCCTACTTTCTTCTTTCAATTAGATCCCGTAGAGAAAACCAAAGGTTATATAGTTGTAATAATAACTCCTGGACTAGAGAGGGTCATCTAGATTTAAGGGGACGTAGGAAATCACACTATCTCTGCCCTTTTATCACAAAGTACACCTCCCCTCGGGTGAAGAGCAGGTATGCGACAGGGCTGGGAGGGACTCTGCAGGGACTGGTGCTGCTGAGGGGTGGCTCGGGGCAGGGGTGCTGCGAGGACAGGGGCAGGAGGTCCAAGGAGCCCGAGTACGAGGTAACAGGACTTGGAACTGGGGAAGGCTTGGGCTCTGGCTCGCTCAGCTCCACAAGGAGGGAAGCTGGGGCACTGTAAGCGCTCCAGGCAACAAAAAGACCTATGGAGAACATTCTTCCAGGTGGGGTTGGAGAGGGGGTGAGGGTCCAGTATACACAGACTAGAAGAGGGCACAGTCACTAAAGGAAACCTTGGAGTGTGTGAATACGTATTTCTAAATAGTGCAAACAGTGGGAATATCTGGCGATGCCATGATCCCCTCCAGAGCCACTGGATGTGAGAAGCTGCATCCTTTCCTACGGGTCACCTACCGTCTGTTACGAACACGCTGTTACCTTCAAAGGAAAGGGGGATTCTTCAGCTTTTCCATCTATTCTCATCCGCATAACTGTCATCTTCAGTTTATAAAGGCACAATTAACAAGAGATAGACTCTAGGCTCCAGATTTTCCCCCCAAATCACTGGCTTTCATCCTTGGAGCCTATACACCCGTCACCACACTTTTAAAGAAACACAAACAAGGGTGGGGTGGGGACACGAAGGTTGTGTCTGCTCCTATCTCAAAGGCTGGACAAGACGTCTGCTAGGATGTTAATGCAAATCAGACCAATATTTACGGAAATGCCCGCATATACTTACTTTTCGCGGTTTCGCCAACTCTCTAGCTTTAAACAGCCTAGAACTTCATCAAAGATCTAAACCCACAGGAAGCTTACACCATGGCTACTGCCTCAGAATGAATCAAAGGAAACGCGATTACATTAAATTGTTTCATTTCTATTACTTAGTTGCCCTGATATGCTGAATACACTGTGACAGTGTTTGCTCTCCCCTGTCCCACAGAGGGTCCAGTGAGATGCCAACGCCGTGGCCCAGAGGTCTTGAAAGTCTCCTCGATGTCACAGGTACAAAAAGACTAAAGGTTTCATTTTAGAGGCCGAAGAAAAGGTGTTAAGATGAGATTTTTTTAGCTTGAAAATTTCCAGCACTGTTCTCTTTGAAGTTAAATTCCCACTGTCTCACTTATTTCCTCAGCGTCACACACCAAACAATCACTTACCAACCAAGACAACGAGTCTGTAGTTCTCATTCATCTGCCGTCGATAGGGTGTCACCTCCTCATAAGTGGGCACATCGGCTGTGTCGTACTGGTCACTCTTCTTGCACTCATACATGGATTTATTTGTTTTCTTGTCTTTTCTACTAAGACGGAAACTTCTTCTAAAACCAGCTGCAAATACAAAAAACTATTTTTAGCAATTAGAACTAAGAAAAGAGACCCCACCACAATACAGAAAGAAAACACCCTCAAAGTTGGGCTGGATTTTATTCACCATAATATCATTACAAGTGCACTTAGTAATAAAGGTAAATAGAATGTTCCACTATTTCATGAAAACGACTGTTAAGAGAATCATCTAACATTTAATTATATAGCTATAATATCATAAATTTTATTCGGTTCCAAATCATAAAGAGTTCTTTTCCGAAACCAGGAACCAAAATAACTACGTGATAAAACAAATTAGGAGGTCAGGCGTCATAAAGAAAATTTTTCACAGACTGACTGATGAACACATTTGATAAGAAAAAGTTAAAAGCACTAAAATCACTTTAAATATAAATGCTGAATATTCCCACTCAGAAGTACTAGAATCTTTTATGCTATATTCTGAGCACAGCCTAACAACATACTGTGCCACAGACAGCATCTATTGTTAAACAGAAAGAAAACTAAAGTTCGGGAGAGCACAGTGTCAACAGGCCTCTGCACAGATCCGGCAGATAGCACCTGCCTGTCACTAAGAGCAAGTTACTTAACTGCTATGAGACCCCAGGGGGTGGAGCAAGTTCTTCTCCTCCTATGGAAATTCTATGCTTTTATAATTTGAAGGCTACTGAAATTTGGAAATAAGTTTCAGAGCCACAAGTGTGCACTCTTATGAATAGACCATGTCATCTTTTATTAAACAGCTTTTCGAGTATTTAAATAAATTTCCTGTCTGCTTAAACGGTCCCCTCCAGCTCACCACTGTCACTTGAAATGTTGGCTTAGAAAAGCAGCTGCAAAAGTTCCTTTTCTCAGTCAACTCCCATTTCATTCTGCTTCTGCTTCATGTTGTTATATCATTCTGGTCTTATGCCTTTTCTAGAATAGTGATATTTACCATACACACCATTCAAGAATTCTTGGCCTAACCAACACTCTCAAAATACAGACTTTAAAGGGAGGGAAAACAGCCTGCTTATTAAGATATGATATATATTCTCTATCAGCTCCGTAGTACAAAAAAGACGCAAGTATAATTATAAAACATATAAAAATAGATTCTCTTTAAAAAGAATACTGATCAAATTTGATAAACAGAAGAAACTTTAATAAAGGTATTTTATAATAAAACATAATAATGTAATAACTGATCTGTGTGAATTTTAGGGTACATGAAAAATAAATATTACTATTAGATTTAAAAATTAATAATATTCAAAATAAAGGCGATATGAAAAAACAATTATCAAATCACTCCAAATGTTTGGCCCAGAAATGGATCTAAGACGTAAATGCCTCGCCCACAATGAACCCGAAAGTGAAAACCGGAAAGATTCCTGATCCACGAATCCCAGCTACATCCTGAACTTCAGTGGAAGCGCTTTACCTAATGGAGTCTGTATGATTAACTGAAGTTTTCACTTCCATCATAAACAATAATGAGATAGTGGGAGAACAAGAGAAGGGAACCAGATTCCTAATGTGAGATCTCGATGGACATCAAGGATGGAGGACCCTGGTCTACAGGATGGCTTGGGGATGCGAGTTGTACAGCGCTTGGTACGGGATAGGTGCTTGATCAAAGTAAAAAGTAAATTTTCGAAACAGAATTTTAAAAAGGCAACCCCCAAAACTCTACTATCATTCCTGTTTCATTTTCTTAACATAAATTTCAACAAAGGAAGCAGAACGCATTTGGTATTTTCACAAGAGAAATGTAAGAGGCAGACAAAAGGACAAACCCTGCATCCGTGAAGGCTCAGGGCTGGAAGCAGCCCTGGGGAGCATCGGAGCTGCTTGGCCCCTGCACCCGGGCCAGTGCATCAGGGATGTCACCACATGCGCCCACGCACCACGACACGGCCCTGACCTCGCTCACATGTTTTCCAGGTGGCCACGACCAGGCAAGTGGAATTCCCACAGGTTCTGAGGCTTGAGTACCTTGGCCCCGTGCCTCATGTACAAAACAAAGGGAAAAGCCAGCCAGGTCCATACGGATCCAATCGGAGCTCCGCTCCCTGAGTGTTAAAGGCTCAGACTGGAGGGGGACAGGCCTGGGTCACTGGCTTACTTACTAACTGGGTGACTTGCCAACTGTTTAAAAACTTCTCTAAGGCTCATTTCTCAGCTTTAACATAAGGATACTGTCAACCCCTCACAGGGTTATTAAGGTTAAACTGTCCATGTGAAGCATTCGCTCAGTGCCTAGCATATGGCAAACGCCTTACAGACCAGACAGAGACCAGTACCTGGCTACGTCCCACCTAAACTTAAAGTCCTCGAAGGCAGGAGCATGCTGTGTCCGTTCCCACAGCACACGTCTAGCAAGAACGGGAAAAACCAATTAAGGGGCTTATATGTTTTTAATTGGGTAATGCTACGAAAGACACAAAATAGTAAAGCCAGATTTAAATATGATAAATATTAGAAGTACCTTATTAAAGTGGTAAGGCATTTTTAAAGAAATAAAACAAAGACCTAAGTGTACATTAACTATCCTTTCATTTTTTCTTAGATACTCCTTCTAGGGCTGTGCTACTTCTGTTCCTATATTTACATCTACAGAGCATCCCTCCCTCCTGTCCTCCTTACCCATGATCCCTCACTTCCTCAACACACACCCCTATATATGGTCCATATTTACACCACCCATTTACACACACACATACGCATACATATGCACACACGCATATACACGTGTACATACATATATGTGCATACACAAAAACAGAGTCAGAAAACAAGAAAAGAAAAATCCCCAGCCCAGAACAACAGAGGATATGACAAAAGGTATGAAATCCAGAATACTTAACTTGCCTCTCAGATAAAAGCAAAACCAAACCAGGTGGCCAGAGGTAACGGCACATTGGGTCTGCCTTTCAAGGCAGCAAAGAGACCGTAACTTTCAAACTTCAGTGACACAGTGAGTGACGCGTCAGCACACCTCGGTTAAGTCTAAGCCTAAAGGAGAGCGACCTTTATGTCAGGAAAAGGGGTTAATAATTTCTGGCCTTCAGGTCTTAGGTGGTTCTCTTATTAAAAAGATGACCAAGAATGTGTACTTAAACTGAAAGCAAGCAGAAGGTTCTTTCCAATAAATGTGAATAAATAACCTAGAACGTATTTACTTCTAGTTTGTTTTCTGTGCACAAGTCTTAGCACAAGCTGGCTTTTAAAAAGAAGGAGCAGGAAAGAAGCAGTAACAAGGAATTTGGAGTAAGGGAAGAGTTTCGTACAAAATGTATTTTTCCTTATATCTCACATTTTTGTAATTTATAATTGGCTCAACATTTTTACGGACAGGCTTTTTCCAGGGCTCTTACCCACAGCTGCTAAAGATTTGTGTTTTTTAAGGAACAGCGTGTTTACTTTATTACAATAGGAAAGTGGCTTCACAGTGAGACTGCAGCTGCAGGTCAGCCCTTCATCACACGGAGACGCTTCTTATCTAATATTTTCCAGCAGGAATAATTTACGATGACTTTTAACTTATCTACTTGTATGGTTCTGTTTTAAAGTAAATTTACTTTTTTATTATAAAAGATGACATTTAAGTTGCTTGTTATTTGCTCCTTATTTCAACAAGACAGCAATAAACATCCCTGTACATTCCTGTTACTCTATGTCACTGATGACTTTATTAGGGCAAATTGTAAGAAGCTTGACAGATCTTGTCCAAATGCTTCTCAGATTGGTTAATAACAGTGTACATTTCCAAGTACAACTGCCCCTATTACCATTCTTTCATTAAAGGACTTCTAACCATTTAAAAATCTGTAGTGATTTGACAAGTGAAAAACTGTGTATCATTTCATTTTAACTGACAGTAAAGTTGAACTCTCCTTCACGTTTATTACTCATTTGCATTTATTTCTTCTGTAAATTGTTGGTTAATACAGGTTGATCACTTTTTGATTGGGGTCTTCATAAATATATATACACATACATGTATCTTTTAAGGTCACAGCCCTTGGCCCTATTTGTTGCAAAGGCTTTTTAAGATTTTCAGTTTTCCTTTTCAAAGAAATTTTAAAGGTTTATGTATTTGAATCTGTGAACTTCTTTGGTTTGTCATTTCTTCCACTGCTTTTATGACTTTCCTACCCTTTAGTCTGATAAATACCCAAATTTTCTTAAATTAAAAAAAAATAGGTTACATGGCTTTACACTTAATTTTTTAAATCCATCTGGAATTACTCAGCTGTGATTAGGAGATCAAGTTTGCGACGTGAGGCTGTAACTTTATAGTTTTCTAAGTAATTAACCAGTGGTCCCAGAAATACTTACTGAACAATCCTTTTCCTACTTTATATGAATACATACTTTGTACTGAAGCACCAGATAGTTAATTATGATGTCATGACCAGAAAAAGGTGATTCTTGGTCTGAGTTTAGATCATTCCCTTATTAGTAATATTAATACCAAAACAACAGAAGTGGTGGCGCTAGTGGGCATTTGTGGAGAACTCACTGGATGACAGACACCATCTGAAGCGCTTACGTGCATTAGTTCATTTAATCCTCACAGCAACGTATGAGGCAGGCGTAACAATCTACAGGTTTAAGTAACTCTTCTTTTAGTGTCAGAAAAAGAAAACAATTGCCAAGGCCTTGGCTCAAATATTAAAAGATGAAAGAAAGTCAAGAACAAAGTTTGAAATGTTATTCCACACACATAGATGTATGAGAGAAAAACTGGTGAGCCTTCAGTGACTTTATGAAATAACAGGAAAAAATTATCAAAGAGAAGCAGCAGTTTAATTTAGGGATTAAAAATTATAAGCTCTTTTGCTGTTAGAAGATATTTTTCAAATATAATTAAATATATTTTTGATACTCCTCTGTATTTAAGATGATGTGTAAAATACAAAATATATAAAACAGTGTCACTGCCCTCAAAGAGTTCCTGATCTGCTAGGGGAATAGAAATTACTCCAAATACTTGTAATTTAAGGGTTTTCACAACATAGGCTCAGGGGTAGAAACTAAGATTTTTCAGCAAGTACTTCTAATCTGATTTGACTTTGACATCTCTCTAAAGTAAAAGAAAAAAAATTAAACTCAGGCAGTTGTGATTTGGTTATTTTCAAAGCTACTTCACTATATTTATTGATATAACACCATTCATCAAAAGGGTATTACATTTAATGCTTACGTATGTGAATTAAGACTCATTTGGTATTAAAATTAGCTTCAAATTGTAGATAAATATTATGCCTAACCATCCTATAATTTCAAATGTTAGTGATATTTTTAATAGTAAAAAAAAAAAAAAAACTCGAAGCATCCAAAACATACAAAGTATGGGAATGATTAATTATGAAAAACACCTTTTCAAAGAAATGGGGCTGAGGACACGGCTATATTTAAAACACATAACCAACAAGAATCTACTGTATAGGACAGGGAACGCTGGTCAATGTTCCGTAATAATCTAAATGGGAAAAGAACTTGAAAGGAACAGATACATGTATACGTATAACTGAATCACTTTGCTGAACACCTGAAACTAACACAACAATGTTAATCAACTATGCCCCGATACAGAATAAAATATTTTTAAAAAACCTATACGGCACCATTAGAATTGCATTTGATATACTAATAAATGGAAAAAACTGGACATATACGGCAGTCATAGTTATACTATGAGTTTTACTTTTACTAATATAAAAATTGGTATGGATACAGAAAAAAGTATAAAAGCAGACAATGACTGTATTAGGGAAAGAGGGCTGTAGGCAACTGTTTTGTCCTATTTTTTTAAAGTTTCCATAATATTATGTAATTTTACAATTAAAAAAAAAACACATAAAAACACCAAACAAATGAAATCCGGTACTGGTAGTTGTATTTGTGTGGTTATACCAACATATAACAGAAAATACGTTTTGACTGTGTCTCAGAGGCAGGTTCCAGTCTTCTGTATTTTGAAATGATTATGGTAATAGATCAAAGTTTTATATTCTTAAAGGTTAGAAATAGCCAATAAATTAAAATACTTAAAAAGCAGTGAAAGTAAAAACAGTGGAGATTTTTTTTAATGAGAATACAGTATAAAAACTAAAGACCAAAGGTCAAGGAAAATAAATAGAGAACCAGCAGTCTCACCTAAGAAATGAAGATGATAAAAGAGAAGGAGTCTGGGTTTTGAAAACTTACAACTAAACTAATCAAATTGATATAGGAAATTTTTTTTAAATCACAAATTGTTATCATATTCTTTGGCTCCCATAAATAACTTCAGTGTAAATTTTTATAATTTAAATAGTTATCATTTTAATGATCTTACTTTTTCATAAAATTTTGACATTTATGATGACATTTTATAAAAAAAAAATACACGATCATCTTATGGGCAGTCATCTCCATTAACACAAAAGGCACCCCCCCCCCGCCCCCCACCAGCAGAGCCAAGGTAACTCACCACCAACACCAAGAGCCTCAAAAACCACAGGTGTGAAGGAGAGTGCGACCTGCCTTTCTGTTAACTACGAGAAGATAAATCCTACTGTGTGGCCGCTTGGCTTTTCAAACGGCACAGTTTCCACCTTTGGTTACATTTCTGTAACCAATCTGATATAATAACATCAGATATTATGCAGCCCCAATGTTTTTAAGAATATAAGCTCTTAATATGTTAAATGTTACAGATGTTGGTAGATTGGGAAAGAAGAGTTTCAGTGAAAGCTGCTTGAATTATAACAGAGCAATATTGGTCATAGGCACCCCCAAAATTAGAGATCTATAGAAGGGTCCACTCTAAACTTCCTGATTTTTTGAAGAAATACATTTATTTTAACACAATCAAGAAAAGTGCTTAGTTTCTTAAAAGAAGGTAAAAATAAGCATTTTAATTATTTTTTTCTCACCTTAAATATACTAAAATGTGCTTTTCAAAAAGAAAAAAATTGGGAGAACTGCCAAAAACGTTGGATGAAAGTTATTCTCTTAACACAATGGATTAATTTGACCAATCCAATATTGAATGAGTTCAACAGGCACCTTAACAAGGAAGAGGGACTCCCCTGGTGATGCAGTGGTTAAGAACCTGCCTGCCAATGCTAGTGACAAGGGTTTGAGCCCTGGTCTGGTTAGATCCCACATGCCGCGGAGCAACTAAGCCCATGTACCACAACTACTGAGCCTGTGCACTAGAGGCTGTGAGCCACAACTACTGAGCCCACGCGCCACAACTACTGAAGCCCACGTGCCTAGAGCCCACGTTCCACAACAAGAGAAGCCACTGCAATGAGAAGCCTGCGCACCGCAACGAAGAGTAGCCCCCGCTCACCACAACTAGAGAAAGCCCGCGCGCAGCAACGAAAACCCAACGCAGCCAAAAATAAATAAATAAAATAAATAAATTTATCAAAAAAAAGGAAGAGAAAAATATTACTATGAATGAACTTTTAAAGAAGACTTAAAAAGAACTCATGTAGACATTAATAAAAACTAAGCAGCTGGGAATTATTATACAACAGGCTCCTGACAACAGAATGTTGGAAATTTCCATTAAAATCAACATTTTGAATATAATGCCCATCTTGTTATAATGATATAAACATAAGAGACATGTAAACACTATGTAGTCACATTATCCTAAGACAAACTTACTGTTGAAGTGATGCTCCCATACTACGCCCATCATAAAATTATCCCAAAGACAAAGAAAGATAATTAAGAACATCTTAAAACAACAAACAAGTAAAAATCTTGGGAGGAAGTTTAAACTGAAAAGCAACGTGAACAGTAAACTATAAAAGTTACTGAGACCTGGAGTGGCTGGATTAGTCACCTTCTACATCCATCTTATAAAACAGTGTCAGGGGAAAAAAAAAGAAAACTAAATGTTATCCTGGATTATATTAACTAGCCATACATAAGCTAATTTTGTATATAAAGGGGGAAATGGCTTTCAAACAAGGCAAATTCACCTCTGGAATGTCACAGACACAAAAGTTGCTTTCAGTATAAAGAAATGTTCAAATACCATAATTACCCTTGAACCTTTCAACTCATCTCCAGCAAAAAATAAAAATAGAAACTCAAAGTACCTAATGAAATCATGGAAGCTAATATAAAATATCAATTTGCAATTTCCAAGAAAAAAAATTACCTAGGTCTTAAAAAGTTTTCCCGTTACCATAAACAATATTTTTAAAGCACAGCACAGCATTACCATTAAAAAAAATAGAAAAACCACATGAGAATTTAATCTTCCAGCCAGCTAATAAAGAAATGAGTTCTAACTTACTCTTTCAAAATTATGAGAAAATACAGTATGCACACATAAAAATTAATATAAAAATATAATTCTGAAAGGGGTAAAATTGGATTTGAAATTTTAATGTATTTTTTTAAGTTGAGTCTATGCAACCTAAAATTCTCCAAGCAGAAATGGTTTCTTTCTGTCCGAGAAAGTATTTCCAAGTAGTATTCCAGACATGTCAAGATTACGCAGAGTTCTTTCTTGTTCAAGAAATAACCTGTACCACTTTTGAAAGAATGCTTCTAAATGTTCTCTCTGTATAAATTTTATTTTTTTGGAAAAAATATTAAGGCAGTAAATTTTGACATAGCTGTAGTTACCTGCATAGCATTCGTTAATAAAATGACTGAATATTGGAACAAATGGGAATTTTTGCTAGATTTATAAAATAGGCAATATAACTAGAGGCTCACTGGTGTTTAAACACTGGACAAATAAGAGACAGCATTAGGAAGAAACACAGAAGTAGAGATGGATAAATAATAGCTTTTAAAAGAAATAACAGCAAATGGATGGCTTAGTTTTTATTGAACTTTATGGTAAACACTGTAGTTAAACAGAAAGAACAGTTTTAACTTATAGAAGTCCCCAAACTGATCTTGTTTTAAAAAAAAAATGCTTGACATGCTCCAGCAGGGGCAGAAGGGGAGAAAAACTGATGATTTTTTTAGGAGATCATTTGCAAGAAATTATGTTTGAAGACAGATGCATGATAAGCAGTGCTTTGTGAATTGTTTATAACACGATTTCTATAATGAATTATACAGAGCAAGAACATTCTGTAATTCTTACCAAGTAAAGAAAAAACCAATTTCTCTTCATATGGACTATTTTGTATTGTAGTAGGAAAAAGCAGAGAGAATCGTTAAAGCTTGCGCTTCTACCACTGAGAAGCAATCACCCTTCGGAAGCCAGCACATGCGCGCATGCAGACACACAGACCAAAAACACTAACTTTCACGCCATCCACCAAAGCTAAAGGAAGTTGCTGAGAGCTTAGAGCAGGAAATGAATTGCTTCTAATAATTCATGTGTGTGGGTATATATACATGTGTATATACTTTAAGTATATAAATATACACACACACACAAAGGTGCAACTTTTGCAATTCATATTTACAGCATACTATCAATTTGCCTTCACTTTATTAATTTTATGCAAACAATATACAACTTACACTGCCTAGTCAGTGAGCTTTTTCCTTCCTTCCACTAGTAACAGCCAAACCTCTTTTATTGATAAATACACTGTACTTTAAGAAATGCAGCGTGTTACACTACAAACCAGTGTACATTCATATCAGTTATGGCTCACTAAATATGGTTTTAAGATATCATTCTCATACAAACGGACATTCAATTATTGGAGTGTTACAATGTTACTTTTTCAAAAGAGTCAACTTTGATCATTTTGACATGGAATGTATTTTTCAAAAATG
Source organism: Aethalodelphis obliquidens (assembly GCF_003676395.1). Lineage (NCBI taxonomy): Eukaryota > Metazoa > Chordata > Mammalia > Artiodactyla > Delphinidae > Aethalodelphis > Aethalodelphis obliquidens. Next base: position 26,372,215 of record NW_020837967.1, on the reverse strand, counting down.
TAACCAGTCATCACAGAAAGGGCTACTTATACATATGCTGTTTTGTGCTTGATTTTATGCACATCAGAGAAAGTGAAAATGATCAAATGTATTCACTGAGTATAGGCCTCATTTAGATCAACAGGGACCCTGGGCATTCCCATTTGGGGGTCCAAGGGTATTCTGCCTGCACGGTAATCCCTTCTGCTTCTCTTCTCCTTCTGTGGACTCAGGAGATGCAGTGTAGAGGCAGATGAGGGGCAAGGCGAAGGGTCTCAGAAATTCCTCTATTTAAATAGTCCTTGGAAAAGACCTCATGAGATGGTAGCATTTCTCGGAACTCCCGTGGCTATGTTCCAGAGTGGTCCTAGAACCGGAGAAGGTGCCCCGTGCTGAAGGCGGATGCAGGCGCATCCTGTGCACGTAGGTGTTCTGTTAGACGAGGTGCGCTGCCGCCTGTGAGCGCAGTGGCACAGGCTGGGATCTGACGTCACCAGAATACTACGGGTGTTTCGTAGGACAGGCAGTAATCGACGGAAACGTCACAAATCCATTCCACGTTGTTGACTTGTACGGTTTAAACGACTTCTTTTAGTGAGGGAAACATTTGATGCGGAAGACATATTAAATCTCCAAAGGGTAAATTTTTCCTCACTGCAGTAATTGCCACAGATGTAGGTAAAGTAGAATAACGGGATGGGGAATGTGACGGTTAATCTTCTGTGTCAGCTTGGCTGGGCCACAGTGCCCAGACGGTCATACGTTATTCTAGATGCTTCTCGCAAAGGTGTTTCTTGGATAAGGTTAGCATTTAGATCAGGAGACTTGGAATAAAGCAGGTTACTTTCCATTATGTGGGTGGGCCTTATCCAATCCGCTGAAGGCCTTAATAGAGGAGAGACTAACCTCTCCCTGAACAAGAAGGATTTCTGCAACTGTAACAGGGAAGAGATAAATCCAACGAACTCCATTGGATCTGTTTCTTTTACTTTAACCTTTGCTTTTCGTTGCTTTTGTTGTCATAATCATACACAATGGCCTGCCTCAGGGAACCCTGCCCACCTGTGAATGGCTACAAGAAAAAAGAAATTAACACATCCCCTCCCCGAGGCTGGTCATTTCAGGAGATGTTCGGAAAGACTAATGGCCCTTTTACTTTACTCCCTCACCACCTCGCCCTCGCTGATTCTATGAAAGAAAGTGGCAACCAGACCCCAATAAGATGGTTTTTCAGAGACACTAGTCTGCCATCTTCTCCATCTGCCGGCTTTGCAAATGAAGTCGTCTTCCTTGCCGCAGCACCTCGTCTCCGATTCGCTGGCCTGTCCTGCAGCCGAGCAGAGTGAGCTTGGACTCGGTGACACCAGCAGACGGCCTCTGGGCCCAAACTGCAACTCCTCCCTGGGTCTCCAGTCTGCCACCTACCCCGCAGATTTTGATTTATCAAGCCTCCAGAATCACACGATCCAATTCCTTAAAATCTCTGTGTACGTGCGTGTGTGTATGTGTGTGTGTGTATATGTGTGCGTGTGTATGTAAACACATTCTGTTGCCCGACTAATACAAACGATTAGGAGGGAAATATTAAAATTTTAGAATAAACGAACACTTCCTAGTTAGTGGAGAAATTAATTGCAACATTTCAGCGTCCCTTAAAATGGAGAAAAGCAATAAAACCAAAAGTTGGTTCTTTGAAAGGATCAATAAAACTGACAAACTGTTACCTACCCAAATTATTAAGATTAGGAACGAACATTACTACTGACCTTGAAGAAATAAAAAATATTATAAAAACAAATTAGATAATCTAGATGAAATGGAAAAATTATTAGAGAGACAGAGACTACTGAGACTGAAAAAAGAAGAGAAAATCTGAACAGATTCTTACAAGCAAAGAGACTGAATTAGTAATCAAAAAACTTTCCACAAAGAAAAGCCCAGGACCAGATGGCTTCACTGGTGAGTTCAATCAAATGTTTCGAGAATAATTAACACAATACTTTACAAATATTTTGAAAAAATATGAGAGTAGGGAACACTTCACACCTCATTGTATGAGGCCAGTATCATCCTGATACCAAAATCAGACAAAGATATCACAAGAAAAAAAAAAATCTACAGACCAATATCCCTTATGAATATGCATGCAAAATCCTCAAAATCCTAGCAACTCAAACTCAACAACATATTGAAACGGACTATACACCATGAGCAAGTGGGATCTACCCTAGGAATGCAAGGTCGACGTATGAAATCAATCAATGTTTACACTACATTAGTAGATTGAAGGGAAAAAGCTACACGACCATCCCAATTGGAGCAGAAAAAGGGATTTCTATATACAAAATGAAGTAATCTTCCAACAGCGATAGTTTTACGACTTGTTTTCCAGTCTGGGGGCCTTTTCTCTCTTTTCCTTGCCTAACTGCTGTAGAACCTCCAGTACACGTCAAGTAAAGGGGCAAGAACGGTCATCCTCGTCTAGTTTCTGCTCATGGGAGAGCAGTCGGCCTTTCACCATTAAGTATGCTGTTAGTAGATGCCCTTTATCAGGTTGGGGAAATTCCCTTCCATTCTTCGTTTGTTCGGTTTTTATCACAAAAGGGTGTTGGATTTTGTCAAATGCTTTTTGACCCAACCAAGCTACCGAAACTGCCCACAAGGCTGCTGTAACTCCCACGCTGCAAAGTCAATGGTCAGCTCTCTTTTTCTCCTCTTCTTTGACTCATCAGCAACATCTGTCAGAGGTGATCGCTTCTTCCTCCCTGAAATGTTATTTTTACTTCGCTCCTACAAAGTCACAGTCCCGGTTTTTCTTCTACTTACCTCACTTTGGGTTCTCTTCTTGCCCGTATCATCACTCACTCCTTGGTGATCTCATCTGGCTTCATGGCTTTCGATTTGATCTAATATCAACAACTCCGAAATCAAGAGCCTCAGTGCAAGAGCCGTCCCTGCAATCACCTGTCCGACATCTCTATTTGACGTCTGAAACGCAACCTATCCCAACGGAATTCCCGAAACGCTCCCCACCCCGATACCCGCCTCCGCTGTCTGGACCAGCTCAGCAAATGGTCACTCCGTCCTTGAAGTCACTAAGCTCATCCCTGATTCTCCAACTGGTCTGAAAATCCCGTCGCTTGTATCTGAAGGTACACCCAGAGCCTCCTGTCTTCTCCCCGCCTCCACCTACGACGTCTTGGTTCGAGCGGCAGGCACTCCTTGCCTGGATGACACACAGCTGCCCGCTTCTGCCCTGGCTCTCAGCAGATCAGCCCGGGTGACCCTTAAGTCCACGTCAGGGCAGGTCACTGCTCTGCTCCAACCCCTCCGTGGTTTCCCATCTCACACAGACTAAGGGCCGAAGAAGTGGGCTGAGCGGCCCTTGCACCGGCATCCTGTTACCTCGCCAGCCTCGATTCCTGTCGCTCTCTCCTTTCTTCACTCCGCTCCGGCCACACTGCTCTCCTCCCTGCTCCACAGATGCTTCAGGGCTCTGTCTGAACGGTCGAACTCCCTTCCGTGACCACCCTGGTGAAACCTGCGTGTCCTCACCCGCCCCGGCACCATTCCTGCTTCACTTTTCTTCATGGTACTTCTCACCATCGGATGTATTGTATAAATTATTCAGCTACCTGTCTCCACCCCACCCCCTTACAGCTACCCGTCTCTACCGCACCCTCTTACAGAAGCGCTACGAAACGGGGTCTGTTTGGACCTCTGTTGAAATGCCAGCACCCAGAAAAGTCTGGAACATAACAGGCGCTCAATAAATATTAGGAAAAAACGCTAGGAACAGCATTATAAGAAAGTTTTATTCTGCAAATACCAGAAGAAACTGTTAACCAGAGCTAAGTGGGTGTCTCTTGAGGGAGGACACAGCACTAAGGAGGAAGAGGGAAAGGGGCTCCTGTCTGTGGCTGCAAGACGACTGACGCTACTTGACTCTTCAAACAATTTATTAAATAGAGCCATGGGAAACTGCTGACATTCTAATGCCTTCTGACCTACAAAAAACAGCAATTTCACACGTTTCAACCTAACGTACATATTACTTTGATAAAAATATAAATTAAAAATTTTTAATAATTTTGGTGTGGGAAATACAAACGAAAATTCAGAAGACAAAGGAAAGAATTCACAGATTTGACTGTGCAAAAATTAAAATGTCTACACGATGATAAACTTGGCCTTTAAAAAAGGTAAAATGCGGGCTTGCCTGGTGGCGCAGTGGTTGAGAGTCCGCCTGCCGATGCGGGGGACACGGGTTCGTGCCCCGGTCCGGGAAGATCCCACATGCCACGGAGCAGCTGGGCCCGTAAGCCATGGCCGCTGGGCCTGCACGTCCGGAGCCTGTGCTCCGCCACGGGAGAGGTCACAACAGTGAGAGGCCCGCGTACCGCCAAAAAAAAAAAAAAAAAAAAAGAAAGAAGGTAAAATGCAACCAAAAGACCAGAAGAAAATGCACACGGCAGAGAGAAGGTTAATATTCATGTTAGAGAAAGGGCTCGTCACATTAACAGGAGACTGACAAAGAACCTGATAGAAAAAAATAGGTAGAGAGAGGATTATTCAAGGGAAAAAAAGAAGAAAAGCTAATAAAAAGCCACAGTACTGCATTAAGTCACTATATTTAAAGGTGTTTAACAAATAATACTTTTACCAAAAAACAGCTTTGTCACCAATGTTAGCATGCTGCTATGACATTGCTTTTAAAAATGCACAAAAATCTGTAGCATTTTGAGGGTTTGGCTTCTGAGGGGGAAAAACAATTCCACAAAACAGTCAATTTGCTCAGTCTATTTGTAACAAAGTAACTCTTTAATACTACAAAAAATAACCAGAAAACTACCATCAAACTTGTGTATTCTGAAAAAGAAACAATTTTCGATCTGTGGTCGTTAGTTGAAGGGCTTCCTTAAAAGAAAAATCTTTTATCGGAAACACTATTAATTTCTGTATCCTATTATGTCGTATCTTTTTTTTAAATAAACTTTTTTTAAAAATTAATTTATAGCTGCATTAGGTCTTCATTGCTGCACACGTGCTTTCTCTAGTTGCAGCGAGCAGGGGCTACTCTTCGTTGCAGTGCGTGGGCTTCTCATTGCGGTGGCTTCTCTTGTTGAGGAGCGTGGGCTCTAGGCGCACGGGCTTCAGTAGTTGAGGCGCGCGGGCTCAGTAGTTGTGGCGCGCGGGCTTAGTGGATCCACGGCCTGTGGGATCTTCCTGGACCGGGGCTCGAACCCATGTCCCCTGCACTGGCAGGCGGATTCTTAACCACTGCGCCACCAGGGAAGCCCCATATGTTTTAATACAAAGTCATCTTACTGTATGCTTCTCTTCTCAGATATCTGACCTCAGCTGTACCTAAATGAACCTCTAGGTGCCTTGAATCTGCGGATCTCTTGCTGCACATGTATCAGAACAAGCATTTAGACCAGAGAGAAAAGATGTCATAATGCACATCTGCTAAAACATGTCGACCATGCTTTCCTCTTGGCCACAGTCAGGTATGGAAAGGAAAACTCATTTCCAAGACCAGGAGTTGAATGGAGTCGATAGCGAGGCTCTATAATCAGAGTTTGCAAAATCCAAAAGCCAACAGAAGCTAGACGGCAGAAAAATCTTCAATTGCATGCTGTCAATGCATTTTGTACAACATCACTCCTCCGAAGAACTAGGTGGCCCCATTTTCCCTTAACTGCTCTTTGGTTATTTTTTTTCTCGCCACATTTCAGGACAGGGATACAAAGAAATACTTCACTATTAAAGCATCAACACGACTGCCGGGGAGTGCTGGGGGACCCCTGTCTCAGTGCTGGCCAGCCCACGGAGCGGCAGGGCCGTGTTCATTTAAGGGGTCCCTTGTAACTCAGCCCCAGCTAATTCTTAACACTGCGAAATGAAGGCCTAGTGTGGTCAAATCTTTTGTCAAAGGAGCCAGAAACTTTTACATGAAATTTCTCATATTTGTGGGTCTAACAAAAATATATCCTTCGCCTAAACACAGCCTGAAGACTGTCTCTGAGCTCCCCAGGCTGATACCAATTATTACATGATCATGATATTCCCATTTTACCTGGATGGTGCCCTAGTTTCATCCATAATTGGGGGGTGCACAGTGGTGTCTTGGAAGGATGAAGCCCTCTACGTTTTCCAAAGAAATCTTTTCCTGGCACCTGGGGTATCTGCATGGTTCACTTCACCCCCTAATGCCAAACTCCTTAATCTAAGTGATTAAGATCCCATGGTCTTAATTATCCTCAATCTCATCTGCTTTGGGGCTTTGACCAACGAACTAGTTCCTATCTCAGAATTTCAATCCTTTATCATCAGTCCCTCATCTCTGCTACAGAAGCGATCCGATTATCCTCTCCCACTAAATACTCCTAACCCTCGACTACACAAACCACCTTGAACTCAGCTGACCTCTTCCTTCCCCGTCTACTCTTACTTGCAAGGCTTTGGCTCCCAGTAAAGTCATTGCTCAGACGCTGCCGGTAACCACGAGTTTCCAGACGCAGTGGCATTTTATCAGAACTCATTCCCTTTGAAGCCCGTCATGCTGACCACCTTTGCTTTCGTACTTCAATTCATATTTGCTGATTAAATATTAATTTTATAAAACTCTACATTCTATAAGAGAGATGTAAATTAAAACCCAGATTTCATTCTTTGGATAAAATTTTATACAAAGAATGAGTGCAAAAACCAGGCAAAACGTTAATAAAATGTGTAAAGTTACTTGGCCTGTCACTGAAGATCTCACGTTATCGAGCGCCATGCTAATTCTGCAGTGCTATCGTCTACACGTCACCCAAACTTAAGTACGCCCTGTGCTCTGCAACAGTCAGCTCTGTCCATGCTCTTGCCTCTACCCTCATCCTCTGGTCTAAGTGTAATTCCACCTAAACCCCGGCGCCAGTTCTAACATCACCTCTTGTGGGGCTGAGTCCTCACTGCCACAGGCTGCCACAATCATTCCTTCTGAATTACAGCATTTTATGTGACATTCACCAAATAACGCTGCCTTATGCCACAGTTCTTCCCTGGATGGATATATACTTACCATCTAACAGACCAAAGATAAGCCCTGAAAGTTGGGGAGAATAGGTGTCCCTCTTTCTATTTTGGAGAGAGGCAGAAGCTTGCAGTGACGGCCTCTCCCTGTCTGCCAGCTCCCGGCCAGCCCCTCCCACGCCGACCGTGGCCTGGCCACGAGACCTGTTCTGCCCAATGGGCCATCAGAGGATGTGATGTGAGCAGAGGCTTCATAGCACTTACATACTGGAGATGGTTTTCTCTGCTGTTCTCCAGGACCCTGAGACCACCACATGCGCAGCTTACTGGAGGGTGAAGAGCTACGTGGAACAGAAACAAGTTCGCCCAGCTGAGCACTCCTGTCCACCAGACCAACCAGACCCCAGCCAGACAGCCAGACTGCAGCAATTCGCCATGCTGACACAGAGCAGAGCCACCCAGCTGACCACAGAAACAGGAGAATAATAAACGCTTGCTGTTCAAAAGCCACTAAGCTTTCCAAAATGGGAAGGGCGGGGATCAATGGATACAGAGTATCTGGCACACTGTACTGTACTGAAATGAGAGAAGAATGATTGAAATTGTAACCTCTCTCTGATCATCCAGTTCTCTCCGTAAATTATAGTTTTTCTAGCCTAAAAATTAGAATACCCTATATTCTACATGGTTTTTTTTTTTTTCAATTTGTTTTGTAGAATGAAAAGCTATAGGGCAGCATACTGTAAAAGACACAGTAGGTATTATATCTACGTAGAAGTACATAGATATACAGGTATAGATACAGTAGGTATTATATCGACATAGATGTACATAGATATAGATACAGTAGGTACTATATCGACACAGATGTGGATTTGAAACCAGGACGCACCATGTACTGTCTACGTAAATCCTTTCAGCTTTCTGAGCCTCAGTTTCCTTTTTGTAAAGTGGATAAAATACTCCAATCTCACCGTATAAGAGATAAGATGCACTAAATACCAAATACAGTATCTGGCCCATTTCTTCAATAACCAAGAGATACCATCATCGTGTACATAATACTAATCTGAAAATAAGGAGGTTGAAGGATTTCGCTCTCAAACTGAGTTTCCACACCACTACCTCTCACTACTTGCAGGTGGAGAATTTGTCAGTGTTCGAACACACGGCAGAGCGCGGAAAGGTCTGAATGGAGAGGAAGATGCTTCTGATGCCTTTAACAATTTCTGGATATCATGAATTTTGTTTGTAACATCGCTTGGCATCTCCAAACTGGAAAGTTTCTTTCCAAAACAGATGAGCAAGTTAATCATAAGGCTTAATTGTACTGGAAACTGGTCAGTCGATGGTTATTTTGGGAGTGTTATGGGGATAATAAATCATTAGAAAACAGAACCAAAGAGTGATTTAGGAAGACATGTTATTCAGAAGCTTTGAATAGTTCACAGCTAACCAGATAATTTAGAAAAGTCCAGATACAACTAATTCAGTAAACGTACTCAGCATATATAGATGCTTTTTCACCCTCTATCAAAAAATATATGAATATGTTTACAAAAACAGAGCATCTGGGAAGCTTCCTGAATAATAAACCAAAGCACACACTGACTCCCTTTGTGTCCAACCGATTGAGGCAGTTTAAAATAAAGATTCACGCTACCCCCCGCTGATACCAGAGCATGCTAATGAAAATATGCTAATTTAAGACAAAACATGGCTTTACAGAAAGCAACAGAAAGAAAGAAGTCCTCTTCCATGACCAATTGCTCACCTAGATAGGTTCCACTGCTGATACCACCATATTCAGCATCTTCTGGATGGAGTGTAAAAGCAGACAGAACGAAAGCCAAGAAACAAAGCACAACAGTTAGAAGCCCAGCCACAGAGGCAAAACAACAAATCACTTCACACAGTCATACAGCACAGCACAGCACAGCCCTCACAACGCTACTCTTAAACATAAAACATTTTGTTTTATATTTAAGTTTACAGTAACATTCTGAAACATCATGCAATTCTTTTTTCAAGCTTCTTTGGAAGTGCCTTTACTGCAGTTCCAAGAAAATTATAACAGACTTGCCTGATACGTTTATACTTTCACAGTCAAGAAAATTACAACACTTGATCCCCAAAGTAAATTTATTTTTGTAAATCAGGCTCTTTGATAATACGTAAAATATAGCACTTATTTTGGCTCACTGGAGTAGACAGAAAGGTTAAAATGAAAATACGGCCTTTCTTTTGATAAAAAGAGAGTCCATGCGGGGAAGGAATAAAGGCACAGTACTTCTATTTTTATTTTGTTTTAAAAAGGATGAACAGATGAAAACATTTTAGAATAAACAATGTGCTATTAATTATTTCCAGGAATTAAATGAATACTGGGTTATGCATATCTTAAAATTTTAATTTAAGTCATGGAGTCCTACTTATTTTAGGCTTCTAATCTTTATATAAGTATACTTCTAAAACTAACAGCACAGACTACAGAAATCAAATAGCTGAGAAGACTCTCCTCACATCCTTATGTAATAATAAGTCTGTCAGTGTATCTGAATAACATTGCTTTCTTCATTCATCTTTATTTGAGACTACTGACAGATAAAAACAATGTACTACATTAGAATACTGTGTATATTTCTGCTATATGAAGCAAAAAAAAAAAAAAAAGTGTACATTTCTTTCAAAAACAAAGTCCAACCATGACTGCTGGTACTGTAGCGTTACGGTGAAAGTTGGGATGTACCATGATCTTTTACAAACTGCTTGCTGTGGTCAACTTAATTCTCTACACACGTGTACTGAACAAAGTTACTAGACTACGCAGGGAAACTTTTATACATGTACCTTTAATTTCCTCTGAGAAGCACACACAAAAAAAAAGGAGAAAAAAAAAAAAAAGAGGATATGATTAAACGTGTAGAAAATACAATTAAAGTAGGAAGAGGTTACATCCAAGGGACAAAAAATCCACCTACCACACTCAACTGTTTCCTCATCTTAGAAAAGCCAAAGGAAAAAAACAAACGTATTTTACATATTTCAAAGTTACTTAGTCAATGAATAAATAGAATTTGTGAAAAACTACATTTTAGACTACATGGTAGTTATGGTCTAAAAATAATGTATACACTTAAGCAGTAAAAACACAAAGTCCTCATATAGCTTATTAAATACCCCAAAGGGGAAAATAACCAGGAAAAAAATCAGTATTTTTTTCAAAATGATACCTTCAATAAGGGGATTATATTTATTTTCATGGAACAGTTCTGTTTCTAAACTAATCTGTTTAGAACTGAGGATATTGCATGATGGAAACAGTGAAAAGAAGTAAACATTTTAGAAACAACAAATTTCGCCTTTAAAATGTCTATATATTCTGTAAATTTAACAATATCTTGACAACTGTCAACTTATTACACGTATGAAATGAATCAGACAGAACCCTTTCTTTTCATTCTGTCTATATTACTTGATGAAAGGTACCTTAAGAAGTAATCTGAAATGATTCTTAAGTTACTAATAAGACAACATTTTATGAGTTAGGTTTGACCTAGGAGACACCATCTTCAGTCGAGGGAGGAAAAAGAACTGGAAATTTAACAGGAGCAAACTGTAACCACAAGTCAAGGTAGGAGATATTTTGCTACATGACCTTCCAGAGCGAACAGGACCGATGAGAACAGTTCTCTGCTCACTTCTCCCTTCACACGCAGCACGACAGCCAAAGAAAACACTTAGGAGAGAGTGCACAACAGCCTATGTTTACTTTTCAAATACCTATGGGCCTTCAAACCGCATTAGCTCTATTTGGACAGTATTTGCCGAAATGACAAGCAAATCATTATTATTCAGGCTCACAGTATGAGTCACTCAAGTTGTGAGTTTATTTACCCTCATTTCTTAGTAGCTCTGAAATGTCATGTGCATCTAAAACAAATTATTAGAAAACAAACAATGAATGATGTGACACAGGATAGCCAAGCCAGGCATCTAGGTAGAAATAACACAAGCTGTGTTTAAGACTGATCAAGCTGTGACCTCAGACATTTCTGCTGTAAAGTTGATTGTTGAACAGCGTGTATTTTCTGATAGAGACAGCAGGATAGCTTGAGGACTGCGCTCATGATTAAAGACTCAATGTCACATAAAGCAGATGATAAAAGCCATGTCACACACACACACAAATTAAAACACCAAAGCCAATCCACAAAATAAAATCTGTAACTGAAATTACATGTGGTATATGTATATTTCATATTCTAATAAGAGGCCCTAAACAGGCTCCATAAATAGGCAAAAGAGTATTTCCTCCTTGCCGTTCTTAAGTAGGAAGAGAATGGTATTTAGCACGATACAACACACGCAAATATCCAATAGCAAGCACATGCTGAATAGACATCCAGTAGGAAAAACAAAGGGGGAAAATACACAGAGGGTAAGACCTCAGGAGACAGCTGGGATAAGCGGCAGGACTGCCTTTGGTAAGGCACTGCTGCATGGATGTCAAACGCATAAACTTAATTTTCCAACAACTCTATGAGGTCGGAGGTATTATCCCCATCTTACAGATGGGGAATGAGAGGCAGAAAGGGAGGGAGCAGTCGTACGTGGCAAAGCTGGGTTGTGGACCCACGCGGTCTGGCTCCAGGGTCTGAGTTTTGAACTACCATGCTACGCCATCACATCAGAAGTCACTTTTTAATACCTGGAGCTTCAAGCCAGAAAATGCACGTCAGGGGAAAGGTCAACGGAAATAACACATTTCTTTCAAGCTTCCCGACTACTTCCGTCCACCTTCCGCGGCTCCAGCCTCTGGCCCGCCCCGAAACATCAACCTCTCAGGTGTTTCTCTGCCAGGAGAGCTGGGGAGGGGCCCTCTCCTCTCCCGGCCACAGCAAGAGTCCACGCTGCGTCATCAAGCACGGACGTGCAGGATGTGACAATTATAAAAAGCACAGAGAGAGGCCAAGGTCACGAAGAGAGAGACTTGCCGTCCTCAGAGAAAGGAGTGTGGAGGCTCACATGAAAAGCACTTGATGAGCTCTGCGCACCAGGCAGGAGGGACTTCCCCGGTCCCTGGAGGTCACCCCGCATGGGACATGTCTGATACTCCTGACAAGTGGAGAAGCTGGTCTCTATCAGTGGGATAGTCTGGGGGCAAAGTTAGAGCCCCACTCTAGAAACTGCTTTCTCAGACCCCTCACCGCTCAGTGCCATCTCCCCTAAAAGGCTGCAGTGATCCATGCCCAAAGACCAGACCCCTAACCGCTGATCAACCCTCTTACCTGCATGACGTCGGGTCCCCAGAGACCATACGGCTTAGCACCTCTCAGATGGAAAAGCTAAACACACACCCTGACAGTGTTATCTTTATATAGGTAAGGATATCACAGACGGAACGTAAGCAGCAAGAAACGCCTTGACCTCAACCGTCTCATGGTGTGAACAGTCAGAGGTGCAGTTTACAAGTTAATCCACCTCCACCTCTTTCTACAGGAGCTGCGATCTTCGGCACCTCCCAAAGAGCGTCAGGGGAAAGAAGTATTTCCAGTATTTTTAAAACCCCGTATGTTTCTGTTACACATGATCCCACCAATATTAAAAAAATGTTTGACACAGTTTTAGATACAGAAATTTAAGAACATAAGCAATCTATTTGTTCATTTCTGAATTAAATTTATGTGTGAACACAGTAAATAAACATTATCTAAGATGCCAGGAAGAAGGTGCTTATTCAACTTGGAAAGCAGTATTACAACAACCTGTAGAGCAATGATATATATCGTATGCTCAAAAGTCTGGTTGGTCTTCCACAACACTGGTGCCATGAAGAATGAATTCACTCTTTTCCTCAACGTTTAAATTCTGTTGTTGGTAGCTTGAGATCTTCAATCCACAAAATACTTGTCTTTGAGTGAATTTGGTGACAGCCTGTTTGAATGGACACCTCTTGCCTGCAGTCACATATTTTCTTTTTTACCCACATGATAACCATCAAAATCGGTTAAAACAAATTCTAAATTATTGTGTCTTTACCTTCTAATTTTTAAAAAGCCAATAAATTGTACATTTTTGATTTCTCATTTATTTATTACTAGAATTCTATTAGAGCTATTTTGTAAAAGAAAATGTCTTCATTAATATTATTCAATCAGCACTATTAGAAATGTTCAGCTATTTATACTTTGATAACTAAAAAAAGGAAACCAAGCACTGTAAGGAAGTATCATACTTGAACATTCTGCAGTAAAATATAGTACATGAATAAGAACTCGATTTAAATATAAGTTACATCGGATTGAAGTTAAAGTTAATGTTTATGCTACTAAGAAGCTAATTCCTAACTTACATACTTATGTTTCAATAGAAAGGGAACAAACAATATTTCAAGTAATCAAAGAAATTCATATTTCTTTTCAAAGGTTAGGTGCTAACATATGGCTTTATATATGCAACTGAACTGTAAAAATAAGCTTTGGCAGGAAAGTCGCAGGGTAAATTCTATCGACACAAGAACTGCAAGCTACTAAGTGTCTGTCAGGAGAACTGCCCCTACGTGCTACTTGAGACATGAGCTAGGCACTTACTTGGGCCCCAAACACGCACCCCGTGTCCTGCTGAGAACAACCTAAACGTTGGTCACAGCGAGGAACACCTCGTTTGAAGAGCCTGTTTTCTGTATGTGCATTAGATACGCCAAGATTCCTAAGGAGAGGAAATAACCAAGCATCAAGGATGAACACCACCCACACTCAGAGTTCTGCATAAGGGTGCCAGTTGAAAAGCCGGAGGAGGTCGGTACTACCACGGCTTCTGACTTTTTAACCATGGAGCCCGGACCCAGAGTTCTAGCACAAATATAAAGGCAGAGATAACAGTACTGGGGTGCTCCAGTCCTTTCTGACCTCTGTGTGCACACTAGCTGAAGCCCTACAGCACCAGAGCCATCTTCCAGGAACTTTTCCTCCATGAAGACTTCAGTTATGATGATACACTGTGAATCAAATAAAGAGTAAAATCCTACTAATACAAAAGCAATCAATTTGTCAAAAAAGTTAACTGGCTAATGACCTTTAAGTCATTATTCTAAACTCATTGCTTAACCAATATCTTCCTAGGTTTTAAGAGCACTTGTGAAATTTAGTGCAGAAAACTTTTATCAACATGAGTATTTTTCATAAATTTATAAACACCAACATGAGAGAATTATTCTTCTTTTAGAAATTTTATATTAAATCAGAAATTTTCTTAAAACCTATTCCATGACTATTCAATGTAATTAAATAGATGGATGATAAAATATATACAGATTTTTTTCAATAAAATAAAATATAAAAATAAAGGATTTTATATCAACTTTCTGCTTTTCTTCATAGTATTATTCTGTAAGTTAGCAAAGGGCATGATAACATATGTCCTATTCCAAAAACCTAAGTACCAAAGGTTGAAGTCCAGGAAGTGTTGAGTCAGATGGTCTTTATAAGATTTAGTTACATTAAAAAAAAAAATCACTTTCAGATACACAGGTTACAAAACAAAGTGCTTTTAAATACTTATAAAAATGTTCAGAGCCAGAGACTTCCTTGGCAGTCCGGTCATTAAGACTCCGTGCTTCCAATGCAACGGGCACGGGTTTGATCCCTGGTCAGGGAACTAAGATCCCCCCACGTGCCATGCAGTGAGGCCAAATGAATAAATTTAAAAAATAAATAAATAAATGTTCAGATCCAGTGCAATGATTTTTGTATAACTTCTGAGTTCAGGGGTTTATGAGACAACATTCAAAGAATTTCAAATGAAATTTCAATTTTTTGAGAAGAAAGACAATGGCCTTTTATTTAATTTTCACGGAAGTATACGGTCTCTCTGAATGAGGCTGTATTTACTACACGCTGTATTTACTTTGGATAATATCGATCAGATTTATTTTTTTATTTAAAAGTAAAGAACATCTACCTCTGAGAACAAACAATGCATCTCTCAGTGAATCAAAATCTAGGTTAAAACTAGAGAGAAGAAAAGGAAGAAAGGGTGAAAGGACGACCACGTTCCATAAAGACAAGTCCTGAAACTCAAACACTAGAGTATTAACATATAAAAGAAATTATGTAAATTCATATTAGGGAAATGCAAACCAAAACTACAATGAGGTGTCACTTCACACTGGTTAGAACGGACATCATCAGAAAATCTACAAACAACAAATGCTGGAGAGGGTGTGGAGATAAGGGAACCCTCTTGCACTGTTGGTGGGAATGTAAATTGATACAGCCACTATGGAGAACAGTATGGAGGTTCCTTAAAAAACTAAAGATAGAACTACCCTACGACCCAGCAATCCCACTCCTGGGCATATACCCTGAGAAAACCATAATTCAGAAAGACATATGCACGCCAACGTTCACTGCAGCACTATTTACAATAGCCAGGTCTGGAAGCAACCTACGTGCCCATCAACAGACAAACGGATAAAGAAGACGCAGCACATATATACAATGGAATATTACTCGGCTATGAAAAGGAACAAAACTGGGTCATTTGTAGAGACGTGGATGGACCTAGAGACTGTCATACAGAGTGAAGTAAGTCAGAAAGAGAAAAACAAATATCGTATATTAATGCATATATGTGGAATCTAGGAAAATGGTACAGATGAACCGGTTTGCAAGGCAGAATTAGAGACACAGACGTAGAGAACAAACAATATGGACACCGGTGGGGGGGAAGAGGGGTTGGGTGGTGGGGCGGTGGGATGAACTGGGAGATTGGGATCGACGTGTAGACACTGATGTGTATAAAATAGATCACTAGTAAGAACCTGCTATATAAAAAAATAAAATTAAATTAAAAAAAAGAAATTATGTAAATTCAAAGACAAAATAGCCTCCATTACAATTAGAGCTCTACGCGCGCGCACACACACACACACACACACACACACACACACACACTCACACACATTTATCCTGAAACCAGTTTGGGGAGAGCTATTAAGAAGACAATCTCTCTACTTTGCACAGTTCTTTAAAACAAAAAAAATACATCAAAAATTTTAAGTAAGTGAAAATTCGTTAATTATAACCAATTACACATTTCTAAGTTACCTAAAACTCAAGCAAATTAGAGTATGGATTCAGATTCGAGCAGAATCCCATTTATTTCATGTTCAAGTTAGACACATTTCATCCCCCAGGCACCAAATGTATAAGCAACGTGCAGGCCCCCAAATGTATAAAACCCTCAAAGAGCAGGTCAGGTAGAGGCCCCAGAGCTCCCTTCCACTGGATGAGCTGCAGTGAAAATGCTTCACACTTAAGAACAATGCAACATTCTGGTTAAACTTGGAGCTTTCGATGTCACGGGACACGTGGCATTCTACGACAAGTGTTTTTTCCTTCTGCCCAGACTTCACAGAGCAAGAACAAGCAGGCTTTTGAGTCAGTGCTCTGCTTGAAGCTTGCTTGCGAGATTTATACCGGACTGCAGTTTGGCTCCCTTATAACGTGATTCCTGGGCTCTAGGCTTCTACGAACTGACAGAAATAACAGGAGATGGGAAAAAATGCAACGATACTAAAAACAGATGTTGGTGTGAAATTCCAGGACCATTTATTTGCTTATTTCACCTTTTAACGTACAATTTCTATGCTGAAAACAAAAGGGCTTTTTTTTTCTTTTAACTCTTAAACTACCTAGAACCATGAAGCAGAGAAGATAAAGTAGGATGGGGACTTACAAGAGGTGGGAGGCGAGAAGTAAGGAGAATCTGAGAGAAGGCTGGGTTAAAAGAAAAACCCTTCTTTTCCAGTAATCCTACATCATCGTTTTTCTTATTCCTGTTTTCTTTTAATCTAGTTTGGTAATAACTCTGAACAGACCGGGTGAAGGTCAAAATAAGCAAGGAAGAAAGTACAACAAGAAGGACTGTTTTAGGCACAATTGCTTTTGTGCCCTAGAAAGTGATGGATTTTTTTCCTCCAATCTTTACCAAGAAATATCTTATCCAAACCTCCTAGCTTCAGAGAAATCAGGGTGCATTTTAGGTTACACTATAAAATACCTAAATTCAGAATCAAAGAGAGTTGTGGTTATTAGCTTTTTTCTTACAGAGCCATGGGTTTATTGTAAACAACCCCAAACACCCCTTTCTTCAAAAGATTCACTTTACTATTCCCACTATGAATTTGTTCCTTGTTGGTTCTTGTGAAATGATGATCCAAATGCTATCACAGGTAATAGGACCTCTTATTCTACCACAAACACCTGCTGTAACAGTCAAAAGTAAACAGCAAGACTTAGTTACTCTGCATTCTGATTAACAAACTTACATGATTTCCTGTTGGAAACTTGCAGGGGCTGGACTAATATTTCTGGTCGTCTCAGAGTCAATCTCCTGGGGGAAAAGAAGGTCAATATGCCTATCAATTTTCAGTACAGATCCAAGATTAACATAACACCAAAATATTAAAAGCCTTAAGAAAAAAATGGAACGTTGGAGGAAAAAATGAACACAATGCAATCTACTCAAATTAAGAAATAAATCCTCTACTTTCAAATTTTCATAAATTCTCCCCACTCTGAAATCACTCTTCTTTATTTTTCCATCTTTCACATCAATACAGTTTCAGATATTAATGTGCTATTTTCCATTTGTTTCGTAACAAAAACTGAATATGACCTGAGAGTGTCATATTATTTTTGGTCATTATTCATGCTTCGTTAGACAAAACAGAAACCCAAACCTGAGGGATAAGGAATTCTAAGGCAAGGTTTTAGTGCTTCTTCTATCACAAGTATGCTGGAATGGTACTTTGCAGAGAACAAAAGGTCAGCTGAAGACAGGCCATGATTCTGTGCCAGGAACTCACCTTTCCTGGAAATGCTTTGAGGGAATCAAGCCTGCTCTGGGATTGGCATCTCCTTCGTGCTTCGCCTGCCACCATGTTGCATCATCCTGGCTCATAATCTGAAGAATATCTCCCTTTTTGAAAGAAAGCCCAGCTTCCTTACATGGAATTGCTTTATCCTCATTAGGGTCATAGTCAAAGAGGGCTTTGATAAACATCTGGAAGAAAGTTCCGTTTCAGATGCATAAATATAAAAAAATAAATGTGAAGTGGCCAACATTCTTCTAACTCTGATTGATTTAAGAAATAGAATATTAAGATAAACTTGTTGTGTTCCATTTAGTAAATGGAAAAACATTGGTTCCCACAAAAAAAAAAGGTTTCTGAGGAATGGTTACCTTGCCCTCCTTTGATGGTGTGTCCTCCTTGAGGCTGGGTATAATCTTGAATGTGATTGCGCCCTGAGACTGAGCCTGACGTCAGAGGAAAGAAAGAGTTATAAGAAAACCGCTGGAGCCAAGGAGGAAGAAAGTCAAATAGGTAGAAAATGAAACGATTCTAAAAATTTACAAGCTTGGGGTTTCTACTCTTAGACAGAACAAACCGAGGAAACTATTTTTGTAGAAACTCCTGTAACGTGAGAAGGCACTAAAGTTTGTCAAATAAGTTAAAAAACATTAACCACTAAACCACTTTTACCTCTTGTGCACTTTTAAAATGCCGATGAATGTGTTACCATCCATGTTGAGTTACTTCAAAATAGAAAGAATATGCAGTGCCTTAAACAGGATTAAATGGCAAGAACAGACCGTGTGCAAAGTTCAGACCACTGCATCTAAGGCTCAGCAGCCAGGTTTCAGGGACAAAATTCCTACAACTACCAGTAATGTGGCTATAAATACATGATTCAATTAGTTGCGATGCTCATCAGAAAAATAATGAAAAACACTCATCTCTATTATATTCTGGTTAGTAAGAGAAGTACCAAATGTAGCAGATTAATTAAAAGATGAAAAGATTGTCTATTCTAATTTAATTAAAGCAAGCAACAATACCCCCAAATTCTTTGCTGACTACCTCAGACAAGGGTAGGTCTTCCTATCAGGGACCTGCTGTGTAGCACAGGGAACTCCACTCAATATTTTGTAATAACCTACAATGGAAAAGAAGCTGAAAAAGAATATATATATGTATATACGTGTGTGTGTGTGTGTGTGTGTGTGTGTGTGTGTGTGTGTGTGTGTAACTGAGTCACTTTGCTGTACACCTGAAACTAACACGACATTGCAAAGTAACTATACTTCAAAAAAATTGTTTTTAAATAGTAGGTCTGCCTTTAACACACCCTTACGTCATTCTTTCTCTCTTTTTAGCATTTGTCATAACCATATCTATGTAATTACTTACACAATTATTTCTTAATGTCTGTTACCCTCACTAAATGGTAAGCTCTGTGAAAGCACTAAGTACGTATTTAGGAGGACAGGCGGACAGGGAGGAAAGGCGAGAGGGGGAGGGGCGGTGGACCTCCCTGAGGCTCTCGCTATCAGTGTGTGCTGGTGGCCGGGACTCCATTTTGTTAAGAAGGCCCTGACTGATACCGTCTGCCGGTTTCCATGGTGTGAATACTTCCATCACAGCCAGTTTCAATGTATCAGCATGAAGTCACTGAAAGCCAGGATGGGAAAAGCTGCACTGAACCAGCTTTTGTCAGCATATGGAAGCAGCTCCAGTGCAGCAGAGACTCACATAAAATGGGGGTTTAATAGTAGAAATATCAGAATTTTATAAAGGAGTGATTTCAAAATGGTAATATCACTGTTATTGCTTATCATAGAAGGAACTCACTAACCTTATTAAGAATTTATATAATACTAAATTGCATAAGTAGAAAGAAAGAAAGTCTTCCCTATAATCCCTTCCCCTTCTTCTAGTTTGTGTGTGTGTGTGTTTTAATGCAGGTGTCCCCGACCCCCCGGGCCATGGACCGTAACAGTCCGTGGCCTGTTAGGAACCGGGCCGCACAGCAGGAGGCGAGGGGCGGGCGGGCGAGCGAAGCTGCATCTGTATTTACAGCCGCTCCCCAGCGCTTTCGTTACCACCTGAGCTCCGCCTCCTGTCAGATCAGCGGCGGCATTAGATGCTCGCAGGAGCGCGAACCCTACCGTGAACCGCACACGTGAGGGATCCAGGCTGCGTGCTCCTTATGAGAATCTAATGCCTGATGACCTGAGGTGGAGCTGAGGCGGTGATGCTAGCGCTGGGGAGCGGCTGCAGATACAGGTCATCATTAGCAGAGAGGTTTGACTGCACAGAGACCATCATAAATCAATTGCTTGCAGACTCATAACAAAACCCTATCGGTGAGCGGCAAGTGAAAAGAAGCTCCCGCTGATTCTGCATTATGGAGACTTGTATCATTATTTCATTATATATCACAATGTAATAATAACAGAAATAAAGTGCACAATAAATGTAATGCGCTCGAATCATCCCGAAACCTTCCCCCACCCCCCTGCGGTCCATGGAAAAACTGTCTTCCACGAAACCAGTCCCTGGTGCCGAAAAGGCTGGGGCCCGCTGTTTTAACGTATGTAAAGCCCTTAGAACAGTATCCTTAAGGGCTCAATCAATGTAAGCAATTACCAGTATTACTGTTATTACTAAGTCATATGGGTCTATCAGCCATTGTGAACGCTTCACAGTAATCCACCACGTGAATGAATAATCAATTCAACCTTCCTGATAGTTTCTAAATATTTTTAAAATATCTCGTTTATACACATTGGAAATTATTTCCTTCGGGTTAATTTGCAGCAGCTGAATTTCTTGACTGAGGAGTAAAGCACATTTAAAATGCACAGCTTCAGAGAGCCGTCTCAAAAGGCTCTATTAGTTTACCCTGTACCAAAAAAAGCATATAAACATATCTATTCCCTTATAATCTGGCTAACTCTGGGCATTACCGAGCTTTTAAATAACCACCAATCCAATATGTTTCAGACATCGTGTCTCCCTTTGTAATTCTCTGTACATACACTTTGCTGATTTTTCTGTAACCGTTTCTTTCTTAATGATTTTTAAGAACTCTCTATATCCATTAAAATATGAGCCTTCTATCATATAAATTGAAAATATTTCGCCTACGATCTCATTTGTCTTTTAAATTTTATGTATAGCATCTTTTACTGTAGAAAAAGTTTTCAATTCTAGTCATCACGTCAGTTATTTTTCTATTTGAATTTCACATCAAGGTTAAAAAAACCTTTCTCTACTTTTTAGGACTTTTTAAAAAACTTACTTGATTTGAGGGGATTTATTTTTGTGTGAGTTGTAAAATAAGGACTATTTTTTCTAACTGAATAATCAATTAATCCAATACCATTTATGAAATGATCTCACTGCTTTCACACTGATTTAAAATGCCATCTTAATCATACACTACATTTTCATATATACTGAGGTCTATTTTGAGATACTAAACTCTCTATAGGTTAATAACATGTTTTCATATGTAACAGGGACAGTCTCCCTTTATTCTATCCTTACAAATGAACTTGAGAATTTATATTGCCAAGGCTTATAATAATTTCATTTCGTTTTAGATTTCATAAGACATCTAAGTTAGTTTCACTTTTTTATATACCCGGAAAGCATAGCCCCTAGAGACAGAGATAAAAGCATCCTCAACAACAGAGTACGTGCCATGTATTAAGGACCTAATCTGAGATGGGCCCTGTCAAACTCTTGATCTACATTGGCTCATTTAACGCTCCAGATACTCCAGTGAGAGAGTTACCACTTCTTATTCTCATTCTGTAGATGAAAACAGGGAGGAAATAAAAAGATTAAGGTATTTTCCAAGGACATAAGGGGGATTAAGTGACAGCGCTGGGATCCAAACCCTGGACTATTAAATCCAAATCCTGTGTTCACAACCAGGTCTGAAATACAGTGATCCAACCTCATTTTCACTGCAGTTTTCAAGTAAATTTTCAGCTTACCAAGATCTGAATGATTTCCTCAGGGCTTTTATCCTCGACAGGTATCCCATTCACTTCCCTCAGTTCATCGCCAACGTGAATAAGACCTGAGAAATCGCAAATTCAGAAAGTAAGCAGTGTTACGTACGGTGGTTTGCAGTGTGCCCACCCTGAAAGCACCGTGTGGTACCCTCAGTGCACATCCCAGGCCTCTGAGGTTTCAAAGGCTGCGGCTCCAGCCTCGCCGAGGCCGTAACATCACAACGCTGCCAAAGCAACAGCAGAGGCATCTCAGTCTTTTTCTAGAGATGCACATTACTTTCATTTTAAGATAAATTTTTAAAAGGCTGTGTGCTTTCAGTAGTACTTTTCAAATCAGAAACACTGAACTAAGTCTTAATATAACCTTGGAAGCCTATATAAGCTAAGACCGTAAAGTATTCTAGAATGAAATTTACCATTTAAATAGGTTCCCACATTTTAACACAGAGTACGATATCTTATTACTGTTTTGCTGTATTGTATCAAAAGACTGTTATCCTCTTAGCTACATCCCGGAAATGTGTCACATAAAATCCACGCGCCCCGTCCATGCCCGCCTAACGTTCAAACTCTCACCACTTCTGTCTGCAGCTCCTCCTCTCATGATTCTGGCCACAACCACGGCCCCGGTGGGCTCATCTTTCTTAATGGTAGCTCCCTTTTAAGGAAAAAAATAGTATTTGTGGGTAAATGTGTGTACTGGGTGGTAGGAAAGAAATAAGGACAGAAATAAGGACATTCATCTGGAAAAAGTAAAAACGCTACAAAAAGTAAAGGAAGGGGGAACAGAAGTCACGCCATTTGCTCACAAATACTTATCACTAGACACACAACTTTCTACCACACAGATCGTCTAAGGTTTTCAGCACAAAGACTTTTGAAACCTTTAATCTCTTCAGTACTATGCAAAGTGTACAAATATCTTCTTTCCATTATAATACCTTGTATTTGAATCCTATTTGCTTTTACCCTTTCAGAGCACTTCCTCATTTCAGTTTACCTTTACAATACCCTGTGAGAAGGTAGACTAAACAGAGAAGGTGAAGTGAACAGAAAAAAGATTATATAAACTAGAAAACTAAAACCCAGATCACCTGACCTTTAGTTCAGTGATCCTTCTGTTACACTATTACATTACAGTAAAGGAACTCAGCAATGATAATAAAGAAAGTGGGGGGGAAAAAAAAAAAAAGATCTGTTACTCCGAGGTTTTTAGGTACTAGGACTGCACCTAGGTACAAATGGAACTAACATTTTGGCGTGAGATTAGGAAACAGTTTCAAAAAGAACCCAGAAAGTCTTCACTTATGCATGTTCAGAAGCAAATTAACTGCATGCTGTTCGTCAGAACATCAGGTACACACAGTTACTCTGAACGCCTTTTCATGACTTTGCTTCCAAGAAACTGGCAGTGGTTTAGACAGGCCACCAACATCACACCACGCGCTGAAGAGGTGCACGTTAGGTGGAGGCAGGGCGCACCCCCAAGAAGGTGGAATTCTTCTCGCGTTCGCCAATAAACACATGTACAGCATTACCAAATAGATATGGAAACAAAATTAGGAATCCATTTGTAGTAAGTGCTTTCTATATGACGTTTTATTTTGTATATGACAGCTATCAAATACGTATCTAATAATAGCAAAAAAATTAAATAATTAAGTGTTAGGATAATTTTGTGGCATTTTTCCTCACCTACGCATGCATTCAAGGCCGAAGACTTGAATGGGTATCTCTCCATGGTCATAAACCTTAGACTCTTCAATTACTGGTATTTTCTGCTTTTAAACAGATAACTTGGAGCCAAGATGACTGGAAATGTAATATCCTTAATATAACTAATTAGTGTAATTAGATCAACTTTCACTTTCTTTAACAATGTGTCTCAAACTCTCCCACCGAAGTACGCCTAATGTCATAAGGGTCTAGTTATCTAATTTAAGATTACTTATCTGTATTTTATAGATGAGAAATTGAATGCCAAATGGTTATCATTTGCCTGAGATCAGACAACTAGTATGCAGTAACGTCAGAACCTGTCTAAGGCACACTGATGAGAATTGCTTTCGCAACCGCTGCTTTTGCAGGTGCAGAGCATCAATTCTCCCCTCTTGGTGTGCGCCTGCTGTACCCCCACGTCAAGTGGTGAAAGGGTTCTGGGGTACCTAAGGCTGTGAGGAGACTTGCAGCCAACTTTCTGGAACTCTTGAAATGCTGGCTCTGTGGGAAGTCAGCCACCATGGAAGAGATCACGTGTACAGCCATGCTGTGAGGAGGTCCAAGCCAGCCAGGTGGAGATGCCACTTGTTAAAAGAGATGCCTGACCAGACCCCAGCTTTCCAGCCACCCAGCCCAGACACCAGTCCTGGGGATGAAGTAACCCTCAGGTGCCTCCAGTCTCAGCCCCTGTCTAACTGCACAGGAGGGACTCTAAGGAAAAACTGCCCACCTGAGCCTGTCAACCTCCAAAACTGTGAGAGACAATATTATTGTTTTAGCTACAAACTTTGGGTGGTGGTTTGTAACACGAAATTAGGTAACTGCAACGAATGTCCTGCTCCACCATGGATGACAGTTTTTCAGTATGGAACCATCCAGTCTGCTGTGCTCAGTGAAGTTGATAAATGTTTACTGAGAACCTACTATGTGCCAGCTTCTGGTCTAAGGGTTTCTGACACATTGCTAAAAAAAAAAAAAAAGAAACCCAGGCGCTTCTTCCCCCTCATGGAGCTTACATTCTCACAGGGGAGACAGACAACAAACAGAAGATGAAACAATTAGATCTGTCCTACAGCACGTTAGAAGGTGGTAAAAACTACGGAGGGGGTAGGGCAGGGAGAGGGAAGACAGCACATAAAGACGCCGCTCTCAACGAAAAGGCTGGAAGGAGATGAAGGAGTTACCCAAAGCGAAAGAACAGGGCAAAATGGACGATCAGAGAAGCACAAAGAAGCCACTGTGTCTGGGGCAACGTAAAAGGGGAGAAGCAGCAGCAGGTGGGTCAGGGAGTCGGAGCGCACAGTGCTCTGTAGGTCCCCGGGAGGATTCTGGACTGAGCTGCGAAACAAACAGGGAGAACCTGCACAGCGGCAGTGACATGATCCGGAAGGACCCCTCCACCTGCCGCAAGAAGAGACTGAAGGAGGGCTTCCCTGGTGGCGCAGTGGTTGAGAGTCCGCCTGCCGATGCAGGGGACGCGGGTTCGTGCCCCGGTCCGGGAGGATCCCACGTGCCGCGGAGCGGCTGGGCCCGTGAGCCATGGCCACTGAGCCTGCGCGTCTGGAGCCTGTGCTCCGCAACGGGAGAGGCCGCAACAGTGAGAGGTCCGCGTACCGCAAAAAAAAAAAAAAAAAAGGCAAACAAGGAGGCGGCTGTCACAACAAGCGAGGGCAAAGATGCTGGAGGCCTGGATCTGACGGTCAGGACGAGCCGTGATGAAAAGTGGGCCAGGTGTGTTGGAATATATTGGTAGGGCTGAAAGGATTTCCCAGTGGATCGGAAATGGGATGTGAAAGAAAGAGAGGTATCACAGGTAGACTCTATGGCTCCTGGCTGCATAACTGCAGAGATGGGATTGTCCATCATTGAGAGGGGGAACCACAGGGCTGGACCAGACTGCAGACAGTCTACTTGCAGACACGTGAAGACTGAGATGCCTGCTACGTCCAAATGGAGACACTGGGCAGACGGCTGGACATGCAAATTTAAAGATCAGACGAAAGGTCCGGAAGGAAAAGGGGCCTGGGGGTCCCTGGCACATAAATGGTTTTTAAAGCCAGGGGCTGAAAGAAATCACTTCCAGGGTGTGCGGAGGGAGAAAAGCACTCCAACACTTACAGGACTTGTTATAGGCCCTGAAATATACTTACCTATGGCTACAGATAGGACCTTGAAATAGACATGCTTGCTCTCTGCCGATTCTACCTCCCCGTGCAGGGTAAACTACGGACCTGAGAAACGGTCTCTCACTTTCTACAGGATACCAGCACTTGACTCAATCTTCTTTTTGATCCCTACATTCTTTTTTTTTTTTTGAGGTACATGGGCCACTTACACTTATGACCAACCGCCATTTGCCTTAAAAACACAAAAATGTTTTAACTGGAATAAATGGGCCACAACACATTTAAAGCCAACTGCTAGGCTGTGACATCTATTTTCCTTTTGAATATAGTTTCATATGGATACACTCTGTACTCATTTCCTATTGCTGCTGTGAACAAATGTCCACAAATTTAGTGGCTTCCTAGAACACAAATTCATTATCTTACAGGTCTGGAGGTATCAACAGGAAGGCAAAAATGGGTATTACAGGCCCAAATCAAGGTGCCAGCAGGGCGGCATTCGTCCTGGAGGATCTAGGGAAGAATCCGGTCCTTGCCTGTCCCGGTTTCTAGACACTTCTGGCTTCCCTTGGCCCTCGGCCACATCACTCCCACCCTTGCCTTCACCATCACATCTTTCTGTACCTCTGACCCCCCCGCTTCCCTCTTTCCCATTAATGAGAACCTCGTGACTCCCCTGGTGCCGCCTGATGACCCAAGAGACTCTCGCCGTCTCCAGATCCTTAACTAATCATGAAAAGCTCCCTGTGTCTTTTAAGGTAACATATCCACGGGTTCTGAAGATGAGGACACGACATCACTGCGGGCTGGTGCGAGGCATTAGTCGGCCTACCCCAGACCTTGACGTGGTTCAGCACTGTATAAATTCTGGGACTAAAACAAATGGTTACATCTACATTTTGAAATATCGGATACCCGATTAATTTATCCTCGTCACTTTAAAATCCATCAGCTTTCTAGAAAAGCCATAAGCCATTATTTTTAGTTGCACTTCTAAATCTCACATCAACTGTAACTGGTGCACGTTATGCTGTCTTTTATAAATGTCAACAAGTCACATTTTCAAAACTATTGCTATTTATAACCAAAAGAATGCCTGCCATTTTATCTGGCTCCATTTTAATTTTTCTAAATCCTATGCTTTAGGTGTGAATGCTCCATTTATTTCAAAGTTCGGGACGCAGAGGAAGTACATTTTAAAGAGAGGAATCGGTGGTATGTGCCCATCAGACGTGGCTTCATCATGGCATCTACTCGTAGCTGAGCATAAAATGTAGCCCAGAACTCACCAGCGGTTCTCGGTTCTTGACCAGACGGATGATTTTCACCGAGTCTTCCTCATCATCAATATCATCAGGCATAGGAGGCAACACGGGATCATAGTTCTTCAGAGCCACAGTATCGTGCACAGAGAGCAAAGCCTACAAAGTCCAAGGGAAGAAGTGTTACAGTAGTTGCACGTGTTTGGCGTTTTACACTTGACCACAGTATAAGGAAAATCAAACTGATGCTCCAGTTCTGCCACAGCAACCGTAAGAAGGCAACTACTTGGGAAGGAGCCTCTGCAGACGGGGCGAGGGGAAGCTGCAGAGCAACAGAGGCAACCCTACTCGGCCACAGGGTGCGGCAGGCGTCAGCGTAAAGCGTCTGCCAGCGTGAGCGTCCTCCGGTTCATCCGAACAGAAGTGGCAGCTGGGGGGTTGCCGAGGGACTGTTACTTCTGAAAGGAGGGAGAAAAAGGAGGCTACAGATAGACTGCCAACGGGCTGGCAGGTGTCAGGCAACGACGCATGTCTTTTTTTTCTTTCCTTCTGTTAGCAGAAAACACAGAAAGAACTGCTCAGTACAGCTGACTAGCTTTCATTCTTCTGTGATTTTTCTCACTTTTAAATTTTTGATGTAATAGCCGACTGTGTGTATAAAAGAATAAAATAAAAGTATTTCTAGTCATGACGGCTGTGGTGGTGAAACTCCACAAGACGGTCATATTGTCATTAGAGACCAAAGATGAGAATAACGTGACATGTCACTATATTGGGGGTGGGTGGGTCTAGACTTTTAACTAATTTGTTCCCTAATCGGCAGCACCAGGATGCACCGATTACTCCAGCCAGAGCCTTGAAATCCCCCTTACCTACACCCCATCCTGTTAAATCTGCTTCCACAGTGTAAGCTAACATGTTATCTTCTCTCCAGTCCAGAGCAGACGGTGGCCAACTGTGCCACCTGTTTTCGTAAGTGAAGCTTTCCTGGAACACAGCCATGCCTGTCCACTGATGTGTGCCTCATGGCGCCTGCCATGCTACAGTGAGAACCTGAGTACAAGCACCAGACATTTTTCCATAAAAAAGCTGGCAGACCCTTGGTCTAGATCATTGGTCATCATCTTTCACCTGGAGCATTTTTACCTGCAGCCTTTCAATGGTCCACCTGCATTCACCTTGGGCTCATTTTCAAATTCCTGATTCACAGTGTGTCCAGAGTAATTACTTTTTTTTTTCCTCCCGTCGCGGAGCACAGGCTGCGGACGCGCAGGCTCAGCGGCCAGGGCTCACGGGCCCAGCCGCTCCACAGTATGTGGGATCCTCCCGGACTGGGGCACGAACCCGTGTCCCCTGCATCGCAGGCGGACTCTCAACCACTGCGCCACCAGGGAAGCCCCCAGAGTAATTACTTTGAAACTCAGAGTAACTCACGTAAGTGGTCTACTAAGAACTCTCCTACCCACGCACTGGTTTGGGATGAAAAGCAAGTCCTAGTCTTGTATTTTCCCTCCAACTCTGTCTCACACCCACTGTCCTCCTCACTGAGTTTAAATACCTGGCTTCTTTCTCACAGAGGCGTGGCCGAAACATCCAATATAAATGTAGACCCCCGGGTTACGCGATCTCATAGCACCATCTTCTTTGCCTTCATACATGCTCATAATTTTTAACCGTTTCCATTTTTATGTACATATATTTAATATCCGCTATCTACTGAAACAGAAGCTCCAAGATGGCGAAGAAACGGTACCTAAATTAAGCTTTCTTACTGACTGTAACATATACACGGAAAAGCTCACAATTCATAAGCATACGGCACGAAGAATCTCCAAAAATGAATATGTCCCTGTAAATATCACTCAAACAAGAAACACAACATTAACTGAGCCCCACGGGCCCCTAACATGCTCCTTCCTAGTCACCGTGGCCTCTATTCCGCTGAAGGTGTAGTTTTGCCGCTATTTAAATACCGCAAAATGGGATCTTCCTTTTTTCCCTGACATTAAGTTAGTGAAGTTCATCCATGCTGTTACTAGTAGCCATTCCTTTTTTCATGGCTGTACAGTACTCCAACATGTACGTATTTCATAGTGTCTTCACCCATTATGCCTCTGAGGGACACTTAGGCTGTTTTCAGCTCTTGGCTATCATAAACAGTGCTGCGGTAAATATTTCATATCAGCTGATGCATACACACACAAATCTGGGTTAAGTATACTTAAGGGTGGAAGTCTAGGTCATTCAACACAGGCAGATGAGACCAAGTGGTCGTTCCAGCTCCTCTCCCCCCAACAGCTTATGTGAGTTCTAGCTGCATCAAGGGATCCACCAATTCACAGTAGTTTAAATTTGGCCATTCTGAGTATACAGTGTTATCTTCTCGTGGTTGAAATTTCATCTTTCTTATAACTCATGATATCTTTTTTCTTTGCTGTTCAAATGAAAGCATTTCTTTTTATAAACATTTTTCTCCAGCCAGTATATCTCTAATTGCACTTAAGAAACAGAATTAAAAAAGAAGAAGTCTGTA
Source organism: Aethalodelphis obliquidens (assembly GCF_003676395.1). Taxonomy (NCBI): domain Eukaryota; kingdom Metazoa; phylum Chordata; class Mammalia; order Artiodactyla; family Delphinidae; genus Aethalodelphis; species Aethalodelphis obliquidens. The sequence continues at coordinate 26,342,699 of NW_020837967.1, read as the reverse complement.
TTTCATCTTGTGCCAAGTTAAAAGAATATCCAGTAGCTTCCACTTCCTGTTTTAGACTGTTATTACCACTACTTTATATTGTCTTGGTATAAAAATATGCTTTAAAAAAATCCCAAACTAACACATAAACAAGCAACACAGGTACCAGCATATCCTTATAAACATAAACACGACCGACGCTCCCAAGTCAGGGAAGACAGGAATGGCATCTCGGGGTGGCTGATTCACGGATGGTGGCAGGCAGTGCAAGAATGTTTCTGGAAAACCGTCAGTCCTGGTTTTCAGCACAGGAGAACCTCTCATTTCACGGTGCACGTTCCACAATATTACAAAACCACCACCTTGTCTACTTGATTAAAACCAGGGGAAAGGGACAATGTTCCTGGGGAGCGACAAGGCACAGAAGCGCCCTGGGGCCCCACACAGCCAGTGGGCCCAGCCCCGCAGTCTGACCGGAGGCCTGGGACCCGCTGCCAGATGCTGCCCTCTGCAGACGCAGCGAGGGTTTCCATGCACTTCAGGAGCGCGTGTCCCCGGCGCGGATAACACACTCTACGATGATCAGGTGGGGGAAGTGAGCTCCTCTGAATCGTGCGTGGGATCGGTTCCAGACTCAGTGGAACGGCCGTCCTCTCCAGGGCCTGGACTTCAGGTGGCCGGCTGAACGGCGAAGGGTCTTCCTCTCTTGTCGGTGCAGTTTCTCAGCCTCCTGCTGCTGCTTCTGCTGTTCTAACTCCTTTCATGTAAATGTCAATTGTTTGCTGCCAACCGTGGTGTCCGACACACCTAATGTCCCATTTTCGCTTGGAGTTTCAACCGGTCTTCAAGGGTTTTATTCATCACGATACCTTCTTTCGTGAAATGCCTGTTCAAGATCCTTGCACACTGTTCTGTTCCATCTGTCTTTGTCTTCTTGACCTGTAAGAGTTCTTTATAACACGCTGGATCCAAGCCTTTGTCGGTTACAGGTGCCACAAACGCATTCTCCCACTTGGTAGCTCTCACTTCCTCATTAGTGTTCTCTGATCAAAAAAGGGTCCAAATGAATGAACCCAATAATATTTTTTTCCTGTATGGTTGGTGCTTTTCTTGGTAGCCAACAAAGTTTCAAAGGGACAGAATGAAGAGCATCATCAGATGATAAAATATTATCTGAAGATATAATAGCTGCAAAGTTTTGACAACTGATGAGAAACACAGTCTGAAGATTCAGGAACTCCAATGGATCCTTTAGGAAGCAGGAACAATAAAAATTAACCCACGCTTACATACATCATAGTGAAATGACAGAATGCCAGAGACAGAAAGTAGTTCTTAAAAATATCAGAGAGAAAAACACAGATCATCAGGAAGGAAAGAAAAAAAGGTAATTGAGAACTGACTGATCAAGCAGCAAGACCACTGAAGAGAGTTAAAACACCTTGAAAGCGCTTAGGAAGAAAAGAACAGTCAGCCCAGAATTGTGTATCCAGCAAAAGTACAGCTCAAGAATGAGGATGAGAGGGCTTCCCTGGTGGCGCAGGGGTTGAGAGTCCGCCTGCTGATGCAGGGGACACGGGTTCGTGCCCCGGTCCGGGAAGATCCCACATGCTGCGGAGCGGCTGGGCCCATGAGCCATGGCCGCTGAGCCTGCGCGTCCGGAGCCTGTGCTCCGCGACGGGAGAGGCCACAGCAGTGAGAGGCCCAGGTACCACAAAAAAAAAGAAAAAAATGAGGATGAGAACCAAGGTGAAGTTAACAGGGACCCACTGGAGAAAACTTAAAAAAAAAAAAAAGATAATGAAGCAATGGTTTTTGAAGACACTGGACATGAGACAAGGAAAGACAGTGACCACTGAGAGATAGGAAACAACTGCGAACCCTAAGACTGCCCCAAGCTTCCTGTCTAGAGCGAATTTCCCGCTATGTCGGGGGAGAAGGAACCCAGGACAGCAGAGCTGGGAACCTAGGGAGGTCAAAGGGCTAACGTTCTCAGGGAAGGGATGAGAATGGAGAGAGCTGCACAGACACAGAGCTCCTTGAGTCCTTAGCCAAGGCTCGCATACGGAACAACTGCCAGGAAGGATTAGAGCAGTAGTTGGGAACTGAGAGCAATTTTACTCCCCGGGAGCCACATGGCTGTCTGGGGACATTTTTGGTTGGTAACAATTCAAGGGATGCTACTGCTGTCTAGTGCACAGAGGCCAGAGATGCTCCGAGGCATCTGATACCACAGCAGACGATCCCCTCCCCTCCGCCAAGTAAGTATCCAGTCCTCAAATGTAAATAGTTCCAAGGTTGAGAAGCCCTGCATTACAGGAAGCAATCCCCGAGGCTTGCACAGGGCAGGAATAGCTCCTGTTCCCACCAGTTACAAGGAAAAGCCTCACCACTCACCGGGCATTGAGGAGAGTTAACAGAGAGGTACTTTCTTAATAGCAGGAAATAATTAGCCCAAGATTACATGCTGCTAAGATCTCACCTAACAAAGCTTTAAAGCAAGCCTCCAAATAACTTAATTGTGTAATTTAAACTCAAGAATATTATCTATAAATATACAAAAATATCCAGCATCAAAAAAAGTCAAGTCACAATGACTGACAGTCAATCAACAATTACTAGGCATGTACAAAATCAGCAACTACTATGCACAATGATGAGAAGTATAAAACTAGACCCTGAAAAGTTAGATGACAGAATTATGTAGAACCAAATCCTGAAATTACAGAAAGATCACAGAAAAGGAAATTAACAGTTACTACTAATTCCAAATGTTCAAAAAGCCAGAAGAAGGGCTGAACAGCAGACTTGGAATATACAAAGAAGATTCAAACCAAGCTCCTACAGATAAAAGGTGAAAATACATTTCATTCAGTACACTGAATAAGATTAACACTTGTAGGCAAAGCAATAAAACTACTGAAACACATGAAACACAAAGAGAAAATATAATGAAAAATTATGAACATTTATTGAGCTGTGGGACTTCAATGGTCTATTATATGCACCGAACTGGCATCTCCAGAGACAGGAGAGGTGTTAAAAAAAATCTGAAGAAATATGGCAGAAAATATTCCAAATTTGATGGAAACAAAAAAGCCCATATGTTTAAGAAGCTCAGTGTATCCAAGCACAATAAACAGAAAAGACATAACACCAAACTGCTTAAAACCAGTGAAAAGGGGACTATCTTAAAATCAGCCAAAAAAAAAAAAGCACACCAGAAGACAATGGAGCACATCTTTAAAATACTCAAGGAAAACTACTGGCAGCCTAAAATTCTATACCCAGCAAAAATACCTTTTAAAAAGAAGGAATACTGAAGACTTTGTAAAGACATACAAAAGCTGAAGGAATTCATCACCAGCGGACTTGCATTACCAAAAATGTTGTAAGAAGTTCTTTCAGACAAGAGGAGTGACTGCAGATGGGAACACAGAAGAGCACCAGAAATGGCTGTTATCTGTGCGCCTAGCGTAACTATCTTGCACACGGTAAGAATAACAGGGAATGCTGATGAATGTATTTCATAATAAAGTGAATATTATGGTTGATAGGCATTGTTAGAACACCAGCTATTACTTTTCCTCCTTAGCTCTGTACTTTCATATCTGGATTCCAAAATAAATAATTTACAGATATCAAGTTCATTATTTTTAACAGCTTTGCTTTATAAATAGTTTTGGTTAGCAACATTTTTATTTTAGACAACTAAAAGTAACTTTGTGTTCCATTTTCCTGTTTTAACTGCAGCAACTTCACTATACAGACATTCTTTCAGGAGGCAGTACCTAAATGTAAATTGTGTTTCCATATGCCACCAATCACAGCTGATGGGTTTACCTGTCGCTTAGAGGAATCTACAGGAAATTGAACACTGGGCTTTGTAACGCATCGGGCTCCCAAGCTCTCCCTGCCTCAGACCCCCTGGAGTCAACTCTATGCTCTAAATATCTGTCAGACCCTTAGAATTAAGTGTCTGACTCATAAGGATGAGTAACGCTGATTTATTCTTCCAGAAGGAAGCTTAACTTTGCCATTTATTATGCTTTAATGAAGTCTCATCCACTCCGCATGCCCGGGCAGTGAGTAATTTCTGGTAAGTGAATGTTTTGGAAAGCTGAAAAATTACAACACATCTTCCTATTTTATTGCCTTTTTAAAAATCTACCAAATTTTCCCTGACTTCCTAAATTATAATACCATGTTCTAGAGATGATGTCACCTCACTTTTATCAAAAATGAGCCGCTGAATGACAACTCAGAGAGGATGATTTGCCTTTTATGTGGCAATGTGATGCCTAGGAGTGGTTTTTATTGATTGATGATTCTCTTTGCTTTCCCCGGAAACAAAGTCTCTGTAGAGACCAACGACCCTTCCGCAGTGCCCCCTAAATGGCCCGTGCTCCTCCCCTACTGCAGCAAGCTTTAGAGTCTGTTACATCTACGCAGGCCTCTTGTGACTCTATCATTACCTTTTTCTCACCATGTGGTTTCTTTTATACTTTGTTATTTTTCCTGGACTGTAAGATTTGGACAATAAGACTGGATTTTGTAGACATTATTGAGTAATAATAATTATTTTTTTTGTATATGGCTACTGACCAATTCAAAGTTTTAAGGACTGGGTGTATTCCAATACAGTAAGTAGTGCATCCTATTACCCTACTTATAATGGAAAAAAATGTATATGTAATATTTCTGTACACAAAAAGGAATGAAAGGTAATGCAGCCAATTAAGAGTAGTCATCCCTAAAGATATATGAACACACAATTCACAGAAGAAATAAAAAGCCACTAAGCATATGAAAGCAATGCTCATCTTCACTAATAAAGCAACAAGGATAGGGACTTCTATTTTAAAATTTAGATTCAAAACACAGTTATGTATTATCCAAAATTCTTTTCTGTTTAATTTCAAAAGTTTTTATCAAGTCACTTTGTAAAAGGTAAAAATTAAAGTCAGAGTAATAAACTATCACATCTTATTAAAGACAATATCATAAATCAGTTATAAAGGTAAGTTATTCCTTCCAACCTCATGTACGGATTGTTTTTTTTAACTTTTCGTGTGTGTGTGTGTCCATCTGCCCCTGAGGCTGTAAATGCTTTTACTCTATCCCATGATTATGGTTCAATTTTTACACTTCCATCTTTAATCTACTTGGAATTCATTCTAGTAGAGGTCTTTCTTATTTTTCCCCAAATAATTAACCAGCTGTCCCAACGCCTCATACTGAATTTACATCCAATCCCACCCATCCCCCACTTCCTTGTCTCCATCCTCACATCCTTCGTTAGGACCACAGTCACGCTGCACCCAAATTATTTCTACAGGCTCCCAGCTGGTCTTCCCACCCGGGGAACTGCTGTGCATACTACACACAGAGTGATGGCATCGCCTGCTTATTTAAATCCTTCCAAGACTTTCTACTGCTCTCAGGATGGAATTCAAACTTTTTCATATGCTCGCAAGTAGAGTGGCCATATAATTTATCATCTAAATAAGGAAACCACTGAAATTAAAAGGGAGGCTATTAATATTAACCACACTGGAACTACAGGCAAACAGCAGGCCGTCCTGGGTAACCAGGAGGTCGACCCCGACTCACAGCTCTACTGTCCAGCCCCTCCCCTCCCTCTTTCACACGCTGCCGCTCAGCCACACTAAGTCTGCGTTACGCCCTCAAATGTGACAAGTGATTTCCTTTGTAGGACTTCATACCGGAAACCTTCATTTCTCACCCCCCCCCCCCCCCGCCGACTCACCCCTCACTCCTCTGCCCCTCTGGTCACCTCACACCAGCCTTCAGGCGTCACCGGGCACAGACCATCTCCTCTGCAGTCCTCTTCAACCCGCCCGCACCCAGCCCTTGCGCCGGCTCCGCTCCTCTGTGTTCCACACTGTTTCTGGGTGTTCCCTCTCTTTATCCCCTATTTCTATCACCTTCATTAATCTTCATGTATCATCATACATCTTCTACAAGTTCCAGCTACAGGGACTGGCAGAGTAGATGCTCAATTTATGTAGGAATGACTGAATGAAGATCCAACTCTGGTGACATTTACAAACTACCAAAGAAAGTTTTTAGTTTTTTTTGCGGTACGCGGGCCTCTCACTGCTGTGGCCTCTCCCGTTGCGGAGCACACGCTCCGGACGCGCAGGCCCAGCGGCCATGGCTCACGGGCCCAGCCGCTCTGCGGCACGTGGGATCTTCCCGGACCGGGGCACGAACCCGCATCCCCTGCATTGGCAGGCGGACTCTCAACCACTGCGCCACCAGGGAAGCCCCCCAAAGAAAGTTTTAATGCTTTTCAAAACGAGTCGTCTACAGAAAGCACGTATTATCATTTCATAGTTGGCTACACACTTGGTTGTATATACCTATGTGTGTTTTTAAAAAATCATTATTACTTTGCAGGTACATTTCAGGTTTCCTTTCAGTATTGTGAATTAAATATTCTAAATGGAAGGGCAATCTTCAAAAAGTAAACAATTAGTTCCCTTATCCACTAAAATTTAAGGGCAATATTCAAGTTAACACCTTGGAATTACATTTTTCATATTTTAACTGTCAGTTCAATGAACAGTTCATGTATACATGTTACATTCTACTGTACCTTGCTTCTGCTCTTAAAAAAAAGAAAAAAAGCAAATATTTTCATTTATTCTAAGACAAAAAGGAGTATTTGATCATATTCTGAAATAGCTTAAAACTTATTTGGGGACTGCATTTCATAAAGTAATTACCTTCAAAAGTGAGATAGTGATGGTTGTTAACATAAATGATTTCAAGGAAAGCAATGTTAAATGTTAGGTCAAACTGGGAAGAAAAGTATTTTCTTCCCAAGACTGGTGAACTAGAAATTGCCATTGTCGACTGTACCATCGAGTGTCCGCAATGTCAGCCACTTTCTACACGTCATTTCCTGAACATACACCTTTCACGCTGACTTCTAACCATTCCTTAGTCACACTGCTACGTACATGTGGAAACAGACAAAACTGTTTGCCTGAGGTATTTTTGCCATAACGAAGTTCAAGTACTCAATTAAAAGCTGCATCCTATGGTGCTGCATGATGCCATCGTAAAGGGAAGAAAACCCACATTTCTCTTCCTTCTGGAGGAGTTTCTCCTTCCTTGCTGTGTTTCTCTCCCGTGTGCTTCCTTTACTGCTCACACAAAACAAAATTCTGATCACCAAACGCGTGACGCGTTTTCTCGACACCAAGCAATTCTCTGTGACACCACCTGGGCGTCCTACAGTTCAACCCAATTCTGAGGTCATCTTCCCAGAGAGAGCGTCAGCTCGCACAGGTTGAAGGCTCAATCCTTTAGGACTGCCCCCGCCCCCCAGACACACTTCAGACACCAGTCACCACTCCAGGCTGCCACCTGTGCTTCTGACCAACCAGCTGCAGATGTGACGTTCCAACAACCCCCTGCTTGGGTTCAATTAACTTGCTGGAGTAGGTCACAGGATTCAGGAAAACACTTACATGTACCGGTTTATTAAAGCATATGATAAAGGACTCAGATGAAGAGATACACACAGGGTAAGGTCTGGAGGGTAGGAGCATCTGTTCCCGTGGAGGTGGGTACATCACCCTCCTGGTACATGGATGTGTCCCCGAGCCTAGAAGCTCTCTGAACATCACACTTTGGGGATTTTAGGGAGGCTTCCTCAAGTGGGCATAATCAGTTCTTAACTCCATTTCCAGCCCCTCTCCCCTCTCTGGAGGATGGTGGCAGGGGTGGGGTGAGGCTGAAAATTCCAAGCTTCTAATCGTGGCGTGGTCTTGCTGGTGACCAGCGCCCAGCCAGGGGCGCACCCAGAGGCGCCTCATTAGGACAAAGCTCCCCGTGCTCTAACCACTTAAAAATTTACAAGGGCTGGAGGGGACCTATGTCAGGGACAGGGTCAAAGACAAAGAAATACAAGTGCAATACACGTTCCCAGTGTTCTTATCACTTAGGAAATTAACCAGGGTTTTATAAGCTTTGGGCCAGGAACCTGGGGCAGACACCAAAATGTACATATCTTCTCTTATCTCATAACCACCTACGGTCACACACCCCTCTCCGGCCAAATACCCGTTTCCATCCAGTATAACCTCTTTATTATTAGCTATTCCATTTCAAACACTCTTGAACGGAATACCAAAATCAGATCTTTTGTTTCTGGGGGGTCAGAAACATTCCTCTTTAATTTGTAAAATTGAAACCAAGAAAACGCTCTCAAAAATGGAGCTTACCAAGTGCCTCATGGGTCCCCTTGCCATGCTCTGATTAACATCAACTTCCCAAGCGCAGCGTAAGGAAACGGAAGACATTTTCAGAGCATTCACGGATCTCCTCCAAGCTGCTCACTGTCTGGGCACTCCGTCTTCAGCATCAGCGACCTTCCTGCACTCACCAGATCCTTATTCTTCTAGAACTAAAGTATAACCGATTTCCTCTGCACCAGTCAATTCCTCTCATATTATTCATCATAGTTCATCTACCCTTTACAGAAATACATTCATGTACTTTATATCAACTTACATGGTTTAGAAATCACGGTCCATACACGTTCTCTGTCTTTTATTTGATACTTTTTCGAATATCAGTTTAAGACCATACATAGCACAGTTCCAAAGGAGATTTTTCAAAGAAGGTAGAAATAAATAATCAGTTTTTGCATCTAGATGGACATTTTCATTCAAAAGTCTATATGTGCTTAACAGAAATCATGACATAACTGATCATTTTGATTACATAATGACTGATCCATAGGTAATTCTGACTCCTGGACAATATTTCACATACAAGCGCGGTAGTATCAAGTATAAAATGTATGGGTTACAGAATTTAATACATTAATGACCTTAGAATTAACAGGAAAATTTCTAAATCACATCGTTGACTAATCACACCTGGAGGAAAAATAAGTGATAAACTTGTAAGAAAAACAGAGACTCGAAATGGATCCGCCAGTATTTTACTGGTATTTACACTGGAAAAATGCTTTGCTCTGTAAAAATGGTACGATGCATTAAAACACAAATTGGCAGAAGAGGGGGCAGGAAATGGGGAGAGGAAGAGGAATGCTAAGACAGTCCCACAGAAAAATAGACACTGTCGTCAAATACACTGGCACACCGTTAACTAGCCAAGCAAAACGGACCTAAACAAAATCGCTAATAGGTTCTGTATCCTGTATTCTTAACTTCCTTTAAAAGGAAAACGACCTTGAAGCTCCATTATATTTGCCAACTTAAATCCTGAGCTTCCCAACTTAAGTATTTTATAGATTGTCACAACATTATCATGAAAAGCTCAACTCTTTTTCCTTCACAGGATTTAGGCGATTAAAATACTGTGCACTATTTGAAAACACATTTACTTGAAAATTGATGCTCGAAACAAAATTCATCTGAAGGCCCAGAAAGTGGCCCTTTTCGGCTATATTTATTACAGGTGTCACACGTCCTCACCTTCACATTGGGTTTTGACAGTAGTTTCAACAGCTCTCTGATCTCGCTGCTTAATGGCTTGTTCTGAAGCTCCTCCGCCAGCTGCAGGTGAGAGCACATTGACACGAAGAACAGTTAGTTAAGAGCAGGGGAGCTCCACGTGCGACAACTGAGAATCTCTCCTGCTACTTTTTCGGTGATTAAGCACAAGTCAGCAGGAAAGAAAACAGACTATCAATCGCTGCTCTTCTTCTGAGGCTCTTAGTAGCCCTGACCCCAGCCCAGGCTCTCAGCTGAGTACAACCCAAGAAATCACATGGGCTAGATCACCTTCTGATTCACCGCACAGGGGGCAAATCCCAGCACTTCATCTACGACATGGTCTTTTGCATGCAGACAAAGGACCACTTGGAAAAAGCACTGGATCAGGCTTTGACATTGTACAAAAGAAAAACACAGAAAAGAGAACTTCTGAACGAGGTGGTGAAATCCACAGGGTTTCTAAAACCCCAAGTAGCTTGCTGTTTAGAGCTGGGGTAGAAAGAACTAGAATGCCTCTGAAAGAGCAAATGATCGGAAACCTTTATCATGCTTATCTACACAGTCTGTTAGATATAAAATAGGTTAATCACAAAATGACTTATAATAGGTTGACAACTACGCTGCTACCTCAGATGCTGACTGTTCTCTACCACCAGGATTATAAATTCCCATTGCCGGTTCCAGCTGAAGCTGAAGAAGAAAGGGGTGGAGCTTGGAACCTGCCTTGTGCTCTGCATTAAGAGGCCTCTATCAAAATCTCAATCTTAGGCTATAAGAAGGATCATATCATTTTCATACGAAGAAAAGCAAGAGTCACGTAGAAAAAAGATTAGAATTATGAAAAAATACAGCACAGAATGCAAAATATGTACATATACTTTCATTTAAAAACCCTTCTCAAAACACTGCATGAGGGCTTCCCTGGTGGCGCAGTGGTTGAGAGTCCGCCTGCCGATGCAGGGGACCCGGGTTCGTGCCCCGGTCCGGGAAGATCCCACATGCCGCGGAGCGGCTAGGCCCGTGAGCCATGGCCGCTGAGCCTGCGCATCTAGAGCCTGTGCTCCGCAACGGGAGAGGCCACAACATGAGAAGTCCGCGTACTGCAAAAAAAAAAAAAAAAAAAAAAAAAAAAAAAACACTGCATGAAAGTTCCATTTGCCCCTATAGTTTCTAACAAACCAAAAATAATTGCTCTTATCTCTGGAAAGGACTTTTCTCTAAACGAGGGGTGTAATACAAATTATACACACAAAATAAAACCAGATAAAATTGATATATTCACTGACTACACTTCAAAAAGTGCTTTTCCTTTCTCAAGGTAACATTTTTTTACAGAATTTTTAACTTACAAAAAGACACAAAAGGCTCTTTGCACTCTAGAATCAAACATTTAAATATATTGCTCTGATGAATTACAAAATGCTAAGTTTATATTTACATAAAAATCTCTAATTTAAAAAAATGCAATATTGTTGTAACATGACTGGGCCTTAATTACATTGGTTTATAAATAAATATTTCCCCAAACCCTCAACAATACATGTTTTAAAACTGGTTTTCAAGGCTCTCTCAATTGTCAAGCGTTTTGGTTCTGCAACACAGAGGTAAGCTTCTTCACAAAACATGTATATTGCAACATCCTTGTAATTTGTAATCTCTGTAGAAATGGAAGAAAAAAATGGGGACTAAACAGGTAACACACAACTTGGAGATACACTACACATGCTTTATTTTCTAAACTAGAATACACGGTATTATCAAAGAAAATCAACCCTTGAAGATGGTCGGTTTTTTTCATTGTACCTACAAATCTTACTAAGCGGAACTATAGTTTGTTTTATTGTAATAACGTAAAAGATTAAAAAACAACAGAGAGGCTGTAGGGTGTCACTAAAAGCAGCCTCCACGCCACATGCATTTCTTGTCCAGCTTAGTGTCCCCTGTAGTTCATCCAGGTCTGTGCTCAGTTCATCTGAGTCCAGAAGTTAACGGGAGAAACAGCGAGTTAGTTCCCTGACCCAGATTTAAAATAAAATTATAGCTACGGGAAATTAACTACTCCATCAATGCCAACTGCTGCTCAAATTTATTTTTCGGTTATGAAGGTAATTTGGAAAGGTCTAATACCCATAAATCTCTACTATGCTTTACAATCCACTTAAAAAACAACCCTGACTTTTTATGTATTTCGTCCGCCTCATTCCTATGCCAGCGTCTGTCAGTTTCGAGACTGGCAGCGATACAGCCGTCTTGTCTCTATTTCTCCAAAGCTTTTCTCTTGCCTGTGACTTTCCTGGACTCTAACAGCTGACAGCATCTCTCCCCACAGAGGCACAGACTAAAATTTCTATTTCGTAATTACCAAGGCAGGACAAGAGGGTTATCTCCATGCAAAATCTTTAGGACAGGAAAGTGAACAAAAATCAGCCTGTGTCAGGGTAAACTCAGGGATGACAGGCCTTCTGGAGATATTTGCAACTTCTTTCGGTTTTCACTCCTAGGATCACACATCTCTGTCTGCACTAGGGTGAGTCCTGCCCCCAAGGGGCCGCGAAGGACAAGTACCCCTGAGCTCAGAAAGGCACACTTACGTCACCAGCTAAGGCTGCCGCCCCCTGGAGGATGGGCGTGGGATTCTGCTTCTCGTAGTAGTGAAGTTTCTCATGAATCTGGAAGGAAAGCAAATGCACGTAAGCTCACCTGCCAGCAAGCAGCCTGAGACATTCGACTACTTGGATCGTTTCAACAGCAACTGATCTACTGAACATTCTAAACATGTTTCTGTAAACCTACAGATGACAAAGAGGCGTGCCTAATTGGTCTACTACTGTGCTTCAGTGTTTGTAACAAGAACTCAAACTGGGGGGTGGGATCATCATTAAATAGAACCCACGCAAAAGCTAACCTGTGTTCCCCAAACAAACATTAGCTTTATAAAATCTTTAATTTCTAAAACGTAATTGCTTCCACACTTCGAGCGGTGGTCGTAGGTTATATACCTGCTAAAAACATAAGTTATGATTAAAGCAAAGCAAGGGGCCGGCAGCCGTGTTCTGACAATTTGGTGTGTAATAACCGCCCAGAGCAAAGAGCCAGGCGCCGTGCAGACCGAGGGCCAGCGCTCCCGGAAGGCCTCACGGGGCACACGGCCCCCTTCACGTCTTCTCACTTTTCCTCTCTTCCAAACAGTCAGCTCCCCCCATTCAAATCTCTACAAAACAAAGGGATGTCTCAAAACTACAGACATCTCTCCTAACTATCCAGCTTCAATTTTTCATTTTGTAAAACCAGTAAAATTCCATTAATGCAAGATAATTTTGTCCGTTTCCCACCACCATGACCAAAGAAACACAAAGGCAAGAATACATTTCAATGCATCAGAAGACTAACTGAGTTCATTTAAAAAACCTAGAATGATAGCTAAGAATGAGGGGAGCTTTGACAAATTTGTAACTGTTGGCACCTAGTTTAATCGATTTCAGCTCTTACACAGAGGCCTTTAAATTTCTTTTTTGAATTATATATTTTTATACAGCAGGTTCTTATTAGTTATCTATTTTATACAAATTAGTGTATATATGTCAACCCCAATCTCCCAGTTCATCCCCTCCACACCCGTTTCCCCCCTTGGGTACCATATGTTTGTTTTCTACATCTGTGTCTCTATCGTTGCCTTGCAAACCGGTTCATTTGCACCATTTTTCTACATTCCACATATATGCATTAATATACGATATTTGTTTTTCTCTTTCTTCCTTCGCTCTGTATGACAGTCTCTAGGTCCATCCACATCTCTACAAATGACCCAATTTCGCTTCTTTTTATGGCTGAGTAATATTCCATTGTATATATGTGCCACATCTTCTTTATCCATTCGTCTCTTGATGGGCATGTAGGTTGCTTCCATGACCTGGCTATTCTAAATAGTGCTGCAATGAACATTGGGATACATGGGTCTTTTTGATTTATGGTTTTCTCTGGGTATATGCCCAGTAGTGGGATTGCTGGATCATATGGTAATTTTATTTTTGTTTTTTAAGGAACCTCCATACTGTTCTCCATAGGAGCTGTATCAATTTACATTCCCACCAACAGTGCAAGAGGGTTCCCTTTTCTCCCCACCCTCTCCAGCATTTATTGTTTGTAGATTTTCTGATGATGCCCATTCTAACAGGTGTGAGGTGATACTTCATTGTAGTTTTGATTTGCATTTCTCTAACGATTAGTGATACTGAGGAGCTTTTAGGTGCCTCTTGGCCATCTGTATGTCTTCTTTGGAGATCTGGAGATTAATCCTTTGTCCGCTGATTCGTTTGCAAATATTTTCTCCCATTCTGAGAGTTGTCTTTCCTCTCGTCTCGTTTAAAGTTTCCTTTGCTGTGCAAAAGCTTTTAAGTTTCATTAGGTCCCATTTGTTTATTTTTGCTTTTATTTCCATTACTCTAGGAGGGGTGTTAAAAAAGATCTTGCGGAGACTTCCGGGAAGATGGCAGAAGAGTAAGACGCGGAGATCACCTTCCTCTCCACAGATACACCAGAAATACATCTACGCGTGGAACAACTCCTACAGAACACCTACTGAACGCTGGCAGAAGACCTCAGACCTCCCAAAAGGCAAGGAACCCCCCACGTACCTGGTTAGGGCAAAAGAAAAAACTAAACAGAGACAAAAGGATAGGGACGGGTCGTGCACCAGCGGGAGAGAGCTGTGAAGGAGGAAAAGTGTCCACACACTAGGAAGCCCCTTCGCGGGTGGAGACTTCGGGAGGCGGAGTGGGGGAGCTTGGGAGCCGCGGAGGAGAGCACAGCAACAGGGGTGCGGAGGGCAAAGCGGACAGATTCCAGCGCAGAGGATCGGGCCGACCGGCACTCACCAGCCGAGAGGCTTGTCTGCTCGCCCGCCGGGGCGGGCGGGACTGGGAGCTGGGGCTCCGGCTTTTGTCGGAGCGCCGGGGGAGGACTGAGGTTGGCTGCGTGAACACAGCCTGCAGGGCGTTGGTGCGCCGCGGCTGGCCGGGAGGGAGTCCGGGGGGGGGGTCTGGACCTGCCGAAGAGGCAAGAGACTTTTACGTCCCTCTTTGTTTCCTGGTGCACGAGGAGAGGGGATTAAGAACGCTGCTTGGGAGGGCTCCAGGGGCGGGCGCGGGCCGCGGCTGAGAGTGCGGAGCCCAGAGGCTGACGTGGGACGCTGGGGCCGCTGCTGCCGCCGCCAGGGGGCCTGTGTGCGAGCACAGGTCGCTGGCCACGCGCCCTTCTGGGGAGCCTGTGCAGCCCGCCGCTGCCGGGGTCCCGGGATCCAGGGACGGCTCCCCGGGAGAGCGCACGGCGCGCCTCAGGCTGCAGCGTCACGCCGGCCTCTGCCGCTGCAGGCCCGCCCCGCACTCCGTGACCCTCCCTACCCCGCGGCCTGGGTGAGCCAGAGCCTCCGAATCAGCGGCTCCTTTAACCCCGTCCCGTCTGAGCAAAGAACAGACGCCCTCCGGCGACCTACACGCACAGGCGGGGCCAAATCCAAAGCTGAGCCCCTGGGAACTGTCAGAACAAAGAAGAGAAAGGGAAATCTCTCCCAGCAGCCTCAGAAGCAGCGGATTAAAGCTCCACAATCAACTTGATATACCCTGCATCTGTGGAATACCTGAATAGACAACGACTCATCCCAAATTAAGGAGCCCTGTGGATGAAAGGCTCTTGGTGCTGCAGCCAGGACTCAGTGCTGTGCCTCTGAGGTGGGAGAGCCAACTTCAGGACACTGGTCCACAAGAGGCCTCCCAGCTCCACATAATATCAAACAGCAAAAATCTCCGAGAGATCTCCATCTCAACGCCAGCACCCAGCTTCACTCAACGGCCAGCAAGCTACAGTGCTGGACATCCTATGCCAAACAACTAGCAAGACAGGAACACAACCCCACCCATTAGCAGAGAGGCTGCCCAAAATCATAGTAAGTCTACAGACACCCCAAAACACACCACCAGACGTGGACCTGCCCACCAGAAAGACAAGATCCAGCCTCATACACCAGAACACAGGCACTAGTACCCTCCACCAGGAAGCCTACACAACCCACTGAACCAGCCTTAGCCACTGGGGACAGACACAAAAAACAACAGGAACTACGAACCTTCAGCCTGCAAAAAAGGAGACCCCAAACACAGTAAGATAAGCAAAATGAAAAGACAGAAAAACACACCGCAGATGAAGGAGCAAGATAAAAACCCACCAGACCTAACAAATGAAGAGGAAATAGGCAGTCTACCTGAAAAAGAATTCAGAATAATGATAGTAAGGTTGATCCGAAATCTTGGAGATAGAATGGACAATAGAATGGACAAATTGCAAGAATCAGTTAACAAGGACCTAGAAGAATTAAAGATGAAGCAAGCAACGATGAACAACACAATAAATGAAATTAAAAGTACTCTAGATGGGATCAATAGCAGAATAACTGAGGCAGAAGAACGGATAAGTGACCTGGAAGATAAAATAGTGGAAATAACTACTGCAGAGCAGAATAAAGAAAAAAGAATGAAAAGAACTGAGGACAGTCTCAGAGACCTCTGGGACAACATTAAACGCACCAACATTCGAATTATAGGGGTTCCAGAAGAAGAAGAGAAAAAGAAAGGGACTGAGAAAATATTTGAAGAGATTATAGTTGAAAACTTCCCTAATATGGGAAAAGAAATCATTAATCAAGTCCAGGAAGCACAGAGAGTCCCATACAGGATAAATCCAAGGAGAAATACGCCAAGACACATATTAATCAAATTGTCAAAAATTAAATACAAAGAAAACATATTAAAAGCAGCAAGGGAAAAACAACAAATAACACACAAGGGAATCCCCATAAGGTTAACAGCTGATCTCTCAGCAGAAACTCTGCAAGCCAGAAGGGACTGGCAGGACATATTGAAAGTGTTGAAGGAGAAAAACCTGCAACCAAGATTACTCTACCCAGCAAGGATCTCATTCAGATTGGATGGAGAAATTAAAACCTTTACAGACAAGCAAAAGCTGAGAGAGTTCAGCACCACCAAACCAGCTCTACAACAACTGCTAAAGGAACTTCTCTAGGCAAGAAACACAAAAGAAGGAAAGGACCTACAATAACGAACCCAAAACAATTAAGAAAATGGGAATAGGAACACACATATCGATAATTACCTTAAATGTAAATGGACTAAATGCTCCCACCAAAAGACACAGATTGGCTGAATGGATACAAAAACAAGACCCATATATTTGCTGTCTACAAGAGACCCACTTCAGACCTAGAGACACATACAGACTGAAAGTAAGGGGATGGAAAAAGGTATTTCATGCAAATGGAAACCAAAAGAAAGCTGGAGTAGCAATTCTCATATCAGACAAAATAGACTTTAAAACAAAGACTATTAGAAGAGACAAAGAAGGACACTACATAATGATCAAGGGATCGATCCAAGAGGAAGATATAACAATTGTAAATATTTATGCACCCAACATAGGTGCACCTCAATACATAAGGCAAATACTGACAACCATAAAAGGGGAAATCGACAGTAACACATTCATAGTAGGGGACTTTAACACCCCACTTTCACCAATGGACAGATCATCCAAAATGAAAATAAATAAGGAAACACAAGCTTTAAATGATACATTAAACGAGATGGAGTTAATTGATATTTATAGGACATTCCATCCAAAAACAACAGAATACACATTTTTCTCAAGTGCTCATGGAACATTCTCCAGGATAGATCATATCTTGGGTCACAAATCAAGCCTTGGTAAATTTAAGAAAATTGAAATTGTATCAAGTATCTTTTCTGACCACAACGCCATGAGACTAGATATCAATTACAGGAAAAGATCTGTAAAAAATACAAACACATGGAGGCTAAACAATACACTACTTAATAATGAAGTGATCACTGAAGAAATCAAAGAGGAAATCAAAAAATACCTAGAAACAAATGACAATGGAGACACAACGACCCAAAACCTGTGGGATGCAGCAAAAGCAGTTCTAAGGGGGAAGTTTATAGCAATACAAGCCCACCTTAAGAAGCAGGAAACATCTCGAATAAACAACCTAACCTTGCACCTCAAGCAATTAGAGAAAGAAGAACAAAAAAACCCCAAAGCTAGCAGAAGGAAAGAAATCATAAAAATCAGATCAGAAATAAATGAAAAAGAAATGAAGGAAACAATAGCAAAGATCAATAAAACTAAAAGCTGGTTCTTTGAGAAGATAAACAAAATAGATAAACCACTAGCCAGACTCATCAAGAAAAAAAGGGAGAAGACTCAAATCAATAGAATTAGAAATGAAAAAGGAGAGGTAACAACTGACACTGCAGAAATAAAAGAGATCATGAGAGATTACTACAAGCAACTCTATGCCAATAAAATGGACAATCTGGAAGAAATGGACAAATTCTTAGAAATGCACAACCTGCCAAGACTGAATCAGGAAGAAATAGAAAATATGAACAGACCAATCACAAGCACTGAAATTGAAACTGTGATTCAAAATCTTGCAACAAAGAAAAGCCCAGGACCAGATGGCTTCACAGGCGAATTCTATCAAACATTTAGAGAAGAGCTAACACCTATCCTTCTCAAACTCTTCCAAAATATAGCAGAGGGAGGAACACTCCCAAACTCCTTCTACGAGGCCACCATCACCTTGATACCAAAACCAGACAAGGATGTCACAAAGAAAGAAAACTACAGGCCAGTATCACTGATGAGCATAGATGCAAAAATCCTCAACAAAATACTAGCAAACAGAATCCAACAGCACATTAAAAGGATCATACACCATGATCAAGTGGGGTTTATTCCAGGAATGCAAGGATTCTTCAATATACGCAAATCTATCAATGTGATAAACCATATTAACAAATTGAAGGAGAAAAACCATATGATCATCTCAATAGATGCAGAGAAAGCTTTTGACAAAATTCAACACCCATTTATGATAAAAACCCTGCAGAAAGTAGGCATAGAGGGAACTTTCCTCAACATAATAAAGGCCATATATGACAAGCCCACAGCAAACATCATCCTCAATGGCGAAGAACTGAAAGCATTTCCACTAAGATCAGGAACAAGACAAGGTTGCCCACTCTCACCACTCTTATTCAAGATAGTTTTGGAAGTTTTAGCCACAGCAATCAGAGAAGAAAAGGAAATAAAAGGAATCCAAATCGGAAAAGAAGAAGTAAAGCTGTCACTGTTTGCAGATGACATGATCCTATACATAGAGAACCCTAAAGATGCTACCAGAAAACTACTAGAGCTAATCAATGAATTTGGTAAAGTGGCAGGATACAAAATTAATGCACAGAAATCTCTGGCATTCCTATATACTAATGATGAAAAATCTGAAAGTGAAATCAAGAAAACACTCCCATTTACCATTGCAACAAAAAGAATAAAATATCTAGGAATAAACCTACCTAAGGAGACAAAAGATCTGTATGCAGAAAATTATAAGACACTGATGAAAGAAATTAAAGATGATACAAATAGATGGAGAGATATACCATGTTCTTGGATTGGAAGAATCAACATTGTGAAAATGACTCTACTACCGAAAGCAATCTACAGATTCAATGCAATCCCTATCAAACTACCACTGGCATTTTTCACAGAACTAGAACAAAAAATTTTGCAATTTGTATGGAAACACAAAAGACCCCGAATAGCCAAAGCAATCTTGAGAACGAAAGAAGGAACTGGAGGAATCAGGCTCCCAGACTTCAGACTATACTACAAAGCTACAGTTATCAAAACGGTATGGTACTGGCACAAAAACAGACAGATAGATCAATGGAACAGGATAGAAAGCCCAGAGATAAACCCACGCACATATGGTCACCTTATCTTTGACAAAGGAGGCAGAAATGTACCGTGGAGAAAGGACAGCCTATTCAATAAGTGGTGCTGGGAAAGCTGGACAGCTACATGTAAAAGTATGAAGTTAGATCACTCCCTAACACCATACACAAAAATAAGCTCAAAATGGATTAAAGACCTAAATGTAAGGCCAGAAACTATCAAACTCTTAGAGGAAAACATAGGCAGAACACTCTATGACATAAATCACAGCAAGATTCTTTCTGACCCACCTCCTAGAGTAATGGAAATAAAAACAAGAGTAAACAAATGGGACCTAATGAAACTTAAAAGCTTTTGCGCAGCAAAGGAAACCATAAAGAAGACCAAAAGACAACCCTCAGAATGGGAGCAAATATTTGCAAATGAAGCAACTGACAAAGGATTGATCTCCAAAATTTATAAGCAGCTCATGCAGCTTAATAACAAGAAAACAAACAACCCAATCCAAAAATGGGCAGAAGACCTAAATAGACATTTCTCCAAAGAAGATATACAGAGTGCCAACAAACACATGAGAGAATGCTCAACATCACTAATCATGAGAGAAATGCAAATCAAAACTACAATGAGATATCATCTCACACCAGTCAGAATGGCTATCATCAAAAAATCTAGAAACAATAAATGCTGGAGAGGGTGTGGAGAAAAGGGAACCCTCTTACACTGTTGGTGGGAATGTAAATTGATACAGCCACTGTGGAGAACAGTATGGAGGTTCCTTAAAAAGCTACAAATAGAACTACCATATGACCCAGCAATCCCACTACTGGGCATATACCCTGAGAAAACCATAATTCAAGAAGAGTCATGTACCAAAATGTTCATTGCAGCTCTATTTACAATAGCCCAGAGATGGAAACAACCTAAGTGTCCATCATCGGATGAATGGATAAAGAAGATGTGGCACATATATACAATGGAATATTACTCAGCCATAAAAAGAGACGAAATTGAGCTATTTGTAATGAGGTGGATAGACCTAGAGTCTGTCATACAGAGTGAAGTAAGTCAGAAAGAGAGAGACAAATACCGTATGCTAACACATATATATGGAATTTAAAAAAAAAAAATGTCATGAAAAACCTAGGGGTGAAACAGGAATAAAGACACAGACTTACTAGAGAATGGACTTGAGGCTATGGGGAGGGGGAAGTGTAAACGGTGACAAAGCGATAAAGAGGCATGGACATATATACACTACCAAACGTAAGGTAGATAGCTAGTGGGAAGCAGCCGCATAGCACAGGGAGATCAGCTCGGTGCTTTGTGACCGCCTGGAGGGGTGGGATAGGGAGGGTGGGAGGGAGGGAGACGCAAGCGGGAAGAGATATGGGAACATATGTATATATATAACTGATTCATTTTGTTGTGAAGCTGAAACTAACATACCATTGTAAAGCAATTATACTCCAATAAAGATGTAAAAAAAAAAAAAAAAAAAAAAAAGATCTTGCTGTGATTTATGTCAAAGAGTGTTCTTCCTATGTTTTCCTCTAACAGTTTTATAGTGTCCAGTCTTACATTTAGGTCTTTAACCCATTTTGAGTTTATTTTTGTGTATGGTGTTAGGTAGTGCTCTAATTTCATTCTTTTACATGTAGCTGTCCAGTTTTCCCAGAACCACTTACTGAAGAGGCTGTCTTTTTTCCATTGTATATTCTTGCCTCCTTTATCAAAAATAAGGTGACCATATGTGCGTGGGTTTACCTCCGGGCTCTCTCTCTTGTTCCACTGATCTATATTTTTGTTTTTGTGCCAGTACCATATTGTCTTGATTACTGTAGCTTTGTAGTATAGTCTGAAGTCAGGAAGTCTGATTCCCTGCATCTACTGAGATGATATCATTTTTATTCTTCAATTTGTTAATATGGTGTATCACACTGATTGATTTGCACATATTGAAGAATCTTTGCATCCCTGGGATAAATCCCACTTGATTGTGTATGATGCTAAATTTAATGTGTTGTGGGATTCTGTTTGTTAGTATTTTGTTGAGGATTTTTGCGTCTATATTTATCAGTGATAATGGCCTGTAATTTTCTTTTTTTGTAGTATTTTTGTCTGGTTTTGGTATCCAGGTGATGGTGGCCTCAGAGAATGAGTTTGGGAGTTCCTTCCTCTGCAATTTTTTGGAAGAGTTTGAGAAGGATGGGTGTTAGCTCTTCTCCAAATGTTTGATAGAATTCACCTGTGAAGCCATCTGGTCCTGGACTTTTGTTTCTTGGAAGATTTTTAATCACAGTTTCAATTTCATTACTTGTGATTAGTCTGTTCATATTTTCTATTTCTTCCTGGTTCAGTCTTGGAAGGTTCTAAGAATTTGTCCATTTCTTCCAGGTTGTCCTGTTTATTGGCATAGAGTTGCTTGTAGTAGTCTCTTAGGATGCTCTGTATTTCTGTGGTGTCTGTTGTAATTTCCCCTTTTTCATTTCTAATTTTATTGAGTCCTCTCCGTTTCTTGATGAGTCTGGCTAAAGGTTTATCAATTTTGTTTATCTCCTCAAAGAACCCGTGTTTAGTTTTATTTATCTTTGCTATTGTTTTCTTTGTTTCTATTTCATTTATTTCTGCTCTCATCTTTACGATTTCTTTCCTTCTACTAACTTTGGGTTTTGTTTGTTCTTTCTCTACTTCCTTTAGGTGTAAGCTTACATTGTTTGACATTTTTCTTGGTTCTCGACGTAGGATTGTATTGCTATAAACTTCCCTCTTAGAACTGCTTTTGCTGCATCCCATAGGTTTTGGATCGTTGTGTTTTTGCTGTCATTTGCCTCTAGGCATTTTTTGATTTCTTCTTTGATTTCTTCAGTGATCTCTTCGTTATTTAGTAACGTATTCTTTAGCCTCCCTGTGTTTGTGTTTTTACGGTTTTTTTCCCCCTGTATATTTCAAATCTCATAGCATTGTGGTCCGAAAAAATGCTTGATATGATTTCAATTCTCTTAAATTTACCGAGGCATGATTTGTGACCCAAGATGTGATCTATCCCAAAGAACGTTCCGTGTGCACTTGAGAAGAAATGTAATCTGTTGTCTTCAGATGGAATATCCTATAAATACCAATTAAATCTATCTGGTCTATTGTGTCATTTAAAGCTTGTGTTTCCATATTAATTTTCTGTCTGGATGATCTGTCCATTGGTGTGAGTGAGGTGTTAATGTCCCTCACTATTATTGTATTACTGTTGATTTCCTCTTTTATAACTGTTAGCATTTGCCTTATGTATTGAGGTGCTCCTATGTTGGGTGCATTTATATTTATAATTGTTATATCTTCTTCTTGGATTGATCCCTTGATCATTATGTCCTTCCCTGTTTCTTGTAACATACTTTATTTTAAAGTCTACTTTATCTGATATGAGTATTGCTACTCCAGCTTTCTTTTGATTTCCGTTTGCATGGAATATCTTTTTCCATCCCCTCCCTTTCAGTCTGTATGTGTCCCTAGGTCTGAAGTGGGTCTCTTGTGGACAGCATATATATGGGTCTTGCTTTTGTATCCATTCAGCGAGACTGTGTCTTTTGGTTGGAGCATTTAATCCATTCACATTTAAGGTAATTATTAATATGTATGTTCCTATTCCCATTTTCTTAATTGTTTTGGGTTTGTTTTTGTAGGTCCTTTTCTTCTCTTGTGTTTCCCACTTAAGGAAGTTCCTTTAGCATTTCTTGTAGAGCTGGTTTGGTGGTGCTGAATTCTCTCTTAGCTTTTGCTTGTTTGTAAAGCTTTTGATTTCTCTACTGAATCTGAATGAGATCCTTGCCGGGTAGAGTAATCTTGGTTGTAGGTTCTTCCCTTTCATCACTTTAAATATATCCTGCCACTCCCTTCTGGCTTGTAGAGTTTCTGCTGACAAATCAGCTGTTAACCTTTTGGGAGTTCCCTTGTATGTTGTTTGTCGTTTTTCCCTTGTTGCTTTTAACAATTTTTCTTTGTCTTTAATTTTTGTCAATTTGATTACTATGTGTCTCGGTGTGTTTCTCCTTGGGTTTATCCTGCCTGGGACTCTGCACTTCCTGGACTTGGGTGGCTATTTCATTTCCCATGTTAGGGAAGTTTTCGACTATAATCTCTTCAAATATTTTCTCAGGTCCTCTCTCTCTCTCTTCTCTTTCTGGGACCCCTATAATAAGAATGTTGGTGCATTTAATGTTGTCCCAGAGGTCTCTTAGGTTGTCTGCATTTCCTTTCATTCTTTTTTCTTTATTCTGTTCCATGGCAGTGAATTCCACCATCCTGTCTTCCAGGTCACTTATCCGTTTTTCTGCCTCAGTTATTCTGCTATTGATTTCCTTCTAATGTATTTTTCATTTCAGATATTGTATTATTCATCTGTTTGTTTTTTCTTTAATTCTTCTAGGTGTTTCTCCTTTAATTCTTCTGGGTCTTTGTTAGACATTTCTTGCATCTTCTTGATCTTTGCCTTCATTCTTTTTCTGAGGTCCTGGCTCATCTTCACTATCATTATTCTGAATTCTTTTTCTGGAAGGCTGCCTAGCTCCACTTCATTTAGCTTTTTCTCTGGGGTTTCATCTTGTTCCTTCATCTGGTACTTAGTCCTTTGCCTTCATTTTGTCTCTCTTTCTGTGAATGTGGTTTTCCTTCCACAGGCTGCAGGATTGTAGTTCTTCTTGCTTCTGCTGTCTGCCCTCTGGTGGGTGAGGCTATCTAAGAGGCTTGTGCAAGCTTCCTGATGGGAGGGACTGGTGGTGGGTAGAGCTGGGTGTTGCTATGGTGGGCAGAGTTCAGTAAAACTTTAATCCGCTCATCTGTTGATGGGTGGGGCTGGGTTACCTCCCTGTTGGTTGTTTGGCCTGAGGCGACCCAACACTGGAGCCTACCTGGGCTCTTTGGTGGGGCTAATGACAGACTCTGGGAGGGTTCACACCAAGGAGTACTTCCCAGAACTGCTGCTGCCAGTGTTCTTGTCCCCATGGTGAGACACAGCCACCCCCCGCCTCTGCAGGAGACCCTCCAACACTAGCAGGTAGGTCTGGTTCAGTCTCCTATGGGGTCACTGCTCCTTCCCCTGGGTCCCGAGGTGCACACTAGTTTGCGTGTGCCCTCCAAGAGTTGAGTCTCTGTTTCCTCCAGTCCTGTCAAAGTCCTGCAATCAAATCCCACTAGCCTTCAAAGTCTGATTCTCTGGGAATTCCTCCTCCCGTTGCCGGACCCCCAGGTTGGGAAGCCTGACGTGGGGCTCAGAACCTTCACTCCAGTGGGTGGACTTCTGTGGTATAACTGTTCTCCAGTCTGTGAGTCACCCACCCAGTGGTTATGGGATTTGATTTTATTGTGATTGTGCCCCTCCTACCGTCCCACTGTGGCTTCTCCTTTGTCTTTGGATGTGGGGTATCTTTTTTGGTGAGTTCCAGTGTCTTCCTGTTGATGACTGTTCAGCAGTTAGTTGTGATTCCGGTGCTCTCGCAAGAGGGAGTGAGCGCACGTCCTTCTACTCCACCACCTTGAACCAATCTTGGTGCCCTTAAATTTTTATGCTTGAAAACTTACTTTAGCCCCTTCTTATTTCCAGTTGAGGAGATTGCCCCCCACTATATATGAAAAACAGTTGTACCTCATGGTTTCCTGTTTTTAACAGGTATCAAGTAAAATACTCTTTTAATTATGCTCAAAGCTAACCAAACTCTCTTGTAAAATGTCTGGAAGATAGATTTTATTTTGATTAGGCAGATGCTATAGCTAAGAGAGGATTCTATTACCTTTTTGGCAACCTGGTACCTAACGCAAAGCATCAGGGAAAGAGTTTTGACACTTATGATATTACCAGAATGATCAGGGCAACATTTTTACTTAATATCTTGGAGGCTTTCAACATTTATCATATTACGGAAATAAACACATTTTACGGAATACAAGCCATGAAACGAGTAACAGTTGATTTGAAGAAGCTAAGAAAATATAATCTAAAATGAAACCAACTGTCCTAAAAGCTAAATTAATTTTGCTTAAATAATGATCAAGAATTAAAAAAAAGAAAAAAGAATTAGGTCACCTGAACATATACTATCATAGAATACTAAACTTACCTGCTCATAAAACTTACCTAACTTTATTGCAACTACCTGTTTAAGTGTCTGCCTTCCTGCAACAATAAGCCCCGAAGCTCATGTGCCTGTATTACCTCAGCCTAGTTATCAGGACTCTTCATAACATGGTCTTCAATGAGTTTAGTATTTTAATTCTAAACTCACAAGAACACTAAAAGGTAGATAGCACTGTTGTTGTCCCAGTTTTACAGATAAACACATACACAGTTAAATAACTGGCTATGGTCCCACAAATGGCAGAGCTGGGATTTAAAACTCAAGCCATCTGGCTTAGCTTCAGGGCACTTAATCACCCCACTGGCCTCTCAGATCTCGTCTGCGTTCTCCACTGACCTCATTCACTGTTGAATGAATATGACAGAAAGGAGGCTGGATAGAGAGGTGACAAATCACAACGGCTGTTGCCACTGACAACAGGATGACTGACGGTTCCCATCCACCCCTCCCCCCTTGGTCTTCCCTTCCTATGGTTTCTACTTTTTCTAGATTTATCAAACTACTATAATTATAACCTAAAACTACATGCCCCAATTAAATACGTTATTTCTCCACTTCATTTGCTTCTTCTGAGTGTCTTTTAAAAACAGCTTCCTCTTTCTCCATCATCCTTCCAAGACCCTCACTCAAGGATACAAGAGCCCACCCTCCCCTGCCTGTCCCTGGACTTTGTACTAAATCGAGAATATTTTAAATGTTCTCCTAGAATTTCCAGATGCTGGCAACCCTTTGTCTAGATGTGTTTTACTTCAGTACATAATTTTAAAATTTACGTTGGTTAGCAAAGTAAAAATTACTCTAAATAATTTTGAACTGTTCACTGTTTCCAAACATCTTGAAATTCTGCTTTTTACTCGTATTTATAATACTAGGAAGAAAAATTTAAAACCGAACTGATGTAAAAACTCCAATATAAAAACAGGTAACATGTACAGCCGTGACCCCAAGGTTGCTCAACAGCATGTTCTGAGGCTGGACCCATACTCTGCTCGTTCGCTATGCGGAGTCACCAGCTGCGTGGCTCCTGGACCGAGTGCTTGGACTGTGGCTAGTGGGCCCGAGGAACTGAATTTTTAATTTTAATTAATTTAAATTTAAACATCAGTGTGTGGCTAGTGCCTTCTATACTGGATGACATGGCATCGTTTCATGCTATCCACTATGTAACTTCCCTTTACACCCCAGAGAAGTTCACTCTGATAAACAGGTTGGCAAGTTTCCCAGAGGGGTAACGTTCTGGAATCCAATAGACAAATATATAACCAAAGTCGTGGCTTCCGCAATAAGGCAAACAGCATCCCTTACTAAGTATTATGGATTCGCCAAATGTGCAAAATCTCATTTATTTTAAATAAACGTTTCCCTTTGCAGATCCCACCGCATAATAAAAGTGTACTTCATTTTTTCTCCCTTGAAGAACAAGAAGAGAGTAAAACTGGAAGGAATTGAGGAGAGAAAGGACCTGGGGTAAAAATAAAAGAGTCTGGGGAGAAGGGGAGACTCTGGTTACATTAATTTCATATGATAGAAAAATATGCAATTATTCAAAACCAAGACCCTAAAACAGAATGGCATGTGCTAAAATGTTTAAGATACACTATGAAGAGAAAAGGACGACTCCAAATGTACATACGTTTATGCTCTATTAAGTGGTGTCCATGAGGGTTTGTTTTCTGTAATTACATTTCTAGTCAGAAGAAGTCAGTTAAAGTAAAATTCATTTGTATATGTAATCAAGGCTTATAGGAAAGCTATAGGCACCTTCACTTACATTCACATCTTGAAAATAAATGTTCAATTTCTATAAGGAAATCTGGTGCCAGTAATCTAATTTCGGTACACGTACAGTAGAAACTGCCTTAAATGAAGCTTCAGAACAAAAGTATAAATAAAGCTTGACCAATCTCAATGCAATCATTCGTTTTAAACCTCTCAATGATGTGTAGAGGTAAACTGAAAACCACCATCAAGGTTACCTAAATGGTGATATTAAATACACCAAAGCTGTAAAATCCTTTTGCCTTCTATTATGAGTATTAAAAAGCACAGTGGTTTGAATCTCTGCTGTGTTTATCATAGTACCCAATCTAGAAATGGCACATGTGCGCACACACGCACGCACGCACACACGCACGCACCGCTATCTCCCTCCTTTATTTAAAAGCATGAAGAGGAGGGAATTCGGTATTAAAAGAAGATCCGTGCATCACAATGACAACCTAGCTGAAAATTACACACTATATTGTGTAAAGGTTGCAAAAGTGAAAGTCTTCTAATGGCTGGGACCCTCTTTTAAAAAGAATAATTTAATCTTTCTCCAAAAGGAAAACAAAACAAAACAAAAAAACTTTAGCTCGAGAGAAAAAAAGGGACAAGAAAGAGAAGGGTAAATTTAAAACTGAAAAACAAGAAAACAACAAAGAGCAGAGGCAGTAGTGCTAGCTGTATGTCCTCCTCTCCGTTTTCTACTACTCATCTCCCTCTTTGGGCTAATTTTCTTGGCGGACACCTCCAGAAAAAAATTTTATAAAACTGATGAGAGCTGACATTCTTGTTTTGTTCCTGTCTTTAACGTGATAAATTCTGGCTTCACAGCGCCACAGATAAATATTATCTCGTGAAATCAGGACCGATGCATTCTAAATTTATCAAGAGTATTTTTAAAGAATGAATGCTCAATTTCACAAAATGTTTTTCAGTATACACACATTGTGTTTCCTATCTGATCCGTTAATATGCGTGCTCTTTATAAATTCCCAAATACTAACCCATCCAACCCACAATGAACTTCATGTGTTACGATGTATTTTTCTTCTAATGTGTGGGGAATTCCACTGGCCAATACTTTACTTAGAATTTCTGCATCAATATTCTTAATTAAGACTGACATTTCTTTTTGTCCTGCCTTTACTGGGTTTTGATATCAATGTTATACTCATTTCGCTATTTTAAAGTTATGGAAGCTTTCTACCTTTTATATGCTCTGGGAACATCTAAATACCAGTGGAGTGATCTCTTCTTTAAATATCTGAAGGCATTCCCCTGAGAAACCAGCTGTCTCTGATATATTTTGGTATTTTATTTCTTCTGGTTTGTTTACAGCAATTTCTCCAATTAGGTGTTTCTGTCTCTCCTAGTATCAGCTGCAGAAAATACTATTTCCTAGAAAATTATCCATTTTTGTCTGGCTTTAAAAAAAAAGCTACCTGAAGCTACTTAAGCAAAATAGTCTCTTAGAAGTCTTTGAATTTACTCCATATTTTTTTCTTCGTTACCATCTCTTATTTGGTGTTTGTAACTTTATTTTCACCCCTCATCCCTACGTTAGTTAACTAATACTGATTTTACTGTGTTTTCAAAGAAACACCTTCTAGATTCATTAGTTTTTACCATTTTTGTTTTCTAATATTTTTCTGTTCTTATCTTACTTTATTCCTTCTTTCTTTATGTGACCCAGCCCCACACGTACATCATACAAACGACTGGGGACAAAAGAAAAGGTACGCTACTCTAATCGGAGTTTTACTCATTCATCAAATATTAAATGAAATAAACACCCATCCCAGGAGAAAGATACTCAGAGGCAATTTGGAAACAAAATATGGCAAGAGTGTAAGTGCTTCTAACCCTTCTATTTAGAAAGGTAACGGGGGAAAGAGCTAAGAGGGCATAATCACACAAAGGGGAGATTCAGGAGATCTGTTTAGGTTAAAATATGATTTGTCCCTCTTCATTATTCATTAATTGAAGAGATGAGAAGGAAGACATTCTTGTCCGCTTTTGCTGCTGCACACTTTAGTGCTCCATTCACAGTGCTCAGTACAGGGTGGTACATCAGACCACCCGCACTGCTGGTGGCGCGTGAAGGCGACAGAGGACTCGCTGTTCGTTCCCTCTGTCCACTAGGAAACTGGAAGTGAGAGCATGTGCTTGCCTCTCCCTCTTTTCATCTCTGCCCTCCTTTCAGGTGATGCTTCTAATGATAAGGAATGCCAAAAGTGGTTTTCATGTGTGTTTTTAAAAAATTTTAGTCATTGTGTATAGTGCACTATTGCTTACTTCTAAATATTTTCTTTTTTTACTGAAGTGTAATTGATGTACAATATTGTATAAGTTATAGGTGTACAATACAGTGATTCACAATTTTAAAGGTCAAACTCCATTTAGTTATTATGAAATATTGGCTATATTCCCCGTGTCGTACAATATCCTTGTAGCTTATTTTATACCTAATAGTTTGTACCTCTTAACCCCTCCCCCTCCCCATTCCCTCTGCCCACTGGTAACCACTAGTTTGTTCCCTATATCTGCGAGACTGTTTCTTATTTGTTATGTTCACTAGTTTGCTGTGTTTTTTAGATTCCACACACAAGTGATATCATACAGTTTTTGTCTTTCTCTGTCTGACTTATTTCACTCAGCATAATGCCCTCCAAGTCCATCCATGTTGTTGCAAATGGCAAAAATTTCATTCCTTTTTATGGCTGAGTAATATTCCACTGTGTATATGTACCACGTCCTCTTTATCCATTCCTCTGTCGATGGACAATTAGGTTGTTTCCATGTCTTGGCAACTGTGAACAGAATAGCACGGACTGTTTATGGATGTATATGTGTTTAAAAATATGAAAGTGTGTATGGGAATATATCCAGCAGTTTCAGCACGGGCCTCTAGCCACGCCTCTTATGATTTATTTCATACGGTATCTGAAGCAAATATACGAGGTTAATAGCGCTTTAATTCTGATGCTGGGCGTGCAGCTTATTTATCGTATTTTCTTATTTTTTATATGTCTGAAGTGTTTTAAAATGGAACATTAATAATGAAAACATTTTCAACAATTTTAGATGTTAGAAATAAACAAATGGGACACACATATACGTGTGTGTATAAGTGGATCACTTTGCCGTACACCTGAAACCCTGCAAATCAACTACACTTCAATTAAAAACAACACGTTCTATTATCGTTT
The DNA here is from genome assembly GCF_003676395.1 of Aethalodelphis obliquidens. Lineage (NCBI taxonomy): Eukaryota > Metazoa > Chordata > Mammalia > Artiodactyla > Delphinidae > Aethalodelphis > Aethalodelphis obliquidens. The sequence goes on along the minus strand of NW_020837967.1, from coordinate 26,312,291 downwards.
TAAATGTACATAAGTGGCACTGCTTCTGTTACGACTGGAGTTTTCATTCAGTACAGTCTGCCATGTCTGTGTTGATACACGCGGACCCAGTTCGTTCATTCTGACAGCTGAACGATATTCCATCATATTAATCAACAGTAGTTTATATGCCCACTTTTCAATTGAGGAACACTCTGGCCCTTAACACATTTTGCTATTAAACATCCACTCACGGGACTCCTTCCTGCCCTGCCTGGGTGCCTGGAAGCGTGTGCGTGTTCCCCGTGGCCCCGGGACCCTTGCTAATACTTGGCATCAGCAGACATTCTGCCAGTGACACGGCTGTGAAACGCAGTCTCCCTGAGGTTTCCCTCTTCACGATAGTTCCTGCGGCCGACAGCTGCTCTCTGACACCAACCCTCGCCCTCCACGGGGACTCCCTGCGGCCGGACAGCGGCGGCGGGCCAAGGGCCGCACTTCCGAGGCCGTCCACTCCTCCCTCGCCTTGCAGCCTGGTGAACGCGTGTGATCAGCCGTCAGGCAAGGACCGTAAGCGTCACGTTCTCAGTGAGGAAACCGGCTGGCTTCCCCCACCCGGGTGCGGGTTAAGAGAAGGGCTTAAGAGACAGCAAAGCCACCAGATGGAAGGAAGCTGGGTCCCCAAATGCCTCAGGAAGGAGGGCAACACATCCCTAAGGCAAATCCCTCCAAGTGATGACTGAGTGAGAAATAACCTATTGCACCTAAACCAGTCCAGTTTTTGGACTCTCCGTCCATTGCCGATCCTACCTTAAATAAATAACTGGTGGCCCTAGGCAAACAGAAGTCACTTTAACGCAGCCAGAAACATCTAGCTCTTTCTTTACGGCTGTGCATTTTCTTTCTTAATAGAACACTCCCTCTCCTAACGTAATAACGAGACTCTCCTGTGACTACTTTAAAGTTCTACCGCTTTACTCTGAACACTGAAGTCTTAACCCACACCCACGAGGAGCTCTCGACCTTTATCTTTTTCCAAAAGGACACAACATTTAATCCTTTCACACTGACAGGTATTACTACCCGTTACTTATGACACTCCCACGTACAAGCGTCTGCATCTGAGCTCTCTATCCTGTTCCCTGATTGGTCTCTCTAAGCCGACGCCGTTACTATAGTTTTATCGACACTTTTGATATTTAGTAAGGCAAAAGTTCTTAGCCCTTTATTCTTATGCAAAGCATTATGGATCCCATATTCCGTGAAAAACTGAGTTGGCATGTGTTAACCTCTTCTCTCTCTGCATTCTGGGAATTTTCCCGAAATCCATCTCATTTACTCGCTGTCTTAGGCTGTGTCTAATCTCTGGGGACCCTAGCCACAGAGTTTTTTGGGTGTTTTTTTTAATGACTGTACTTTTTATTCCTGTAGTTCCAGGAGTTTGACAAATCCTCCCGTTCCGTTTTCCTAGCACCTGGCGTTCTTATGACTGAGGCCTTCCTTCACGCTAACACCACTTTAAGCGTGCTTAACTTCATAAGCTATAAGACGTGTATTGTATAGAGCGCCTAGGTTTTAATCTTGCTATTGGTGGTGTCTGCTGACTGCAGGCTGAAGGGAAATGTTTTCTCAAATGCTCTGTAACCTGGGGCATTATATGAGGGAGTCCTGGGTGAGAGATATACCTTTTCAGAAATACTTTTTTATTTGCTTCCGAGGGCACTAGCTCCTTGGCTAATTTCACAGCTCAGGACTCTTGGATTTTGCAGATAAAAAACTCAAACCCCAAGCCGTGGACCAACAGATTCGTGGTTACAAACTCTTAGAGTAGACTTTCTTCTGTTCCTACCTAATCCCAGGATGAGGCTGGCCAGATTCTTCACCATCTCCCTAGAAAGCGACCTGGCGTCTTCCACTCCTTCCCAGTCGCTAACAGAGTAACCCTAGGAGAGTAGCTGTCTTCTGTGTTTTGTGTTTCCCAGCCGTTCGTGCAGCTGGAATGTCAGGACAGTGACCCGCAACCCCAGCTCTGGCCAACGGCTCCATCACAGGCACAGCAAAAGCTCAAACAGTCAGTTACCTGCAGAGCATCTGGTTCCCACCTCACTTCTAAAACAAGGGATTTCCCTTTCCTTCTTACAAGCTCAGAAATGCATTTCAAAGAATGTTTGCAATTACCCAGAACTTCTAAGAATTTCTTGTAGGAACTAGAAGGCTGAGTTGGTCAGTTAATGTAAATTAATTCTGGCCTCTAACAAGGTAGCATCCAGTTCCCTCGTGCAATACTATTATAAAAGGAAAAAAAATCACTTTTTACTTCTAGGAGGAGAGTCTAAGAACCTTTATATTTGAATTTTCATGAGTAATTAGGTTCATTTGGCTGGCGAGATCCATTTTGGTCAGTGTTTCTACCTGATCTTAATTTTTTTTTAAGTTATAAAGAACAGTTCATCTAATTTGGAATTACTTTTTCATGGCTAAAGGAGAGATCCTTATAACGTCTTTGTCTCTAGACCCTCCTTCTCTACGGCGTGAGTTTATGGTATACTTGTGCTTATAAGCACAGTCAACAACAGAGCTTTGAGGCTGTAACTTTACTCCAGGGATACAGCCAGAAGCGGGGTGGGGGGAGCCTTTCCACGGGAGGCCACTGGGAGCCCCTGGTACTTTCCCTGCAAGTCACGCCAGGGTGCCTGCAGCATTGCTACAAAGATTCTTATAACGGACATGGGATAAAGTGGTTATAAGCACCAAAAACAGTTTTTAGGCTTAAGATAAATTATAAAAAGCAACAAACCATCAACCTTTTGATTCTGGTTGACTGTGTACTGATTCTATTTGAAATCACTTCCCAGAACTTTCTCCACAGATCAGATTCCTTTAGTTCCCAGAACAATATTCTAGAGGGAGCAGCCATGGCATTAAAGTTTCTTTGGAATGTGTTAGTAATTCAGAAAAAATTGAACTTGAATTATTCACTCCAGAAGTATATAAACTGTCCAATATTTGTACATACCTCTTTCATTCCTGCCCTCACAGTGAAATGATCAGATTTGCCATTAAAAAAAAATTTGTATTTCAATACTAATTGAAAAGCTGGGAACTGCTCAATTTATAAGAGTGATGGTGGATGTTACCATGAATGGCAGACGGGGTGGTGTGAGATCATGGAACTTGGGCAGGTCTCAACGTACAAGTAGCGGTCCACTGTGTTCTAGGCTTGCTTGTATCGGGTTGGCCAAAAGTTTCGTTCGGTTTTTTCCATAAGATGGCCCTAGTGGCACTTAGCTGTCTTTAACTTCATTCGGAACAATTCTGTTAGATTGTATGTGACACCTGTCATATCAGCGTGCGTTTAAAAAAAGACTTATCAAAATTGGTGAATTTTCATGTAGCCATTTTAATATTGAAGATGGAAGAAAAAAAGCAACACTTTCAGCACATTATGCTTTATTATTTCAAGAAGGTCAAAATGCAACTGAAACGCAAAAAAAAGATCTGTGCAGTGTATGGAGAAGGTGCCGTGACTGAGCGAACATGTCACAAGTGCTTTGTGAAGTTTCGTGCTGGAGGTTTCTCGCTGGACGATGCTCCACGATCGGGTAGACCAGTTGAAGTTGACGGCGATCAAATCGAAACAATAATTGAGAACAATCAACGTGATACCACGCAGCAGAGAGCCGACATACTCAAAATACCCAAATCAAGTGCTGAAAATCATCTGCACCAGCTTGGTTACGTCAGTCGCTTTGACGTTTGGGTTCCACATACGTTAAGCGAAGAAAACCTTCTCGACCATATTTCTGCATGCGATTCTCTACTGAAAGGTAACGAAAACATTCCATTTTTAACACAAATTGTGACGGGCGATGAAAAGTGGACAATGTACAATAATGTGGAACAGAAGAGATCATGCGGCAAGCGCAATGAACCACCACCAACCACAGCAAAGGCCAGTCTTCATCCAAAGAAGGTGATGTTGTCTATATGGTAGGATTAGAAGGGAGTCCTCTATTATGAGCTCCTTCCGGAAAACCAAATGATTAATTCCAACAAGTACTGCTCCCAATTAGACCAACTGAAAGCTGCACTTGACGAAAAGCGTCCAGAATTAGTCAACAATAAATGCATAATCTTCCATCAGGATAACGCAAGACTGCATGTTTCTTCGATGACCAGGCAAAAACTGCTACAGCTTGGCTGGGAATTTCAGATTCATCCACCGTATTCACCAGATGTTGCACCTTCAGATTTCCATTTATTCTGGCCTTTACAAAATTCTCTTAATGGAAAAAAATTCAATCCCTTGGAAGACTGTAAAAGGCACCTGGAACAGTTCTTTGCTCAAAAAGATAAAAAGTTTTGGGAAGATGGAATTATGAAGTTGTCTGAAAAATGGCAGAAGGTAGTGGAACAAAAGGGTGAATACGTTGCTCAATAATGTTCTTGGTGAAAATGAAAAACGTGTCTTTTATTTTTACTTAAAAACCGAAGGCACTTTTTGGCCAACCCAACAGTTTGCATTTTAACAAGCAAGCACTGGAATTACAGCTTTAAAAGAAAATCTTTTAGGAACAAAAGATGGCATCAGCTGTCTTTAAAAAGTGGCAAACTGCATGTCTAGGGTCCACGTTATGGGGTGGATGGCTCTCAGCAGATTGCAGCCTCCTGGAAGCCTATGCAAATTGTTTGCATGTATTTTTCTAGGAAACTAATCCAAAACTCTCACCAAAAACTCAAAGGGACCTATGATCCCAAGAAGGTTAAAAATTCTTATTTTAGGTTCCCAAATACAGGTGGATGATTCGTGCTAAGAGGCTTAGACCTCACCCTTCCCAAAAAGCCATTTAAAGAGGAACTCCAAGGCCGGATTTGTGCTTCCCTCCATTCTCCTTGTAGAGATCGGGGGCGGGGGCGGGGGTTGCTCTGGAAACAGGAAACCAGTTAGGAGGGCGCCACTCTACTGCTAAGAAATCCCCGCAGACCTGGCGCTGCTCCGTGCAGGTTACTTTGCTGGTTCCTCGGGCCCAAAAGACTCCATCCCTTCCCAGTAGCCACCACTACTGCCTCTACCCCCAAGCCTGCTACAGGATGGGATAGACAGACACCCCTCAGTAGCCGCAGGGGACTGGTTCCAGGAGCCCCTGTGGGTAACAACGTCTGCAGATGCGCAAATCCCTTATATAAAGTGGGGGGGGGGGAGCAGGGAATACAGCTGGCCCTCCCTATCCGCAAGCTCCCCGCCCGTGGGTTCAGTCAAAACTTCCCAGCTGTTGTTTTTCTTGCTGCCCCCAAAGATAAGCATACAGGTCCACGACGTTTTAGGGACTTTATGGCTATTCACATGGGGGCAAAGGACAAGGGCAAAGAAAAATAAACATGAAGAATTTATAACGTTCTCACGGTTGTTAAAAATGAAGTATCAATTTAATTTATTAAGAGCCTTGGATCCAATTACATCTGAGTTTAAATCCCAGTTCTGCACCTTACTTGCCAGTTAGACAATTTACTTAACTTTTGCAATGGACTGAATGTTTATGTTTCTCCTCAAATTCATATGTTGAAACTTACTCCCCGCCAATGTGATGTTACCAGGAGGCGGGTCTTTGGGACGTGATTAGGTCATGAGGGCAGAGACCTCCTGAATGAGGTTAGTGCTCTTATAAAAGGGAACCCAGAGGGCCCCTTTCCCCCTTCCACTATGTGAGGACACAGAACAAAAAGAGCGGTGTTGATGAACCAGGAAACAGGCCCTCACCAGACCTCCAATCTGCTGGCGCCTTGATCCTGGACTTCCCAGCCTCCAGAACTATGAGAAATACACTGCTGCTGTCTGTAAGTCCCCAGTCTATGTATTCTGTTAAGGCAGCCTAAAGGAACTAATATAACTTCCTAGGCCTCAGTTCCTTCATCTTTAGACTAGGATAACAATAGTACCTACTACATACGGTTATTGTGAAAATTAAAGTAACCATTAAAAGACCTTCACGCTGTCTCTGGAAAACAGAAAATACCCCATAAATGGTAGTTTATATCCTGATTCTCCTTCAGACCCTCCACTGACATTCCAGGGAGAGGACACGTTACTTTCTCCTTGACGACAGACATCACATCGCACACACATAAGATATGACTGATGCCTAAAGATAACACCAAAGCAGAATTACCACCTCTGCTCAAGCAGAGAATACACATTTCTGACTAAATGCCACCCGCTTTGGCATTTCTTCAAAAACAGTCAAAGTAAACGAAGAAAAGGACTTGAACGAAGGCAGTGGCCACAGGGTTAAGAAAGCCTGGGCGGAGGCAGAAAAGGCAGATGTTAATTCTGACCACGGCAAGCAGCGAACGATGGAAGAGAGCGCAAAATCAGTGAGATTTCCAGGCACGATGTGGTTTGCGATGAAAAATGTAGATCGACACATTTGTTAACATGTGCAAAAAGGACCTGTCTTAAAGCGGCCATCACCCTAGCTGCCCTATTCCCAAAGGAGGAAGGTCTGTCTTTGGGGAGAAGGAAGGACAAACTCCTCACACAGGAAAAAGTTTAACAGCTGGATGCAAGGGTTCTCGGAAAAAACAGTAACCATCAGAACTACTTCCGAGACTAGACCAAGCTGGCCATCACTTCCAGCCATCACCTCCCTGTGGGAATTTAAAGACCCTTTGCCCACAATCTCAAGTTCTGTTGACGTTGATGAGGAAACGCATAGTTTTGAGATGAGGTAGGATCTGGTAGGGAAAGCAGAGCACATTCCACTGTGACTGTATGGAAAATGAGTGTTAGACAGGAACCAGACTTCACTCACAGTGGAAATATCTAGCAAACATAAATTAGTTGTCACTTCCTTACTCAAATCTGTCAATGCCTTGCCACTGCACTTGAGATTAAGGGTTTGCTTGTCAATGCACTTCGAAATTCAAGATAGCTGGGGTCCTGCAGGACGCAGCCCCTGCGGGGTTCCAGCTCAAGCTACTCTCCCCCAAGTGCCAACCACAGGGATCTTCAAGGCTTTCTCTCCGCCTGCAGTGCTGCTGAGCTGTGCCGGGTCCCCACACTCACCTTTGGGTCCCAGCTCAAATGCCACTTACACAAAGACACAGTCCCTAACAGTCCCACCCAATCACGTTAGCACGCCCCCATTACTCGTCCTGATAGATCCCTATTCTTTTTGATTATCACCCTTATCAGATTTCGGACTTGCGGATCCATGATAATGAAATTAATACACTAGGGACGATGTCCCTAGAGTTCCCACTATATCCCTTGCTCCTAGCCCAATACCTCCCATAAAACAGAAGCTCAAAAGTTATAATTATTATTAATTAATGCACCCATTAATTAATGATATGCCCACGTATGATTATGCCCACGTCATAATAATTAATTATGCCCACGTATGATTTTGTAGTTCCAGGCACTGGTCACGTGGAAAACTGTGCTTCAATGAGTTATGCGAGCTTTCCAAATGTTTACACATTTCATGGTACAACAACAAAATCATGTTTGTTAATATCACCACTGATGTCATCCAAAAGGGAAAGTGGCAACCTCACAGTGGCAGATACACGGTCTTCGAGATTCTACTAACTGCATGAAAGCTTGGATTTCATCACTGGCAACACTACGGCTGCTTGCTGTCCTTGAAGCGACAGGCTCACTTCAATTATTTGAGAAGATGTTTTCCAAACATCCCCTAATCTGGATTAACACTGTTTCTGTGTCAGTCATTCTCAGAAGTACAAAAGGTACCCTATGAAAAAAAGGCAGCTGGTTTAGCTCTCGAAACACATAGTCCTGCAATTGCTCTGATACCTGGCAAAGTGCTGAGCACATCCCACGTCTTCTGTGTTACAAGGACTTGAGAGCAGAAAGACATGGCCTCAATGGTTACGATTTAATGCAATAAACCGTCTTTTCTGCTTCATCAAGCACAGTCTTAATTAAATCTGGCGTTTGTTTTTTACTGTGAGTGCACAGCGGTAAGAACTTAGTGACGACCAACTAGTACCATTTGGGGCCACTGCCCTGACTTGTTGTGGACGCACCAGCTGTCTTACCCACTGTTGCTTTTCTCCATCAGTGCAACTGCCAATCCAGTGATGAAAGCAAATAACATCATAATATTATTATGAAAATAGTTTTGACCTTGCGGACCCCTGAAACAGTCTCCAGGACCCTCGGGGTTTCCACAGACCACACTCTGAGGGTCGCTACCATTTAAAATTCTGAGTGCACGTAATAAATGAAGCAAAGCTAATACTTCTTTGTGGCTGCACCCACATGGCGAGTTATACGACTCTAGCATAGGAATGTTAATATTTTCTACCTTATGCACACTTTCTTTGGGATCTAGCATTTGACCTAAAACCACGGGTCCAGGTTTATGATACCTGTTACTCTCAGAACCAGGGGGTACTTTTCTATAAAGCCGCACGTTCCAGGTCTGCAAAGTGGTGACGGGAAGCTTTAAATAAAAGACTAGTATACTTTAAAGAGTTAACTTAAACACAGACACACAGGTTTCAGCATTCCATGAAAGCTAACTTTGCTCGATCCCTTAATGTTTCATTATTCACATTTTTTCAAAGGTCTGACTTTGATGTCTTTCACTCTGGCTTGTTGCTGCAACTGTTAGTACATTTAAACCTAAGCGATTTATAACAGTGTCCCAGACCAAGTGCCTCTGGCGTCAGCCCAACACTGCTTTTATCATCTTCTTTTATTTATTGCACCGTTTCAAAACTGTCCTTTCTCTCACACATTTGTATAAATTTTTCAATTTTATATTTTTTCCTTTTACGTATTTTTATGTCTAAAATGCTACGCTATTTGTCCGCTTTGTATAGTAACATAAAAAGGCATTTGCTTGTTCTAGTACCATCACAGCCGGGATACTTTAACTCGCTTAAATAATTGTAATTGCAGCAAAGCTAATTGCAACTGTACCACAACTTAAAAAATGGCATTCTTTTCTTCCCCTCTAAGTTTTGTATAAAAACACAGCTCACCACTCCCCTCCTATTCCTGGCAGAGTTACCGAAAATGTTTATCTTTCTATGAAAAAGCATTTTTAAATAGAAAAACAAAGCTGCTATTATATGAGACTGTGCAGACATGAGTGATCAAATATACCTCTTGGTCAATAAGAAACAAAAACTTATAATGACTTTGCTTATATAGGAAGATGGCCCTTAGGTGGGCAGGAGAAACTTGGACCAAAATTAACCGTTTTAATCTTGTTCCAAAACAAAATTTTCCTACCACCTCAAAGCCGAACGTCCTAGGCTTCTAAAGTGTAAGTATTTATAATTTATTTCTAGTAAAAAAAAAAAAGAAACCTCAATTTTCCAAGGTTATTTTCCCAACTTTTCACTCAATTAAGTCCTTAGTATCGTAAGGGTATATGTGAAACAAATTTATAGAAATGAAACTGTAAAAACTGTATGCCTTTCCACTAGCTTTAAAACTATCTCAGATACCAAAAGGTAAATAAAATCTATTTTTAAATGGCAGAGGTGAAAACATAATTACTGGTTTAGTTTAGGCCTCCAAAATCCCACGTCACAATTCACAGTGCAATGGAATTCCATCTTTAGGGCCGAATCTGTCAAATCTTACTACTCTGAGATCAAGCTGAACTCCCCCCCCGCCCCCGATCAATTAAAACAAAGTATTGTTTAAAACCTGAATGGAAGCAGCTGTGGATCTCAAACTCTTTGAAGGAGCAAAAGAACAGTCTTTCCATCAACTTAACATTTTACCTGTGGGAACATCAACAATTCCACTCCAGGACAGAAGCGCTTCCTTGAAAACACAGAACGAGGCCTTCCAGTTCTGAGAGTGTGAATTGTGTCCATAAATTTATCACCCTTATTACTCAGGATCCCACTGAAATGACCAAATAATGTATAAAAATTTTTTTAATGCATGGTAGCAGAGAAAAAGGCCATCTAGAGATCAGGCACCACTGGAACACTTCTAGAAAATATAAGGATAAAATAGTAGGAAAAGCCTATCTGTATCATCACGTTCTGCACTCACAGCCTAAGAGGGCCCGAGAAGGGAGCGGCCTTGTTGCTGTCAGAGGTCCGAGGAACCCCAAGCTGTGGGAAAAGAGTGAGGAGGAGATTATCCTATTCGTTACTCAACAACGACGCATGAAGGACTGTGGGAGGTTGCTCGTGAAGTGACTCAAAGATCCTTCCCTCCCTGTACGGACTGTCGTGTAATCTGTCGTGTAATCGTTTCCCCTCGTGTGTGTGGGCTGCACCCGAGGACGTGGCTGCAATGAACAGAAACAGGAAGAAGGGGTGGGGCGTCACCGCTGAGGCTAGGTCACGTGAGACCGTGACTGCTGGCTTGCTGGCCACGCACGCGCGCACACGCACTCTCCCCATCCCGCCTCATCCTTACAGCTCCTTCTTCACTGACCCTCCTGCTTCCCTGTTACAAGGATCTTGGGGCTACACTGGACCCCCGACGTAATCTAGGATTATCTCCGTATCTCAAAATCCATAATTCAATCACACCCGAGTCCCTTCTGCCTTGTGAAGGGACACATCCAGAGGTTCTGGGGGCGAGGACGTGACAGCCTGAGGTGAGCAGGCAGCACTCCGTCCACCGCACCGGGCTCCGCTGCTCCCGTGGCCTGGCCCCAGCTCCTGCGCGGGCAGCTGCCCGCCGGCCCCGCCGGCCTTCCGCCGCTCCGGGCTCTGCACCCGACTCCCTGTGTCTACAGAGTGCCCTGCACCCCCTGTCACTACGGACTCAACGAAAACATCAGCCCTTAGGTTCGGGTCTGCGACGGGCAGCGTGACGACTCTAGTGAGTAACACCGTATCACAGACGTGAAAGCTGCTAAGACAGTGAATCTTAAACGTTCTCACCACAACAAAAACTTGTGAGGCAATGGAGTGATCATTTTGCAATATATACAGATATCAAAATGTTTAATTCAATAAATGAAAACAATACCGCCTCTTCTAAGAGGTCTTCCACGATCCCGTATCACCGTTTCTCACATCACCCTGAGTTACTGCTTTCCAGGCACTTTTCACTACTGGAAATGACCCTTCTCGTTTACTTGTTACTTCTTTAATGTGTGTTCTATGAGAAAGGGACGCCTAGGGCCTGGAGCTCTGCAAGAGCCTTAGCCCAGGCAAATATTCACCAGACAAATAAATCACGCAGAATAAAAAGCACAGGGGGTCCGGCGGCCTCGGGTCGGGGCAGGAGTTGCCCAGGATGAGCCCACGCTTCTGGAAGCAGGGGCGCAGGCCGCCGTCAGTCCCTGAAGCACAGAACTGCCAGCCCAGAGGCAGCCACGCCGAGAAGGAACACGGCCGTGGGACTCCACGGGCCCGGCTTTCCAAGCAAAGACCGACGCTGAGCGCCAGGACCTGCAGGGTCTCGGGACGGACGTGGCAGCTGCAAGGACCCGAAGCGCGGAAATGCCCCCAGGGGAAGGGGCACGGCTGGCCACAGGCAGTGGCCCCGGGTCAGGTCGGCGGGGAGGCGGAGCCCGGGAGGTCCCGGGGTCTCCGAGTCCCCGGGAAGAGTTCAAGGCTATTTATCAAGAGACACAACGAAGGAACTCCGGAACTGAGCCAGCACCTCCGCCGTGGGCTCTGCCTGGCAACTAAGCAGAGTGTGGCAGCCGGGCTCCACGCCCAGGAAGACAGGCTCCCATTCCCGGGTGGCAGGGGCGGGCGGGGTGAGGACACCCTTGTCTACCTGGTGATCCTCCCGCCAACGCCCAGGGCTCCCAAGGAACACAGGGGCAGAGGCCAGAGGAGAAAACGTGCTGGACAGCTAACCGCAAGGGTCCGTACGAGAGGGACACAGGAAATGAGACAGAAGGAGGCTACGTGGTGATCGAAGCGGAGGGAAAACACAGTGGGACACAGGCCACAGGCACGAGGACGGCATCTAAAAGCTGGAAAAGGCAATGGATTCTCCCCCAGAGGGTCGAGAAGGAAGCACCCCGTGGACACCTTAATCTTAGCTCAGCGAGATTTCTGGTCTCCAGACTGTAAAAGAATAAATCTGTGTACTTTTAAGCCAACGAGATGGTTGTAATTTGTTACAGCAGCAACAGGAAAGTAGTATAGGGCACAGACTAAGGAAGCTTAGGAAGCGCACCAGTGTGGCAGACTATGGCGTTTGCTCAGAGTATTTACCTGTACAGACAACAAAGCACCCTAGGTCTCAGAAAACCTCCCGTTCCCACCACCCGCCCTGACTGGAGGGACCAGAAGCTGGATGACCTCGCAGGCCCATTCACCCTAGGAAGCCTACACCCACCACGCTTACAAGGGAGATGTGGCCAGACCAAACGTCTGCACTGGTCAGACCGGACCCCCACGTTCAGAAACGAAGACTCACCAAATGAAAGAGGAAAATCGAAGGAGGACAGTCATGGGAAGACATGATTCCAGTGGGTTACATTAAAAATGAGCCCCTTCTACAGTATAAGGACCGGATGACTTGCGCCTCAAATATTTTTAAGGCAGCCATCATCAGTTCATCACCTCAAACACGACAGGACGAGGGCATGACATCTTCCAAAAATCATTTTGGTGATAAGCACTGACCCTGTCAGACCGACCAAAATAATATCAGACCTGGAATTTAGTTTCCCACATGGTCCTGAAGGTCTCTATCTTCCAAGCAAACCAACAAAATCTTTCCACTTAAAAAAAAACCCAACTTTATAACTTGTATGTGAATGTTCCAATGACAGAGCATTCACAAAAGTAACATCAACCTGTCAGCAGTTTTCTGGGACTTGCTTTCCTCCCACACCCAACGTTACGTTTTGAAATTAAACATCTTTGTTGCACGTCTTACAGATTTTTTTTTTCACTGCTGCATATTACTTCATTGTACAAAAAAGCCCAAATTATTATCCATTTTCCTGTGAGTGGGCATCTGAGTTACTTCCAGTTGTTCCGCTGTCAAGAACTCTGCTGCTATAAACATTCTTGCAAACGTTCCCTGGTACACAGATGTAAGAGACTCCCTAAGGTGTGTTCTTAAGAGGAGAATTGCTGGGTCAAGGAGTATAATTAACTTGATGAGTTAATGTCAAATTGTTTTCTAAAATAGTGGTATTACATGTAAAATAGATAGCCAGTGGGAAGCAGCCACATGGCACAGGGAGATCAGCTCAGTGCTCTGTGACCACCTGGAGGGGTGGAGTAGGGAGGGTGGGAGGGAGACGCAAGAGGGAGGAGATATGGGGATCTATGTATGCATGTGGCTGATTCACTTTGCTATACAGCAGCAACTAACACAACAATGTAAAGCAATTTTACTCCAATAAAGATGTTAAAAAATGAAATAAAAAAAATAAAATGGTGATATTTATTTACACCCCCATTAGCAAAAGGGCAAAGCTGGTCCACATACTCAACCAATACCTGCTTTTAACAGATTCTTAATTTTTGCCCATCTAGTAGGGGTAAACAAATAGCTAGTTCATTGTGGTATTAACTTGCATCCCATGGTTACTGGTAAGATTACCTTTTCTATGTCTCTTGGCCCAACGAACTTCTGTTGTTTTTATCACTCTTACGGGTGGTTCTTTATATTTTCAGGAAATGAAACCTTTGTCGATTTTAAGTCTTATAACTCCTCTCCCAATTCATGGCTTGTCTTCTCACATATATATGGGATAATCTGACAAACTGAAGTTCTTAGTTTTACTGTAGTTAAAATTTTCACACTACTTTTATGATAAATAGAGTGATATTCTCCCATCTCATCTTCCAAAACTTTTGAAGTTTTACTTTTCACATTTGGATCTATAATCCACCGAAAGCTGATTTTCATTATGAAGTGAGACAGAGACCCAAATCCATTCTTTTTTATACGGATAAACTACTTCGAACCCGTAACTGCAGGTCTGTAACCAGGAGCTCCTGCATCCTGTGTTCTACTCCATACCTGGGCCAATACCAGGCCATCTTCACGACGCAGACCTTATGATAAACCTTGAGCCCTGGTAGAGAAAGCATCCCCACCCCCGGCCCTTACCATCTGCATCAGGAGACGCTGGCTCCTGTGGGCACTTTGCTGGTCTACATAAACTGAAGCTGTACAACACTGTGGAGACCGGTGGCATCTTTACAGTCCTGACTCTTCCTACTCACGAACAGGGCATCACTCTCTGCTTACTGAGTCTTCTCTAAAATAGTTCAGTAAAGGCTCATAATCTCTTGTGTACAAGTCCAACATTCTTGCTCCAGTTATTCTTAGGAATGCTGCAATTAACAGAGCTAAAAATTCCTTTGTTTCCTTTCCTATTGGTTGCTGGAGACTATAAACAGCTGATTTTTGCATCGATCCTGCAGTCAGCCACCTGTGCTAACCTCTCTATTAACAGTCTGTAGATTCTTTTGAGGTTGTCTCTGTGGGGACAATCATATCATTGGTGAATGACAGCTTTGTGTCTTTTTTTTAATATTATGTTTTAGAATTTTTATTTAGTTAGTTAGTTAGTTAGTTATGGCTCTTTGTTGCAGCGCAGGGGCTTCTCTCTAGTTGTGGCGTGAGGGTTTTCTCTTCTCTACTTGTGGCCCGCAGGCTCCAGGTTCCAGAGCACGTGGGCTCTGTAGTTTGCGGCACACGGGCTCTAGATGAGGCACGTGAGTTCAGCAGTTGTGACGTGCGGGCTTAGTTGCCCCACGGCATGAGGGATCCTAGTTCCCTGACCAGGGATGGAACCCCCGTCCCCTGCACTGTGAGGCGGATTCTTTACGACGGGACCACCAGGGAAGCCCCGGCTTTGTGTCTTTTTCCCACTCCGTCTTCCCCTCCTCTTGTGTTACAGCTTTGACTAGGATCTCCGCTATAAAAAAAATCTTTTAAGTGATGATAGAAAATATTTTTTATTTATTCCTGACTTTAAAAGAATGGTTTTAATTTTCCACGTGAAGAGTATGAATTACTTGTAAACTTCGGTAGGTATCTATAAGAAAGGTTCCTGCCATTTCTGTTTCTTAAGAGTACAGTCATCCCTCAGTATCCACGGGGGATTAGTTCCGGACCCCCGCAGATACCAGAATCTTCAGATGCTCAAGTCCCTTATATAAAAAGGCAGAGTCTGTGCACATAACCTATGCACCTCCTCCCACATACTTTAAATCACCTCTAGATGACCTACAGTACCTAACAGAATGTAAACACTATGTGAATAACAGCCTGCCCGCAGCAAATTCAAGTTTTGCTTTTCGTAACTTTCTGGATCTTTTCTTTCTTGAACATTTTGTGATTTCCAGTTGGTTGAATTGTAGATTCAAACCTCATGGATATGAAGAGCGACTGTATCTTTCCTTATTTACTTCATAAATGAAGGTTATATTGTTGCCTTTCCCTCATCTATCAAAATCATTATATGCAACAGTTACACTTATAAATTGTCTAATGATACATCCAACTCGATCGCGGTATATTATTTTTTAGGTTCACTACCGGTTTCCAGCGTGCTAACATTTTTGCCTCTATTTCATGAACTGAGGTTGGCCTGTAACTTTCCTTCACTGTACTGATATTGTCTGGTCTGATGTCAAGGTCGTATCAAGCCCCATGGGAGGAGAGAGGCATACTCCCTTTATTTTCTGGAGGAATCTGCAGAGGATTGGAATGACCTGCTCCTTGACACTTCGGTAGAATTCATCAGGAGAGCCATCTGAGCCTGGTGATTTCTTTATCTCATTTTGACTTCCTATTTCTTCCTGACAATGCTATAAGTTGTGCTTTTCTAGAACTTCTTACATTTCACCTAATTTTTCAAATTACTTGCCCTGAAATTGCTCATCGCGCCGTCCGTCACTGTAATCTCTGCTGGATCTGTAGTCGTGGCCCTCTTTTCATTCCTAATACTGTTGTTTTGTACTTTTTTCTTCTCCCCCTCAATCATTCTAGCCGTAAGACTGTCTATTCCATTAGTCTTTAAAAACAACAGCAACGAGAAGTTCTGGTCTCATTGGTCATCTCTATTTTCTCTTTCACTGATAACGACTCTTCACGATTTCCTTGCGAAGTGATTATTCTGTTGCTTTTAAAACTTCTTAAGCTGACTGTTCAGTATGTTTATCCTTTCTTCCCTCCTAATATAAGCATTTAAGGCATTTTATGAAATGTCTCCTTAACAACAGTTCACCTTTTACTGCATCCGCCAAGTTTGGATATATAAGCCCCAGCATATTCAGTTCTAAGTACTTTTTAACTCTCGTTGTGATTTCTGTGGGGCCCATGAGTTACAGGACCTCATTCTATGCATTTTTAAGTTTAAAATGTATGGGGATTTATTCTTCCTATTTATGACTAACTTCTACCTTAAAGGCATGGGGTCTGTGTCAATTATTTATCTTTTTCTCAGCTCTTTGGTGGGAGTACTGGAGCCAGCAGACCAGATTCCCCAGACCCCCTTGCCTACTGTCTTCCTGTTAAGACTCGGCCAATGGGAGCCAATGGCTATAGTAATATGTTTGCTATCACCTCTTTAATTCCTTCAGCCTTCTAACATGGACGTAACCATTCCCTCTATCGAATCACCTCAGTATGAATTACTTATCATGGTTTCTGTTTTCCTAAAAAGACCCTGACTGATAAAGGGTCAGAGAACACAGTCTGTAGGACACCTAGCATTTGACAATTGTTGAGACTCACTTTATGGACTTATATATGATCAATTTATATATGTGACCCATGTGTTGAAATCCTACTGTAATGAACCTGTTGAATTATCTCTCCTTAATCAATTTTTGCTTATTTGTTTTGAGGTAACTTTGTTGCATGTACACAAGTTCAGAAGTGAATGGTTGGACTTCCCTAGTGGTCCAGTGGTTAAGACTCCACTCTTTCACTGCAGGGGGCATGGGTTCAATCCCTGGTCAGGGAAGTTCCGCATGCCATGTGGTATGGCCAAAAAAAAAAAAAAAAAAAAGTGACTGGTTTTCATCATTTTATAATAACCTTCTCCATCTCTAATACTATAATGATATTTATTTCAAACTCTACTTTGTATGACATCATTATAGTTCTCTTCACTTTCTTTTGGTTTAATATTTGCCCTAATAATAATTTCCTACCTTCTTACTTTAACCTGTTTCATGGCCTTATGTTTTAGGTATGTTTCTTACAAATAGCATATAACTAAACTATCTTGTTAACAGTCTATATGTGGGGTTTTTTAACTCTCGCTTATATCTATTGTGACTACTGATACGTGTGGATTCATGTCTACATCTCACTTTTTGTTTCTTTTCGTAATACTTTTCTTTTTCTTGCATTTACTTTGTACTGACTGCCTTATTTTGTGTGTGTTGTTGTTGTTTTTTTCTTTTGTTTTTCTTCTTTTCCCCCCTCTCCTAATGGTTTAAAACTTATGATCTCTGTCTGTTACCTACAGAGTCACCTTACATTTTCCCATGCATGTTTAACATAACGGGAAACACCATCTATCACAAACACTACACGGACTTTAGAACACTTTTAACTCTTATCATTTCCCTCCCAACTCAAATGCTATTGTGTCCAAAAACGGTGCTCACAGTATCCTAGCTCTGCCTTTATTTTAGACCACCAAATCTGACCTGTTAGAAGTCATTTTACATAACCAATGTTGTTTAGATGGACACATATGACTATTTTTATTTGATCATCACTCCTTCTTGCATCTCAGGTCATCCATTTCCATTTGGGATTCCGCCTGCCCCTAAATTCATCCCTTAGAAGTTCCTTCAGTGTGAGCCTCAGGTCGTAAACTCTTTCAGTTCCCCTTATCCCGTTGACCCTTGAACAACGAAGGGGTTAATCCACATGTAACTTACACTGTGCCCTCGGCATCCTTGGATTAAAGCAACCACGGACTGTAGTATTTGCTACTGAAAAACAGTAAATATAAGTGGACCCGGGCAGTTCAAAGCTGCACTGTTCAAGCGTCAAGTGTACAGCACTTCTACTCACCTTGGTTCTTGAAGATAGTTCTGCCTAGACGAACAGTACTTTTCCTTCAGCACTTCGAAGATTTTTACTATCTTCTGCTCGTATTTTCGTTTCTGAGAAGTCTACTAACACTCGACTTGTCATTCTTTGTCCTTTCTGGATTTTTTTAAGACCTTCTCTTTTCCTTTAGTGCTCAGTGTTTTCACAACAATGCATCTAGACACAGAGATATTTTAAAATGTTTTTTATGTACATTTTTGGATACACTGTGCTTCCTGACTCTGTGAAGTCATGGTTTCCTTCAGTTCTGGAAAACCTGTAGCCATTCACTCTCAAATATCTCCTCTTTCTTCAGATCTGCTTTAAAGTTCACTAATTCTCTTTAGCTGTATCTAATTCACAATTTAAGCCATTGAATCCACTGAGGTTTTTAATTCAACAATTACCTTTTTCGAAGTTTCATTTTCTACCCAAATCTGCCTGTTAATTCCCAATAACCTCTCACTGTAGCTCATCTTTGGGACAGCATCCTTTGTATCTTTGTTTTCTCCCTTTCAGTTTCTAGCTCAGGTAGTGGCTTGGGAAGGTGTTCTCTGACATCATTATGTAACAGTCATGTAATAAAATCAGTCCGAAATGATTTAAACAACTTCCGCATTCCACAATGGCTGCCAAAGATAAATTGTTACAAAAATTCTGAGACCCTCATACTAAATATAAAGATACAAATAAATAAGTATGTACTAGGTGTCAAGTAATGTGACACATCACGATCAAGGATACTCAAGGGATGTAAGACAAATACGATACTTTCTTGAAGTTTATAGCAAGCATACTGTTTGGAGGGACTGACAAGCAACTAACTACAGTTGTTTTAAATTGCTTTTTAATCGATTTTCTCCTAAAGACAAAAAAAGAAACAGATATAGACCAAAAAAATAGAAATTAATGAAGTTAATAAAAATCAGACGCAGGAAAGTCAGGGAAATTTCTGTCCATGCTAACCTCTAACTTGTCTTCTTTTTATTTTTAATCTCAGAATCCTATGCTGTGGGAAAAGACTACTTTCCTTCTGGTTTTGTATTTTAATAGCTGAAGAAAAAAGTTTCTGGTTAGGCTTGGTGGCAATAAGTGAAGGAGGCCAAACTTTGGAGTCAAGTTAAAAAGTACAATATGTCATCTCAATGGAAAGAGCAACGAAGATTTAGCTGGGTCTTCTCTACACGTATACTGAAGCTTTCTAACAGGCTGTGGTTAAAAGAGTATGCTTGGGACCCAACTTTTTAAGTATACCATATTTTCAACTTGGCAGGTGAAGTAAGAATTTTATGCAACCCTCAGACAAACAAATCATCGGTAATGCTTGCACACCATCCACGTAAATCTCGATTATGATATCCTATGCTTGCATTGCAATTCTGTAGTTTTATTCCGTCTTTCTACACAGTAGACTTTCTGTAGTGTTGTAACATCTTTCCTTTCTGGCTCACTTACGTCTTGCTCATGTCCTGTTCCAGAGAGGGTCTCATGAGAAACAGAAAAGAGGGGAGAATGGCTGGCCTCCCTGTCTCATGCAGTCCGTCAAGAACCAAACATCTTTCCATCCCAGTGGCTCCACCATCCCCGAGACCCTTACAGTCCTTCCCTGGACGCGCTCAGTAACTTTGCCAAAGCAGCAGTCATCACTATCCCGCAGCACGAGGGAGCATGTGCAGGCTGCCAGACCCAGATGATGCAATGGGCTTTCACTGGCCTACAGAGAGGGTGATGTCATGGACCTCAGCAGCACAGTTTCACCAAGTTGCAAGCTACCAAATCACACTGTCCTAACGAACTGCAAGAGTGTATTTGACTGAAATGTAAGTTAGGACCTCAACACACCATGGATAATCTTTTTTAATATAGTAGAAATAAATACATCACCAGGTAAAATTTGTGATTTCGAAATAGATACTGCTGGAACTGTATGAAAAACCTTAAAAGAAAAAAAAAGCTAGACGTTATTCAATCCTCTCCCACTTCTGATTTATACAGGAAGATTAAAAAGCTCTGTGTAGCACATGTACAAATCTTATTTCACTCTAGACCCTTGTTCTGCCCTAGACATACATGTATTACATTTCTCCTTCTGCCGAAGCAGCTACTGTTCGGGTATCAAGAGTCTGTGACACCAAGATAATGTGGGCATAACCAATATTTGCCAATGAGAGGCAGCAGAAAATTGCTTTTCCAGCTGAGATGAAATAATGCTTTTCATCAAGTTTCGAAGAAGAAAACTAAATCTAATAAAATATTAAGGAATGCAATATTCCCCCAAAAAAGTGCTTTCTGAATTACAGAAATAATACCAATTATACTGATTGCTCCTTGTATATCTAATTACACACGTTCACCAAACGAGTCAGACTAGTAATAAATTAGTCTTATTCTCTGCATTTATCTTTTAATCACTACCAACTTTAACACTGTATTCAAATAGTTACTTATTTTGTTGAATGTATGAATATGGCATTTACTAATTATTACTAATAAGACCAACCAACACTGAGTGCTTACGATAGCCTGACACTGTTCTAGGCGCTTCAGGGGATTAGCTCCCCTAATGTTTTCAATAACCGTAGAAGCATTATGATTTCCCACATTATGGACTGTCTGCGTATCATTAGGTTTGGTTGAGAGGACAAAACATTTTTGAATGATTTTTTAAAAATAAATATAAGCCAAGGGGAGGCAAGATGGTGGCAGAAATTCTTACGCAAAAAGAGAGACCACCAACAGAAAGATGCTGGAAACAGAAGTGATGTGAGCAGGACAGGAAGCCTGGAGGTGCGGGGCAGAGACGGTGCCGAGCCCGTGCAGGGGGGACCAGAGAGGGAGGACGGTACAAAGGATAAGACGGTACCTGCACCAAGAGAACCTTTTTTTAATATTTCAGAGCAACAGACAAGGAAGCAATAAGAGGCACGAATCTAGAAACGTTACCCTCGAATATCACCCACCCTCACACAGCTGACCTCCCTCTATCCTCCCAAAGGTATAAAGAGACTCATTTCACTCAAAACTGGAGGGAGATGAGAAAAACAGAAAGAATTCATAACATACAGAAACACAATGAAGGCACACCAGAAAAATATACTGAAAGCAGATGAAAACCGTAGCCTAATATTTCAAATTGAGTTAATGGAAATAAAGAAAACATTGGAAGCTATTAGAAAATGGCATGGTCGGTATTAGAAAAGGCTCAGAAATGAGACGATTAGAAAACAGGATGATATGAAGAGAAGTGGAACACACGAGAAACATTTTTTTCAGTAACAAGGACTAATCTAGAAGCAACACAACAGACATGGAAGCTACAGTTAAGGGAAATAAATGATACAATGAAGAAATAAAATTTAGATCAAGTAGTAATGAAGAAAGATGGAAAAAGAATTCATGGGGAAAGAGACAAAAAGACTCGGTATTATAATGCCCATTTAACAATGCCCTACAGGTCCTGGACTGAACAAGATGGTGTAAATACACAAAAAAATAAATGGCTGATAGATGGATAGATAGTATAAGGATTATAATGGAAAAAACAAAATCACCATCATTAACAAAAAAATTATACTAAACTAATCAAATTTCTAAGTGAATTTAGTAAATTGCAGGGTACAAGGACACTATACTGCATCAATATATTTCTATGTACCAGCAGCAAACAATTAAAAAATAACATCGTAAATACCTAGAAAAAACTAATGAAAGATAGGCAGGACATATAAAATAAAATTATAAAGTACTACTGAGAGAACTTAAAAACCTAAATAAATGGAAAGATAGGCTGTATCTGTGAATTATAAGACCCAATATTGTAAAGATATCTATTCTATTCAAATTGAACTATGAATCCAATGCAATAACAATAAAAACCCCAACAGATTTTTCTGTAATTAAGATAGTATGGGGTTTCCCTGGTGGCGCAGTGGTTGAGAGTCCACCTGCCGATGCGGGGGACACGGGTTCGGGCCCCGGTCCAAGAAGATCCTCCATGCCGCGGAGTGGCTGGGCCCGTGAGCCATGGCCGCTGAGCCTGCACATCCGGAGCCTGTGCTCCGCAACGGGAGAGGCCACAGCAGTGAGAGGCCCGCGTACCGAAAAAAAAAAAAAAAAAAAAAGATAGTATGACACTGACATAAGGACAGAAAGACAGAAAAGAAGAGAGAGCCCAGAAACAGACCCATGCATATGTGGACACATGACTAATGAGGAAGTTAGTGCTGCAGAGCCGTGGGGAAAGGCTGGCCCTTCCTCAAATTGATTCCTACCTCACACCATATACCAAAATCAACTCAAGAGAGACGGTAGATCTAAATGTGGAAGGTAAAATAATAAAGCAACTAGAAGTTATACAGGAAAATATCTCCATGATCTGAAGCACATATGGCTTTCCTAAACAGGACGCAGAAAGCAGGAACCGCCACGGGGAGGATTAATAAACTCTGCTGCGTTACAGCTGGGGGCTTCTGTTCATCAAGACCCTGTTTAGAAGAAAAGCCACAGAGGGATAGGAGATATCTGTAATACCCAAAAGCGGGAGAGAACCGGGCCGAAGACCCGAACAAGCACCTCATTGGAAAGGACACCCAAGTGGCCAACAAACCCATGAGGAAGCGCCCAACCCTACAGTCATCCGGGATCCAAATGTAAACCTGCTGAAGCACCATCAGAACCCACCAGCTGAGTTTAAAAACAGAATGAAACAGAACCCCTGCAACAGCAAGGCCTGCTGAGGGTGCGGATGGAGCCCTGCGCTGGGGTGCGGATGCGAACAGGAGCAAATGCTCTGAACAAGACCCTACTGCCTGCTGCTGCCATCGCTAAGCACACGCACTCCAGAAGAAGGTACATAAATAGTTCAATGGAAACACTATGTCCCGACGAATTCCTAACTACGCTTCCAACAGAAACACATCCAGGTACGAACCAAAGACCTGTAAGCAGCAGCATCCACAGTGGCCTAAGTCAGAAACAGTCAAATGTCTACCAACAGCTCAATACACTGTGGAGTGCTTACAGAAGGGAACATCCTTCAGCAACAGAGTGAGGGAACTATCTACTGACAATATAAGTGAACCACACAACCATCATTTGAGTGAGAGAAGACAGACACAGACACACAATTACATACTGTGAAGTTCCATTAAAACTTCCAAGAACGGGCAAAACAATCCATGAAAGTTTAAAGTGAGAATAGCGGTTTACCCTTAGGAAGGAGAGATGCGCATGAGGGGTATTTGGGGGGAGTTTTAAAAACTACCATAAGATAAAAGCATGTGAACACGTGATTAAAAGGGCACACTGAATACTTGGGAAAACTAACACAGAATAGTTAACACTGAGAACGATTCTCTAAGGATTTGAAAACGAAAAGACAAATATCCTTTAACCATCAAGACAAGAACACACATAAAGGAAAGAAGTTACACTGGCATCAGACTCGGGCAGGAAGAGGAAACATACTTAAGATACTCAGAAAAGAAACTGAAACCCAGCATTGCAATTTCAGACAAACTGACCCTCAAATATGAATACAGAGACCACAAGAAGAACTTTTAGAACTTTTAGGAAAATTGTTCCCATGAGCCCTACCCACGAGAAAGCTATGAGAGGATGAAATTCTGAAACAATTACAGAAGCTTCAGGATAAAGATGGTTACAAGCGACTTAGTTAACCAGGCTAAGGGTAAAAAATAGATCTGGAAATGCACTCCAATACAAGCACCAAAAATGAGAAAGAGAAGGGAGAGAATGAATGGAAAATACACAAGCGCACTGACCACCCAACAGGCATTAACTGGAAGCAACAATCAGGATAAAGTAAATGAGAAGTTGGGAGGACCTACTGGTCACTGCTAGGAACCAACAGACTGTATCTGAAAAAAGAGTCCCATTTCTGTGAATCTCTCTTAAAACACACCAGGCAGGAAGTGTGTAAAATAAGCCTGACACACCCCGTCAGGCTGAAAAGCAAAAGGGCACAATCAAAGTCCAGCGGGGCTGTGTCAAAAGCCCCAGCAGCCGACTTGAAGGGGCGCCCACGGGTCAAAGATGCGGTGACGCGACCACCGAAAAGAAAGACTACGATGGACTGACACCTCCCAGACAGAAAAAATCCTTGAGTTCATGATGATACTTAAAATTAAAAAACAGGTTACTGACGAACTTTGGAGACTGCTAGGGCACGGAAGCAATACTCTGCACACTTTAAGTTAAAGGAAAGACTCCAGCATTTAGTCCATGGCTCCGCCATAAGCTGTATTTCAGAGTCACCTACGAACTGGTAAGAAAAACTTCTAACTCTAAGGAGATGATTAAATAAACGCTGGTGTAAGTAGCTGACGGATTACAGCAGTAGTGCTTCTGAAATTTATGGTTACGAAGTTTAGTGATTTACAACAGACAGGGATCTCTTCCTCAACCTCAGATGCACTAAAATGATGTTCTTTTAGAACAATGAAAAACCGTGGGTATGTGTCCGTCAGAAGACCAGACGACGACTTTCTAGAGAAGGGAAGCCAGAGCACAGAGTCAGAGCGGCTTGGGAGACGGCCCAGGAGCCTGTGATGCTCAGAGCGCCAGGCACAGGGGTGCCACCGCCCAGGCCCTGGCAGGGGTCTCTTCCCCCCACCTCCTCACAGCGCCGTGCAGCCGGCCACGTAGGTGCCAGGGAGCAGACCCCAGGTTCCTATGACGGAGAACTGGAAAGCCACAGGGGAAAAGACCTCTACCTTCCGTACTCCGCGACCTCCTACGACCAACAGTAGCTGATTTTTCATCCCTTCACTCCAGAGCTGGGTTTCCCCATCTTGACACGACCCACATTTTAGGCTGGATACTGCTTTCTTGTGGGAGCCTGTCCTGGCGTTGGAGCAGCACCCCTGGCCTCTATCCACGATGTGCCAGCAGAACCCCTCCCTTCAAACCCTGACAACCAAAAATGTCTTCAGGTATCGCAACGCCCCCCAATTCCCTCCAGATCCCCCCTCAATCCGGAAACCACTGTTCTAAAGAGAAGTCCGCCGGTCACCAGGCCCTGGAGGCCAAGGAGCTTCCCATCAGCCTCTCACACCTCACTAGTAAATACAGGCAGATAACCAAGAATTCAGACATTGGACAGAAGCCTTCAACAGGACAAACACCAAGTCAACTAACAGAAGAAAGTCCCAGAGGAAATAAGGATTTATTAACGAAACAGCAGAGAACTGAAAACGAAATCAAAACCATTCTACTGAGTAGCCATCAACCGGCAGAATAGCTTGTTGTTTTTTTTTTTAACTATAATTGAGTTACAATATTGTGTTAGTTTCATGTGTACAGCAAAGTGATTCAGTTTTATATCTGTGTGTGTGTGTGTATTCTTTTTCAGATTCTCTTCCATTATAGGTTATTACAAGATACTGAGTATAGTTCCCTGTGCTATACAGTAGGACCCTGTTGTGTACCTATTTTATACACAGTAGTGTGTATCTGTTTGTCCCAAACTCATTTATCCCTCTCTCCACCCCTTACCCTTTGGTAACCATAAGTTTGCTTTCTATGTCTGTGAGTCTGTTTCTGGTTTGTAAATAGTTCATCTGTCTCATTTTTTAGATTCCACATATAAGTGATATCATATGGTATTTGCCTTTCACTTAGTGCACTTAGTATGATCATCTCTAGGTCCATCCATGTGGCTGCAAATGGCGTTATTTCATTCTTTTTTATGGCTGAGTAACATTCCACTGTATATATGTACCACATCTTCTTTATCCATTCATCTGTCGATGGACATTTAGGTCGCTTCTATGTCCTGGCTATTGTAAATAGTGCTGCTATGAACATTGGGGTGCAGCTATCTTTTCGTATTAGAGTTTTCATCTTTTCCAGATACATGCCCAGGAATGGGACTGCTGGATCGTATGGTAGTTCTATTCTTAGTTTTTTAAGGAACCTCCATGCTGTTCTCCACAGTGGCTGAACCAATTTACATTCCCACCAACAGTGCAGGAGAGTTCCCTTTTCTCCACACCTTTTCCAGAATTTATTTGTAGGCTTTTTGATGACGACATTCTGACTGGTGTGCGGTAATAAGTCATTGTGGTTTTGATTTGCCTTTCTCTAATTAGCGATGTTGAGCATCTTTTCATGGCCACGCGTATGTCTTCTTTGGAGAAATATCTGTTTAGGTCTGCAGAATAGCTACATGTTAAAGCCACAGAACTAACCTGGGTTCCAGGCCAGCTCTACCACTTAACTGCCTGTGTAACCTTAGTCAAAGCAGTACCTTGCTCTTCTAATCTTCACAACGGGGATAAAGATTAGTACACATATCTCAGAGTTGCTAGAAGAAGTAAACAAGGAATTTAAAACTTTGAAAAGCACATGGCGCACAGTAAGGAATCAATACATAAGAGGTGGGGCTTATTTTGGTTTGCTTTAATTATTCTTAGATTCTACAGTATATCCATGGGAAAGGACTAGGACGTTATGAAAAAGGAACAGTAACGCACACACAGACACACACACAAACTTATTGGCAGCACGTAATTTTGACAGCACATTCTTTAAAAATTAAATAGAAAGATGGAAAGTAAAAGTTGAGGCTATCTCTCCAAAAGCAAGAGCAGAAGAAAAAAAATTAGACTACTAATCCAGAAAGACCAATACACACCTAAAATAACTTCCAGAAAGGTGGAGAAGGAAAGAGCTGAGGGAAGGAAATTATCAAAGAAATAAGAGCAGAAGAACAAAAGTCTCCAAGCTGAAAAGGCCCATGGGATCCAACCACTGCAACACTGAGGTGCAGACAGAGAACCCCCAACACAGTAACGCTTATTGTGAAATTCCTGCCCCAACCCACTCTTACCTGGTAAGTTCTCAGGCAGCCAGTCCTCAGACCTCATTAACTAGCTCAGTAGTCACTTCTCCAACAAAACGTTCCCAAAAGTGAGCAAACACTCCCACCACCCCTATTACACGCTCTAAGTACCAAAAACCTGTCTGTATCTCGGTGTTAATGTTACCCTTATTTAAGTGATGCTTTGAGTACTGATTTCAAGAGTCACATAGCTAAAGAACAGACCACCACGTCTATTTTTTGCCATCGTATCCCAATTACCTAACATAAGGTACGATAAGCATTTAGGTACTTTTTGTACGAATGAGCCATGTAATAGAAGCACTGCTTCCTTGTAAATATAATACATTATTAATCACAACTACCTCTACCACAAAGTTCTTTACATGACATAAGGACATTTCACAAGTTTCTCATACCGTTTTGGCCTGCATTTGCTTCTTTTTATTTGTAATCCTTCAGCGACATAACTGACAAGTTCCTCGAACTAAATCTCAGATTTCCTAAAGGAATGAGTGTCACCTGGTGGAAGGACATAAGATTAAAAAGCAACTCGAGGCAATTATCTAAAGTTTAGTAGGCACAAAATAGAGACCTAGCAAATATTTACTCAAATTAGAAACTAAAGATGTATATCAACTTTGTCAAGTAATGAAAATCAAATTTTTATCATCTGCATAATGTAAAACATCCCAGTTTAAATAAATGAAATTTATAAATAAAATGTATTTTTAAGTTGGCAGTTAACACCATTTAATTTAGCTTCTAACTGAACTAAACACAGAAATGAAAAAAAAAGCACTTATAGCTTCTATTCTCCCAAGGTGCAAAAGAAAAGGAAGTTACAATTGAAATACTACTTGCGTATGAAATACATGATCTGATGTATTAAAGACCACTTTTTTTTAATTAGGAAAGCTCTTTATCAGAAGGTGTGTGTGTGTGTGTGTTTTATACTTTGATCTTGAGAGCCTGCGCTTGTTAAGCCAAAATAACCTCACGAAATTTAGTAAGAAAACAAGGGGACCATGAGAAGAATAAGGACAAAGCTGTCGCGATGGGAAAGAACGGGAAATTAGAGATGGACGATCAAGGACGGCACACCCCACTGCACTGGGAAGACCACAAAACATAGTGAGACTAAAATACACGTCCACTTTTCTCCAGAGGGACGTGCGTGTGTATCAAGAAAGAAAACATGACTAAGTTTTGACAAGAAAACAAACACTAACTTTTTAAGGTGCAACTGTCAGATCAATGGCAACCACTTACAGTAACGAACTTCATGGATGTTAATACGCGTTTATCTTCACCGCTACATCACTGAGCTGTCCGTGAAAAACAGAACAGAAATACCACACGGTGAAGGTGCCTGTTGCGAGTCAGTGGGGTAAACTGGGCGACAACCACCCCCAAGCCTTTAGTGGCTTCTAACAGGGAAGGCCTGTTGTCGCCTGATACTACAGGTCCTGGGGACTCTGCTCACACGTCCACGTACCGGACCGGGGAGACGGTGCCCCTAGCATCTCACACCCCGTCACCGAGGGGGCCGGAGACCAGGCCAGCTCCGCACCTGTTCCTCGGGGCTTCTGCCCTGCAGCCACACCTCACCTCCACTCACATTTCATCGACTCCCCAAGTTTCATGGCCACGACTAACGACTAACATCAAGGGGCACGGCTAAGGTGACTTCACAGGTGCCTGCGAACTGTATTACCCTAGGAGAGATGCAGGATGGCAGGAAGGGTGCTTTTGTGATTTAGAATGAAATCATTTCAAATTGATTAAGTCCATTTTATATACACAAAAGCCTACGATTTCACTTTGAGGGGTTTTTTTAATAATAAATTTGCATTAAAGTCTTGGTTTATAAAATTCCAATAGAGCGTTTTAAACAACATTTTGAAACTTTTAAAAGTACTTAATCTGAAAATGTTAAGGATTTTCTAACTATTTTACGTGAAAATGGAAAGAATTATAAAATCAACAGTACATGATTTCCAAATCATGACCACCAAAGAACACCCCTCATTCCTACTATCTTCACTGACATATAAAAAACATTAACTAACATTAATTTTTTTTTTTTTGGTGGTACGCGGGCCTCTCACTGCTGTGGCCTCTCCCGGAGCACAGGCTCCGGACGCGCAGGCTCAGCGGCCATGGCTCACGGGCCCAGCCGCTCCGCGGCATGTGGGATCTTCCCGGACCGGGGCACGAACCCGCGTCCCCTGCACCGGCAGGCGGACTCTCAACCACTGCGCCACCAGGGAAGCCCCTAACATTCATTTTAAAACAGGTGGATTAAAAATCTTTCTTTACTGTCATCTACCTGTGATAAAGACGACACAACTTATGCAACAACTTGAGTTAACCGAAACTGATTTAAAAAAAACCAACTACATCTTCAATTATTTACGAAGGACCACAGTATTTCAATAAACAAAGCCAGTGGGGTGTGAGCAGCCCTTACTATGCCCTCAGCAAGCACTCAAGTATTTGTGAAATAAATGGAAACCAAACTGGGAAAGACAAAGCCTGGAAGGGAAGGTGCCCAGCCTCCCCTAATAGCCACCTCCCTGAACACCTACGTCACTTGTAAGCCATGTGGAATATGCAGGGATGAACTACACACAGCTGCCGCCCAAAAGGACTGGCTTCAACGAACAACTATCCCCGTAATTACAGCAGGTGCCAGAAATACGCTACATGGACGCTCACAACCGAAGGGGAATATTAGATCAGTGCAGACAGCCATGGAGAACCTCTCTGGAACCAGCATATAAAAATAAATCAGACCTCAGACTTGGCTGGGGGCTGCATACACCCCACACCCTAACACATGTTCTCCATAAGATCCACGAGCTAAGGGTTTTGTACTGGACGGTGGGTCTGTCCAGGATGCTTCTGTCTTCTGCATTTAAGACAAAAAGCATCTGTGTGTATGTATGCTGTAACACAATAAACTACCAGAAAACGTAGATGGGACACAGACCGGAAGATCCTTAAAACGCATATAAACAAAGATCCAGTATCAGATATATAAAGTAATTCCTACAAATCAACCAGAAAAAGACAGATAACCAAAGAGAAAAAGCAGGCAAAGGATAGAAAAAGGCATAAAAAGGAAATTGGAAAAGCTCAATCTCTAATATTCAAATAAACAGAAACTAAAATAAAGGGACAGTATTTCAAAGTGATCCTGTTGGCAAAAAGTAATTCCAAGCGTTAACACAGGTGTAAAGCAATTGGGACCCTCCTTCTGTTGGTGGGAGTGTGAAAGGAAACAATCTTAGAAGAGCAATCTGGTAACACCTAAAAAAGTGTGAGATGCACCCCAGTGTTGGTGCATTAACAAAACGTTAAGCAAAAAAAAAAAAATGCAAAAAGATGTAAGTATGATTCTAATTATAAAAAGTTTTCAAACAGAAAAAATAATACTTCATATTTTTTAGGAACAGAAGTTCAAGATAAGGTGACCTCTGGCAGGTGAGGGATAGGAATGGAAACAAGAAGGGGCACTCAGGCTTCAACCGAATCTGCAGTATTTTCTTTCTTAAGCTGCGCGGTGAATATGTGGGTATTCAAGCTATGGTTCCGCCGTTTTTAATGCCCAAAATATTCTATGACATTTTTAAAGTGAAGGAGAAGTTAGAAAACACATTTAGCCAACTCAAGAACTTTTTCAAGAATTTCAAATCATAGACTGTATTAATTTCCATTTTGCAATTTTACAGAGAGAAAGGAAATAAAAAGGCAAGAACAAAAGTTTATTAAGGCAAGAAAACATCATCCTGAAAAAGCAGAAGTGCAGCCAAAGGGATAATGAGAAAAATAGTGAAATCCTGGGATAAAGCACGGAACACAGCTAACAGGAAGAAAGCAATGGAGGAGGTTTATGGTGATAATAATAGCAACGGGACTCATGTACCAGGTCCATTTAAAGCATGTTTCATATGCTAATTCCTTCATTCCCGGTAAGAAGCATACAAGGTAGGCACTACCACTGTCTCCGTTTAACATGTAAGGAAAAGGAGACACGGTGAAGTACAGTCCTACGATTGCTACTATCATCTTACTGCTGGCACCGTGTGCCTGGCACAGCGAGAATCTGAGGCCAAGCAACACGGCTCCACAGTCCCAGCTCTAAACCACTGCCTCAGATGTGTACTCACAAGAGGGGCCAGCTGGGTACCTGGACACACAGAATACGCCTCAATATTCGCAAGGCAACTAGACAAATGCAATGAGAATGCAACGACTGCAAAAGCGAGAGCAAAAGGGAAAAAGAAGCAACAGAAGGTCCGCAGTTAACCTGAATGATGAAGTCGTCCTGGAGGTTACAAGACGCCTCCCTCTAGAAATTACCTTGGTCTCCTTCAGCCACATATGGAAACCACTCGCTGACGTAATGATTCTGAGCAGAGTGCCTAACGTACCAAAATAAACTTCAGGGAACATTACCCAGTCCCTCCCCCCAAATCAAATGGAGTTTACACCGAAAGTTTACTTGTGATTCTCATTTGTTTAGATTTGGGGACACATACCCTAGAAATACTGTTTAAAATGGCAGCTAGGTCTCCAAGCCAGCCCACAAGAGCATGTGAAATTTCCCTTGAACCTGGAGTTCTCTGTGAACAGCGTATGTGTTCCTGTACACCTTCCGACACAACCTAGAGAAGTGCGGACCTAGCTCTACGTGACCCTGCCACGTCACACTGCGTCAGGGCCCTGAGGAACAGCCTGCTCCCTTTTCCTCTCTGGGTCCACAACCATCGTCGGTCAATGTACTCTGAGAACCAATTCAGAGCATCAGGACCACGCTCACGGCTCAACGGCATCCCGGCAAGAGGACGCGAACTACTGCCTGCCCTCACGTTAAGGTAAGGCCTCCAGAAACAGCACAGTCCAGAGCTGGGGTGATAGGGAGGGATGACCCAGGGTACTAGGACTGCAAACACACAGTTCACTAAGCCAGGCACTCCCCACCCGGGTATGTCCAATCACCTGCAGAACAATTCTGCAAAACCTAACCAAGGGGGGACAGGCACATCTCTGTGCCCATCAACGCCACTGTTAGGTAGAAAAACCTAGAGAAGCTGGATGTTTCCCTACTGGAATTAAGTCTCTGAAATTGGAGAATCATGGGAGTCGCCTCCACAAGGGAAGTGAGAGGGTTACTGACGTCCTGACCCCATCCATTCTAGGGAATGAACTGTTCTTGAGTCAGGTAGGATACCCTGTACATTCATGTTTGTGGAGAATGTACGTTCTGTCAAGTCAAATATGAATAAATGCAAATTCAGATGACTGTTCTAAAGCTAAGCATATTCAAATAAATATATAAATCTTACAGTAACTTTTTTTTTTTGCAGTACGCGGGCCTCTCACCGCTGTGGCCTCTCCCGTTGCAGAGCACAGGCTCCGGACGCGCAGGCTCAGCGGCCATGGCTCACGGGCCCAGCCGCTCCGCGGCACGTGGGATCCTCCCGGACCGGGGCACGAACCCGTGTCCCCTGCATCGGCAGGCGGACTCTCAACCACTGCGCCACCAGGGAAGCCCCTCACAGTAACTTTTAAAAGATGCTCTTCCATTATATTAAACACAGACCCGGCAGGAGGAAACAGCCCCATGGAGTATCCATGGTCCTTGCTCCTATTCACCCATCCCCAGTCCCAAGCAAATCTCTGAAAAGGGTTACATATGGCCTCTGTTTTGAGAGGGTGAATTACAAGGGCAACAATTTACTCAGGGTCTCAGGAATTCCTATCTTCGGCAGACCTTACATATTTCTGTGCCTGAAAAAATGTAAGCTATAACGTAAGAAATAACTTCGTCTGGCCGCTCCAACAGAGCTGGCCGAACAGTTACCTTTGACTGGCCAAGGAGCGTTACCAGCTGCTGACACCCAATTCTCCGCTCTGTCAGACCAGGTGGCCAGGGATCATTTGCAATGTCGGCTGCCTTGTCCTTTTCCTCCCACCCGAGGCAAATGGTATTGCAGAGGCAAGTAACATAACCTCCCCAACGGGCTTCCTCTCTGAACCTAACACCCCCTCTCCCCCCCAAAACAGCACAATTTGTTTCTGCAGAGCCCGGGACCAGTGTCTTGTTAAATAGCCTTTCAGCCTTGAATTTACTACCGTGTAAATATCACCTTTCCCCCCATATGATGCTTTTCGTTGCTTCTAGATTAAAGCAAGAGAAAAACATGGAGTGCCTGCATGATTATAAAACCACAGCTCAATAAAATTCTCTCTCTCTCTTTATAGCTTGACTGTATCAATTATCCTGGAAATAACTACTTTCCAAGCAAGTCTCATGGTGCTAATGATTAAGAAAACTGGAATTAGTGAAAGATTAAGATCAAGCATTACCTTCCAGCTGGTTTCTCGTTTCCTCAAGTTTCCAGGTTGGAGATATAACATTTTTAAAGTACATTCTCATTCACAGGTTGCTTTCTGAGCATCTGCTCAAGACTTATTTTCAGACTCAAGATTAAGATTTTCACTTTTAAAATTCTACCTAAATTCATGAGCATAAAAACTTCACAAATTCATATTAATGTGGAGATTGAAAATAACGCCCCCGCCGAGTTACCCCTCACACCCTGCTTGCACTTCTCAGCTACTCTGCCCACGGCGTCATGCGTTCCATTAAAAACAAAACTGCAAGACATCTTTCAGAAGAGAAATCAAACATTTCCAATTACAAATGTAATTTGGTAAGGAGCTATTATCCAAAATACATAAAGAACTCTTACACATCAGTAATCAAATGACAGCCAAATAAAAAAGATGGCAAAGGGAGATTTCTGGTTTCAGCTCAGACATGTAAGGAGAATGGGAGTTGCAGGACACAGTGCCACTCTGAAATCAGGACAGACAGGAATGCAGAGAGTCGTGGCTGAAATCAGCTTAGCAGGGGCACATGTTACTGGGGCCAGAAACTTGTAGGGACCCTTAACTGGTGACATTGACAAACTGATGGTGGGCAAATGTGACTAGTCCGAGGGTTAAAAACTCCTGGGGACCCAGTCTTGGAGGAGACCCTTGCACTTCCCTCCGGGAGCCCCACCAAGTTCTCATGGTGACAGGAGAAAATCCCCTATTATTTCAAGCAGGGGAAGGAGAAAGGTAATCATTGTGAAATACAAAGGCCAAGAGCTTTCTCCATAACAAAGTCCTCCCCTCTAATGGAGGGGAGCTTTATTTGACCTGGGGAAAGGGCAGTAAGATAACCCTAGCCCCCTCTGGCCTTCCTGTCTCAAATAAGGGGAGAAAGGAAAGAGAGAGAAAAAAAAAAAGGAGGCTAAGAAATGTTTCTGAAGGCCCTCAGAGCCCAGAAGCTGACATTTAATCAGAAGATTATATAACAATTCCTCTCCCCTACAACTCACCACCATCAACAGGGCTCTAGTAAAGTAACAGTGGATTGTAACTGAGAGAGCCATAAGACACAGACTCCAAGAGAGTTCTTAAGGAAAGACAAAGGGGACAGGGGAGGGGAGACACTGAGAGCTACAGCCAACATTGAACACAGCCAGGTCAACATAAAAACTCACATGAAAAGCCTAATTACCTCAGCACCTATTACCCAATACATCATGTCCAACTTTCAACAGAAAATCACAAAGCATGATAAAAGGCAATAAAAACACGGTCTGAAGAGATAAAGCAAGCATCAGAACTAGACTCAACTCTGACACAGACTTTGGAACTATGAAACAGAGAACTTGAAATACGTGTGATAAACAGGCTAATGGCTCTAATGGAAAAAGTGGACAACATGCAAGAACAGACGGAAAATGTAAGCAGAGAGATGGAAACTCTAAGAGAGAATCAAAGTGAAATGCTAGAAATGAAGAACACCATAACAGAAATGAAGAATGCTTTTGATGTGCTCATCAGTAGACTGGACATGGCCAAGGAAAGAATCAGTAAGATTGCAAATATGTTAATGGAAATTCCCCAGACTGAAACACAAAGAGAAATAGGATGAAAATTTTAAAAAGGAACAGAATACCCAAGAACTACAGGACAATTACAAAAGGTGTTACATACACATAATGGGAACACCAGAAGGAGAACAGAGAGAGAAAGAAGAAATATTCCAAGTAATAATGGCTGAAAATTCTCCAAAATTAATGACAAAACACCAAACCACAGGCCCAGGAAGCTCAGAATACATCCGACAGAATAAATCCCCAGTAATCTACGCTTTGGTACACCATACTCAAACTGCAAGATCCAAAAATGAAGAGAAAACCTTGAAAGAAGTTCAAGTGAAAAAACACCTTACCTATATAAGACAAAGACAAGAATTACATCAGACACCTCGTCAGAAACTATGCAAGCAGGAAGAAACTGGAGTAAAATATTTAAAGTGTTGAAAGGAAAAAACAGCACCCTAGAATTCTGTATCCAGTGAAGCTGTACTTACAAAGTAAAGGAGGAATAAACAAACAAATTTAAATTTAAGAAATCTGCTGTCAGTAGACCTGCCTTGCAACAAGTGTTAAAAGAAGTTCTTCAAGAGACAAGGAAAGTGATGTAGGTCAGGCACTCGGAAATACATTAAGAAGAGAAGAGCATCAGAGTAGGAGTAAATAAAGGTAAAACAAAACTTTCAGTTTTATTATTCTTAAGTGATCTGATAACTGTTTGTTCAAATAGCAGTAACGTGTTGGGTGACTACAGTCTATGGATAAGTGAAATGAATGACAGCAATGTTACAAAGGGTGGGAAAAAAGGAATTAAGAAGATTCTTTATAAGGTACCTGCAACTACCTGTGAAATGGTACAGTGTTACTTGAAAGTAGACCTAGATTAGTTGTAATGCATGCAGCAAACTCTAGGGCAAGCACTAAGAAATCTTTGATATGTTAAGAAAGAATAAATGGAATCATATAAGGTGTTCTACTAAAAGCAGAGAAGGAAGAAAGGGTGATAAAAACGTTAAAAAAAAAACAAGTGTTATGAATAGAAATCAGTGGCAAATATGGCAAATATAACTCAGCTATGTCAACAATCACTTTAAATATGAATGGTCCAAATATACCAATTAAAAGACAAAGACTGTGAGAGCAGATTAAATAAGGAAGAACCTACTGCCTACAAGAAACCCACCTTAAATATAAAGACACAGATTGATTAAAAGTAAAGGAATGGAGAAAGATAAACCATGCGAAGAAAGCTGGAGTACCTGCATCTATTTCAGACACAGCGGGAGCAGAACAGGGAATACTATAAGGGATAAACGAGGGAATTACATAATGGAAACGGGGTTATTTCTCTGAGAAAACATAACAATCCTTAACGTGTATGCACCTAACAAGAGTGTCAAAATACATGAGGCAAAACTGGTGAAACTGCAAGGAAAGGGCTCCCCTGGTGGCACAGTGGTTAAGAATCCACCTGCCAATGCAGGGGACAGTCAAGCCCTGGTCCGGGAAGATCCCACGTGCCATGGAGCAACTAAGCCTGCGTGACACAACTACTGAGCCTGCACTCTAGAGCCCACGAGCCGCAACTACTGAAGCCTGTGTACCTAGAGCCCGTGCTCTGCAACAAGAGAAGCCACTGCAATGAGAAGCCCATGCACCCAATGAAGAGTAGCCCCCTCTCGTTGCAACTAGAGCAAGCCCACCCTCAGAAACAAAGACCCAACACAGCCAAAAATAAATAAATAAATTTATTTTTAAAAAATTGCAAGGAGAAATGAACAAAGCCACTATTATACTCAGAAACTTCAACACTCTTCTATCAGTAATTGACAGATCCAGCAGGCAGGAAGTCAGTAAGGATATGGTTGAACCAAACAGCATCATCAAGCAACTGAATCTAACACTTCATCTAACAATAGCAGTATACACATTCTTCTCAAGCTCACACAGAACAAGACCGACCACATTCCGAGCCATAACACACCTTAGCAAATTTAAAAGAACGGAAATCACACAGCATATGCTCTCTGATCACATGGAGTTAAAACAGAAATCAACAGAAAGCAGTAAAATCTCCACATATTTGGGAATTCACCAACAATTCTAAATAACACACGGGTCAACGAAGACGTCTCAGGATAGATAAATTTTTTAAATACTTTGCAATAAATGAAAATACAACTTATCAAAATCTGTGGGATGCTGCAAAAGTAGTGGTTAGCGGGAAAGTATAGCATTGAAGGTAAGAAAAACAGAAAGAACTAAAATCAGTAACTTAAGTGTCTACCTTAGGAAACTGAGAAAGAAAGAGCAAGGAGAAAAAAAAGAATAAAATACAAGCAAAAAGCAATAGAACTGAAACAAGAAACAGGAAAACTCAATGAAACCAAAAGCTGTTTCTTTGAAAAGATTAACTGATAAGCCTACAGCCAGGCTATCCAAGAAGAAAAATGAGAGAAACACAAGTTACTACTAATAGCAGAGTCATCAGCATTATGAGTCCCATGGATGTTAAGAGATAACAGAAGATTATAAATAATTCTACGCCCTCAAATTTGATACATGATTCCACCAATTCCCTCAAAGATACAAGAGACAAAAACTCTCACACAAGGATAAATAGGTGATCTAAGTAGGCTTCTATCTATTAAAGAAATTGAATCAATAATTAATAACCTTCCCAAACAGCAAGCACTAGGCCCAGATGGTTTCACTGGTGAATTTGAGGGAAAAATCATCCCAATTCCCTACAAGCTCTTCCAGAAAAAATAAAAGCAGAGAGTGCACTTCCTAACTATACACCTAACCATATACCAAGCATTGCTCTACTACCAACACCAGATAAAGACATTACAAGAAAGGAAAACTACAGACTAGAATCTCTTATGAACAGAGACGTAAAAATCCTCAACAAAACATTAGCAAATCAAAGCCAACAATGTATAACACGAATTATATACCAAAACCAAGGGGCATTTTTCCCAGGAATGCAAAGGCTGGTCCAAGAAGTAATAATGTAAAATCCACCACATCAACAGGATAAGAAAAGTCATCTGATCATATCAAGAGATGCAAAAAATCATTAAAAAAAATCCAGCATCCACTTATGATAAAAACTCTCAACAAACTAGGAATAGAGAGGACTTCCTCAACTTGATAAAGAATATGTGTAAAAATACCTACAGCGAACATCATACTTAATGGTGAAAAACTAGATTCTTTCCCCCTAAGATCAATAACAAGGCAAGGAGGTCCCCTCCTGCTCTCCATTCATACTCAATACTTTACTGAAATTCCTAACTAATGCTGTAAGAAAAGGAAACAAAAGGTATACAGATTAGGAAGGAAGAAATAAAACTGCCTTCGTTCATAGATGACATGATTATCTATGTATTAATAGAAAATGCCAAAGAATCAACAAAAAACCTCTGAAACCTACTAAGTGACTACAGCAAGGATTCAGGATACAAATTTAATATACAAAACTCAATTACTTTTCTATACACCAGCAATAAACAACTGGAATTTGAAATTAAATTAGTATCCAAAAATTAGGTATAAATCTAACAAAATACGTACAGAATATAAATAAGTACAAAAACTCTGATGAAAGAAATCAAAGATGATCTCAATAAATGAGAGATAGTCCATGCTCATGGGCAAGAATACATAATATTAAGATGTCAATTATTCCCAGTTTGGTCTATCTATTCAACATAATCCCAATCAAAATTCAAGCAAGTTATTTTGTTGCTATGACAAACTGATCCTAAAGTTTACATGAGTAGGTGAAAGACCCAGAATACCTGAAACAGTACTGAGAAGAGTGAGAGGATGGACACCACCCAACCTCAAGACGTACCATAAAGCTACAGTAATCAAGCTTCCCTGGCGGCACAGTGGTTAAGAATCCGCCTGCCAATGCAGGGGACACGGGTTCAAGCCCCAGTCCAGGAAGATCCCACATGCCGTGGAGCAACTAAGTCCGTGCGCCACAACTACTGAGCCTGCGCTCTGGAGCCCACGAGCCACAACTAATGAGCCCACACGCCACAACTACTGAAGCCCACGCGTCTACAGTCCGTGCTCGGCAACAAGAGAAGCCACCGCAATGAGAAGCCCGCGCACCACAACGAAGAGTAGCCCCCACTCGCCACAACTAGAGAAAGCCCACACGCAGCAACGAAGACCCAACACAGCCAAAAAAAATTTTAAAAAAGAAAATAAAAGCTACAGTAATCAAGAAGGTAGTATTGGTGAAAAAACAGACAAATAGATCAGTGGAACACAACAGAGAGCCCAGAAATAGACCCACACAATAAAAATCAACTGACCTTTCACAGAGGAGAAAAGGCAATTCAATGGAGACAGAATGGTCTTTTCAACAATTGATGCTAGAAAAATCGGATATTCAATATGCAAAAATTTGAACGTAGACATAGAAGTTACACCTTTCACAAAAATTAACTCAAAATCAATCACAGAGCTAAATGTAAAAATTGTAGAGGATAACAGAGGAGAAAACCTAGGTGACCCTGGGTATGGCAATGAGTTTCTGATACATCTCCAAAAGCACGACCCATGAAAGAAAACTTAAGATGAACTTTATTAAAATTAAAAACTTCTGCTCTGTGAGGACACCATTATGAAAATGAAGACACGTCACATCCTGGGAGAAAATATTTGCAAAACACATATCTGATAAAAGACTTGTATCCAAGAAAGACAAAGAAATGATAAAACGCAACAATAAGGGGGAAACAACCCATTTAAAACACAGACAAAAGATCCGAATAGACACTTCAACAAAGAAGATACACAGATGACAACTAAGCAGCGAAAAGATGCTCCACATCACGACATAAGAGAGCTGCAACTGAAACAGTCACGAGACACCATTACACACTTACCAGAACGGCCAACATCCACAAAACCGACACCACCAGATGCTGACAAGGATGCAGAACAACAGGCGCCCTCAGGCACCGCGGGCGGGAACGCAGAACAGCACAGCCGCTTTGAAGGCAGACTGGCAGCTTCCCAGGAAGCTCCAGTCTTACCACATGACCCAGGAACCATGCTGCTCGGCACTCACCCAGATGACCGGAAGACTCAACGCCCACACAAACCTGCACACAAACGGTTAGCGGAGTTGCATTCATAACTGCCCAAGGCTAGAAGCAACCTTGACGTGGGTGAGGAGAGAACCTGCAGCCCAGAGGAGCTGGCAGCCTCCATCCTGAAGACGCGAGCTTCACACCTGCCTCCTGGTGTTTGTACAATACAGTTATTTCTTTTGCCTGACCGCCCCCTCCTCCCGCATAAATCCTTACCTGAGCAACTCGGATTCAACCTGCAGGTTTTAGCTTAAACTACCGAATCCTCCTTGAGCACCTCTCAGAGGCCAGCACTGAGGGAGACACCTCGCGTGTCCCGTAACAGCTGTGAACACGGGCAGCCCCGGGATGCTGCAACTGCCCATCGCTGCATCTACAAGCCCTCTGGGGGGCTGGAGACGCCAGAAAACAAGGGGCTGCACCCGCCCTGCCGGAAAGCTTAGCCCTGGGGACCTACACGGTGTCTGGCATATAGTAAGACGTCAACAAAGACAGCGCCAACAAAGAATCAATCATCGGAAATTAAAACTACGTAACGCAATGTTATAAGGGTCTAGTGAGTTTTATCCTTACTCCTATAAGACTGAAATCACAGAAATACACACAGTAATTCAATCACATCAGGAAATTTTTCTTGAAAATAATCTGTTTGTGTTTTGTTGAAATACTTCCGAATCCCAAAAGGATAAAATTCAGATT
Organism: Aethalodelphis obliquidens; assembly: GCF_003676395.1. Taxonomy (NCBI): domain Eukaryota; kingdom Metazoa; phylum Chordata; class Mammalia; order Artiodactyla; family Delphinidae; genus Aethalodelphis; species Aethalodelphis obliquidens. Next base: position 26,271,734 of record NW_020837967.1, on the reverse strand, counting down.
GCTACCTTTTTTTCCTCCTGTCCCCATACGTGTATGCAACTATTTGAAAGGGGAGAAAAAGCATACACAGCTATTTAAAAGGTACTAAAAGTTTGACATTCTTATCCTAGAAATCCAACACAATTGTGAAATAAGAACAAAAATTTCTTGAAGAAACAAAACTACCAGGCTTCTTTACAATAAATATAATACAGTTATGGAAGTCTTTAAGCCACATCTTGTTCTAAAGTGAACTGAAACCAGAGTATAAAAATACATACAACGCCACTGAATAAAATAAAATGTAAGGTAAGTAAAGGAATCTCAGTAGGAGAAAACACAAGGATGGGAGATAAATTTAGAAATGAGGTTCAGACACAAACTACACGATTCATGGTTCTGTGTATTTGCAAAACGTGGGTCCAAAATGTGGCTCTATGCGGACTGATGATCTATCAGCTTCACTAGGTCATGTGAAAATGGATACCCTTGTCTTGCCTCACATTATATATGGTATTTCCTAGGTCTTCTACCAGGACCATCTTTCTTCTGACCTCACCCTCAGCCTAACCCTTTTTCAGGATCTCGTGCTCAGAGTTTTTATTATTCAACTTTTCTATTTAGAAGTTTTTCTTTAAAAAAAGAAATCCGCAGGTAACACAGTATAGGATCATCATAGCTCTTTTCCAGCGACAAGCTCACAACCTCCAGTACTGCCCCAGAGTGGAGCTCAAATTCCTACGGTGGCATGTGCTACACCTGCCACAGACCCTGACACCAAACCTACCTCTTCTTAAGTACATTTTACATCAGACCAGCAAGCTGTCTGCATTCAAAACCGTGTGGTGATTTAACAACCACTTTCTTTTTTACCTAAAAGAAGATGAGAACTGTGAAAATCTGGGGCTAGAAAAAATCAGGTTTTACATTCACCCAGTTCCAACCCATATACCAACAGCGTCAGCTGCAGGCAGAAGAGCGTAACGTCAGAGCACATTATGATTCAGTCTAAAAACAACTCTTTTCAAACAAATTCCTTTTGCTCTGCTGAGATTTACGTCCAGAAGCCGAAGCCTTCTCTCCTCCACCCTTCAGCAGAGGCACTTGGAAGCCAGCTAAGCAGGCTGTCCCGGCTGTTTAAACTACTGTCCCATGAGACCTACCTCCTGCAGGGCATCCTAGGCTTTCCTACTTGAAAACTAACATAATGGGTCAGTCGGAGGACACCCTGGAGTCCCCAGTGGGGAGTGGGGAGTGGTTAAGAAAGGGAGGACGTACTAGAGTTACACACTAAAGCTGATTTTAAAAATACACTTTACGGCAACTACTGAAAAACGTTTGGGACAGTACACACGCTGTTATGCTATTTAAAATACTAGCAATATCAATTCATTTGCTGCACTGTTTTTATAAACCAGATATCGATAACAGTTTGCTTCCTAGCCACTTAATTACGGACACATACTTGGAATAACAACCTATGCTGAAAACTCAACAACTAGTGTAACGAAAAAATTTTTTACACATTAGTCTTATTCTATTAATAAAAATAACAACCATCTCTGTCAATTCTTTTTGGTCCTTCACATGCTATGATATTCATTTTTTTCTTAATAATTACATTTGCCTAACCTCTATAACTACAAAAAGAACTGAGACCTTTGCTATCTTATTTGAAACTCACAAACAACCTTGTCAATAAGTATCATAATTTCCATTTTATAGGCAAGGAAACTGAGATAGTAGTCACGTTATAAATAAATACAAACACACACACATCCATTGTTTGGGGGGCATGTTTGTTTACTGATTAAGGAGTGATGATGCCACGTGAAATGTGTTTTATTCCTTCTCTCAAGAGATCAAATCAATCTAATCAAATCCATAACTATCCAACTTCCAAACATTTAATACAGGAATATTTTCATGACTGCCTCAGTAAGTGATAAACTTCATCAATTATAAGCCCAAAACCATTTCTAACACATCCCAAGAGAGCAACTAAAAGACCTAAAATTATTCAGAATACAAAGGTATCTTGGCAATTATAGAAAAACTAAACAAACCAATAAAGCACTCTTTAAATGTATTGCTAGGAGAGTGTCGCACATCAACACGCTAACTTCTTGAGAACTGCCACTGCCTGAAGCCCACAAACTGCAGCAAATCTGACAAGAGAAAAACGCAGCAAGTATTGTCCTGTCCTGTGAAGCAACCGTCCCTCAGGAGTCACTCACTTCCAAATACTATACATCGGTCAAAAAGCCTCTCATCACAACAGACAACCGTAACAGGTCGAGCTGAATGGAGGACGGGACCAGATACTGTTGAGGCATACGTGTCCAGCTCGTCCAGCCTCGAGTAAGACTCTAAATTTCCTTCAGCTTGAGTTAAAAGAGAGAAAATGCAACTCCTATTTCCAGAAGCAAGAGTGGCATATTTTCCAGTAAGTTCCTTGTTCTCGTCTTGCTATTTTAAGAGTTCTGCTCACTCCCAGCGTTGCTGTGCGGCAAGATCTGGTTTCTAGTGGCTGATCATTTCCACGGCGTGACGCGCGGCTAAAACGGTCTCCCACACTGCTTTTTATTCCTCTTTAGCGTCCCTGTGTTTATGCACAAAATTCCGTTTCAGTGGCACCGTGCCAGGAGAAGAAACAGCTTTGCTAGAATTTCACTTGACTTTATTAGAGGAAATTATTTTAAATTAATGTAGCTGCTGAACAGCTGTCATCCCGAACCTCAGAAAATATATTCCTTCTAACTTTTGCTGCGAACATTTATTTATTTAAGTTAAATTCCAGCTCATGAACGTTGACCATGAGGAGTCTAACCCTTCCTGCTACTATTTCACATTCCTTTTCTAAACAAGGGCAAGCACGGGCATGCTCCATCAGTATGCACAGCCAGATCACCACCATTAAGTGAAATCATCTATGTATTTTTGGTGGAATCCTTTTAACAACTTCCACGCCCGGCAGTGAAATGGAACAAGGCTGTTTTGTTTTCAGAGGGCAACAATTTGATCTCTGGTTTACTAGATGGTGCTCAAAATATTTTTCCATATGTTTTTCCGCGAAGATCATCTGACAACAGCATGGTTTACCTTGACTAGTGAATGCAGGCTTTTTTCACCAAACACATCCCAGAGGAAGGTCAGGTCTTCCTGGCTGTCCACATGTGGCCGCAGCTGGGCTGGCAGAGCCGCCAGCAGCTCATACAGACCTATAAAATGGAAATAAAACACAAAGCGTCACCGCAGAGTGTGATCTCATTAATTTCGCTTAAGGTGTGTGAAACTGACAGCTGGAACGTGTCGCTTTTCCCGGATCTGTACTCTGGCCCATCAGGCAAAGCTCTTCTCCAGAGAAGCAAGGGAAGCTTTTGGATTTTTAAATTCCAAAGATGTACATATTAACAGGCCTGTTTTTACCTTATGCGGTGGTCATTTTACAGTCCTCCAAGTTTACATAACCCGAGACAGAAAATGTGTACAAGCCTTCAAAAAAAAAAAAAGAAGAAAATGCATACATTCCTTTCCTTAATCGTTATTACATTTCCCTCAATGTTAGCCAAAAAGTGAAGTGAGTCATGAATAGGAAAAACTTCTTTAGAAGAGAAAATTGATAGCATGGTCCATTAAAATGGTTTTGTGGTTTCCAAAGAGTTCCTAATAATATATAGCTTCAAAAACATTTGCGTTACTGAACGTCCAAAATCAAGTTCCCAGAAGTAAGCCAGAACAAACCATACTTGGTGTGGCATTATTTGTAGCCACGCTTTTTTTTTTTTTTAAAAACAATGACAACAACAAACTGCGTAGCACTCAGGCTAAATGAGACTCTGATTTGGAGGTATGTGACACCCCTGGAAAGAGTCAAGGCAACAGATGCAGGTTGCGCGTGCTCTCACTGGAAGCTCCCTGCAAGCAGACAGTAGCGCGGTGTCCCGGGAGCAGCCTGCACTGACCATCCGTCTCGTCCCCGGGACGGCAGACTCCTGTCCAAGAAATGCTGCAGCAGTGCTTGCCCGGGACTCTTCAGGGAGGTGACCTGGCAGAAGTCAGCATCAACTCAGAGCTCATGTTTCATTTTCCAGCGGGATTCCATGAGGTAAAAAGGACAAAATTCTTTTTATTTCTGTCTGCTGTCTACAAAAACACCGAGACCTCCTGGGGTCTACAACACATGGGACTGTTGCTATTTCTGGTCTGAATAAGAGCTGCTGTTCATTAGAAAGACAGCTTTACAAGATATTTAACCAGCGAAAACTCATAAATTATGGACTTCTGATTAGCGTGTCTGTTATCTTTCCAAAGCCTTATAATATTCTGATAACCAGTGATGATTCACAACCACATGCATGGGTACCACTTTGGAAGTCAGATACGAAACTTGAGAGATTTGATCAAACTGAAACATTCCTTGGGCTGTATTTGGCCAAAAAGATCCAAAATACTCCAGACAGGATAAAAGAAAAAAAAAAAACCTTCTCTCCACTGCATTCTGAAGTGTTCTTGGTGGGTTACATTTATTCTCATAAAAACCTGGCATCCTGCCTAAACCAGCTCTTATTTACAATTCAGCAAAAATATTTTTACGGTAGCTCAAGCTAAGTCAATGTATAATGATACAGGTCTCACTTTATACAAATATATACACACACACACACAAATGTAATGTAATCACAATCGCCAAGATCAGAGATTCAAAACATGAAATTATGTAAAAAGAACGTAGAATTTCACTATTATTGATTTCAAGAGTAGTAAAAATGATTACCTATTCCTTAGTAATATCATTAGGGTGAAAAGACACTCATTCAACTGTGATATAATTTACGTGGTGCAGTTCATGGGGGAGTCAATGAGTTTAAATAAGTTAATACACTTGAACAGTCCTGCACGTGGTAAGTACTCAATGTTTCATATTGATGGTGAGTGTGATGGTGAGAGCGATGGGGAGTGCGATGGTGGGTGCGATGGTGGGAGCGACGGTGAGTGGGATGGTGAGAGCAATGGTGAGTGCAATGGTGAGAGTGATGGTGAGAGTGACGGTGTCATGGTGAGAGTTATGGTGAGTCACAGTGAGTGCGATGGTGAGAGCAATGGTGAGAGCGATGGTGAGAGTGACGGTGAGAGTCATGGTGAGTGCAACGGCGAGAGCGATGGTGAGTGCGATGGTGAGAGCGATGGTGAGTGTGATGGTGAGTGCGATGGTGAGAGTGATGGTGGGTGTGATGGTGAGAATGATGGTGTGATGGTGAGTGTGATGGTGAGTCATGGTGAGAGCCTATGGTGACTGCGATGGTGAGAGTGATGGTGAGAGCGATGGTGAGAGCAACGGTGAGCGCGACGGTGAGCGACGGTGAGTGCAATCGTGAGTGCGATGCTGAGAGTGATGGTGAGAGTGATGGTGAGTGTGTGGTGAGTGTGATGGTGAGTCATGGTAAGGGTGATGGTGACAGCGATGATGAGTGCGATGGTGAATGCGACGGTGAGAGTGATGGTGAGTGCAATTGTGAATGCGATGGTGAGAGTAATTGTGAATGTAATGGTGAGTGTGATGGTGAGAGTGATGGTGAGTGTGACGGTGAGAGCGACGGTGAGAGCGACGGTTAGTGCGACGGTGAGAGCGATGGTGAGTGTGATGGTGACAGTGATCGTGAATGTGATGCTGAGTGTGATGGTGATAGTGATGGTGAGCGTGACAGTGAGAGTGATAGGGAGTGTGACTGTGATGGTGAGAGTGATGGTGAGTGTGATGGTGTGATGGTGAGTCATGGTGAGAGCGATGGTGAGTGAGATGGTAAGTGCGATGGTGAGAGCAATAGTGAGTGCGATGGTGAAGGCGATGGTGAGGGCGATGGTGATTGCGACGGTGAGAGCGACGGTGATTGCGACGGTGAGTGTCATGGTGAGAGTCATGGTGAGTGCGATGGTGAGGGCGACGGTGAGTGTGACGGTGAGAGCGACGGTGAGTGCGACGGTGAGTGTCATGGTGAGAGTCATGGTGAGTCACGGTGAGTGCGATGGTGAGTGTGATGGTGAGAGCGACGGTGAGTGTGATGGTGTGATGGTGAGTAGGATGGTGAGTCATGGTGAGAGCGATGGTGACTGCGATAGTGAGAGCAACGGTGAGCACGACAGTGAGCGCGACGGTGTGTGCTACGGTGAGAGCAACGGTGAGTGTGATGGTGAGAGCGACAGTGAGTGTGACCGTGAGTGCGACGATGAGAGAGCGACGGTGAGTGCGATGGTGAGAGCGATGGTGAGAGTGATCATGAATGTGATGGTGTGATGGTAAGAGTGACGGTGAGTGACGGTGAGCGTGACGGTGAGCGTGATGGTGAGCATGACGGTGAGAGCGACGGTGAGTGCGATGGTGAGAACGACGGTGAGAGTGACGGTGAATGTGACGGTGCGTGTGATGTTGAGTGTGACGGTGAGTGTGACGGTGAGTCATGGTGAGGGCAACGGTGAGTGCGACGGTGAGTGCGACGGTGAGCGACAGTGAGTGCAATGGTGAGAGCGACAGTGAGTGTGATGGTGAGTGATGGTGAGTGTGATCGTGAGTGCAATAACCATTGGGTTATTGATTTTGACTGTTATTCATCATTAGCATTACTAAAAATGCAGAAATTCGGATCAAACAGACAGACCTAGATTCAAACCCCAGGTCTATACGCATTTCACATTACTTATCTGAACCTCGTTTCCGTCACGTGTTGAAAAAGAAATGGTAATGTACACATGTGGTAGAACTGCACAGAACTAATACACACACACACACACACACACACACACACACTCACGAGCACATGTGAAACCGAGGACATCTGAAAAACGTCAACCGATGGCATGGATGACGATCTCCAAGTTGTGACACGCTACTACAGTTATGCAAGATGTTACCACGGGGGGAACTGGTGAAAGTACACAGGATTTCTTTGTACTATGTCCTACAACGTGTGACGCTGTAATTATCTCGAAATAAAGCTGAAACGTGCAACAGTTGCTGTAAGAATTCAATGGAACGATTGACAGGGCGGGCACTTGATTAAAATAACGATGCTCTTCTTTCCTTAGTGCGTCTCCTTGCAGCGAACGTCTCAGTGCATTGCTTCCGGGGGAAAACAACAGCTTAGAGACACCTGCCAACTGGACATGACACCATACTCAGAAATGAAACTACCCGCGTCTTTTCCATATGGGAGTTGTTCACTTTACCCACGTACACCTTAGCTTCTTGCGGGAATAAGCCATGTTGGGTTTAATTTTCAAAGAGTAGTAACTTCTCTGTTAGTCAAAGCTCAGAAGCTCGAGTTTTCTGTGTTTTTCCAGCTTTATGCAATCCTCATTCGTATGGTCCTCGAGTGGCAGTAACACTTGCTTCTCTTCACCTCCCACATCTGGTGCCAGAGAACAAGGCCAGAAGAGACAGGACAATGCCAATCAGAAATTTAAAAGACGGTTATAAGAGCTCGTAGGCCAGGGCTGCATGTAGTGTCAACGCAGGCAACGAGGAAACCATCACTTCCACTCAAATCAGCAATCCAGGCCCCAGAAAGCACCTCGGTCCATGTCTAAAACTGGGTCTGTGATTCCACGTGTGCTTTAAAGTGTTCCTATACTCAGTTCCTAAGTCCCAATCATGAAGAATACTACGAAATCCAAATAGTTTGGGTCCTTGAGATTCAGAGGACAAGTAAAGAGAGCTGAGACAGCTCGGCACGTCTTTAAAAATTTTACCTAAATCCACTTGTTCCCTGCGCCATGAAACTTATCCTGTGCTCCTCTGTGGTCACCCCAGTTCATTCTAATAAACGTCTACGGCACCTGTGAACCCAGCGCATCCCTAGCTCTGAAGGTCTAGGACAAATCGGACGTGATTCCTGTCTGCAGGCGTCTACAGCGTAGATGACACCACAGGCTGTTAGCAAAGTGAGTGCAGGACAGGGTCAGGCTGTGGAGGCAAGGGAAGGGGCCGGTCCCTCCAGGGGAGGGGACAACCTCAGGAGACCCTTCAGCAGGAACAACGCCGAGTCAGGGCTACGAGGGCTGCAGGCCCAAGAATCAATACGCGTGAAGCTCTCAGAGCTGGAGCCCTGGGGACAGCACTAGGTGTAGCATACACCACCCTCTCCCCGGGGACCTTACAGTCTCGGATGACACAGAATGCATCTCATATACGAGCAAACACCAAGCAATCCTATTGGCCCAGGTAAACAGCAAAACATTTTCTCTTCCAAGTGAAATAAACAGATGTTTAGGCAGCTGAAATAAATGAGTCATTTTCAGGGATGTTGATAAGATGCTCATGACTGTCTCTAATATTTAAATTGTAATTTAGTTAGAAACATACACTTTGAATTATCTATTAAGTAAAATACATGAACTCAGATATTTAGTTTTTGCCCCAGTTGCCCATTTCACGCAACCATTTTATTTAAATTCTTCCGAGTGAAGTTCCTCCTCATCATGAGATCATGTTCGCTTCTAGGTCAGTTGAGACACAGCACTGTTCTGAATGTGGGCGACGCCTTCACTGAGAATCTGGGTGAAGTTGATGGTTTTTCATTTGTTCTGTGGCTCTACATTTTTGATCAACAAAACCACTTACCTGCTCTTTAAAATTCTATCAACTGCAAATGCGAGGTTTTCAACCCCTCTCCAAGGAATAACTAAATCTGGTTTAAACCAGATTGTCTCCTTTTTTAAAAAACAATTCTGCCAAGGGAGCTCTCAATAATCCCCCAAATTATGAATTTCGGTTATATGTGAGTAATTTTGGCTTCTCCATTCAACACACATTTTTGTGCACGTAAATACACAGAGAACGCTCTCTCTAAGAGATTCTGTAAGGACCTGAATACACGCCAGCTCTCTCTTCTCTACGAGATCATTTTACAGAGGGAAAAAAACTCACCTTCTATTTGGGCACATACGATAATAAGACACTGTCAAGGATGCCTGTGGATTTCAATAAACTTATTTCATAAAAGTGTTCCAACAGAAAAAAGCAGTATTTTTAAATTAGTGTATTTTATATATTGAGAGAAAAGAAATCAATAAGAGCAAAACTTAAATAGGTCGAGGGTGACTCGATTAATACGTGCAATAATTATTCTAGGAATTTTAAGAAGAGAGCCATCAATGAAGGTCAGAGAAGCCTCTGATGGAGCTGGCAGGATACGGGCTGGGATCTGAAGCGGGGAACACAGGGCCCAGAAGGTGATTCTAAATTGAGGGCTAATGACGGTGTTCACAGTAACAGGAGCCAATCGCAGAGAGATGCGAAGATGCTTCGAAGATCTCCGGGTTGGCTCCTGAAGCCTACTGTCTAGGAACGAAGTACTGTAATTTCTTCTCCTCTTTCCAGAGGAAGGTTAGATGGCAAATGCTGGCTGTCTGACGACACGAAGAATAATATCCTAAGGCGAATGCTTTCCGTACGGTATAAACTGCCCACCCTGCGAGCCAGTTCAGTGAGTCAGCACGTGTGTGGACCACAATCTTAATTTAATCACTTACGTACTTGATTGGAGCTCCATGTGCTACAGCTGGCTTCTCTGCAGCCTTGCTGCACTGAAGGGTAAAATACTTGTCGTTTTCCTTAAAGATAAAAAAACTACAGTCGTCCCTTGGCATCCGTGGCTCACTGGCCCCAGGACCCGCCTAGGATCCTCAAACCCATGGAAGCTCACATCCCACAGCCATCCTCCCTATCTGTGGTTCCACAACAGCAGATTCAACCAAACGCTGACCACGCAGTACTGTATTTACTGAAACCATCTGCATATTAGTGGACCTGGGCAGTTCAAACCCATGTTGTTCAAGGGCCAAGTGTAAGTACTTTTTCTCCCTCAACAAAACCTACGGTCAGAGTATGTTCTTGATGCCTTCTGAGGCAACACAAGTGACAGACGGTCGGCAGTAGTATTTTACAGACAGATATAAATACTTCATACTTTGGTGCTTCAGCAACTTCAAGTAAGTTGGCCTGCAATTTTTGTTTTTTGCAATATCTAGATAAGAGTAGTACTGTAAAGCTACAGTCACACTCCCCATCAGGAGCCTGTGTGGGTAACAGGCAGGGGAGTCAACCAAGGGCTGTGGGAGGCAGGCAGCACTGACCCGATTCACCCGAAGCCATAATACACTGACCAGAAGATAAAGTGTCATCACCCTGCATTAAAATTTCATGACTTCATAAGATCACCAATTTACTTAAATGATAGCAATTTTAACTGTGGGTAAAGCTTCCTATCATCATAGTCAGACCCCTAGCGATTTTCACCCTGCCTAATAAAACTAGCTATTGGGGCTTCCCTGGTGGCGCAGTGGTTGACAGTCCGCCTGCCGATGCAGGGGACGCGGGTTCACGCCCTGGTCCGGGAGGATCCCACATGCCGCGGAGCGGCTGGGCCCGTGAGCCGTGGCCGCTGAGCCTGCGCATCCGGAGCCTGTGCTCCACAACGGGAGAGGCCACAACAGTGAGAGGCCTGCGTACCGCAAAAAAACAAAAACAAAACTAGCTATTGAATATTAAAAATTGTGTTTATTTCTTTTGTCCCCCCTTCCTTAATCTATCCTTCCTACCCCCAACTCCTAAAGCTTCCTAAAATAATGCTTAGTAAAAATTATTACCAGTAGAAATTCCTAGTAGTGTTCACCATGCCTAATACTATGGTATAAGCTGTGGTAAAGTGCTTTACAGGTTACCTCATTCCGTGCTCTCTATAAGCAGGTCCTATTACTGTCTCCGTTTTACAGGAGGAAGTACCTTGAGCCTAGGAAGTGGCAAAGTCAGGACTTAAACTCAACTCTGGCCCATGTCTCCCATATAACCCCATCATTTAAGTCTTCTACTCAAAAACCGCCAAGAGCTCCCTGGAGAAAAGTTAAATTTCCAGCTGGACACCCAAATTACAGATGGATCAAATATAAACTAGAGGACAATCTCAGAATATTTTTATCATCTGAAGTGCTTTTCTCTGCACACAAACAACCTAGAAACCACAAAAAGCAAATGATTGACAGACTTTGTGACAAAATTTTCATGCATCAAAAACACCGAAGTTTGCAGAGAAACTGCTAAAAATTCTTTGCAACAAGCAAGTGATGGACATTAAGCAAAATAAAAGATCAGTAAACCAAGAGAAAAATGGGCAACGGCCCAGGAATAGGCATACGGTGGTGGAAGAAACAGGTGACCCCCCCAAATCAATACAGAAAGCACTGTTCAATCTAAGAAATAATCTAAAATGATCCTTCAGAGCCACAGCTTATCACTTTTCTTTCATCAGTTTAGGAGACAATTAAGTTTGCAAATACCCAGTCTTAGGAAGGGCATGAGAACAGGCACCCAGCAGCCATGTGGTGGGATACACACTCCTTCGTTCAGTCAGCATCCACCGACCACTGTAAGTTCTCTGGGCCACATGCTGTTCGGCTAGATCAGTGAACCCACAAAGATCCCGATGTCGTGGAGGTAACACTCCATGGGGAAGACAAATAATAAACGTAAGTCAGGAAACTACACAGTGTGTATCAGACACTGATAGAAAAAGAGAAAACCAAGCAGTGTAAGGCAGACCCGGTGCTGGACCGCCGGCACAGGCCACGACAGGTGAGGTGGCCAGGGAACCCAGAGCCAGGAGGACAGCGAGGGACAAGCAATCCATGCAGGGGGGTCAGACAGCACAGAAAGCCCACCTCTAGGTCCGGGTGCCCGCAGCGTCTGAGGAGGGCAAGGCACCCAGGCTGACTGGGGCAGAGGGAGGGAGAGATGGTCCAAGGGGACAAACGAGGACCAGGTCGCGTTGGCTCTTGCAGGACAAATACTGCAAAGCACTTAACTTTTATTTTACAGGGACAGAGCCACTGCCGGGTTTTTGAGTCAAGGAGTAAAACGACTGGAGTTACATCTTAAAAGCACTGCTCTGGCTGCTGCCTTGAGAAGAGGGGGCAGCGGGGCGAGAGCAGAGGCGGAGAACGAGTCAGAGGGTCAGGCAGTGACCCGGGCGACGGAGGACGGCGGCCTGCACCCAGCAGCAGCGGGCGGGAGCTGTGAGGAGCGTTCAAGTTCTGGAGAGATTCTGAAGGAAGAGCCAATTATGAATTTCTGTCGGAGTGAATGAGGGGGTATGGGGAGAAGAGAAGAAACAAGCATGGCCGCCGTCAAGGGAGACGGGGACGTTCGGTTTGGGGCCCGGTGAGCTGAAGATGCCGACGGGACGACCAGGTGGAGATGAGGTGGGCAGCTGGATGGAGGAGAGCCGGGAGCTCCGCAGGGAGGCCGAGCTGAAGACGCGCACTGAGGTGCCCTGGGCACGAGCCGGGGGAGACCCGGGGACACGAGTGTGCACGAAGGAGAGGCCGAGGACCGAGCCCCGGGGTCTCCACGGTGACCAGACGCGCGGGAGCACGGAGGCCTGCCGTCCCGGAGGCCCGGTGTGGCGAGGAAGGGTGACGGCCGGGGCGTGAGAGGCCACCGTCAGGGAGGTACACCAAGGCCCGAGAACCGCCCGTCGGATCCAGCCGCGTGGAGGTTGCCGACTCTGGCAGCGTGACGGGTGATGACCGCAGAGCATTAACGACATCGAGTGGCACGTTGGAAAGAGCAAATATTGACGCTTAGCAGGAGGGTCGGTACAAAACAGAATCAATGTCTGTCAGGTGCCAGGGAAGGGAGGGGTAAAGAAGTTGCTTTAAGATGAGAAACACAGCCCGTGTGTGCGCTAAGGGCATCGATCGGCGCCCCCCGCCTTGAGGAGGTGAGAAGGCACAGGGTCAGGCACACGTGGCGGCACGGCTGCGACGGCGGCATGCGCGGGTCGTCTGTGGCTCCACGGAGGACGGCAGAGAAGGGGGCACGTGGCAGAGAGACCGGGAGGACCCTCCTACCGTCACAGCGGTGTTTTCACTATAAACTATGAATCCCGTGGGGAGTGACAGCAGGGAATCAAGTGTCTGCATTCGAAAGAAAAGGGTGGAAAGCGTCACCTGGGAGAATGGAAAAATGAACAAAGCAGGCAGATCGTAAGCTGGCACTGTCCTGGCAACACGAGAATTTCAAGCCGACACGTGTGCCCTTTCAGCTCCTTCGCTCACTCGTCCGCTCCATTTCTGCATCCAACTCCACCAGCGTTTAACCAGGAAGAGAAACCAGAACGAACGGGAAGTCATTACTTTCATTTTCACTCTGTGTGTGTGTGTATGTATATTTCATATTTTATATATATATATATGTATATATTTCTGCATTGCTTGAGTTTTTACAAAATAGACGTTACTTTCACAATTTCAGAAAATTTCACTTCTGGGTACTATTCTGACATAAACCTTTTCCCAGCACGAGGGCTCAAAACCTCCCCCCTAATTCCGTTCCAGCCACGGTGGACCGCTATTTGCTATCCCCTGAAAGCGTAACTGTTTCCATGCAATCTTACACCAACTCGCTAGATAATTAACTTCCTGGTGATCACGACTGCTGTCACAGTCCCCTCCGCCAGGACCCCCGAGATTATCTGGAAGACAAAACCAGCGTGGTAACAGTCTGACCTCAAAGTTTCACGAACAGGTTTAGCATAACACACTTGACAACGTCTCAAGTGCGTGGAGGAAGCTGGGAAACTCCCTCTGCGTTTCAAAATTCCTCTGATCCTTTCCTGACCCCACTCCACAAATACCGAGGGCCACCCTGTGCCAGACTGCTTAAAGCTGGGGATACAAGGCTGAGGGAGAGAAAGGAGAGTCATCCCCCAGTGTAGTGTGGGAGACGGGCATCAGACATCGTCGTGAGGATAAGGACAGAGCTGTAACTGAGAACACGCTGCACGGAAGGGAGGCATGGCTGGGGAAAGCGCAGCACATCCCTGAGGGATGCGAACAGCCTCAGGGAAAGCTTCCCTGGGGAAGTGACGCTTGTGCTGAGATGGTCCAAGTACAGACGCAAGCTGGGGACGATGAAGTGGGGAGTAGAAAGACCCATAGGAAAAAGAAATGCACATACGAAGGCCCGGGAGGTAGATGCTTAGACTCCGCAGCCGATGACATAAATACAAATCCCAACTCTGCAACTGCTAATTGGTTAACATTTCCGTGCATCCAGCTTTTAAACTGTATAAAGGCATAGTTGACCTGGCCTTACTAGGATCGTAATAAGGATTAAATGAATCATCTGTAAAGCTCAGAATGATGCCTCATTTAACTGTATATCCTATGTATTTAAAATAAAAATAAATTCCAAATGAAACCTAAAACATATGCGTATGCCGGGCATCAAGGAGACAGAATAGAAAATGTAAGTTTATGCTGCTGGAGAAAAGCTTTCCACGATAGGCAATAAAGACGGGCAGTGATGGACCCCATGTACCGTGTAAAGTGTGAACTAGCGAGAAGAGAAATGAAGAAAGTGATCACATACCCCTGACTCAGGTCAGTCTAGACATCTGCATAGTAGATAAGGAAAAGTGGGAAGAAAGATGACAAATGGTCCCAGCTCTAAAACAGCATTAAAACCTTCAAGATGAACGCAATGCAACAAATACTTGCAAGAAGTGGCACTAACTCTAATTCTGGTGATACCAATGTCATGTATTCGCTGACAACGTTCTTACAACACTGGCTTGTGTAAATTGTGTTGATGCACGGTCCTAACTCAAGATCCAAACCGAAGCTCCCAGGAACCAGTCACTGGTCATTCCCACTAGCGTGCTGAGCAACTGGACTCGTCTTCCAATGCTTCGAGTGACTACAGAAGAGTAACAGTAACCCCTTCACTGAGCTAATTCTAAACACTCCCCACTCTCTCCAGCCCGCCAGGGTTAGACACAACAAGGAAACACTCCGGAGATGAAGAGCTACCCCACGCCGCAGTAGCCTTGCGAAAACAAACGACTCAGAGCAGATCTGACCACAAATGTTCATTCCAATTGTTCGATCACTCTGGACCTCTGGGCCGCTGCCTCCTGAAGCGACAATGGAAAACGGTGCCTCAGATACAGGATCAGCCTTGTCATAAAATCACTCATATCCTCCTCCTTTTGGCAAAACTGAGCATCAGGGAATCCTGGCTGCACGCAGAGAAAGTGCAAAACCAGCCAGCAGGATAATTCATCTCAAGAGGTAGTAGTTGGTTTTTTTTTTAAAACAGATCTTGTTTTTGAGCCTTTTAACAACGGGTCTTGCAGCAATTCTCCCAAGAATTCTTGACATAATTAACATCTTCGTAAGAAAAAAGCCAAGAATTCCTGTTTAGACTGTCAGTGCTGCAGCATTTTTGAGAGACTTTTATCTTCCATTTCAAAGCTACACAGTTCTATCGAGATACAAAAGATTCTGGAATTTGAAACTTCACAAGGACATCCTTCACAGACAATACAACATCCTCAGAGGTCAGAAGAACTGCATCGGTCAAGAACTCACACCAAAAAGTCACAAAAAGACTTCACCGCTTGGCACAGATCACTTCACCAAACTGATCTTTATTGTCAAAACTTTCTTCTGAATCACTAAAATAAGGTGGTGGACAGGGAACACGAACAATGGACTGAAAAGAGAAATCAGGCAACGTATTTATTTCCTGCACAGATGAGGAAAAGTCATAACGCTCTGTAAAAGAGGACAATGACCAGGGCTGTCACATTTGTCAAACAACACAGAAGTTTCTTTTTATCAAGGAGACTATCAAGTGTAGACACACCATCTAGACTACATCAAAAATAATCCCAGGGCAAAGCAAAAAACAGAAGCCTCTAACCTACTCAAGTGAGAAGCTCAGAAAGTCTAAAGAGAAGTGGGCAAGGGACGGGAGCTATGGCTGTACTAACTCATCAGATGGAAGATGGTTCGTAGCCGCTGGGCAGACTTGAGGCCTAAAGTCCCTGGGGGGCCAGATCAGAGCGATGAGGAGATCACCACTCAACGCAGCACCGATGACTAACCTTGCGTCAGTGGGGAGAGGGCTCCCGCAGTCCGCCTGCGAAGTGGCCACGGGTCACTTGAGACAGTGATGGAACCGGAGCATCGCTGGGCAGCGCGAGGCCTGGTTAGAACACGAAGCGTCGTGATTTAGGGGAGGGCGGAGGAGTCTTGGGAGTAAAGGACAGATAGGACACTAAGGCTCTTCGCCCGCGGGGAAACCTGTGCTCCCAGCGAGTAACAGGCTGTGGGCGGGAGGCAAAGCCACAGCCCCATCGGCCCCGTGTTTAGCCTGAGCTGATGACGGACAGCAGGTGAGGCAGACACACACCGACCGGACGCCGCTAAACTGAGGAGAAGAACATCTCGTCTAAGCGAACCAACTACCGAGCTGTACACCTGTCGCAGGGATCACAGAACTCGAGGACGAGCGTTCTAATCAGAGGTTCTGGCTCACGTCGCAGGCAATCACACCCACCTGCTGTAGTGATCGAACCAGCCTCAGCAGTACTACCTCCAAACACAAGGGCAGTAGAACACCAAGACTCAGGAGTCTACCTCAGAGTAAACATTCACTAAACAGAGAAAAAGGTTGTGCTGTCCTAAACACACACACGCGAAGAAACTTCTACCAGCTTAAACTTGTTGTAAATACCCAGCATGATCCAGGGCTAATTAGAATCTTAACTCCTGATTTGAGAAATGTTTTCACCAAAACCAACAGAATTTCGCACATTCCTTCCCTCCTCTTTCACAGCAAGTTTGCAGAATTACAGCTATGCCATAAACTAGGGAGAAGGTATCGCTACACATATTGTAGCTACACTGAAAATTCAAGAGCACAGATGACAACGTATGTCTCACAGATTTACCTATATGAACTGTAAAGAAATCTTTGTTTAGGACAATTTATTTTCTATTGTTATTTTACTGTATTTGGACAAATATAAATAATTACTAAATCAAAGGAAATTAATGATAAAATGTGACATTTTATCACAAATAAAATTCTCAAAACAATAACATCTAAAAAAAATACAGAAGCATGAAGAAGTGAAGACATTTTTCCAGTTCCAGCAAAGTGCTTCTATAAAAATATAACATTCTGTACAGGACAGTAGTTCCTAAGAGAATAAACGGCTCAGAATTTGATGACAGTCTTCCCACAGCAAACAATTCACTCTTCTCGCAGATTCCAGATGCTCGGCATTCCTGCCATCAGGATGGAAAAATTTACTGTGAGTCTAGAGAAATTTAATATCACCATTCTTGTCATTTCCCTCATAGCTTCATTATTACAACAAGTCTGGGGAAGCTATAAACCTATGTTAAATGATAAAAAAGATGTGCTCTGTGTCCAATCATATTGACCAAAATACTGAGAAATCATATAGAAAAAGACTTGGGAAAGAGAAATATATGTGTTCGGTTTTCCCCTTCGTTTTGATATTTGTGTTCTATACAGTATGGCCAGGCACAGGACTAAAACGTTTTACTATAACCGTGGGCTAATAAACACTAAAGAACATATATCGACGCCCAGAACAACAATATAAAACTTTATTATATTCATAAAATGGGATACACCAAGCTTTCAATTTTCCACTTTGTCAAAGGTAAAATAATCAGCACGATTCAGTGCCACTCACAACAGGCCTCAATTTTTCTCCTTCAAACTATGTTTTATTTCCCAAACTACCTATACTACTAAAATATTTTAATTCAACCCCGATAGAGGCATTCTCTTTTTTACACTCTCCCTCAACTGCAAATAACTTGTTAAAGCATTCGGCAGGCTGAGTTTTTAAATATGCAAAATAATTTTAATAATTACAAAACGGCAGATTGCTTAGTTCCAGCTTACACAATTACAACCTACCTCAGAGACACTACGGTTCAGTTCCAGACCACTATAAGACAGCGAGTATCGCAATAAACTGAGTCACACGTTTTTTGGTTTCTCGGTGCGTACAGAAATTATGTTTGCACTACACTGCGGCCTATTAAGTGTGCAACAGCATTATGTCCCAAAACCCAACGTACATAACTTAATTTAAAAATACTGTATTGCGAAAACACGCTAACCATCATCTGACAATGCAGGGTTGCCACAAACCTTTCATTTGCCAAAACAGTATCTGCGAAGCGCACTGAAACGAGGTATCGGGTGCCTTAAAGTCCATAAATCAGGGTGAGTTAACAGAGGGAAGCGCACACACCTGCACAGAACTCCCACGTTTAGTTGCCGCCTCTAAACCTACGTCGGGTCCAATTCCTAACGAAGTGCACGCTGGCCGTGGTGGCCTCGCAGACGGCGTCCTCCACACCCGTCAATGTAACAACACTTTGATTCCAGAAGATGAAGGCATAGCAAAGTGAAAATTACTTGTAAAACTCTTGTAAAGTACGGCCGATAACTGTCTTCTAAAAACTGGATACACACTTACACTGTACTTAACCAGTTACAGGGCCTCCTGGCCTGGAACAGTTGGCTACGGAAGCTAAAGCGCTGTATTTGTTTTATTGCAGTTAATAGTACAATAGGGTTTATTTCCACTTATTTCCATATTTATAATATATTTAAAATTTAGCATAACATACAGTGAGACCAAGCCAAATAGTGTATCTGGGTTTTAACTTACACTGCAGGACGGCAACCTAATCTTAACTTAATATTAACTCTAACTTCCGTAGCTACTATTCGGTGTATTACATGGCAAACAGTGAACACACCAGTAGGTACCAACATCCATCAGGAGGATAAGGAACTGCAAGAGAAACCAAGTGAGCAGAAGGCAGTTCACTGATTGTACAGAAGGAGAGGTGAGGCCTTCTCCCAGGACTACTGCAATGATCGGCAGAGATAAAGAACGAGTGCTCCGCAAACTAACACCTCCCTGTTTTACAAATGAAGGAATACAAAACACACCTGGCACCTGGGCCGCCCTTAGTAGCTGCACAGTAGATGCCATAATCTGTTTTTATCATTTCCTCTTGGAGGCTTGTTAGTTGAATTTAATAAGCAATTAAGTGAAAGGAAAGCAGAGTTCAAGAGAAAGAATCACTTCAATGGCTTTCTTTTCAATCCTTTTCAAGGATTCTCCTGAAATATCCTTCATGACATCCCCAAGAACAATCTGCTCCACGGTAACGCAACAGCTGTGCTCCTGAGAAAACCTGTGTTATCAAAAACATACAAAAACCCTGCTTCCGGGCTTCCCTGGTGGCGCAGTGGTTGGGAGTCCGCCTGCCAATGCAGGGGACACGGGTTCGTGCCCCGGTCCGGGAAGATCCCACATGCTGCGGAGCGGCTGGGCGTGTGAGCCGTGGCCGCTAGGCCTGCGCGTCTGGAGGCTGTGCTCCGCAGTGGGAGAGGCCACGACAGTGAGAGGCCCGCGTACCGCAAAAAAAAAAAAAAAAAAAAAAAAAAAAAAACCTGCTTCCATGGGGAAAAGATGTGGTAGGTGAGACAGTTTCCAAATAGTGATGACAATGTACTTCCATGCATGAATCTTATAATAAATGGAATAATCTACTAATCTAATAACCTATTTTAAGCTAAAAATAATAAACTGGTGGCTCAAAACTGATAACCACCGACGTAAATGCTTCCCACCCTTCCAGCCTACACAAATCTTCTTTAAACTGCTTGAAATTTTGTCTGTAACAGAAATCATAATCATCAGGGGTAAACCGCACCCTCAAAACTCCAGGAGTGGCCAGTTTAA
The DNA here is from genome assembly GCF_003676395.1 of Aethalodelphis obliquidens. Taxonomy (NCBI): domain Eukaryota; kingdom Metazoa; phylum Chordata; class Mammalia; order Artiodactyla; family Delphinidae; genus Aethalodelphis; species Aethalodelphis obliquidens. The sequence continues at coordinate 26,252,106 of NW_020837967.1, read as the reverse complement.
AGCTGTTGAAATGTAAGAGAAGATCCAGAAAGAGACCTAGTACACGTAAAGAATCTAGTATGAGATAAAGGTAGCATTTCAAACCAGGGAAGCAGTGAGAAATTGTTCTACTAAGAGTGCTGCATCCCTGGATTACCTTTTCAGGCAAAAATGAAATCAAATACGAAACGAGATCCCTACATAATGAAGGCAATCCCAAATAACATCTTTGCATTCACACTGTGTCATAAAAATTCAGTCTAAGAAATACCTGCTATCACAAAAATCCTTTCACAATAATTACAAGAGTGATTTGTTTTCACAATCCTCACTTGTCAAGAAGCATTACAGACTTTAGTTACTCTGTCCCGTACCTTAAGACACGTTCACATGCACTTCTTGGGCAGTATTTAAAAATTTAGGAGGTTCAAGTGCACTACATCAGAAAGAGAAGTTTAACATTTAATGTGAGTTTTGGCAAATAAAATATTTTTTAAATTGTACTGATTTCAATAGCCTTATAATAGCTGTTCAGTTACATCTTAACAACATAAAACCATCTTCCTGGTTTTGTTACCAAGGCTGTTGCCCCAGAATCATACCCCCGCCCCTCCTCAAAGGGAAACCAACTGCTCTTACCTAAGTTTCAGGGGGAAGCTGCGAGAGAAAAACAAGAACTGGCTGGAACCAACCAAACCCAAGATGGCGGAAGATGTGACCTCCTGTAGACTCTAAGCCTCATTACATGGCCACTGTGATTCATTACCTAAATGACACAGCCACCAGCCCATGACAGCTGACAGTTGCCAGGACAACCAGAAAAGCCCATACAAGGACTGAAAAGGAGAGTTCCCTCAGTTCTGGGTCCAAACCACACCCCTGTTCTTGAATAACTCATGAATATTCCTCCCTCTCTTCCCAATTCCCTCCCTTTCACCTCGACCCTCCTATGTATGTGGTGCCTCCATTGGGTTGAGAAGTTGATTTGCAAACTAGGTTCCCGCTCCTCCATCCTTTGAAGAAAGCTGGGGCTGGTTCCAGTATCAGCACCGGTTTCGTTACTGGCTGCATGAATCCAATTGGAAAAAGAACCTCCCTGGCTGGGATGGGGGTCCGGCCCAGGCTAGGACCCTCACTGGGTCCAGTCGACCAATTCAGTAACAGTTTGGTCTCCATTTTTACTATAACTGCTCACTGTGTATCTCTCAAGGTCTCTTCTAAAAGGAAAAAAGAGTCACATCTTTTGGATGCCAAGTTCCAAGAACAATATAAACCCACTAAATAAAGTTCTTACTACCAAAGAGAAAAGAATATTTTGTAATGAACAATTCCACAGCAGCAGGGATTTAAAATCTACCAAGATCACTCAAACTGCCAATAACCCCCTTTTAAAACTAAACCCTAAGATTGTATTAAGAATTTTTTGTAAAAGGCAAAATCTCTTTTGTGATAAGGAAGAAGATTGCAAAATAAAGCCTAGTGATTCAGCTAATTTCAGTTAGCATGTACACACACAAGCACATATGGAATTTGGGTTATAAAAACAGACTCTTGATATAACAATTCTCATTTATTTCATAGGAAGAACACCAAAAAATGCCCCCTTTAATTTAAATGTCACTTAGCACAGCACGTTCTACCAATCAAGAGATTGCCAGGGGGGCAAGGAAGGGACTTTTCCAAATGTGGAACTGGGCTGCAAGCCTCTGAGGAAACAGTGCAGGAGAGCAGATTCTTTTTTATTACTGTTATTGAGATAAAATTGACATGCAACGTATATAACATGGCATTAGTTTTATGTGTACAACACAATGAAAGAGTAGATCAATTCTTGATTCTTAAGTTGCCACCTGCTGACAATTACAGGGTCCAATGGTCCCTTACGCGGTCCACAGGCACTTGTTCCCACTGGGAATTTAGCACCGTCCAAGGGGGAAAAATCAAAACTCTGTTGACCTATGTTCAAATTTGCAACAGGGTGATGATTTTTGCAGAAATCTAGTGCTGTCACTGTTTCCTAGGCCACACAGGTGCTGCAGCAGTTATGCCTGTCAGAATCCTTGTTCCTTCTCATCAACTTCCATGGCATCTCCTTATTGCCATTTGTGTTTGGAAAATTATACAACTATAATTATGTCATTTGTTCAAATTCGCTCACAGAAGCATAAAACAGTGACAGAAAAGAGTAATACAATCCCAGAGGTTCCCAGTCTTCTGAGTATGATCTGAGTACCAAACGTTACAAGGCTACAAGGCAAGTGAACGTGACGATATTCACTAGTAAACCGACAGCGCACAATATTAGCCCTCATTCAATATCCCTTCCTATCAAACACATGCCCGCTACACTAACGTCATTGGTTTTTATCTTGGATACCATAAACATCACTGCAAAGCTATAGGATTTCACAGGGCTGACAAAGGTAAAGGTGAAAATGTGCTTCAACCACCAGAAACGATGGTGATGAATGAGTTTCCGAAACAGGTCTGTCTACCAGTTACCAACCAAGGAAGAAAAACCTAACAGGCCTGGCACTGCATGACGCTTCAAGAGGGAACAATCTGAACACCAAACTTTAAAAAAAAACTTCAGTAGAAACTGAAGACTCCAAACAGTTTTGTTAAAGTGCACTTTTTATTATCCTGCTGGAAAAGTTAAACAGTGTTGTTATAAAATGTTGTCAGCCATTTTATGGCAACAAAGAAAATTTCAGCAGGCTCCATTCTTCGTTCATGCTAAGACTAGCACAGTGTTGCAATTATACCCTAAAATGTTGTTAATTAAAACGTGGTCACAATGGGGCTCAGGCCCATGAGATCTACGAGGCCGTGGGAAGCTGAGAAACAGTCCTTAAAGGGCCCCTACACAGACTCACCCACCACGGGGCCCAGTGCAGAAGTAGCCCTTTGAAAAATCACCCAGACTTTAAGTGAAAAAGACTCATTTGCTAACTTTAAAGTGTTGGTCTGGGTGGCAGGGGCCTACTCGAATTCTCTGCAAGGACAGTGGCTGGCGGGGGTCATATCCCTGCTCTCCTTTTTCCCTGTGTGGATGGAGAATGTCACCTGCCATGTCAGTAAACAAAGGATGCTGTGGCCATCAAGCCCTCAGCCACTGCAGCCGCCCTGACCGTGCACCCGAGGGGATTCAGGATGGAGAAACGCAGGGTCCTGGCCCTAGACAGTTAAAGTGCACATCAACGGAATGACTTCGATGAGGCCAGACTCTTGCATCCTCCCATACATAGAAAAGCGCTAAATTCCTTAACTTGAGGTGTCTGTTTTCTGTAATGAACAGTAATCTTCTGAAGTTCCGACAACCTGGTCTTTGTTGCAGAAACTCCTACAGATCCTGGCTCCCCCTGTCGCCTCTTCACAGCAGCTCCTCAGAGCACCCGAGAGGGTGCCTTCTGGGCTGAAGTCCTCAGAAAGTTCGCCAAATAAAACATAATTCTCAACTTTTAGGTTGTGCGTCTTTTTCGGCTGACCATTGCTAAAGCCAGCAGGTGCCGCTTCTTTCTCCCTTCTGGTGGGGGTCGTCTTCCACTCTCCCTCTGCCTTGCTAAAACCAGTGCGCGCCATCTTTCTTTTCTCTTTACTTCTTTTTCTCATTTTTTCCTTCTTACGGCAGATGCCAACTTTGTCCACCTCGTTCCGGGCAGTGTGTGACACCTTCACGCTCTCCCTCCCTCTGTGCTGCTCCGGAGTGCCAGCATCCCCCCGAGGGAAGCTTCTACGTTCATCTGGTGACCCAGTTTTTGTGCCTGGCTCTCGAGGCCACAGGGGGGCTTCCATTCCTGGGTCCCATGACGTAACCGTCATAGAGTTCTTGGCCAACTCCCACCCCAAGGGCACCGCACGGCCAGCACACTGAAAACACACTCCTTGCCCTTCTGTGAGCGAGGCCAACCTGCTTGCTCTGCAGCCTCAGCCTCGGGCGCAGGGGCTCCAGGGGTGTCACGTGCCTAGAGACAATGGAGGTGCAGGCCAGGCACAGACACCTGTTTGTTCTCCCTCTGCCTCACTACAGCTCACCAGTAACTCCCAGAAAGGAGCTTATACACTCATCTGGAGCCCTGACTTTTTGGCTGCCACCCAGAGGACCCCTCCAGATCCTCTGGTCTGTGGACAGCAGGGCTTACGCTCACAAGACTGGATACGTGTTTGCGTTCTTTAAAAGCTGCTGCCTGAGGGTCTGGCTTCCAATCAGCCTGAATCTAGTTGCTGAGATCCTCTCCTTTGGGACAATGGCTGGTCTTAGCACACCCTCAACTACTGGGAGCCACTAAAAATAAAACAGGATGGCTGGAAAATCACAAAGGTTTGAGAGACACCAGTTAGGGCAGGGTCGAAAAATAAGGTTCATCTCCTACAGAAGGCCAACGCTTCACGACTTGGAAAGGTAGCTATTTCATCTAATACACAGAAACCAACACAGAGTCAAGCAAATGAAGATACAGAGGAATACATCCCAAATGAAAGAATAAGGTAAAACCTAAGGAAAAAGCCTTAATGAACAGTGGTATGTAATTTACCCCATAAAAGGGAAAACGTAGTGGTGATAAAGATGCTCACCTAACTCAGGAAGAGAACTGATGAACACAGTGAGAACTGCAACAGAGACAGAAAATACAAAAAATACCATAGAGAAGTAACAGAGCTGAAGGATAAAATAACTGAACTAAAAACGACACTAGAGGGATTCAACAGCTGACTACACGAACCAGAAAAAAAAAAAGGATCAGTGAACTCAAAGACAGAGAAGAGGAACTCAAAGAAGAAGAAAATCAAAAAAAGAAGAAAAAAAGTAAAGACAGCTAAGTAACTTATGGGACAACATCAAGCAGACTAACACTCACAACATAGGGATCCCAGAAGAGAGAGAGAAATGGCAGAAGAGTTATTTGAAGAAATACTGACTGAAAACTTCCCTCACCTCGGGAAGGAAACAACACCCAGGTCCAGGAAGCCCAGAGAAGTCCAAATAAGGTGAACCCAAAGAGAACCACACCAAGACACACTACAATTAAAACATCAAAAGTTAAAGACAAGGAGAGACTCTGAAAAGTAGCAAGAGAAAAACAACTTCTTTCATAAAAGAGAACCCCCATAATACTATAAGCAGGTTTTTCAGCAGAAACTTTGCAGGCCAGAGGGAGTGGCATGATATATTCAAAGCACTGAAAGAATAAACCTTCCAACCATGAATATTCTACCAGGCAAAGTTACCATTCAGAAAGGAAGTAGAGGTAAAGAGTTTTCCAGACAAGCAAGAGCAGAAGTAGTTCATCACCACTAAACGGGCCTTAAAAGAAACGTTAAAGGGACTTCTTTAAGCTGAAAAGAAATGATGCTCCTTAGTAAAAGGAAAGTATATAAAAGTAGCAATCTCACTGGTAAAGGCAAATACATAGAAAAGGGAGTGGATTAATCACTTATAAAGCCAGTGTGGTTTAAAAGACAAAAGCAGTAAACATAACTGTAATCACAATAACTAGTTAAGGGATACACAAGATAAAAAGATATAAAATGTGACACCAAAAACATAAGAGTGGTGGAGGAAGTAAAAACGCAGAGCCTTAGAATGCATTCAAACATAAGCTGCTATTAACTTAAAATACTGTCATAAATGTAAGTTGTTATAAGTAAGCCTCACGGTTACCACAAAGGAAAAGAATTATAGGGGATACACAAAAGACAGTGACAAAGGAGTCTACACATACCACTAGAGACAGTTATAAAACCACAAAAGAAGAGCAAGAGAAGAAGAGAGGAAGAGAGGAACTACAAAACAGCCCTAAAAACAATTAACAGAACGGCAGTAAGTACAGTCGTATCAATAACTACTTTGAATATACATGGACTAAATTATCCAATCAAAAAACAGACTGCCTGAATGGATTAAAATACAAGACCTATCAATAGCTACTTGCTACCTACAAGAGACCCACTTCATACGTAAGGACACACCCAAACTGAAAGTGAACGGATGGAAAAGATATCCCATACACATGGAAACCGAGAAAGAAATCTGGGGTAGCTACACTTACATCAGGCAAAATAGACCTTAAAACAAAGACTGTAATAGGAGACAAAACAGGTCATTATATAATGATAAAGGTGTCAATCCAACAAGAGGGCATAACATTTGTAAATATTTACGCACCCAATATAGGAGAAAGCAAATATTAACAGACCTAAAGGAGGAAACAGACAGCAACACAATAATAGTAGGGGACTTTAATATCCCACTTACATCAGTGAATAGCTTATCCAAACAGAAAACCAATAAATCAGGAAACATTGGCCTTCAGTGACACATTAGAGCAGAAGAACTTAACAGATATATACAGAACATGCCATCCAAACCAAAACAAACCAAATATACATTCTTCTCAAGTGCAAACAGAACACTTTCCAGAAGTATCATATGTTAAGTCACAAGATAAGTCTTAACAAATTTAAGAAGATGGAAATCATATCAAGCACCTTTTGCACCTCTGACTGCAACAGTATGAAACTAGAAATCAATTACTAGAGAAATACCTGGAAAATTCACAAGTACGTGGAGATTAAATAATGTTACTGAAGAAATCAAAAGAGAAATCAAAAAACTAATAAAAATGAAAATACAACATACCAAAACTTAGGTAATATAGCAAAAGCATTTCTAAGAGGGAATTTCATAGATATAAATGCCTAAAACTCAAGAAACAAGGAAAATCTCAGATAAACAAACTTTATAACTCAAGGACTAGAACAAAGCCCAAAGTTAGTAGAAGGAAGGAAATTTTGAAAAGATGACAGCAGAATTAAACGAATTAGAGACTTAAAGACAAGAGGGAAAAAAAATCAATAAAACCAAGAGCTGGTTCTTTGAAAAGATAAAACTGACAAACTCACCAAGAAAAAAAAAGGAGAGGACTCAAATAAATAAATCAAGAATGAAAGAGGAGCTGTTAGAACTGATACTACAAAACCAAAAGGATTAAAAGACTGCTTCAAACAATATGCACCAACAAACTGGACAACCTAGAAGAAATGGGTAAATTCCTTAGAAACATACGACTTACCAAGAGGGAATCATAAAGAAACAGAAAATGTGAACAGACATTACTAATAAGGAGATTGAATTAGTAATCAAAAACCTCCCAACGAACAAAAGCCCAGGACCAGATGGCGGCACCGATGAATTATAGCAAACATTCAAAGGAGAATCAATGCCAACCCTTCTCAAGTCTTCCAAAAAATAGAAGAGGGACCACTTCCAAACTCATTTTACAAGGCCTGCATTACCCTAATATCAAAACCAGGCAAGGACAACACAAGAAAAGAAAATCACAAGCTAATATCCCTGATGAACATAGCTGTAAAAATCCTCAACAAAACATTAACAAACGAAATTCAACAATACGTTACAAAGGTGATGCACCATAATCAAGTGGGATTTATCCCAGGAATGCAAGGATAGCTCAGCATCCGCAAATCAATCCATTTGTGATACACCACATACACAGAATGAATAATAAAAATCATATGATCATCTCCATAGATGCAAAAAAAGCACGTGACAAGATTCAACATTCCTTCATGATGAAAAGTCTCAACAAAGTGGGTATAAAGGGAACATACCTCAATATAATAATGGCCATTTAAGACAAACTCACAGCTAACATCATAGTCAAAGGTGAAAAACTGAAAGCACTTCTTCTAAGACCAGGAGCAGGACAAGGACGCTCGCTCTCACCACTTTTATTCAACAAAGTATTGGAAGCCCTCGCCATGGCAATCAGACCAGGAAAAGAAATAAAAGGTATCCAAATCAAAAAGGAAGAAGTAAAACTGTAACTCTTTGCAGATGATGTGCTATTATATATAGAAAACCATAACGACTCCACCAAAAAAAGTTACAATAAATAAATGAATTTATTAAAGCTGCAGGATACAAAATCATGTACAGAAATCTACTGTGTTTCCATGCACTAAACTATCAGAAAGAGAAATTAAGAAAGTAATCCCATTTACAACTGCATCAAAAAGAATAAAATACTTAGAAATAGATTTTACCAATGACGTGAAAGACCTGTTCACTGAAAACTTTAAGACACTGATGGAAGACATTGAGAAACGCAAATAAACGGAAAAGATATTCCACACTTAAGGATTGGAAGAATTAATATTGTTAAAATGTCCATACTACCCAAAGAAATCTACTACCCAAAGGATTCAGTGCAATCCCTATGAAAATTCCTAAGGCATTTTTCACAGAAATAGAACAAACAGTCATAAAATTTGTATGGAACCACAAAAGACTGCAACAGCCAAAGCAAACTTGAGAAATAAAAAGGTGGAGGCATAATGCTCCCTGATTTCAAACTATATTACAAAGCTATAGTAAGCAAAACAGTATGGTAAGGATATAAAAACAGACACATAGATCAACTGAACAGAATAGAGAGCCCAGAAGCATGCATTTGTGGTCATTCAATTTATGACAAAGGAGCTAAGAATATACAATGGGGAAAGGAGAGTCTCTTCAATAACTGGTGCTGGAAAAACTGGACAGCCACAGGCCAAAAAAAAAGAAACTAGACCACTACCTTACACAAAAAATTAACTCAAAATGGATTAAAGATGTGAATGTAAGACCTGAAACCATAAAACTCCTAGAAGAAAGCATAGGCAGGAAGCTCCTTTGACACTGGTCTTGGCCATGATTATTTGGATTTGACACCAGAATCAAAGGCAACAAAAGCAAAAATAAACAAGCAGGACTACATAAAACTAAAAAGCTTTTGCACAGCAAAGGAAACCATCAACAAAATCAAAAGGCAACCGATAAAATAAAAATATTTGCAAATTATATATATCATAAGGGGTTAAAAAGAAGGCAGATTATCTGAATAGACATTTTTCCAAAGAAGACATACAGAGGGCCAACAGGCACGTGAAAAGATGTTCAACACTGCTAATTATTAGAGAACTGCAAATCAAAGCCACAATGAGATACCACCTCACACCTGTTAGAATGGCTACTATCAAAAAGATAAGAAATAACAAGTTCTGGTAAGGATGTGGAGAAACGGGAACCCTCATGCACTGTTGGTAGGATTGTAAATTGGTGCAGCCGCTATGGAGAACAGTAAGGAGGTTCTTCCAAAAAATTAAAAATAGAATTACCATATGATCCAGCATTTCCACTTCTGGGTATTTACCCAAGGCAAACAAAAACCACTAACTCAAAAAGATATATGCACCCCAACGTTCATTACAGTATTATTTACAATAGCCAAGATATGGAAACAACCTAAACGTCCATCGACAGATGAACAGATAAAATGTCTCTCTCACACACACACACACACACACACACACAATGGCATATTATTCAGCCATTAAAAAAAGAATGAAATCTTGCCATTTGTGACAATACGGATGGACCTTGAGGGTATTATGCTAAGTGAAATGTCAGACAGAGAAAGACAAATACCTTATGATCTCACTTATATGTGGAATCTAAACACAGCAACAACAAGAAGCAGCTCACAGGTACAGAGAACAGACTGGTGATTGCCAGAGGTGGGGGTGGAGGGCGGGCAAAATGAGTGAAGGGAGTAAAAAGGTACAAATTTCCAGTTATAAAGAGACATGGGGATATAATATACAAAAGCATAAGCAATGTAAGAGAAAACTGACCTGTGTCACTCAAGGGTCAACTGGTCATGGCCAACAAGCCCTGAAAAGATGCTCGACATCATCAGTCATTAGGAAAATGCACACAGAAACCACCATGAGCTACCACCTCGCCCCTAGTAGGATGACTATAATTTTAAAACTACATAAAATAACAAGTATGGGTGAGGATACAAACTCTCATACACTGCTGGTGAAAATATAAAATGGTGCAGACTAGAAAACAGTCTGGTGGTTCCTCAGAGAGCTGAACACAGAATCCGAGCAGGGAACTGTGTTCCTAGGCACACACCTAAAAGAACTGAAATCAGGGGTTCCAACAGATACTTGAACAACAACTGACATTGCAGCATTATTCACAACGGTCAAAAGGTAGAAACAACTCAAGTGTCCACCAGCAGAAAAACGGATAAACAAAATTCAGTGTGTACATACCAAAGAATATTCTTCAACCATAAAAGGGAATGTAGTTCTGATACATGGATCAGAACATGGATGTGCCTTGTAAACATTATGTTAGGTAGCGTCAGTCAGTCACAAAAGGACAAATATTACATGACTCCACTTATAGGAAATACCTGAAATAGGCAAACTCGAGAGACAGAAAGTAGAACGGTGACCGTCAACAGCTGGCAGCCGGGGGCAAGTGGAGTTACTGCTAAACGGATACAGAGTTTCTGTTTGGGGTGATGAAAATGTTTTGAAAATAGACAGTGGTGATGTCTGCACAACATTTTGAATGTAATTAATGCCACTAAACTGTACATTTAAAATGGTTAATATGGCAAATTTTATATTATATACATTTTACCCCAATTTAAAAAAACTTAAAAGTGAAAAAAAAACCCAAAACTATATAGACATCACTAAATACTGCATTCCTTACAGCTAAAACAGAGGTCACACTATTGCCATAAAGATTATAAAATGAGCCTCAGAATGAAAGACAAATATTATGCAATGAATGAAAATTACTGGCGAAATTCCTCCATGAGATGACTCTGTGGGACTCTCTGTAGCAGCAGAGGTGCGCACTGTGGGAGAGCCATTGCCATCATGGAGGCGGGTTGGCACATGCTGACTGTACCCTTTGGAGGAAACCACCAGCAGGACAGAAGCTGAGACACAGTCTCCACCTGTGAGCCACTGGGAGAAATGCCACGTAGTGATTTTTCTGTTAAACACTGAAAAACCCGTACTACCTGGAGAGAAACTTCTTCACTTAGTTCATCAACAGTTTGTGAGCAGAGACGAGGATGGAAATAAGTGTACTGATTCAGTTTAAAGGGAGCACAAGCTCTATGCTCTAAGAAGTACACTACTACCAAAAAGAAAAAAACTTGTACCCAAATGTGGGTTCACACACTGCTTTTTGTTCACACTTAACAGCTACCCATCAACCACATGCCTAATGAGCTCAACTTGCTGAGGCAAGGAACTGTGACAATATGAACGTGGTCAGCTCAAAGCTACAGGGTATATACTTCTTTTGGGGAACTATCAGAAGAAAAGAGCAGCAAGGTCAACAATGAAATGTACAAACAATCAAGGGGGGGAAATGATCATATTAGCCTTTGAAGTGAAAGATGAGAACAAAACACTTCATGACAGACAATGCTAATGAAGTCTTTTGTTATTTCAAATGGCTTCCTTTCGTGGTGTATCTCAGTGATACACTCAGTATCTCCAAGAACGTGAATCTATCACTTTAAAGATAAAAACATCATGATTTTCATGTTGGAAATAAGGTTAGCCAGATTTCCTAACAAAACTGATCTATGGTGCAAACAACATTTTCAAGAACTAAACAACTTATTTTTTAAAAACTTTTTAATTAATTAAAAACTTAATGCAGGGATGTAAAGGGGATCATATACAGCTCCAGAAAGAAGGATTAAAAATGGAAGACAGGTGAGAGTTACTCAGAGAAAAGAATGAGAGTGCCAAGAGAGGTAAATCCAGAAGAGTGACATGAGAAATAAGGGACACAGAAAAAGCCTTACACATATTTAACCGACACACAGAAAGAGAAATGAGAGAAAGAATGGAGTACAGGTAATATCTGAGTGATAACAACCGAAAATTTTCCAGAATTCATGAAATACATGAACACATACATCCAAAAAGCCAAAAGAATTCTAAAAGAATAGAAAAAAAAGAAATTCTACCTAGACACACAGCAAGAATAGAAAAAAAAAATCTTAGAGAAAAAAGATAGATTACTTTAAAACAGAGAGTCTGACAGCTGATTTCTAAACAGCAATTTTTTTTTTTTTTTTTTTTTTTTTTGCGGTACGCGGGCCTCTCACTGTTGTGGCCTCTCCCGTTGCGGAGCACAGGCTCCGGACGCGCAGGCTCAGCGGTGGCTCACAGGCTCAGCCGCTCCACGGCATGTGGGATCTTCTCGGATCGGGGCATGAACCCGTGTCCCCTGCATCGGTAGGTGGACTCTCAACCACTGCGCCACCAGGGAAGTCCTAAATAGCAACTTTAAAGATATCGTTTCTTCATCTTCTCGTTCTTAGTACACTGAAAAAATAATAATGCCAACCTAGAATTCTATGCTTAGTAAGAATACCTTTCAAAATGAAGGCAAATGAAAGCACGTCCGACACGACAACAGAGACAGTTGGACATCAGCAGACCTTCAATAGTGGAAATTCTAAAGAGTTTTATATTAACCAGATGAAAAGTCATCTTGGATTAAAATGCCAAGTTGTAAGATGCTATGAAGCTGACATCTTCAAGGTTTGGGTTTTGTTTTTTAATAGAGAATCAAAATACATGACACAATAGCATATAAACGGGGAGGGAAGCATACAGGGTAAGAGTGTAAGGTCTTTAGATTGTCCAGGATGACAATAAAGGTACAGATTAATGGGGGATTTTATAATAAAGGACGCATGTTGTAATTTCTAAGGTAGCCATTAAAAATAGAGAAAGAGAGTGTATAACTTCAAAATAATTAAGGGGAAATCTAAAATGATAAAAAGAAGTATTCTAATGAACACACAAGAACAGAAGAGAACAGGAGTAAAGACTTTCCAACACACTACGTGACTGTGAAAATCTGACGAGAGAATGAGAAAGGAAAATTACAGGCTACAATCACTCATAGACACAGATATTAAAACTGTAGATAAAATGGGAGCAAGCCAAATCCAGCAGGCTATATGAAAGGGATAAGAAATCAGGAGCAAATTGGGCTTATCCCTAAAATGCCAGTTAGCTTAACATTCAAAAATCAGTGATATTTGCTATATTGAGATGTACAGGAAACAAATCATATGATTACAGTGAACAAATAAAACGCACTTGACAAAATTCAATGGCTAGTGATTTTTAAAAAGTTTTCTGCAAACTAAGAATAAAAGGAAACTTCCTTAATCTAATAAAGGGCATACATGAAAAAAACCTAGAGCGAGCATGACAACGAAGAAATGCTGAAGTAACTCCTTTTTTTTTTTTTTTTTTTTCGCGGTAGGCGGGCCTCTCACTGTTGTGGCCTCTCCCGTTGCGGAGCACAGGCTCCGGACGCGCAGGCTCAGCGGCCATGGCTCACGGGCCCAGCCACTCCGCGGCATGTGGGATCTTCCCGGACCGGGGCACGAATCCGTGTCCCCCGCATCGGCAGGCGGACTCTCAACCACTGAGCCACCAGGGAAGCCCTGAAGTAACTCCTTTTGAGATCCAGAACTAAAAACAAGGACGCTGAGTCACAATGACAGTCAACACTGTAATCAAGGTCCCACATGGCAGCTCTGCCCGCAGGGGAGAAAGGACAGTCTTTACAGCGTCACGGCGGGACAGCTGGACATCCACGTGGGAAAAGTTAATCTGTAGCCTACTTCACACCTTACACAAAAATCTATCCTAGAGTATTAAAATCAAAATGTAAAAGGAAAAATGAATAAGTTCCTGACCATAGGCTGAGGAATAGTTCATGAATAAAATACAGAAATCACTCACCATAAAGGACGTGGTGATGAGCTGCACTGAAATGTGTGACTCCTGCACGTGGACCAGGGCAGGAGGCAAGGAGAATGAGAAGACAGGCCACAGAACAAGAGAAGACGGCTGTCAGCTAGCAAAGCTGACAACGGACGGAATCCAGGACACAGAAAAATGCCCTACACAGAAGACCAGGCAATTGAAAGATAAGCAGAAGATGTGAGTCGGTACCTCACGAAGAGAACATCGAAACGGCCAGTGTGCACATGTGCTCAGCCTCATGAACAACCCAGAAGTGCACACTAACGCTACCACGAGCTACCACTACATACGGACCACCATGAACAACAGATACAGATATGGAGTGGCAGGGCCCTTCCCACGTCCTGGAGGAGGAAAGGGGCCGAACGTGGAGTGAATAAATGGCTCACGCCCATGGGATGAAGCCACCATAGAAATCCCAGTACTGCGGCGTTCAGCGAGCTTCTGTGTTGGTGAACACTTCTACACACAGTGGGTGACGGTCCCCAACTCCCACAGGGACAGAGTCTCCTGATCTCTGGACCCTTCCAGACCCCACCCTACGCATCTCCTCATCTGTATCCTTTATCCTGTCTTTTATTACACAGTAACCTGACAAGGATGAGTTACATCTTTCCCTTAGTTCTGTGAGCTGTTCTAGCAAAGGACAGAATGCAAGGAGGCGGCCGTGGGACCCCACTTTGCAGCCATGCTAGACAGAAGCTGTGGGCAACCTGGGGGCCTATTACTTGTAACTGGTATCTGAAGTTGGGGCGTCTTACGGGGACTGAGCCTGTGAGGTCTGCGCGACCACCAGCGTGTGTCAGAACCGAGCTCTGGGACACCCAGCTGGTGTCGCAGAGAACCGCTCGGTGTCAGGGAAACCCACACACCTGGAGTGAGAGCTACTGAGTGTCAGGAGTACTGTCTACACAAGTATCCTGCACTTCTCCTTTGCAGGCTGGACCGCCTTTCTCTTCTCTTGAAGTAAATATTGCAAAAATCACCGTCATAGGAAGAGGCAATCAAAAAGTAGACCGCCAAAAAATAAAGAAGAAAACCAAGTATAGAGGTATGTCGGGCAGTTCACTAAAATATTATGCTTTTCCCCTGGATTCCGTAATATTTATTTTATGTATCCACTTTTAAAAATTCGTAATTTGTTATTTTTTCCCTCATTCTAAACAGTCACCACTAACCTAAAAAAAGTTCATGTGGTAAAATTCCATTTATAAAAGCTCAACAACGGGCGAAATTAAACCAAAGTGCCTAGGGGTGCTTAAAACATACGTTCTGTGTACACTGTGAGGCAGGATCTTCTTTGCTGTCCGTCGCCATGGCGGCTGGGGAGGCAGCGAGTGGAGGAAGCGCACGGGATGCTCTCAGGGGTTCAGTTTCTTTCCTCAGGTGGTGACCACATGGACGTTGGCATGATAATCACTCTTAAAACTGTACTATGAAAGTTTTATATGCGTTTCTGTATACATATTATATTCCACATTATATGATACTTGTGAAATTCAGACCTAATGAATTTGTAAAACTAACACAGGTACTATGCAGGGAAAGAACGAGTCCATAAGATTAAAAACAGAACGGTACTATCACAGGAACGAAAACAAGATCAACTCTCTAGCTGATAAAAGCTGTGTCCCAAGGAGGGACAGGTAACAGTTTGGACACTACTACACACGCACACTGGGCTGAACGATTCAGTAGCTAGATGGCGCGTGGTGGGTGGCGGCAGCCAGCGGGAGTTTACAGACAAGGGAAGGAGGCCAAAATGATCCATTTCCTACGGATTAGAGCTGGAGACACCAGTAAGAACTCATATGCAGCTTAATATACTTACAGACGATTGCACACAGAAATGTTCATATATGTGCATATATACACGGGTCAGTACACACACATGTATTCCTTTGCTCTGCCAGATGAGAGGGCCTAAAAGAAAAACCACTGTGCAAACCTACCGTCCAGATCTTGGTTTCTAATCCCATTCCCTAATAAAAGGAGCTGGTGGTCCTTTGAGAAATGGCTGATTCTAGACGGGGCACTGCAAGATTAACCTGGAGCATCTCGTCATGCCCAAAGTAAGGAAGCGTTTAAAACACGCCCCTGTGGATAGGGATACGTCAAAGAAACCAACTGAAAAAGCTCCCAGTGGCCCCAAAGCTGGGACAATTTGAACAATAAAGTAAGTGAAGTAGAAGCGAATTATGTCCCGAAGTGTCAGGAAACATCCAAGAGTCCACACGGATATGAAAAAGGGTTGAATAAATTAATGGGAGAGAAGAGAGAAAGTATTCCAAATAAGTTACAGGGATCCGTCACCCTGAAGGAGAGCAGGACACACGCCCTTCGAATGTGAGAGGCACGCAGACGTCCTTCCCCAGAGCACAGCGGGACAGGGTGGGCGGACAGAGTCACTGTCCAGTGGGGAGGTGGGGCGAACATCACATCAGCCACTTAGTCAGCATCAACAGTCATAAACCAAGTGGACAGCATGTCCCCTTAATATACAATATGACGACAGTGGCACTTTACAGCAGACAAATTCCAACAGAGGGAATTCCACTACATATCTGACCAGTACTACTCTCGCAAACGGTCAAGGTCGTCAAACACGAGGAAAGTCTAAGGAAACTGCACAGCCAAGAGGAGCCTAATGAGACGAGGTCAACTAAATATAATGTGAGACCCTGGACCCAAAAAAGGATATTAACGGAAACTAAGAAAATCTGAATAAAGTATAGACTTTAGCTAATAATAATGTATCAGTATTGATTTTCTAATTGAAATGAATGTACCAAACTAAGGTAAGATGTTAATAATCAGGGCAACAAGTATAAAGGATATTGGAACTCTCTGTCTTATCTTCATAATCGTTCTCTAAATCTAAAATTACTCTAAAAATAAAATTTAAAAACAAATTTTTTTAAATAAGATCACCAGATCATAATAGCTAAGAAAGAAAACCCAGAACACATGTATACACGAGAGGGGCTAATACACATTTATGTAAAAAGGCTGGGCTATTGAGTGAGTGATTTGGGGACTACTGGCTCTTCACATGGGAAATATGTTAAGATTTGATTACTGTCTCATTCCACATGCAAACTACTTGGACTGAAATTCCAAATGTGTAAAATCAGATTTTTAAAATCATTATTATTTTTAGGCCACGCCATGCGGCATGCGGGATCTTAGTTCCCCGACCAGGGATTGAACCTGCGCCCTCTACATTGGGAGCACGGAGTCTCAACCACTGGACCGCCAGGGAAGTCCCAAAATTTTTTTAACTATTAAAAGAAGATCTTAGAGACTATCTTCTCAATCCTGCCTAAGCACAAGGAAAAAAGCATTCACCAAACAGAAAATACTGATTTGTCCATATAAAAGTTTTCAACTTCTATTTTAAAAATGATACTATTTAAGGAAGAAAAAAAGGACAAATGACCAGAAGAAATGGTGTTCAACCTAAAATGACCCAAAGGGTTAATACACAAAATACAAATAAATAGGGCTTCCCTGGTGGCGCAGTGGTTGAGAGTCCGCCTGCCGATGCAGGGGACACAGGTTCGTGCCCCGGTCTGGGAAGATCCCACATGCCGCGGAGCGGCTGGGCCCGTGAGCCATGGCCGCTGGGCCTGCGCATCCGGAGCCTGTGCTCCACGACGGGAGAGGCCACAGCAGTGAGAGGTCCTTGTATCGCAAAAAAAAAAAAAAAACACCAACAACAAAAAATACAAATAAATACTGCAAATAAATAAGAAAATGATAAACCAATAGAATGGGAAAAGGATAAGAACAAATCACAGAGGAATAATGGCCATTAAACAAAGGGAAATGTGCTCAATGTTGGTAGCAATGCACATTTCACACTTAAGATACCGTATTTTCCCCATCAGGTTGGTAAAAATTATAAGGACATAATATCGAATATTGCCAAGAACATGGGGGAAACGATTCTTAAGGTACTGTCCGTGGATTGTTAAGTGGTTTAACACCTCTGGAGGACAATTTGACAACATCCATTAAATGTGTACATCTTTTCTCCTAAAATATTACAAAAGGAACAAAACCAGGGCTTTCATTAAGGGTAGTCTGGTTCACTACACAATGTACTGTGACACAATGGAAAACTATGCATTAGTTGAAGAGAATCTGGAGTATCTATGTTTATATATACAGATGTATGCACACACACACATCATAGAAACACCTCTTCGAGACATTACTTCGTGTAGAAAGAAAGTCACAGAACGATCCATAGAGTATGACAGAATCTGTGATTAAAAAATAAGAAAAAGGACAAAACAATATACTTATGTACACACACATTTACTTACAAAGGCACATAAGTGTTTAATGTACAGAAAATTCTTGCAGGATACTCATCAAACAGAAAGAAAAGGAGACTGGGGGAAGGGGAAGAGCGGGTAGGAAGGGTTTCTTTCCTTTTTTTATCTGTGTAGTTTTATGTATTACTTGTGTAACCAACTGCTCTCAGAGGAAGAGGAAGTGGTGGAAGTTTACACAGCAAGCACTTCCCCACGTGAGCACCACGCGTGCACTGGGGCCACTGTGAGTTGCACCCGCTCCCACTGCGTGAGAACCGCCCTTCAGCTATGCTAACGCTGTTCCCCTGGAGACCATCGCTAAGCAACGCTGCTGACAGTAACAATGACCCTTGACTGATCGATGGCATCTGGTCTACAAGGAAGGACAAGGGAACGTGGCATCTGATGGGTGCCCACACCCTGGGGTCCCCCTAAATGCTGTGACTCTTAAAACAATCTCCTCTGCCCAACTCAAACCTTATTGGGACACACTGGTCAAAAACTATCGCAAAGCCGGGAGTGAGTCGCACCAGTATTTTAGATTTGCACCAAGCGGGCCAGCTAAGCGTGCTAGAGTCCTTTTTTTTTTTTCCCCCGGTACGCGAGCCTCTCACTGCTGTGGCCTCTCCCGTTGCGGAGCACAGGCTCCGGACGCGCAGGCTCAGCGGCCATGGCCCACGGGCCCAACCGCTCCGCAGCATGTGGGATCTTCGCAGACCGGGGCACGAACCCGTGTCCCCTGCATCGGCAGGCGGACTCTCAACCACTGCGCCACCAGGGAAGCCCTACAGTCCTTTTTCCGTTCTAAATAGCCTATGGTATTTTTCACGACTGACGCCTAAACTGCCACTTTAATCATTCCCCATGTTAGGTGTAATCAACAATATTTTGCATTCAATTAAACTAAGGCATTTTTTGGTGAACGGCAAGGCAGAAAACTTATTTACTACATAAACTGTAGTAAATTTATGGTTCAAATAAATTTTATCTATAATTTCCCAAACCACGACAGAAACTTAAATCATTCATTTTATATAGTGGAACACAATGTGGGCCTATATAAAAACTGAAAAGAAAAAAAAAATTTTGTCCAAAGGAGCTGCTTCCAAGTTCATGTCTTGAGAAAAAAAGATTTTTATGTAATTTAAAAATCAAAATCACTTCCTAAGAAAAACTAATCCTCAGTGTAAATCACAGTAGAAAAACATCATTCTTGATGGATAAAGACAAGAAAAAACTTGCCAAAGAGTAAGTATGGCTCTGCTTGAAACAGCAAAGAACGGTTCGGGCAAATCGTGCACGTGACGAGGCCAAGGTCACCTAACACAACACAGAATCACATTTGTGATTCAGCTCTTTAAAAACTAGGGTGCCAGTGGCTGTCCAGGACAAGACATATCTCAGCTGGTTACAGAAGGGTGTTAATGCGACCAACTCAGTGTGGTCAGTGCAACAGAGCCCATCCCTTCAGCCACACTCTGTGCCACCCCCTCTTCTGAGTGGTCTTAAAAATGCAAGCTACAGCTCCCCAACCCCACTCGCATTCTGTTTTAATAATTCTGAGGAGGGTCCAAGAATCTACATTTTTCTAAAGTGCTGATTCCGGGGAACCCCAGGAAAGGGCTTCAAAGGGGCACTGACCACCCCCATCCCACCTTCTAAATCAGGTCAGAAAGAGGGGATTTCACACATACATACATGCATGAGTTTTTTCCCCTTTCTTGTAAAGCTTTAAGTATCACTAAGTCTTACAACTGATAACAATGTGCTTGTTTTAATTGAGTTCTTTAATGACATATATCAACTTCAGAACAGTTTTCACCTCTGGACAGAAAGAAAGAAAATAGAAAAATGGGGGGAAAAAATGAGAGGTCTGAGCAACTACGGCCAAAAACATTCATCGCTATGACTAAAGTAGAGTGACAGGTAATATGAGTACCATGATACTTTCCACACTTTTCTGTATCTTTAAAATACTTAATTTTTTAAAAAAGAAATGTAAATGTACGGCATTATTCCAAAATGCAAAACAGCACAAGAGCATTAGCAGGAGCCCTCAGTACCCGAGAAAGCGGTCCCGCCCTCGCCCTCCAGTAACGTTTATCCTGAGGCCATGATGGCCCTCACTTTGGTTTCAGAAAGACAAGCCTGTCTGCAGTCGCTTAAAGCAATGCTGGTTTTCACTGTGAACTGGATGATTTGTAAGGATGGGAGGAAAAGTGCCCCTCACGGGCTCCATACCTGTGTCGCTCCCCGAGCCTGCGGACAGCGCGGGCATGATGCAGGATGCAGGATGTGGGATGCGGGATGCAGGATGCAGGCTGAGCTGGGCCCTGAACTGCCAACACGCTCCGTTCAAAGGCGGCAGGGATGCCAACCCTGAGGCCTGCAGCCACGCTGTCTACCCAGATCTATGTCTCCTGCAGTCCGTTTCTACAAAGAAAAGGAACACATTAAAAATAGAAGAGGCAAGATTACTAAATAGCAACTTTCTGTAACTAATTCAAAATGCTGATTCCAACACATTATTTAGGGAGATCACAATCTTCACAATTTCTTCTACAGACCACAGACAAATATGAAATGGGAGAGTTTTTTATTTCGACGTGGGATTTCTAATTAAAAACATGAAAGTTCTTTGTGAATGTGTCAAGGTTTCCTTAAAGATTTTTACAGTTGGTTTGAGAACCACTGACTGCATAGATGGAGAACTTAAGGAAGCTTTTGTAAGCCAACGTCATTCTAAAATTCCTCCCTTCTGTTAGAATTCACAACTGTATTCCTAAACGTAGAGCAGAGATTCTCTAAATTGTCAACAACTTATAACTAATTGTAATTTTTTTAAGTAACTCATCCTAATACGACAACTGCAAAGTTCTCTAACGAGATTACAAACAACCTTGAAAGAATACTAGAATTGAAGCAAGATATTATTATAGATTTACAGGACGGCTGATAATCTACACTAAACCTAACAATCCAAGCTAATGTATGAAAATAAATTGTTTTAGTAAGAACTCAGCTTTGATGTATCTTGGAAAATATCAATTTTTTAAGTAACTATTTTAAGTAACGTTTATCCCAAAATAAGCAGTAAAGGCACTATTGTACAGTAACTAAAAGCAAGGGCTCTAGTGTTTGCTTAATCTCTAATCCTGCTAGCTCTGTGATCTTGGAAAAGTTATTTAATCTTATTAAGCCTTAATTTCCTTATATGCAAATGAAGAGAACAACAATTTAGAACTGCTGGATAATCCAATGAACACCCTTCAAACAATGAATGCTAACTATTACGACTGGTTTTTTTTTAATTCAGGTAATGAGATTATAAAATGAAAACATAAAAGTAGCAAGATTAAAATTTACATTGGCCTACACCTAGGAGGACGCCATGTGGTTTAAATTTGGACCACGGCTGCCTAATAACGGAAAATACACCGCATTTACATTTTTCAGAAATCAGAAGAACCACACAACATGTTTAAATTCACTTTTTAATGCATTTTTCCCAGTTCTCTATAAAGCAAGTTCGGTGATTTAAAAGCATATTTTAACATATATTAACAAGAAAAACAGATACTGTAAACATTTGAAAAACTGGCTCACTTCAATCCCTAAAGCCTTTAAATTGCTGATTCATATTACAGAATAAAGAAAATGAGCTTGCCAAATTCCTCATGAAAAAATTCAAACTATGAGATTCTATTAAAGCCTTCTAAATTAGCTTTTTAATTATCAAAGTAAACGTTAGCATAAAAATATTCACCATCAAATAGACTATCTTGGACCAGGCAACCCGGTGCAATGTCTTGAGTTTTGTTTTACATTACAAAGGTTGACGTAGTTAAAATACACATACAAATTCATAGAGATCCTCTGTGTTAATTAAAAATATGAAGGCAGTTATTTTAAATACCAAGTGAAAATATAAATCACTAAGCTAAAAATAAGACAGAAAAAGGTAAAGCAAGGCTTCATTAGTGCCCGTCTCTGACGCTGTTTTCCCTAATAATTCTAAAAGGCAACTCTGCTTTGCTTTCATAAGTTATCCTAACAATCAGGATTAAGATTCAACTACATAAAGTGCTCCTCGACTCAAACGCAAAGAAAATAAAAAACAGACCATACATAATTTAAAAAACGCATTCAATTAGTAAACTTTTGTTCTGCTGCTGAGAAAAAAGGGAAAAGCGGTTATAAAACTTGTAAAGTATATGCACACGTATTTCTACCATTAGGGCATAAGGCATATACGTAGGTATGTAGATAGGTATTTATTATAGTGTGTATGTATGTAATTTAAGCTCTTTAGGCCATAAATCGTAATTTGTACGGTACAGATTACCTAACTACAGAAATACACACACTATAGAATCTATACCATGCAAACTACAACTTTCTTCAAGCCTTAACGAACTTACAATGCTTCAATTTCATAAACCACATACAACATATAAGCCAATTTATGCTTAAAACAAACATCCTATCAATACTAAAACCACCTTACATTTCACATCAAAATATCCTCCTGAGCTGACGCTGCAGCTTTCCACGTCAGCCACATACAAAAGATTTTATCACAGTATTTCTCATCTTGTATTTCACAATAAACACTCAAGGTTAAGTTTTTTCCAAAGTTATATTATTTAAGAAATATATGCTACAAGATAATTATCTTCTCAGAACATACACAAGTATATTAATTTAAAAAAATGGTTTGATAAAATCCCAACCAGGAAAATGGTTAATATTCTGTGGAACGAAGCAGAGTTGCTGGGTTTAACTTTCAAACTGAGCTAAATTTCTGTAGTAATCATGTTATTTTCTTTGGCTAAACTTATTTAAAATGCTTTGGAATTTGTCAGAATCCAGCCATGATTATTACTGACTGTTGTATGGAATCGATTTACTGCAACACAAAAATACCAGCTGTTACAGTACGTCCTGAGAGGGATTACCGAATATTCTTAAATTGAAGTTCAATCCATCTTTCCATAAAAAAGAGAGTGACCCAAACGCCAGGAACGAAAGTGCAGTGTCAAGTGCACCTGAAGCATTTACGATCCCCAACAGAACCATTACGACCCGACTTTAAAAGGGCTTATTTTTGAAATTTCATTATTCCAGTCATACCGTGCTTCTATATATCACACTGTATCAGGTTCTTCTGGCATCCGTCATATGGAAACAGTGAACTATGCGAAGGTCTAGAACCTACAATGTTCAGTTTCTACCCGCCCTGGGCAACCCTTAGGACTCCCGGGGCACTCATGACATCTAGTGGTCAACCACAGAAGTGCAAGTGTCTGTAGCAGAAAGTTTTTTGAGTTTTCCCGAAAAAAAAAGTCTTAATTGCACCCAGTGAAACAACCATCTGCAAAAACTTTTATTAATGTGTGCGCACTCACACACACACACACACACACACACACACACACACACACACACACACACACACACACTCCTCCTGTGTATCTCCTCTATCAATACTTCACTTCTGACAGCAGATGTGGTTTTCCACACCCCAGGCAGAAATGTGACACCAGCCGGGTGACCTACAATTAAACTCAGTTCTGACACTGTCTACCTGGAGATAGGGCCAGATACCACAAGGTAAGCGCTCAGCCCCACAAGACTGGCCCCCTTCTGATGTCACCTGCAAACCCAGGTTGTCACCTGTGCTTCTCATCGACTGACTACAATCAGAACTTCCCCCCAGCTCCCTCAGGTTCACTGAATTTGCCCGAGGGGCTCACAGAACTCAGGAAAACATTTACTTTTTAGGTTACTGGTTAACTGTAAAAGGAAATGATGAGGGACAGCCAGACAGAAGGGTTGCACAGGGCGAGGTGGAGCTCCCACCCCTTCCCTGGGAGCCGCCCTCCCCCAGATCTCCACGTGTCCGCAGCCTGGAAGCTCTCCAGACCGGAGGCTTCGTCACACAGGCATGGTTGATTAAATCACTGGCCCACTGGCGCCTGAACTCAACCTCCAGACCCTCTCCCCTCCCTGAAGGTTGTGGGGTGGGACTGAACGCTCCAACCCGCCAATCAAGGTTGGCTGCCCTGGCCACCAGCCCCGTCCATAAGGGCTTCCCAAAGGTCACCTCGTTAACATAAAGGCATGGCTGAAAGTAGTTAGGAAAAACGGAAGACACCTTTGTCACTCTTATCACTTAGGAAATTCCAAGGGTTTTAGAAGCAGAAAGGGTTACACAGAACACCAACTATATATTTATTATATAAATCACAATATTTCACACACACGCACGAGGTTAACACAGATGAATGAGAAATCAGGTACTGGACCTAATTTTCCAAACTCACGCCCTCTCTATTTGGAAGAGTATTCAAGCATATGAAAACTTTTAATTAACTGTCATCATAAATAAACTAATAATCACGGTAAGAGCCCATCATTTCAAGAGACAGTAACTGTGCCCAGTAACCCAACTGTGGATTACTTCATGAGTTACAAATACTCTCAACTTACACTTTCAAAACCTAATAGAGCAATGACACACACAAAAAGGGTAAACCCTTTTTTAACAAATCTGACATAAAACAAAAAAAACTCTACCTGAAAGATGCATGAGTTGTATTAGCCAATGGAAGCAGCAAATCTTCATAAATTATAATTGTTAGAAAATACAGGAAGCAGTGCAGGTAGGTGGCATCAATCTGCTTACAGAAAATGGTATTGAAACCTTTTATACCATCAGTTCTCGAAGTTTGGTCTGCAGACACCAGTGGTCTCTGAGATCCTTTCAGAGGTGCCACTGAAGTCAAACTATTTTCATAAAACCATCAAGATGGTATCTGCCTTTTGCAATGTGTGGACATTTGCACCAATGATGAAAAGTACTGGTGGACAAAACCATGGGTACCTTAGCAAAAATCAAGATAACAGTACCAAATGGAAACTATTCGTCCTAGTTAATTCTTCACTACCAAGCAGTCTCATTAAAAAAAAAAAAAAAAAAAAAAGACGGAAGGGCATTGACTTTAGAATGTCCTTAATGAAGTAGTAAAACTAATAATAACTGACTCTTGAGGCATTGCTAATGATAAAGCATAAACACTCGAGCAAAAAACCAGAATTTTATAAAACCTGTGTCCACTGGAGGTGGCCCTCGCTCTGCAACGCACCGTGTTAACCGAAATGCAAGCATCCTGAAGCCAGCTCCCGCGCTGCGCAGGTCCACCAGCTCCCCAAAACCCACTGGCTCTTCCAAGATCAGTGGTGATATGAGCAAATGTGATTTTTTTTATATTGTGTCAACCTGTGGATAGTGAACCAATATTTTTGAAATTATCAATGCATAATATTTTAAAAAATAATGTGTGAATAAAAGATCCAGTCAAAACGCAGGACAGACCAACAGATTGAAAGTTCCAATATGATACGCCTGTTGATGTATTTTCAGATTCCACACTGCAACACTGAGACTACCACATGTCGAGCTTTGAGGTACAGTTGACCCCTGAACAACAACGGGTTTCATCTGCATGGCCCCACTTATACAGATTTAACAGGACTGCAGGATCCGCGGCTGACTGAATGCATGGTTATAGAAGGCCAGCTACAAGTTATACGCGGATTTTCAACTTCATGAACAGTTATCGCCCCTAATCCTCACACTGTTCAAGGGTCAACTGCAGTAACAAAGAACATCTACAATTACCTGAACAGGTTACTGAAATACTCCTCCCTTTTCCAACTACAGATCTGTGTAAGACTGGTTTTTCTTCATATCCTTCAACTAAAAGATAGAGCAACAAATGAAAAGTATACACATCTGAGAATGTAACTATCTTCTATTCGGGCAGGCATTAGAGGAGTTCCCAACTCACTCATGTTTTTGTTTTTTGGAAAACGGTTATTTTTCATAAAAACATGATTTACGCTAACATATAACAAGTTTAATATTGTTCTTTTTAAGTGAATTGAAACGACTTTTTTAAATTTCTCTGTTTCAGTTTCCAATACGGTAAATATCAATGTAACACACATAAACGAAACACTTCGGAGCCTTCAATAATTTTTAAGAGTCTAAAACGGTCCAGAGACCCCAAAGTTTGAGAACTGCTGTCTGTGGCCAGAGCGGGAACAAATGTTCTACAAAAGGCAGACAGTAAACATTTTAGGTTTCGTGGTCTCCAGGCTCAACACAGACAATACGCAAATGAGTGGGTGTGACCCTGTTCCCACAGTATTTTATTTCCAGGAAAGAAGAGGGTCAGATTTGCCGACATCATCCTGTACATTATGCCCTATCTGCCACTGACTTAAGGGTCCAACAGTAGCATGCTTTCCAGCAACTTCTTTATTGGTAATTCTTTAAATATTCAAAGAAAGTTCAAATTTTTGTCAGTTTTCTATTATGCAGAAATGTATATGGAATTTTAACCTATGCAATTCCTAACCATAAACAAAATCACATTTCAATCTTGTCTATGCCAAGAATCTTAGACTCTGTCAGACAATAAAAAAACTGTCTACAATTTCTGTCTACACACTGACAATAAAAAAATATGCTTGCAACTGGCAATGCATTAGGGTACCATATGTACAAAAATATGCTTTATACAACCAAACGCAGAAAGTGCTGATTTCAAAAAAAGGGACAGTTACAAAAAATTAAAATATCTCACATTTTACAAACTCACCAGGGTTCAATTATTATGTAATACAAAACTTACATATCACAAACGGAAAGGAAAAAACCAAAGCGACAGAAAAGAGGACTCCCACTGAAAGAATTTTATAAACCTTTGAAGATGTAAGAGAGGAAATGAGAAACAATGCTTTATAACCCCCAGGTCACGAGACTCAGGCTTCAAGGCTGCCGGGAAAGTCGCAGGAGCCCCGGGACCCCAGGACCTCACCTGCCGGGAAGGGGCACCGGGACTCCCAGGTGTAAGGAACGACCTGGGGCTCACCAGCCATGACCCCACGCCAGACGACCTGAACCACCGACCGCAAGCAGTGCACCGCAACCCTGTGCCGGTTCTCAGACGTCCTCGGGAAACTCGGCAGCCTCCCAGTGCTGTGCACAGCCCCGGCCCCACGGTGAGCCCGCTCTTCTGACAACGACCTCTTCTCGCTATGTTTATCTTCTCCCACCCACCGGACAGTCTTCAAGATTACACTATCAACCATGAACGAACCACTTGTTTGCTGTATTACATAAATTCTTTCCTCTATTTGACGGGGGCAGGGGAGAACAACAACTTCTGCACCGCATTTTCCTTGCCTAATTCTCAGTTCCAGACCCTCCACAGCACTCCACCAGCATTCCCTGAAGTCCCCTCTACTGAAAAAACCGATCACTTTTGATAATTTAGATACATCCATGTAATTTTGCATCTCTGTTGGGCTTACAATCCCCCACTAGATCTCCTTGAGGTTGGAGCCTGTATCATCGTATGTCCTCAGAACTGCATCACAGACCCCCGGTCAGAAGTGCTTCTGTATGTGACCAACTCCAGCCTGCCAACAGCTCGGACCTGATCCTTCAAGGTCAGCGTAACCTAATTATCTTACTTACGGGGAGACAGCGCAGCCTCATGAAGAGAGCGCAGATTTGGACACAGGACAGACCTCGGATGAGAGCCCAGCCCTGCCTTCCTGACTCCATGGTCTTGGCCACACGATTTAATGAAATGAGAGTACATGCAACGACGTAAGTAGAACACCTAACCCACAGGAGCCAATCAACAGGTGACATCTTTTATGAATACTTTTCAACCACATTTTCATCACTCTCTACTTCTCACGTCCTCTAATCTAGCAAGCGTTTAAAGGTCCTATAATGAAAAGAATACAGGCTTTGGTGGGAGACAGTCCAGTCTCCTGATTCTACCACTTACTACACACACAACTTACAAGATATGAGACCTTGGGAAACCAAATAAAACAATTAAAAGAAAAAATACACACACACACACACACGTGAGCAACAGATAACACTGAATGCACCCAATTTCCCAGACATTAGGTTAAGAACTCAACGTCTCATTTAATTCTCACAATAATCTCATCACATAAGGACTATCATCATCGTCCTACAGATGAGGGAACTGAATTCTAAGCAACTTGCTCTAAGCCACAGCTTGAAGGGATTCTCACATCAGCATGTGTGAACCAGCACCCACGCTGGTAACCACACGCTACACAGGGCTGCCTCTTGACTCTTAATTTAATCCCCCCATTCAGTTCCCTCTGGCGTCAAACAGAAATCATTTCTATGACTCATTACGTCTTGTGATGACCAAATGAGACATATCTGAAGCACTGGGAACATAACAGATGCTCAAATATTAGCTCCCCCACTCTCTCAGTCTTTTGCTTGATATCCTCCTTTTATTTTATCCTCTTTATTTACAAGTAAGAAAACCGCGCATTTCAGATCCACATCCTCTAGCTTGCTCTTGGGCCACCAGGCTTCACGCCTTCTCCGGCAGACCCCTGATGCCTTGACCAGTAACACGAAGGAAACAGGTTTGCCACTTCCAGGAAGGTGCACTTAACAGCCACCATGAGATCCGACGCCTCGCCTTTCACAGCTGTCCAGCGTTCCAGCTGCCTGACAGAGGCCGTCGCGGAGCAGTGCCCCCTGCCAACACGCGACGGACACACTGCATGAGCAAGAGATGAGCGTGGTGTTGGAGCCGCTTGCTACTGACGCTCAACCTGGCCCTTCCTGACGGATAAACTGATCATGTAAGGAAATCACTGGTATAATTTTTAAATAACATAAATCATGTAAGCGTTTACACACTGTTACTTACTGGGTACTAATAAATATTGTGTGGTTCAACACAATAGTTGCTTAACATGTAGCCTACTAAAAACATCTCTAATGAATCTGGACACTGATAAACATGATTTCGTTTACTGACAACAGAAATCATACGAACTGTCTACTTTCATCAGTTTCTCAGGCCCTACAACAGAACCATCAAAAGATAAGCTTCCCAGATATCAATTCTTATCTGCAAAATATTAATTACGTCATGCTACCAACATTAACTGTATTTTCTAAGTAAGGACAGGACCAAAGAGTGAAACTAAATGTAATACACAATAGTTAATGCATATTTAATTTTTTAAAGCTATCATAGATAGTGATAAAAGCAAATATCTAATTCAAAAGCCCTGTTCATTTATAATACTGACACCTTTGTACTGAATTCTCCTCCACGGTGGTCTTAATACTCTTAAAGGAAATCCTCACGTTCTTGCACATGAGATTTATTCAAGTCCCTATATGTCCTATTTTTTTTCTACATACTCATCTACTTTATTTATTTGGGGGGGGGCATTTCCACAAATGAAGTAATTTTATTCACTCAGGTTGTAACTAAATGCTTCAGGAAACAATGATGTCAGTTTCAATGTATTGAAAAATAAATAGTAAACAGTATGTATTTCAGTTTTTAAACAAGGAAATTAGTTAACTTTATTTACTAATAAAAATAAAAGAAGCCTCTAACCTAAAGTATAGCCTGATCATTTATTTCTCTATAAAGAAACACAAATTGGATTTTTTTTTAACAGCAAAAGGACAAGACCCACAGCAAGATAAACTCCTCTGCCTGCTGGGGCTACAGGGATTTCCCCAGTTACTGACTGATTTGGGTAGATCTGCATCACCCCTGCAAGCCTGACGTCATCTACTTTAATGACATCCAAAGTTGAAAGCAAAGAGAATAACCTGCGTAAGAATAATTCAAAACCCTAACGTTACATTGTGCGGAAAAACGGTGAATCCTACATTGATGAACAGAGTATCTGTTCTGTTCTGGCCCTTCAGGTATTAAACAGCAGAGAATCTCACACTCAGAGTCAGTTACACCCAAGGGTAATTAACTTTGAGTATTTCGTTGTTCATATACCTTTTAATGTTATTTTCTTCAACTACCTCAATGTTTAAACCATTAATATTAGTTGCTGGAATCTACTGACTATACTTTGTAAATTTTTAATCTGCATATCATAGCTCTGAAAAGGATTATTTTCATTTCCAGGACGAAATGAATGAACAGAAAAGAGAAAAAGCTAACATTTCCCAAGTTTCACGTGAAGAAGGAACAAAAATTAAGTTGCTAAGGGAAGTAACATGCCAGTCATTGTTCAGAAACCATGGGAAACGTTTACACAAAAGAACATTCCACAGAACTCTGCAAAGCCTTCGAGGGGTCCTGTGGGCACACTGTCTTGTACTAACACACTCTAGGAGGCAGGCCCTGGCAGAAAGAGCAAATGACACAGACTCTGGGCACGCGGGCACAGCTCCCGGGCGGCCTTCGTGGGTCTTCCCCCAAATGGCATCTCAGTGGACTCCCTGGGCGGCCCCTTTGCAGAATCTCCCCACAAACCCCACCCCGACTTGATGTTTCTTCTTCACGCTCGTCACAGTCTAGTCACTATGTGTGTTTCATTTACCTAGTCGACTGTCTGTCTTTCCTGCTAGAATGTCAGCTACGAGAGGCAGGGACTTCTGCCTGTATTGCTCCCTGAATTCCTAGCGTCTGAGAACAGAGCCTGCCATATACAGTAAGAGGTGGCTCCCTAGTGTTTGTTGAATGAATGAAAGAATGAATGAGTCAACAGTGAACCCATTACCAATTCCTGCCATGGTATTTTGTTGGTTTGTTTTGTTTACTTTTATTTTGTTTTATTTTTTATTGGAGTCTAGTTGATTTACAATGTTGTGTCAGTTTCAGGTGTACAGACAGTGAATCAGCTATACGTATACATACATCCACTCTGTTCGATTCTTACCCCATACAGGTCATTACTGAGCAGAGTTCCCTGAGCCACACAGTAGGTCCTTAGTAGCTATCTATTTTATATACAGTAGGGTGGGTATTATATGCCTCTGCCCACCCCCTTGCTACTTCTCCTGCCCAAAGGAGGGAGAGCTGCGAAGCCCACTGATCATGATGTAAAACACTTATCACTAGATCAGAGGACGCAGATTCCCTACCAATCAAACGTACTAAGAGCTCAGCGTCCATGCCCAGTGCCCGCGGGCACTTCCGGCTCCCCGCTTGCCCCAGCGTCCCTACCCCGAGGCAGGCAGGCCCTGCAGGTGCCAGGGCCCTGCCCGGCGGGGTGCACTGTCTCCCCACACTCGCACCAGGCACACACCTGCTTCCTCACACAGACTTCCACTGATCTGGGCCTTCGGCCCAATCCAAGGGCCTGGCCCCTCTTCCTCCTTGAGGGGAGGCTGGCCAGCTTGTCTGCAGTGACCTCCCTCTCCTCCCCGGGAGAAGCTACCTACCCAAGAACGCCGGCCTCTTCAACCACAGAGCACGCTTGAAGCTTTTTCTGATAAAGAAAACTTTTTTTACAAGTTTCTATTTAAAATGTAGCAGTGTTCACCATATACCCACCTCCCAGAGTCTCAAAAGGAGAGGTGGAAAATGCCAGAGAGCCTCAAATGAAGCAGAGTAAACCAAGCCTTTGTGCCTCTGTGCCACCTCTCACAGGATGTAACAGGACCTCGTATCTGTGCGCCCAATCCTAAGCTTTCCAGACTGTATCCCCCTGAGCACCTCTCCCCTGAGGCCACTCTGGAGGGATGCTGGCTGATGTACCTACGGATGCAGAGTAAAGACACCTGCAACCTACTCCCAAGTACTTCAGAGCAGGGGCCGGGGCACGCAGGGCAAAATGGTACCAACTGTTGGGCCTAAGGTAGACTTACGGGTAGTCACTGTACTATTCTTTCTACTTTTCTGTATGTTTGAAGTTTTTTGGTAAAGTTTTGTTTGTTTGTTTGTTTTCACAAACCAACCCGCCATGTAACCAGCTTCCCAGAGCTCTGTCTCTCTCTCTGGGACCCCACTCAGCAAATGCACTGATGGGCGAATTGCCCTGTCCCCACCTCCAACCCACAGCATCATCTTTCTAAGATACTCAAAGGATTGTGTTACTGCTCTAAAAAAAACTATCTGATGACTCAACGGCACATTCATGATAAAGTTTAAATTCCAAAAATGATACCTGCCCTCTGTTCTTACTAGTTTCTTTCACTGCAGAAATCACACGGACACCCTCTCTCAAATTTTCTATCAAACAACCCTGAACACACCTGGCCTCTGTTATTGCCTGCCTCTGTGGACTTGTTCACTCGACGTCTTCTGCCCGCTTCAAAATATGGGTTTAATCAAATATCCGTCATCACACGGCCCAGTGGTGACCAGTGTGAACAAAAAGGGCCGCCGTATAAGGGACAAGAAAGTCTAAAGTACACATCTATACATTCTCTTATTCAAACCTGCACATTCCTATCCAGCAACTCCTTTCAAATTCAGCAGAGGGTGCCCTAATTTCACTTTTAAAAGAGAAAATTTAAGTCACAGGAACAAAAGCAACTTGCACGACTTAAGCTCTGCTGCAAGCCCTGAAAATTATATTTCTAATAAATTAGAAATTTGAAAATGAAAATAAACATCCAACATTGATGTAATGTGAACAAATGTCTTTCTTTCCCATTTAAGAAAGAAACTGCATTATAATCCACCAAAATTCTAAGTGTTTATACCCTCTGAACCAACAGCTCAACTTGTTAGCAGGAACTTACCCCAAGAAACAAACAAGTATACAACAATGGATCAATCAATGTACAGTACAGTACACCGGGGACGAGGTCCAGGTTTCCAGGGACAGTATCTTCACCGTAGTCACTGCTTCACGCACAGCATCAACGTGGGGCTGACTCTAATGCACAGGGTCCTGGCTCCAGTGTGTCTGCACTGACACGTGGGGCACTACGCCCACCACCTCTTCATTCACACCCTGGTGGTTTGTTTCACTTTGGGTCTTCAGGTGTACAGTTTCCTAAACTAGTGCCTAATCCATTTTTAGTTTTGGTTTTGCAATTCCAGCACTTTTGCAACAGTTACACAAAGTAGACCAGGCAATTGTGTCCACTTGACTGTTGAAGACATCTTTTCGCTATTACTAAAAAGAGATACTTTTGCTATGCCCACTCCTGTGTGGACTGTCCTCAGTTGCATTGCAATCTCTTTGGATTAAAAAAAATGTGACAACGTCTCAGATCCTTTTTACTCTCCCCTAAACCACTTGTGAACATTTCTAAAACCATTAATTTCACAAAGGAGCCAAGATTTCTAACAGAAAAATCGCAGCTGTATAGATTCTGAAAATCTTGCTAAACACGTCTTGCAGTTCAAGGGCGGTCTTTCCTGCTTGTCTTGTGGTTCAAGGGCTGTGTTTCTTTGCCCTAATCCCTGAAGAGTAAATTGCTATAGACAGGAAAGAGGGAAGGAACCGGCCCAATCAAATAAAAAGTTACCATGTGGAACGCAATGACATCGTTGTAACAGACATTTCAGGGAGGGAGGGATTACCTAAAACCATTGGGCATCTGCTCTTAAGTACTAATTTTGCAAGGCTATGATAAATACAACTAGCAAAATAGCACCGAATCACCCTGAGCAAATATCTGATCTTATCTTTTTAAACATCAAGGATTCCTAGACTTATTATACCTTAACTAGTAAATAAAAAGAGAGACTAGAGATAATACCTACCCAACAGAATTACCCTGGGTGGGAATAATGAGTATTATGCAAAGAACCATAAAAAACATTTATCTCAAAATGAAAACTGGGGCAGACTGTATCTGAGTCTCTCTGCTGCCCATATACTCTCATCGGGTCTCCCAGACACAAGGGCAGGAACGGCCGAGGAAGAACGAGGTGAAACCCGCTGTCAAGGTCATCAACAGCAGAGTGCTGGCTGGGGACCTCGGTGTCCCGCCCCGGCACACCAGCTCGGAAGGACCCTGGGGAGCACCGCGGAATGTACACAGAGAAGCCTGTACAAAAGTAAGGGCTCCACACCTGAGGCCCCCATAAACTGCTACGTATCGCAGGCTGCAAAACAACTGAATGATGGTGGGAGACGGGACGGGGCGGGGCGGGGCGGGGGGTGGGTTCCAGCGGGCATCTGCAAACAAACACGAACTTGTTGCAACACGGAATCCGGAGAGTACTGAACTTTTAGCACTTCCCCCTTTTATTTGCAAATTATGGTGCTCGTTCGAACGCGGTGCAAAGGTACTTTGAAGAAAAATGAATAGGAAAGAGGTAGGAACTCATTCTTTCCTAATTCTACAAATTATTACTGAAATGCTTATTCCTGGTCGATTTTAATCAGCTAACAAAATTCTGATCACAGAGCATCCCGACCCAGAGAAATACCTCATCAACAACCAGAAACATTTCTGGGTGTCGCTAGCTATATCCCAAAAAGTTTGCAGAGACGCACTGGAAGTAGGAGAAGAGAGGGAAGAGACAGGAAATGGGACATTCCAGCCCAGGAATGTCACCTCTTTTAGGACGAGGGAAACGTCACCCTGTACACTCTCTGGCACTGACGAAAGACCCCGGTCATGGGAACCGGGCCTGTGACCAAAAGGTCCAAAGGGCACAAGGACTGAGAACAATTTGGGGAAGAGCATGTCTAGACGGGGACAGGAGGGCAGCGGTGGCTCCCGGGGCAGGAGAAGAAGGTGAGGGCCCAGGTGGGCAGCTGCAGATGAACCAGGGACAAGTGCAGACACCCCGCAACTCCAGACCTCCGCAGATGCTGCCACCAAACCACGGGGACTGCGGTCCTCCTGACGATTTCTGCAACTAAAACGCCCACAGCGTCCTGAGTTCTTCGTTATCTTTAAAAGAAAAGCCTACTGACTCCAAGGGTTCCAGTGACAAACACACCAGAGAAATATTCTTCAGCCAGGATTCTACTCCTAAGAATTTTCACTAGAAACATGATTCACGTGTGTGCAAATATATACGTACGAGGGAACCTTACTAAGCATCACTGATGACAAAAAAAAGAAAAAACCTAAAATGTCCGTCAATCAGGCAATGGTTTAAAAAAATGAATGAAAAGTGGAACAAGGAGGGCGGGTGGGGTATAAAATGGGAATAAATGTTTAGATTATGTTTATTTTTTTAAATTTCACAAGTACTTATTCAATTCTTGTATAATTAAAAACAGAAAAAAATCATACATACTATGGCAATCTCTCAAAATTTCACAATTCCATTGTGGGTCTCAAGGCCTATTTAATCACCGTACTTAAACATTTATGTCAGTATCTGTGTGACTGTCCCCTCCATGAAATTATAAATTTCTTAAGAAATATAAATTATATTCCACAATGGCTGGCACAGAGATGCTCATTAAATGTATGCTGAGTGGACAAATGAGCAAGTACACGTGTGCCCTAAGGTTACCGGGGCAACCACAGCCAGCTAAGGTGATGACTATGTCAGCCTGACCAACAGGAAGGATACAGATGGTTCTCAAGAAACTGTACACATTTCAAAAAGCTCCACGATCCTGTAGGAGGTTCTAGGTTCCCTAGATGGAATTCATCCCTCACCAAGACCACCCACTTAGATTAAAAACTAAGTGGTCCATGGTGTTAAAAGGCAGCAGATACAGTTCAGTGTTTCACGTCATGGCACAGACTGGAAATATTTTTCTGATGCCTGGAAGTCTGCTCTTGGTGAAACAAATCAATTATACTTTCTTTATATCCTATAATTATGATCAGGAAACTTAAATACAAAGTATTAGGGAAGATATTAAATCCAGAATTTATATAAAACTCCCAAAGAAAATGTGCTCAGATTTTTTTCATGAGAAACCTAAGCTTGTTTCTATGAACAAACTTTTTTTACACTGAGTTCTGTGCTTGTTGATGACGCCCAGATGAGCTCTTCCAATTTCAGATGGAGCCCCATCCACAATAAACTTG
The DNA here is from genome assembly GCF_003676395.1 of Aethalodelphis obliquidens. Classification (NCBI taxonomy): domain Eukaryota; kingdom Metazoa; phylum Chordata; class Mammalia; order Artiodactyla; family Delphinidae; genus Aethalodelphis; species Aethalodelphis obliquidens. The sequence goes on along the minus strand of NW_020837967.1, from coordinate 26,216,304 downwards.
GTTCACACGAGGTAATACATTTAAAATCATTTCTACTGTCATTCAAAATTTTTAATTGGATGGCACGTTTCCTATTCTTTCATGCATTTGTGACTTGAATGGACTTTAAATCCAATCAAACTTCCCTAATATAGACTACAGACTCTGGTTGATAATGATGCTGTGTCAGTGTGGGTTCCTCGACTGTAACAAACATACCATCCTGGTGGCGCTGTCGACGTGGCGGAGGCTGTGCACGTGGGGGGCAAATATCTGTACCTTCCACTCAACTCTGCTCTAAACAGAACTGGTCTGAAGAATAAAGTCGATTTTCAAACATTCTTCTCCTTGAAACAGGAAAAAACTCTTTTATATTCACTGAACATCATTAGGTGGCCACTTTAATCTTACTTTTACTAAAGCGAATTTTTACTCTGAAGTGTCACTAAAAAGTAATACATATCTACACAGTTCTTGCAATTTTCTACTAAGTTGATTAAGATGTTCAGTGATATATTTTTACTTAAGTAAGCCATCTTTCAACTTAACAACTGTCTTTCTACAAATCCACAAAGTGAGAACCATTCACACACACACAAAAGTTAACTTAGCTCTTCTTCTACGCAAACTCTTGACAAAACCTTTCTTTTGGTCTTCTAACACTTGAAGTGTGAAAGGGCAGAAATTGCACACGGATCCCATTTCTTTGTATAAAAGTCAAGGAAAGGGGATGGGGGAGACGAAGGGCCAGAATTAAACTTTAAGGGCTAGGATGCTGTTAGATTCACTACCTTTTATAACATCAGTTAATAAAGAACTCAGATTTATAGCAAACTTTTATATAAAAGCTTCTCTGTGAATAAAATAATACGTAACTTGAATCAAAGTTCTTTTTCAAAACAACTTTACACTTTTGATCGGGGCCACTTCACTATCAGTAAACAAACGTGATTGTTTCTACAGCATCTTACTTGCTTTGACTTGTTCATTGATCATTAAGACTATTTCAAGCCCAGCAGTGTGCTGGTAGTAGTGTGCAAATGGCGTTCTTCCAGGTGTGTGTCTCCAAGGAGCCTATGGAGTGCTACTAGTAAATCTTAGTTAATAACGTGTGTTGATTCATCTTGAAATTTCTTGTGATTTCATAATCCTCTGGATAAATACTGCCTCCATGTAATCTTATCATCAAAAAGTCTACTAAAAACATTACCCAGAAGTAAAATGTTTTAAACTTCTTCACTAGCTCCTGACCCAGTGTTCAGTTTCCTTGACAGGCCAACAAATTAAGCAATTCTGCGCTCTACAATAACGATGTATTTGAGTTTTAGTGACAAACTGTGTAACTAGCTTCATGACTCAATCTAAGGGTGATACTGAATTCAAAAAAGAATTCTGCTTCTTATTTTGCCTTTCCAGACGTTTGAAAAATTACCCATCTATGCAGCATAAGAAAGACACTTTGTTTTAAGGTACCAGAACAGTCTGCTTAGTACCACTGCTTCATGTAATGACATTCCATGCGAAAAGGTATCTAGGTAGAGAAAGAGAAGAATTATCAAGGTATGCAAGTTCAAATGTGAGATCATCGTTTTTTGTTTTTTTTTTTTGGCAGTACGTGGGCCTCTCACTGCTGTGGCCTCTCCCGTTGCAGAGCACAGGCTCCGGACGCGCAGACTCAGCGGCTATGGCTCACGGGCCCAGCCGCTCCGCGGCATGTGGGATCTTCCCGGACCGGGGCACGAACCCGTGTCCCCTGCATCGGCAGGCGGACTCTCAACCACTGTGCCACCAGGGAAGCCCATGAGATCATCTTTTATTATGTTGCCTAATTAATGCCAAACTCTTAATTTTAGGCTTCTATATTTATCTTGTTAATTACTTTCAGGCTTTAATTCAAAAGCTTTTCGTTATGATGGGAAAACAAGTACCTTTAATTTAAATCATTTACAATAGGAAGTACTTAAAGGAATTTTCAGTATTTACAGTTTCTGGATATCAATTTTTCAAAATACTTTTAGGTAACTTTCAATCTAAGAATGTTTAAAATAGTCTCGCAGTAAGCAAACTAGAAAGAGATAAAATGTTCATTTAACTGAATTAAAATTCTGGGAAAGTAGTAAATTATAAAATTACATTCATATATAATCAAGACTTCGGGAAAATTACTTTTATAAAGCTTTAAAGCTAATGGTCCCTTTAATGAAATCTAATTAAGTTCACTTATTTATTTTTAGAAATAAGCATTTTTATTTCTTTAAAAAAGTCATAAAATTCCATCAAAATCAGACCTTGGCTAATTGTCAACTTCAAAAGCCAAGTACAAATAAATGCAGCAATTATAGAAATTAATAAAAACCATTTTATGCTCTACCTAACAACTAATTCCAGATGACAATGATGGTAAGAATAAAAAAAGAAAACTAGAAAGCATGATAAACTTTTTTTTTAACTGTTTGAAAGCTAAAAAAAAAAAAAAAAAAAAAAAATCTCCCAAAGTAGGACTTGAATGGCCAAGATCCTGCAGAAAAAGGATCTTGAGATGTACCCAATGCTGCTTTCTCCCACTTCCCAATTCATAAGCGGTGTAGACGGAGAGGTTACGAAGATAGGAGAAGACGACTGTTAAAAAGAGGAGTTAAGGCAGCCTCGGTCACTCTGACAGCCCTGGGAAGACAAAAAATGGAGTTGAGGCCTAGTAAGGCAGCTAGGACTTGAGAGGCCAGAAGTCCTGCAGGAAGAAAAGCACGAGCACAAAGAAGTGAGTCCAGCAGTCTGAGCTGCTTTTCTTCTCAAAGCATTCACGGGTTCATTAGCAAACCAAGCCACAGGATAGAGAAGTCAAACAATGCAGCTGCGGAGTGACTGAGAAGCTGAGCAGAGATACAGTCCATCTCACCAGGCTGCAAAGATAAAAACTGGAGTCTGGGGCTCAGCAAGGCAGAGGAACATTACCAAACCTCACCAGCTTTCAGCTGGGACCCCAAAGGGACCGCACCACTACAATTTTCTATAATGTCCAACATTCAACCAAAAATTACTAGACCTATCAAGAGACAGAGCCAACAGAAAAAGACAAAAGAAACAAACTAACAGGTAATTCAGATACTGGAATCGTCAGACATGAACGTTATTAATCACAGTTAGTTTATACTGAAGAAAAGGTAAACCATGAAGGAGAACTTCACCAGCACCAGTAAGGTTCCCCAGTGAATCAAGTGCACAGCCAGGGTGAACAACCACTGGGCTTTTGAGTCAATCAAACCTAGACTCAAATCCAAGCTCTGCCACTTCTCAGCTTTCTTTTCCCCTTAAACAGAAATAATGATATCTTAAAGTGTTCAATGTAATAATCAAATGCCTTTCACAGTACATATAACAGTCAGTAAACATTAAGTCGTGTATCACGGTCAATAAATGGTCCATCAGAACTACCCTATCCCAGCACCAAGTAAGTTTCTTGCATACTTTCTTTCAATGTCACAGAAAATAATTCACCACTATCAACTCCTAACAAAAGTCTCTTTCAAAGATGAAAAGAATTATGTTTATTTTGTTTTTAAGTCACCAATAATGTATTCTGGAACTACCAATGCTCTTCAGAAAAAAATATTATATAAACAGTAAAAAAAAAAAAAAAAAAAGTACTTATGAATTCATACTCTGACTCCTTCCCCCAAAAAGATCTGAGGTAGCTTAGAGAGACGCCAATAAACCAGGAGGTGGGCTTCTGTCTGTGGATGGGGGCTTTCTTTCTGTTTTTCCTCAAGGAAAGGGCAGACCGCTTACGTGTGGGAGGGGTGGATACAAAATTTCTAGGGAAGGTATTTACAGTCATGTGCTGACACTTAAGAGTAAAAACACACACTCCTGTGGGTCCTGGCAATACTGAATATTTACACAGCCATGATTTCATCTGACCCACGACCCTGTGCGGCAGGTTATGCCTCACCTCACCATTCCTGTCCCAGACCCACATACCGGGATGAGGACAGACCCAGTGGTCCTTCCACTCTCACGCTGCTGCTGTCTTAAGCAGAGTCAAGGTGACACCACGAGGAAGACAGAAAAGTAAAACAACTTCACGGTGCGGGGGCGGGGGGGGATTTGTTTTTTTTTTCTTTTTGAGCTACCAGTACCAAAAGTCTGCAGCTTGCCTATTCATAAAGCTGTCTGGTAATTTGGGGGGTGGGGGAGGGACTGCTGTTTTAACTTAGGACTAATTAAATATCTGGCTTTACACCTATTAGTTTTATTGAATAGCCACATGTCTGAGTCAGCAACTACCAGGCACTGTATCATCACAGATGAAGATGATATAATCCCCTCTCTGAGAGCACGCTGCGTATTGGGGGAGAGAGTTCCACGTAAAGCAGAAAAGTGGAACGGAGGCTGTGGAAATAGCAGGTTACTGCTACGCTAAACAGCTAAGGGGAAATAAGAGCCTGCAACGGACAATGAAAAGGCTCCGGGCTCAATTTCAACAAGTGAAATTGCTCCTCAAATGTAACACCCCATCCTACTCCCCAGTTCATTGATACGCTTTAAAATATATCAACTCAACGTTAAACAGAAAGCTGTGTATCAACAATTAAAATCAGTAGTTCCCAAACTCCGCTCATTCATATATCACCCTGGCAACATTGACATTACATAAAACACAACTCAACATTTTTCTTCAGTCCAGTCTTTCTTAACTTAAATACCTACTTTGGACCCTTTTAAAACAAAGAGCAGTGAAACCCTGAGTTTGATGAGCTAGTTATGTTTTCTAACACACATGAAAATAAAGGCATAGTGTTTAAAACAAAAACTGTTCATTAGAATACTGCTAACGTTTCCCTGCATGCCCATACCCAGGAAAGACCAATTTTAAAAAAATTTTATCAGCTACTTATAAATTCCTTATTTGTAAAAACAGTAAATGTTTATGGCCTTATTAGATGACTACATCAGTGTCAATTCTTTTTTCTACTTGTTAGTGTATGTTTTAACCTAAAAAGTAATCAATTATTTCCAGCTGGAAATCCCTTCTATTTCAGTCTCCCAAGCTACCAAGGAATGTATTGTCTATATCTAGTTATTAGTGATCTGAATAGTTATAGCAATCTTTCTCATACCTAGAGACAGACGGTTCTTTCCGTCAATCGCCTATCAAGATAGAGAAATTACTGAATAAAAACATATGAAAACAACTAGATAACATATTTAACTATTTTAACCAAATAGTATCTCTCTTCTAATGTACTTAAAATAAAAATGCTGTTTTCTATGTGATATATTTTAACTCAGTGTTGAGACTTATTCTATGCCCAATTCCTATTAAAGAAAGAATTTAAATAATTTTTGCAATTATAGTTGCCTAAAGAAGTTACACTGTGAAATTCTTTAAGTAGCTTAGTTCCTTATCGAAGCAAATTCGTTTTCTTAAGTCAATTCAGCAAATTGCAAAGCCAGATGGATCTTCAATTCAACTAAGAGTCTTGAACCTTCCAATGAAGAAAGAAAAATTGCTCTTGTCTACTTTCTCACTAGTTCCCTGTCCAGAACTGACCATTTCAGCAGTCAGAATGGTTTACGCTCATTAGCAAAAGCAGGTCTGACACACAAGTGAGAAAACAAAGAATTAACTGAGAGCTATTACACTGAACCATGATTTATGTAAGATTCTGCAAGTCACTCACTGGGGTTGGAACTCTACGGTGTTTATCACAGATGCACCTGCCCATCAGCACAGCAGCTCTGCATCCCCTGAGCAGTGCTTTTTATCCTGGAACAAGTAATAGGTCAGATCCAAGGCAGACACCTTCACAAGGACTTCGGTAAAAGGCAAATCGCTGTCCCTACCATTAGGTCCTAAAAGTGGTCACACCAGCACTGAAGCAGCCAGGCTGGGCCCAAGATGGAGTCGCTTGTGCAAAGCCCCACAACAGCAAACCAACAGTGAAGATCCTGTGCTCAGCTCTCCCAGGAAAGGCAGGCCTGGGCCAAGCAGTCAGCGCCAAGCCTGCCCTCTGCTCCACCCAAGGAAAGTAACCCTGCTTCAATCACTCAGCCAACGTCCAGGTGACTTCTGTGCTCCCGCTATAACCGTGTTCCGTGAAACCTGTCGCCACGCACAGCTCTTCAGAGCTCACTTCTATCTGCCGGGTGGATGCTGCCTGTTCATGAATCCCTGGATAAACCCAATGAGATCTTTAAAATTTACTCCATTGAATTTTGTCCTTAACACGAGGAACCAGCAGAAAGTCACAGCACTTGCTCAATGTCAACACCACCTCCATTCTCCCTCTGACCTCCAAATATATTTCTCCTCCACAGTAAATTAAGGTGAAACAGCACAGCTCAAAACTTGGCACCATGCACTTACTACGCTAGGCACCCACCATCACAGGTCCTAAATCAGGCACTTTTAAACAGTCATCCGTGGTTTACGTTACCATTTCAGTTACATAAATAATACTGTAGTACAACGGCCTTCGGCATTTCAGGAGCCATGGATATTTTCGGATCAGATGAAAACCACGGACCTGCTCTGTCCGCAGAAACGTTCACAAGATACACGGAAAGCTGCACCTGACCCAGGCAGACTGTGGAGCCAGAAGACCCTGAAGTCTGTCCGTGCACCCGGGTCAGAACCTGCTGGATCTCACAGGTGAGACCAGATGCCCCAGGCTGCCGCTTCTCTGCATATCTAACCACCTGATCACATCTAAGTCAGAGGCAATGATAAAATACTGTCAAGAAAAGCTGAAATTCTTTGGTGGCAGCATATTCAAATTGCTTTTTATCTAAATACACTGAGAAGGCCACCAGGGGCTCTTGGATTTAAGGAATTAGGGGTGTGATGTGATAGGGACGGGCGGAGTCCCAGGTACTGAGACTGAGTTTGCACAGCTCTCCAAACAAATATTAAGAAAACGGCAATTGTTCACATCAAATAACGGGGGCGGGGGATTATAGCACACCTCTCCGGTCTTGGTTCACCACTGTGAGTGGGATCTTACAATACTACAATGCTGCATTTTTCCATCACTGTTTATTACGATGAAAACTTAGATCTGCTCATGAGACATACACAGAAGACCTTTAAAGTCAACACTGGAGTATTTTCCTCCTCAGGACCTGGCTGTGAAGCATAACCCAAGCAGCCAGGAGTGCAGGGGAGGGCTCTTGGGGCTGCCCCTCCTCAGCAGTGGGGAGGGAGGGGGGATGGGAGGGGGAGGGGAGGGAGGGGGGGGCAGGGGAGGGGAGGGGGGGGGGGGGGGGGGGGGGGGGGGGCGGGGGAGGGGAGGGGGAGGTCATAGAACCCCAAAAGAACAGAGTCAGGCGAGCTCGCGGGCTGGTGCAGGGCAAGCGGAGCCTGGACAGGGCACACCAGCCCTGCCCTTCCCCAGACCTCGCCCCGTGCATCTCTTCCATCTGGCTGTTCCTGGGTTGTATCCTTTTCTAGTGGGTGATCTAGTCACTAAAATGTTCCTCTGACTCCTGTGAGCCACTCTAGCAAATTAACTGAACCCAGGGAGGGGGTCGTGGGAACCTCCATTTATTTATATACGTGTATATATATATATATATTTTTACATCTTTATTGGAGTATAATTGCTCTACAATGGTGTGCTAGTTTCTGCTGTATAACGAAGTGAATCAGCTACATGTATACATATATCCCCATACCTCCTCCCTCTTGTGTCTCCCTCCCACCCTCCGTATCCCAGCCCTCTAGGTGGTCACAAAGCACCGAGCTGATAACCTTGTGCTATGTGGCTGCTTCCCACTCGCTATGTATTTTACATTTGGTAGTGTATATACGTCCATGCCACTCTCTCACTTCGTCCTAGCTTACCCTTCCCCCTCCCCGTGTCCACAAGTCCATTCTCTCTGTCTGTATTCCTGTCCTGCCCCTAGGTTCTTCAGAACCATTTTTTTTTTTTTAGATTCCATATATATGTGTTAGCATACGGTATTTGTTTTTCTCTTTCTGACTTACTTCACTCTGTATGACAGACTGTAGGTCCATCCACCTCACTGCAAATAACTCAAATTCATTCCTTATTATGGCTGAGTAATATTGCATTGTATATATGTGCCACATCTTCTTTATCCATTCATCTGTTGATGGACACTTAGGTTGCTTCCATGTCCTGGCTAGTGTAACTAGAACTGCAATGAACATTGTCCTACATGACTCTTTTAGAATTATGGTTTTCTCAGGGTATATGCCCAGTAGTGGGATTGCTGGGCCGTATGGTAGTTCTGTTTTTGGTTTTTTAAGGAACCTCCATGCTGTTCTCCATAGTGGCTGTATCAACTTACATTCCCACCAACAGTGCAGGAGGGTTCCCTTTTCTCCACACCCTCTCCAGCATTTATTGTTTGTAGATATTTTGATGTTGGCCATTCTGACCAGTGTGAGGTGATACTTCATTGTAGTTCTGATTTGCATTTCTCTAATGATTAGTGATGTTGAGCACCCTTTCAAGTGTTTGTTGGCAGTCTGTATATCTCCTTTGGATAAATGTCTATTTAGGTCTTCGGCCCATTTTTTGATTGGGGGTTATCTGCTTTTTGATATTGAGCTGCATGAGCTGCTTGTATATTTTGGAGATTAATCCTTTGTCAGTTGCTTCATTTGCAAATATTTGCTCCCATTCTGAGGGTTCTCTTTTCATCTTGTTTACGGTTTCCTTTGCTGTGCAAAAGCTTTGAAGTTTCATTAGGTCCCATTTGTTTATTTTTGTCTTTATTTCCATTTCTCTAGAAGGTGGGTCAAAAAGGATCTTGCTGTGATTTATGTCATAGAGTGTTCTGCCTATGTTTTCCTCTAAGAGTTTGATAGTTTCTGGCCTTACATTTAGGTCTTTAATCCATTTTGAGTTTATTTTTGTGTATGGTGCTAGGGAGTGTTCTAATTTCATTCTTTTACATGTAGCTGTCCAGTTTTCCCAGCACCCCTTATTGAAGAGGTTGCCTTTTCTCCACTGTATATTCTTGCCTCCTTTATCAAAGATAAGGTGACCATATGTGTGTGGGTTTATCTCTGGGCTTTCCATCCTGTTCCATTGATCTATATTTCTGTTTCTGTGCCAGTACCATACTGTCTTGATTACTGTAGCTTTGTAGTATAGTCTGAAGTCCAGGAGCCTGATTCCTCCAGCTCCATTTTTCTTTCTCAAGATTGCTTTGGCTATTCGGGGTCTTTTGTGTTTCCATACCAATTATGAAATTTTTTGTTCTAGTTCTGTGAGAAGTGCCATTGGTAGCTTGATAGGGATCGCACTGAATCTGTAGATCGCTTTGGGTAGTAGAGTCATTTTCACAATGTTGATTCTTCCAATCCAAAAACATGGTATATCTCTCCATCTGTTTGTATCATCTTTAATTTCTTTCATCAGTGTCTTACAGTTTTCTGCATACAGATCTTTTGTTGTCTCCTTAGATAGGTTTATTCCTAGGTATTTTATTCTTTTTGTTGCAATGGTAAATGGGAGTGCTTCCTTAACTTCTCTTTCGGATTTTTCATCATTAGTGTATAGGAATGCAAGAGATTGCCGTGCATTAATTTTGTATCCTGCTACTTTACCAAATTCATTGATTAGCTCTAGCAGTTTTCTGGTAGCATCTTTAGCATTCTCTATGTATAGTATCATGTCGTCTGCAAACAGTGACAGCTTTACTTCTTCTTTTCTGATTTGGATTCCTTTTATTTCTTTTTCTTCTCTGATTGCTGTGGCTAAAACTTCCAAAACTATGTTGAATAATAGTGGTGACAGTGGACAACCTTGTCTTGTTCCTGATCTTAGAGGAAATGGTTTCAGTGTTTTACCATTGAGAATGATGTTGGCTGTGGGTTTGTCATATATGGCCTTTATTATGTTGAGGTAAGTTCCTTCTATGCCTACTTTTTGGAGGGTTTTTATCATAAATGGGTGTTGAATTTTGTCAAAAGCTTTTTCTGCATCTATTGAGATGATTCTATGGGAATCTCCCATTTATTGCTGGAGAGTCAGAAGCCCAGGTGGCCGCCTGGACTTGCACCCGGCGTGAGGGGGAGGGCGGTCCCGTGGGATTGATCTGATGCTGCCTTCAGGTAGACAGTGTCAGACCTGAGTTAAAATGCAGCACCCGTCTGGTGCCACAGGACGGAGCACCCGTCTGGTGCCACAGGACGGAGCATCTGGTGCTGGAAGTGAAGTGGTGTCGTAGTGAGACACTGAGAGTAGAGGACACACAACAGGGAACGGGTCTTCCTGGGCCAGGTAACGATCTCCAGTCACGCAGATGCTCTAAAGCACCTGGGCAACAGGTGTGTGTGTTCACCCTCCAGGAAGGCAGCTCCACAGAGCCCTGAGCCCCAGACTCCACCAGAGCTTCCATCCCCAGAAAAGGAGGGTTGAGTAAGGAAGAAGCCCCATCCTAACAGGGACTGGCTCTCAAGAGCAGCAACTGAGCCGGACGAGCCCCGATCCTGATCTGGCCAGCAACCAAGTACGTGCAGGAAACCTGCGCCCAGACCTGAAATCAACCACCAGAGCCAATGGACGGCCCAGAGGGCCGGCGAGGGGGCTCAGCTTTTAATTCTGCCTCCTGGTGCCTGCTGGGACCACCAAATTAGAGGGGAGACAAGTGAGACAGACACCAATCCTGGCCTCAGAGAGTTCTTTGGAAATAAAATACCATTTCTGAGTGTTAGAGAAAAGCAAGGAGAGTCTGCGGTGCCCGGCATGAATCTCCGCCGTCTCCCGACAGCTTGAGCAAACATATGGGAGTGGGAAGCAGGAGACACGTTTGGGAAACTGTTTATTACAGTTGGGATAAAACACAAGGTAAGTGTTGGAATGAAAGTGGGAGATAAGATTAGGGAAGAGGGATCCTGAATGCCAGCCCAAGGAGTTCACAGGGGGCAAGGGCGTGCCGGATGGAAAGGACGTGCTCAGAACCGGGTCTAAAAGAGGAATTCACTGGCACCACTGCAGACGTCAAGGGGGAGGGAGTTTCAGGAAGAAGCCATCACTTCATCTCCAAAGGCTGTCGATACTCAGAGATACAAAAATACTGCTTAGAAGACACTGCCTGTATCAGTTTTATTAGAGTGGAGGGTGGGGGAAGGCAGGTCGAGGGCAGAACCCAGCAGGGACACAGCTGCAAATAGTAATGGTCAGGAAGGAAAAAAACAAGTTGTTTTCACGCACCGTGAACACGTCCTGAGGAAACAGCAGCGCTCAGCACACACAGCCCACCGGGAAGTCAGGCATGAAAAGAGGAGAGAGAGTCCCCGGGCTCCCATAGAGACACTGGGCTTTTAAAGACAGGCAGACAGACCCGAGCCAATAGATTAAAGACGTAAAAAATAACACTGGGTAAAAGGGACAAAACAAGGAGCGCTGAAAGGAACAGGGTCATGAGCCCAGTTCAAATGAAATGCCTTTACGCCTAAAAAGATTAATTCTACTCTGAATCTTTTCCTCATGGATAGTTTCCCAGTGTAAAATCCCTATAAATTTCTCAGTGTGTTAACGCGCCGGTTCCATTGTCCAAGCACCAAGAAACAGATCCCACAGCTTTTTTAACCTTATCAAGTCAATTAATAGACTTTACCACAAACTGGGCTTTTCTTAAGTGAAAGGTCATGCGCACAGCAAGGGCAGTACCGGGGAGAGAATGGGTTTTTAAATTGTCCAGACCTGAGTTTCAAAGGCATTTTTAGTACATCAACACGAGCACCTCGTCGCCTGGAAATTTACAAGCGTAAGTGTTCTGTGTCAAGTGATTTCCAAGACTGATCTGATCTTCACAGTCACCCTCTGAGTTCTACGGTTCAACAACTGGCCCAAGTTGAAAGAAAGAGGCGGGGCTTCCCTGGTGGCGCAGCGGTTGAGAGTCCGCCTGCCGATGCAGGGGACACGGGTTCGTGCCCCGGTCCGGGAAGATCCCACATGCCGCGGAGCGGCTGGGCCCGTGAGCCATGGCCGCTGAGCCTGCGCGTGCGGAGCCTGTGCTCCACAACGGGAGAGGCCACAGCAGTGAGAGAAAGAAGGAGGGCAGGACCTGAACCTGAGTCTGACGCCAAAATAACCCTTCACTGGACCCCGATTCCCGGAGCGTCTCAGCCTCATAACACCTTCTCCAGCGTTTTCCCAGGGAGAAGTAAAACAGGTACCGCACGGATAGCCCTCAGCACACGGCACCCACCGTATCGTCCCGCGGCCTCGACGTCCCCAAGACCCACAGGCTGTGTACCCCTCGCAGCGTCACGGCCGGCTCACCTGCCTGCTTCTCCATGTCGGGAAGCCGGGTCTCTGTGTCCTAGTTTCCAGCGCGTCTGGCACACAGTCAGCGCTCAAGAAATAATTCTTGTTTCAGTTAATTCTGGTCAACACGCGGCTTGAGTGCGCCACGCGCTCGGGCTGCCTTCGGTGTAAGACCTGAGTCGGAAGGGACCTAAGCAGATAATGTAGTCCCAACACGCTAGCTGTTCTGAGCCAGCAGACTACAGCAAGCTGGCCGTCTCTACAACAAGGTTCTACCCGCGCACAGCCCCATCACCCACACCGTCCACGGCCACTTGGGGGCTGCGACGGCAGACCCGAGGAGTTGCAGCCGACGTCACAGAGCCTGCAAAGCCTAGTACGACGCCTGCCTGGCCCTTTACGCGGAATCTTTGCTGAGCTCTGCTTCGGCTGGATCCACTCAGTGAGTCAGCAAACATTAGAAGGTTTCCTAGGAGGCCGTCCCTGCCTTTCGGTGCTGGGTATGCCGCGGTGAATAAAACACATGGCCCGCCCGTGTCTGCACGGAGCCGCCGGCCTAGCAAGCAGAAAAGACAAAGCACGTACAAGTAGTCAAGTGACAAACTGAGCAATAAACGAACTAATCAGGGTGATGAGGACTGGAAAGGAAAGGGAAGAGTATAATTGAGAGAAGAACGAGCGTAGGAGGGAGACACGGCTTCCAGTGGGGGGAGAGCACGTTTCTCTAAGAATGTGAAACTGAACAGAACTGAATCATGGGGGGCGGGGGGAGGACGGGGGCTGAGCACATCCCAGCAGGCGATCCAGCACAGGCTTAGGTTCCGGGAAGAAGAGACCCCGACGCGTTCAAAGGAAGCTGTGGCTGAACACACAGCGCCGGAGCGAAGCTCGGATGAAACCAGGAAGGAGACGCAGGCCGGAGAGACCCCGCGGCACCTCTGAGCAGCACCACAGGACCCGGGCCCTTTAGCAGAGACGTCCCTCCGCCACCATCCTGAACTACACATAAATCCATCATCAACTATCCGGAGCAATCGGTCTTCAGTGTCTGAATGTTTTAAACCGAAAACTATTAAGCAGGGCTTCCAATTACATAAAATCAAATCATTTCACTTTGAACTTTGATTAACTTACTGGGCGTAAGATTGAGGAGTTCAAAAAGGACAGGATACTAACGTGGACTGAAAACAATGCATGAACTGGGAGTTGAGAACTGTTTTATTCTTCCGCAGACCTGCTGAGGACTTCAGCCCAGGAGGCAGCCTCAGGCAGCCCTGAGGGACTAAAGAGGCTGGGGGGGGGGGGGCAGGATATGTGGGAGTTTCAACAACAAAGAGGCCGTGGGAACATCAAAAAATGGCTGTTAATTAAAGAAAACCAGGTATCAAGGTAATGACGTCAGCACTTTTCTGTGTATGGGAAGGTGCAAGAGTCTGGGCTCACTGAAGTCATTCCTTTGATGAGCACCTCAGCTCTCTGGGGCCAGCGTCCTGCTTCTCTCCATCCTGAATCCCCTCGGGGCGCACCGCTGGGGGCTGCCGTGGCCGAGGGCTTGACGGCCACAGCATCCTTTGTTTACTGACATGGCAGCAGGCATTCTTAGCCCAGGAGAGAGACCTGAGATGGAGTCACGGAGAGGGCTCTTGTCCTGGTCCTGAGGTTCTCCGGGTAACAGTGATGCATGCTCAGGCCTCCGCTGGGGTCTCCAGTCCGAAGGGCTAACTAGATGAATGCCAGTATCTCCAAGACCCGTTACAGCTGCTCCATTCGATGACTCAACACCGGGAGGTGCCGCTGGGCTCTGACATGACCAGTTAAGAGGGTGAAAAGCCTCGAGGCTCACGGTATGTGTGAGCTCATCCGTGAGGGGTGTGCGGACTCCAGCGTATGCAAGGATGAAGTTGCAGCAAATCCAGCTGAGAGCATCATGACTGCACTTTCCTTCAGCACAACGTCTGTGCTGCTCCTCTAAGGCCACTGCAGTCACAAGACACAGGCACCCGGCAGTTCAGAGGCTTTAAGTGACATTTAAAGCCATCGTTTTAATAAGAAGGGGAAGGAGGGAGGGAGGCAGGGTGGGAGGGAAAACAGACAAAGAGTTCGGGGAGGGGCGCACGTGTCGACCTCGCAACTCCGTTCCCAGGCACTGCCACTGTGCGGCGTGAATACCCTCCATCTTATTTTCTTACATGTTCAGTAGGAAATGAAAGCGTTTATTGTAAAAGATGTATAAGAATACCAAGTGACCGCAAGTTAAACACGTCTCTGAGGAAGCGGCTGGACTGGAGTTGATCAGATACCAGCAGCTGTACTGCTTGGGCTGCTGGTTTTGAGGAGAGAGCTGTTTGGAGACGCAAGTTCTCTGGAATAAGCACACGCTACTTTTCCCTGAATAACACGAAACGACGCCGAGGATGGGCTGCCCCCAGACATCTGCTTTTTGGAAGTTTTAGTACAACAGTAAACAGCCGGCAGGACCAGGAGGAGCAGATTCATAGCAACTAAGGCAGAGCTGTTCTACGTTGTCACAAACGGCAACCGGTGTGCTTTCATCTTTTAAAAAATTATATTAATCCAGAGCGCCTGGAGGGGTGGGATAGGGAGGGTAGGAGGGAGGGAGACGCAAGAGGGAAGAGATATGGAAACATATGTATGTGTATAACTGATTCACTTTGTTATAAAGCAGAAACTAACACACCATTGTAAAGCAATTATATCCCAATAAAGATGTTAAAACAAAAAAAAGAGCCAACATTCTGTAATAACTGTAAATGAGAAGTACCCTTTAAACATTGTATGAAAAACTCTTTAATTTTTAAAAACATTATGTTGAGCAGAAGCAACTAGTCACAAAAAGAATATATATTGTATTATATCATCTACATGAAACTAGAGAAGACAAATCTAATATAAAGTGACCGAAAGCAGTTGAGTGCTTGCCAGAGCTGTGGTGGCAGGACCCACTGGGAAAGGTCTTTGTGATGAAATGTCCTATGTCTTGACTGATGGTCTAAATTTGCCGAAATTCACAGAGAGGTTCACTTAATTACTGTAGATAAACAGTACCTCAATGAAGCTGATTTAGGAAAAAAGCTCTTGTTTGGGGGGGAAATGATAAACACTCATTATCAACAATGTAAGCAATGAGGAAAAGGAGAGAAATAAACATCACTCCAGATACTAATCTAAAGTGGGACGCTATTGATGCTCAGATAAAACCACGAGTCACCAAAGAATAGTTGTGTTAGTCAAAATGTTGCACAAAGTGGGTCACAGACCTCAGTGTAAAATGCAAAATTATAAAACCCCTAAAAGATAACACGGAAGAAAATCTAGATGATCTCGGGTGTGACAATGACTTTCAGGTACAATCCCAAAGGCACAATCCGTGAAGGAAACAGGTGACAAGCTGCACTTCATTAAATGCTTCTGTTCTACGAAAGATGACGTCAAGAGAAGCCGAAGACAAGCCACAGCGAGGTATCCACATCCTAGGTCATCAGGGAGATGGAAGTGAAAGCAACAGTGAGATGCCACGACACACCGATCAGAGTGGCCAGACCAGAGCACTGACACCACGCGATGCTGGCGAGAGGCTGGGGAGCAACAGGAACGCTCATCGCTGCTGGGGGGGCGCAATGGTGCAGCCACTCTGGAAGACAGCTCGGGAGCTCCTTACAAAACTAAACACACTCTTACCGTAAAATCCAACAGTTACACTCCTTGGTATTTACCCAAAGGAGCTGAAAATGTATGTCCACACAAAAACCTGCACACCAATGTTCACAGCAGCTTTATTCGTAACTGCTAAAATCTGGACGCAACCAAGATGTCCTTCAGTAGGTGAACAGACTTAGGAACTCCGGTCCATCCAGACAAGGCAATATTACTCAGAGCTAAAAAGAGATGAGCTGTCAAGCCACAGAAAGACATGGAAGAAGCTTAAGTGCGTATTTACTAAATGAAAGAGGCCACTATACTGCATGACTCCAACTATATGACATTCTGGAAAAGGAAAAACTACGAAGACAGTAAAAAAGGTCAGTGGTTGCCAGGGGCTGAGATGTGGAGAGGAATGAAAAGACAGAGCACAGAGGACTTTTAGGGCAGTGAATATACTCTGTACGATATTCATAACGATGGATACGTGTCATTATACATTCGTCCCAACCCGGAGAATGCACACCACCAAGCGTGGACCGTAATGTAAACTACTTGAGTGATTACGACGTGTCAGTGTAGCTTCTTCGACTGTAACAGATGTATCCTCTGGTGGGGAGGCTGTGCATGTAGGGGTGGGGGGTACAGGAGAAACCTCTGTAGCTTCCCCTCAGTCTTGCTGTGAAACTAAAAGTGATCTAAAAAAATTAAGTTTGAAGAAAAAATTACTTTTTTTTCATGTGCTTAATTCAGGAAGACACAAAGGTGCTCACAAACAATTTCTAAGCAAAGGGGATTCAAGCCACACCTGCCAGGTGCTCCCCGCAGATACGCAGCCTATCCTTTTGGAAGGAGCACGGAAACCGCGGAATATTTCACTTAAGTACAGACAACGGTCACAGACTCTGAAACCCATTTGCTTCATCTGAGAAGGTAAACTAACAGGTGATGTGGCCAGAGAATCTGTAACATGTCTAGGGGACTTCCTGACAACACCCGCCAACATCACGCCAACTAACAAGTCAGTAAAACTTGGTCTGATACATGATACAACGATGCTGTGCCCAGGCTAATCTGGCTTGATCCAGGAGTGTATTTTAAAATAGCTAGTGGGACTTCACTGGTGGCGCAGTGGGTAAGACTCCACGCTCCCAACGCAGGGGTCCAAGTTCGATCCCTGGTCAGGGAACTAGATCCCACGTGTGCCCCGCAACAAAGGAGCTCACGAGCCACAACGAAGACCCGGCACAGCCAACAAATTAAATAACGAAAAGATTTTAAAAAATAAAATAAAATAGCTAGTATAACGTATGATCTACATATCCTTTCAGCCGCCTCCCAAAATACTGCTTCTTTCAAACAAGACTTTAACAAGACTTTTGTGAGACGTACACAAATCCATCTGCCCTGATAGAAGCCTGAGGGCAGGGCTAAGATGCTCCCGTAGAGCTTGGGAGCAAAAACAATGCCCTTGTGAATAAAAAGGCCACGCACCTCAGCTTCAGGGCAGCTGAAGGAGGCGCGGTTAAGACTCACCTCTGACACTCAGGCCGACTCGACTAACGAATGAGCAAGGTTCTCACCCACGTAGCTTGACCTTGAGCGTTTAAGTCAGAAAAACACCCGCGATATGAATAACCAGACATCTTCAGCCAAACTAAAATGCACCTCTAGATTCATGGCTTAATCAACGCTTCTTCCTGTTACACAAACCAAAGATTCAAACACACCCGCTATTTACACAGGTGTGTCCAACTTGTGAAAATTCACGGCACTTTTCTCTGTGGCCTTACCTGTAAACGTTTTATCTGTATCTGTACATACATTACATATGCATGATGGAAATTCACATACATGTATGTGTGTGCATATATATAAAATAATTAACAGAGGTAACGTCAGGTATTGATAGATCCTCAAATAATGAAAAGAGGTGACATTTCAAGGAATTGCTATTTGCAACCATCTAACGGCTGGGAAACATCTTCTAGACAATAATTTAGTTCCAGCAGCAACTGCTGATGAATCATCAAATACAGGGAAAGGCTTCCCTCCACTAGATTTCATCTTCTCATTAACTGAATTTTCATAAAGATTTGCTTGGATTTTAATGTGGTATATACTTTTACTTTTAGAAACACACCGACATTTTTTTAAAAAGAAAGAAAGAAAGAGAATTGGAAGGTGAAAGGCTACCAGGACACTTATGCCTGGAGGTGCTGGAGCAGTTTCAGGTGTTTCACACACTTGTTACATCTTACTACCTACAACTGCCTCCTATGAAAAATAATGGTTTTGTCGTCAGCCAAGTGAAACAACCCACAGTGTCATTTTATGAACAAAACTACCTGGTGTAAATGGTTCTAACGTTACCTGAAGCAGCCTGAAAGAGATGGGTAAGTCAGCGCCACCTAAATTAACCAGGAGTCTTTTCTGTATCATCTGGTACAATCACAGAAGAATTCTATCAAGAGAAAGACTACAGCCTAAGACAGAGTAAAAGCATTCAGATCGATGCACCTGTCGAGACTTCTTAGGTGGACCCTTTACCGGTACAGCTATAAGGGAACGGGAAACATCCATAAGCAGTTACCCCACACAGCAGGAAGAGCAACCTCAATGAGATACAAAAACCCACCCACCTTCACGCCCAGTTCACTCACCCACACCCACCCTGACGCTTAAGGGATCAGCGTGAGGCACCTACGAAAGCAGAGTCTAAAGTCTTCTGTCTACTTACAGGCAAAAGGCATCGAGGCGACGGCGAAATGCAGACGCAGTGAAGCAGCTCCTCTCCACCAGAACGCAGCATTCTTTGCATTCACAGCTTAAAGCTCTCACAGATCTTCATTCCCAGCCCCGCGCAGATAACCGAAGCCATAGAGATACAGATCTCAGAACTCCGGTGAGAAAGCACTGCGTCTAGGGTCACCAAGCCTCCCTAACTCTGCCCCATACTCGTCCACAATCAAAAGCAACAACATCAACACCATGGAAGCAAAGTAATACAGTTACATAAAATACGCCAATTTTCTAGTGGCCTCTCAACGGACCAGAACTCTTCGGCTCTACAACCAGTAATAAACCCGGTTTACAGCACCAGCACAGCCACGCATCGCACCCAGTGTGCTCGGGCAGGGTCCACGCCACACAGACCCAGGGGCCACTGCTCTGCCCCAGAGCCTGCCTGGACAACCCCGTCCCTGCTTCCTGCTACCGAAAGGGAAAGAGACCTGCCTTCCTGTAAAGCTCAACCATCTTGCTCACCACGCCCTGCCAGTTTCTGCACACCTTCAAATCCTACACCTGAATCATCAGCAAACACAGCAACCCTCGCTATTTGCCTTTGGAATCATGTTCCATTGTGCTTTGCTCAATTTTTAGGTAGTTTATCTTTAGACGTTAAAGTCCCAAGAGGAAAACTAGATATTCTTCTTCTTTGCATCTGCCCAGAGCTTAACACTGTAACTTTTAAATGACAGGTACTCAACAAATCTCTGCGAAACAGTCAGCCAAAATCGTTAAGTTCCATACCTAAAAGGTGTCGTTGAACCTGAAAACGCTGCCACTAAAGAGTAACGAGTTTGGCTGCAACTGTCACCTGTAAGCGGAATCTCTAGTCCTTCCCCCGGCCTCCCCCCCGTCCAGGATCCAGCGTGTGACCAAGGGCCGCCCCCGCTTCACGCGCAGAGGCCCCCTCCGACTCAACACGTTTAAAACTGAACGTCTTTCCGCTACTTCCCAAACCTGCCCTGACCCCCGCACCCTGGCATCCACACAGATGCCCACGCCAGACCCTCAGAGTGGCTCCCTGCCCTCCTACGTCGAGCCCATCACCGCGTGCCATCGCCTTCCTGATGTCTCTGGGCTCAGCCCACTTCCCGCCCTGCGCCGCTGCAACCGGCCTCACTGTGGACCTACAGCTGCCCCCGCGCAACGCACTGGCTCCGGGCGACTAAGGGGCCATCGTTAAAAGGTATGTGCGCGCGCACGTACACACCCACGCACATCTGTCCTAAAAACTCATCAGCTCCCTCCCTACCTGAAAACTGGCTCTTAGAATCTAATCTAAAAATCCAGAATGTGGCTTGAGAAGACCGTGGACAACGTCGCCCCTCGTCCCTACCTCACCAGCTCGCCTGGGACCGCGCGCCCCTTCACGTTCAGAGCCCCAGTCTCGGATAAACAGCAGGGTCCTACGGTAGAGCACAGGGAACTGTACTCAGTATCCTGTGATAAACGGTACTGGAAAACAATATGAAAAAGAATGTGTGCGAATATATATATGTGTGTGTGTGTGTGTAACCGGGTCACTTTGCTCTACAGCAGAAAGTAACACAACACTGTAAATCAACTAGACTTCCATAAAAAAGATTTAGAAAAAAACAAAACAGAACTCCAGTCTTAAGCACTTCTAGTCCACACCACGCCAAGCTCTGTCTCAGCTCCCCTTTCCCACGTACGCTGTCCCCTCTGCCCGAAACACTGTTCCAGGTCCCGCAGGCGGCCGCGCTCAGCCTCTGTTCAACCACCACTTCCACAGGGTGAGCCCTGGACTAGTTCCGCTTCCTCTGCTCCAGCTACGACCTGTACCTCCTGTGCCCTGCGAAGCTCACTTTCCTCCCAGCTCGTGTGTGACGGCAGCCTTCCCTTCAAACGAGCAGAAGCCCTGTCCATCGTACACGCCACCCTACTCGTGCAGCACAGCTCTGCTGAGCCCACACATATCAACACTCACTCACGTGCGAAGCGGTCCTGCCAAAAGGCGTGCCGCGGTTTTTACCCCGCGCATGACTGTTACCAAGTAGCGTGCGTCATGAAGACGTTATTAAGCACTCAGCAACGGTTAGGCTCCAGAGTAGCTCAGAACAGGGGCCCAGCCCAGAGGGGACTCACAACTGAGGCAGGGAAACAGCTTCTACATAAAGGTACTCAACCCACAAGAGGATGCTGTATACAGAGAAACAAACTAATCCACCGCTGTAAGTTAGTGTTGGAAAAAACAGGAAAATAAAAACAAAAGAGGGTCTTTGAGTTCGATGATTAAAGGATGGACAGAATACAAACAAACAAAAAGACATTACAGGTGGAAAACTCTGAGGCAGCCAATCCTGCGGGTGTATGTACTTACAGATCCCAGGTTTACACGCATGCAAAGGTCTGATCGGAAGGAAAGGGGTTAAAGTTCAACGAGACGATCACACAACCAGTTCATAGTTCTAGAAGGTTAAAGCTGAATAGAGAGTAGCACAATACGAAAAACAACGAAATCTGGGTAAAGGGATTAAAAACCTGATCTGATTAGGAATAAGTGCCCGAACGTTGGACCGTGCCAGCTATTGTACTTCCAAGTGTGTTCTCTGACTTCAAGCCCTTGACAGCCCTCTACCCTAAACACTTGTTACTGCCTCAATTTACACATGAGGAAACTGAGCCTCAGAATACTGACAACATATTCAAGGTCATGTAGTTGGTAAGTGACAGAACTGGGGCTTGATTATAGCAACTTCAGAGCCCTTAAGGGTCCATGAGGGAGAAGTCCTCTGTGAAAACAGTGTAATGTGGGCAGTGTTTTTAAATCTGATAACTGGGTACAGGCGACACCGAAGGCTGCATGCTCAGCAAAGCAGCAGCTGCAGTGAGCTAAGTCAGAGGTGAGCAGACTTGAACCAGAAGGACGGCAATGCCATCAGAACACAGGAGATCAGTGCAGCAGAATGTCGGGGGGTGAGGGGAAAGCAGATCTAAAACTGAAAAATGAAGAGACGCTGGAATTCAAAGATGACTCCACAGTTCCTAATCTTAGATAGGAAAAGGATAGTGACGCCATGAACAGGAACTGGGTACGTTTAAAAGTGGACCTGTTTTTCCACTTTGGGCTTTGCCTGAGGTCAAGAGGAGCGATTCACGTGCAACGTCCACCAGACAGTGGGGACAGTGACATCGGAGCTTGCTGAGAAGAACAGGCGAGATTCACATTATAAGTACTAATGTTATATTTAGGTATACTTCTTAAATCAAAGGAGACATGTTCTAATATTTAAAAAACTAACAACTGTTAGCCAAAAAAACGGAAGCAACATTTAATAACACACTTCCCCACACAATCCCACCTTCCCTAAGCGGCCCTAGCAACAGCGGTTCTACATGTGTCAGCTCAAGACAAAAACTCCCAGCCACCCACTCATCCCCTACCAACGATTCCACACCCAATGCAGTATCTTTGCAGCATCTTTTTGAAACAGAATATTGAGACCATCTGCTGAAGTACATGTGGAAATTTTAGCCACAAATTAGGCTTTCAACTTACTAATGGTAGCAATTTTTTAAAATTCTAATCAATTTAAGGCATTACAAACAAATAAGGATTTCTATTAAACAGCAGGGAACCAATGACGGATTTCCATTAGCAATTTTAGGTACAAACAGAAGACATCTGCAGACAATACAAAAAATTAGAATGGAAAATGTCATCTGATCTCCGTGTCTCCACGGCTAGCTACTCGCACAACAGACAATTTTTTAAAAACAAGTAACAGAACAAAACATGCAGTGTATCTTTTCTGCTGCTGATCATTTTAACACCGGATATGCCCTTAAAAGGATAGAAACATCCATATGAAAAAGCACATTTAGAAAAAGATGGAAGGATACAAATTCATATTAGCAATTGCTTGTGGGGAAGAAAAGGCAAGAGAACTGAGAAAAGGGCAACAAATTATGCTTCAACTTTATCTACACTGTTTCCTTTCTTTCATTTAAAAAAAAATCTGAAACAAATATGCCAAAATGTTAACATCTGTTAATCTGGGGTGAAGGTCATATGGTATTCACCCTGGTCTCTTCGCCATGCAGTATTTCTGAAATTTTACCCAAATTATTCCAAAGGAAAAAAGGATCCAACCTCTCACCTAATGAAAGTACCACACAGAGCATGTCTGACCTGTCTTGCCTGGAGGACCCCAGCTCCACTGGGTGAAACTCACTTCACCAAGCAGCCAGCTTCTTTTGGGGATGTATTTATTGAAACGCAAGGGCCTAATTAGCAGGTCTGAACCCTGGGCTCGGTCCCCTGAAAGTCCTCTATCTGGTGGGCCTTAATCACGGGTGAGTCCTCAGGGGCGACAGCTAGGAAAGAGCACTTGGCCTCCGTGTCTCCTAGGGGAGCTGAGAGGAAGATTCCAGAAGGAAGAAGAGGCTGCTGGAGACAACTCTGGATAAATGCCCTCCCCACCCTCCCCCCCCTCCAAGGCCCCGCGAGGTGCCCGGCAGCACAGGGGCAAAACCCCTCTGGAGCAGCACCCTCATTTGCTCACTATGAGACGCACAGCTCGTTCCGGGGGAGAGCCATGCGTTCGCTCCGCCCTCCCTCAACCCAGATGGCAGCAGCGAAGCAAAGAGAGGGCAAAGCCCCGCCCTCAAGGACACGCTGCCTCCTCTCGGTCTCTTAATCTTAAAATGCCCCCCCCCCCCGCCCCCCGCATCAAAGCCAAGGAAATTCAATCCCACCCGCAGCGAAAGGATCCCGTAAGACGATCATGACGTAGGATGCGGTGCGGGTCAGGCCACCTGAATGGACAAAGGCCCGGGAGCCCCAGCTTCCCCGCTGCGCCCTGAACACAACAGGGGCTGGAACGGCTGCGTCCAGGTCAGCAGGGATTCCAGACAACAAGGAACAGATGAACTCGCGCATCTTACATTCCCCCCGCTTTTTTTTTTTTTTAACCAACAAGAGATTCAGTTTATCCACTGCCAAGATCCCTTAAACTAAGAGAACAAAAATACATCAAAAGGAAATACTACTGTGCACCCACTCAACACTTCTGAGTTTTAGGAAGACTAAGACATAAAGAAGCAACACAGTGATGCTGCAGCTCACATCTCCGGGGGCGAAATTCCTTTTAACAGGGTCTAGGCATAAAGGAGACCGGCGGGGTTTCTAGTGCTCTGGACTCTAGAGTAATAACAGCAACAGAGCAATGAAGCTTCTTAGACTCTGGACCTCTAAAGGCAGGCCAGGGCCCAGCCAAGACGGGGGTGAGGACTGAGGCCTGAGCATCTCCGACCCGGGAGCCCTGCACACAGCAACGTCACGACTGTCCGTGACAGACGCTGGGCACTTGCAGCAAAGCCAGGATGTCAGCAAGGACAACACAGAGGACGACGCACGTCCCGGGACACGGCCCTACGTGTGACCAGAGTAGGGGGCGGGTAAGAAAGAATAACACGTGGGCCTGAATACGACAGGCTTTGAAAGTCCCAGGGGGGAGAGCCAAAGGATGGACGGCAGACCGTGCGTGCGCCGCAACACGGAACGTGGAGAGACTGTGAAGGGCGGGGCGAGCTGTCACAGCCACCTGCATGGGAGACCAGGAGGACGAGCTCTCCGAGGCGGAGGCGGCAGCAACGGTGCCACAAGACACCGGGAAGGAAGACGTGACGGCATCTGCGCGCTGACGGACGGCAGAGACGGGAAACCGGCCCCGTAGTGTCTCCAACCACACTGCTAACTAACAAGGCACAGCAACTGCCACTTGTGGACCTTCGCCTGGTGCCAGACGCGACACCAAGGGCTCTCGCCACCCTCGCCTGAGGCAGGCCCTGCCGCCAGGCGGCTTCAGGCAAGAACACGGAGGCTTAGAGTAGATAACGTGCCTTCGTTCATAAGACCAGCAACGAGCAGAGCTGGAATCTGAATCCAAAAGTGTTTAGAATATTATTCAGCCTTAAAGAAGGAAATCCGGCCATTTGACGATGTGGATGAACCTGGAGGATATTGTGCTACGTGAAACAGGCCGGTCACAGGCAGAGACGCTACATGGCACTGCCTCTGTGATCAATCTAAACAGGCAGACTCACAGAGCAAACAGTGGAGCGGTGGTCTCCAGGGGCTGGGGGACGCGGGGACGCAGGAGACAAAGGGTACAAAGTTTCAGTTACGCGAGGTGAAAGTCCCAGAGATTTGCACGGCACAGCGCCTACAGATACAGCGACACACGGTATTCTTAATCTGCTCAGAGGGCAGACCTTAGGTCAAGTACTCTTACCACAAAATAATAATACAGAGAGCGGGAAGAAACTTTTGGAGGCGATGAACAGGTTCATGCCACAGAGTATACCAATGATGTCTCAGATGTACACTCATTAAACTGCAGACGTGGAGTACGCTCAGCTTTTTGTATGTCAGTCATACCTCAACCAAGTGGTCTGCAAAAAAATGTTTCTGTTTCACAGTCTACATCCTTAACCATTAAGATATACGTATACGGCCTTAAGGTTTCAGTGACCAGGGCAATAAGTATCAACTAAACTAGGAAGCGAGTTGGAGAAACAGACTCTCCAGGACACAGGAGGCTGGAGGTGTAGTCACCATCCAGCACGTCAGCCCGGCAGCTTCACGAGGAGGCTTCTGGCCTTAGAGAAGCTAAGCTTAGTTTAAAAAATCATAGAACCTAGCGTTTACGCACATTACCGTAAACGGAAGTACTCGACTGTTCCCGTAGATCTGCTGGAGATGCGATGTAAGCCCTGACGTTGTCGCAGGCAGACGCACGCTTCACTGGGAACCACGGGCCAGAGAAAGGAATTCCAGCTCATGCCGCCTCGGCTCAACCTTCCAGCGAGTTCTGCCCCCTTGGCTGATTAAATAGGGATCTGAGGGGAACCCACAGTGGACATGCAAATGTTCTCTTCCCGCCCGTTTGTAGACGGCCTAACAATGTCACAGTCGGTTTCCGAGGGAAGAGCAGCTGAAATCAGCGCTAACTCTGAGACACTCAAAATCCAGGGGATGCCACAAAGCAACGGCAAACGGACTCCCGCACAAGAGGCTCCGGTGGGCTCAGTGGACCCGAGCTCGCTGGAACCCACACGATGGGCAAAGCCACGCTGTGCGTGTGTGCACGCGTGCGGGAGGTGGGGGGTCTGAAGACAGATATGGACGGAAGCCACTCCCACAACTGAGGGACAGTAGCAAGAAGCAGAGCCAGCAGCAGGAACAGAGAAGAAATGACACCATCTGAGAAGCAGGAGAACTAAGCGCCCCACCCGGCCATCGGCCCACTCAGTCTCCGCCCAAATCCGCGTCCAGCCCAGCCCTGCCGCAGCTGCCCCCCGACTCGCCCCCTCACCAGTGTCCCCCCGCACCGCGTCGGGGCCCTCCGGCCCTCCCGACCTCACCACGCCAACAGGGAGAATTACCCAGGGCCCACATCTGGACAGGGCATCTCCGCAAGGTCCCACAGACTTCCTCTCAAACTGAGGTCTCTTGTGGAGGATGAAGGGTGGGCGTACAAATGACACATCTTCCCGGAACGTCAAGTGACGTTTAACCTATCAGATCCAACATAAACTTCAGAACGATTTTATGCTTGTGGTGGGCTACTCTCTGAAGAGCCCTCAGACTTCTCCCGGGCCAACTTCTGTCCCTGAGGGGTGCGCTTTGGTGCAAAGTGTTAGACTTGCGCTTGTCCAGATTAAGATGAGAAGCCAGAGAAAGAAAGACTGAAGATGTTGTATAAGGAGAGAAAAACGCCGGTGCGAGCTCAGATCATACAATGCTCTCACACTCTGTGGTCTCTGGGGTTTGGAACAACGGGTGACGTGGGTCTGAAGCCAAGCTTTTACCACTTCCTCGTCATATGACTCGGGGCAAATTGTTTAACTTCTCCACTACTTGGTCTTTTCCCATTTGCAAAATAAAAATGACAATAACTTAAAGGGCTGCTGTAAGAATTCGGCATGAATATCTAAGGAGAGCTGGCTCAGCACAGTGCCTGGCTTTCAGCAAGGGACCGATAAACGGCGGTGATTGTTTGTAAACTCCAAGCCCGTCCCGGCTGGCTAAAGCATTCCAAAGCTTTTGCTAAGTCCACAATTATTCTCAGACAGGAAACTGTCTATTCTGATAAGCAGTCCCGCCTTACCAGTCACAGTCTGTCCCTGACGGATACTGTAGGCTCCGTATGCAAGAGAGTAAATTTAATTACCCAGTTCTGGGGTCCTCTGGAGATCAGAACCACGGAGGACACCAGAAGCCCAATCAAAATCACTTCAGTTGTCGTCTACAGAGTGTGAGACACGGCACTGAAGACAAGGTGACAGACCTCAGTCCCGAAACTATGCGCATCAGTAATGAAATAAAGCGCTTTGCTGAGGACACCAACCTGAAACACACACGAGAGGAAGGGTACAGGACGGACTAGTGAATGAAGAACACCCCACTGCTGACCAGGGCGTGAGTCAGTGCCCGGGGGGTTGCACAAACCTCCAAATATTTATATAACCTTTTGTCATCTAGGTACTAAGTAGCGTGCATTCAGCAACCACTCAGATTATGAGAAGGAATGCGGGGAGGAAAGAGCAGCTACGAACCAGCCTGACCTGAAGTAGAAGGACCTGTTCCAAGCCACAGTCGGCACCCGCAGGAATCTGGGTGAAAGTCTGCAGGCTAGGACTGGAGGCACCTGCCTCTCCTTTTTCTCTCACCCGAATCCAACAGATACTCCAGTTCCATTTAACCTGCTCCTCAGATAATGTTTCACCTACTGCTTTGGTTTTTCCAAAGAAAACTTTATCTTCTATCATCCATTTCTCAGCATTATAAATTTTTAAGGGGGAAATACTGTAACCCACAGAATGCCAGGGACAAATTGATATAAACTGTCAGCTTGTCACCTATTTTGTTGCACCATCAGCGCCTTCAAGGCAGGATGCCTTATACACTTTCAAATCTGCTCTCAGAACACGATGTTAAGATATGTAAAAGGATAATTACGTGCGATAACTACATTATTCTAGAGGCAAAAAAATCTTGGTTTAACTCAAAAAAATTCCAGTTCCTTTAATAGCACCAAGATGTGTCTACTATTATATTTTATTTCAAATGAGTTAATCTACTTTAAGAATACAACAAAAGGACTTTTCTGTTAATAGTTTCCTTTGGATTCACTTACGTCTACAAACCAGTGCAATTTAGCTTGGTGTTTCAAAGAAAAATGACAGACCAATTTCTTCAACCTGAACATACTTGAAAACTAATTTTTTCTAATCGAACATTTAAGCTGCCTTTTCTCTACTAACTACATCTCAAATAATATACTTTCTCTTTATTAAGATATCCTGATAAATTAAAAAGACAGAATTTAAATATCACGATTTTGCAAACCCCTAATAAAAGAATGGATCTAGGCAATGATTATCAATGACCGTGAACATCACAGAGAGACAACCAACACTGCCGGAATCCAGCTACCAGTACACTCAACCACCTATGAAGCAATTTTGCCGAAAAAATAGAAACTGAACCAAATCAAGATCAGATTAGCATTTACAGGAAATAAAAGAACAGAAGAACAGGTTAAACCACACATTAGATCGAGAGCATCACAACAGGTTACTACCTGTTATAATTCTTAATTATGATGTTACCGAGCAAATACTTTTTGATACACGCACAGGACATTTCTTCCAGGTCTCTTTGTGATTATCTCCATCTAAAAAGATGAGAAAAGTCAACAAGTAACAGCGTGCCTGTGGATGTGTTTACTGCATTAAGACAGCAAAATGCACACCTTCACGTCCGTCTGGAGCTGCTGATCTCAGACGTACTTGCTTCCCTAGCGTTACTAAACTTTCTTTCACTGGAAAAGTAGAGCCGAGCTGAGCCGAGACGTGGCAAGGCCCTGCTTCTGAGAAGATCGCTTTAGGAGTGAGGAGGCAAAGAAGCTGGGTCTGGTTCAGCCCCGTCAGGGAGACGTCAGAATGAGGGGCTGGCCCCCGGCTGCGCTGGAGGAGATGCCAGGTGCCAGCTCTTTGCTCTCAGGGTCCAGGAAACCCGGGGACTTCTCAAGAACCTTTCAGGACGTAAAAACTCTTTGTGTAACAGCACTGAGAGGTTGTGCTTTTCACTACACTGACATTTGCACTGATGATATTCAAGCCAGGACGTGTAAAATCGCTGGCACCTTAGCACAAAGCAGGGCAGGGGCACCAACTGTGCAGGTCAACACTGCAGTCCTCACCAAGAGGAACTCAGCGGGGAAAAAGCACCAGTTTCACCTAAGAATATCCTTGAAGAAACGGTGAAAACTAACAACTGGGTGAAATCTTGACCCGTGAGTGCATGTCTTTTTAATATTCTGTGTGACGAAATAAGAAGTGCAGAGAAGAACCTGAGCTGTCCACTGGAGAATGACGGTCACCTCGAGGAAGAGAAATTGTGCCAGCTGCTCTATGTGTAAGCCGAACTAGCAACTTTTTCTATTCCTCGTGGAGTAGTAGTATTCTTATATAAATAACTGGAAGACAAAGCTGCGTATCTGGTGAACATCTTCTCAAACTGAACCCAGTGAGCCAGACGCGTCAAGGAAAACACCTGAAGTGTTTGTTGCCAACAATAAAATTCAAGCTTTCAAGCAGAAATTCAGTTTTTGGAAAAATTATACCTGCCGCCAGGAACTTTCACGAAAGCTTTCTCAGTACTCACAGATTCTTCTGATGGGCTCACTGCTGATCCTACAAATGGTTGTTTTGTTTTTTTTTTTCAAATGGTATCATAACACATGCCAATATTTGGCAGATTTATGTAACTCCATGAATGAACATTTCCTCAATCATGTATGGGTAAAAAGATTCAAAGTACAAGAAAGACCGATAGATTTAAATGTAACAGAGCGAGAAAGCTTTATTGATTGGGGTTCAGCTTCTACTCTGCAACTCAACTTTAAGACTACCACTTAACAGAGTTTTACTGTAGGATCAAAGAATGACTACCAAAAAAAATACGAAAATACTCCTCTCTTTTCCAACTGCAGGTCTGTAGAAGGTGGGATTATCTTCACATATTTCAGCCAAACAATAAATCACAACACACTGAATACAGAAACAGTTACTAAGCCAGACATTAAAAAGAGCTGCAAAAATGTAAAACAATGTCACACTTCTCAATTATTTTAATAAAGTTATTTTTCATAAAGAAGTTATTTATGTTAACATATAATGGGGTTATTATTTTTTAATGAATTTATAAATAAATTTTCCTGCTTGAAGTTCTAACCCAGTAAATATTAATAGATACAACCCACACAGACGAAACATCCTTAATAATTTTTAAGAGTGTGAAGTGGTACTGTGACCAAAGGTTAGAAAACAACAGCTGCGAGAACTGGAGTCTAGGTCATGCTTCTTCAAAGCTCTCAGACATGACTTTGATTTCTCCTTCAAACAAAGATGGGAGCCCAGCACGAGCCGGGTGACAGGGAACCCAAACTACTCCCCAGTTACAAGTCAGGATCAGGAAAATGCGGAGGCGGACGGCCCCTGGGGTCCTGCACTGTTCTGTTTCTTCACCTGAATGCTGCTTACATAAGTGTGTTTGCTCTGTGAAAATTCAGGGAGCCGCACACTTAGGACAGATGCATCATATATGTCTAGGTATATGGTGTAGGCATTTTTCTAGGTATATCTTACACTTGAATAAAGTTTTTAAAATTCACGGTATAAGATGCATAACGACTTCTGCTTTGTTCTTCCAAACCCACGACGGCGTTCAGCTAACCAGAGTCATCGTATACAACTTACCTTGGAAAAGCCTGATGAAAATAATTCAAATATTTAATTTAAAAACCTCAGTACAGACAACTGTAACTTTTCAGGGTTAAGAGCTAAATACCATCAGGTCAGTTTCCTTACAAAGATCAGGAAGAGCGTTCTCTGCTTTTACCTCTCCAGCTTTTCGAACGACAGTGAAGTCACAACAAATTTTACAAAAATGAAATCAAATACAATTTATAAAAATGAAATCTCCCAATTAGAGGCAAAACTAAGAACGAATTCCCTTTAGGGTATTAAAGTGATCAAGCAGCCACTATCTCTGCTCATCTTCAACGCATCGGCGCAAGTCTAGACAAATACAGTGAGGCAAGAACACACAGAGAGCGCGAACTGGAAGGAAATGACACATGAACATTATGTAAAGATGAAATCATCCTCTTCATGGAACACCCAGAAGAAAAGCCAGCCATTAAAATACCACAGATTGCTCCCCCTGCAAAACAATTAAATACAGATAAATATGTCAGTGCCAGTTCACAGAAAGGGAAACCCACACACTTAATAAGCATCTGATAAGATACTTAACTGCACTAGTAACCAGAGAATCGCAAATAAGAACAGTAACATATGTGCCCAGACGCTCCATCTGGGGCATCAGGTTAGAAAAAAATTATAAGGTCAGGAATTATCAAGTACCAGCAAGAATGTGGGGAGCGTAACCGAGCACAGCCAGCCCAGCGAGCATGTGGGGAGCGTGACCGAGCACAGCCAGCCCAGCGAGCATGTGGGGAGCGTGACCGAGCACAGCCAGCCCAGCAAGGATGTGGGGAGCGTGACCGAGCACAGCCAGCCCAGCAAGGATGTGGGGAGCATAACCGAGCACAGCCAGCCCAGCCAATAACCGGGCAGGACTCAAGGAAATGACATCTATGCCTGAGAGAGGGGGCTGTGAGGAGAAAAGGGGGAAACGCAATAAAGTAACACGAGAGGCTCCGCGTGGACCGGTAGTGAGAGAGGACCACTAACTCGGGTCTGCACACCCGATCTGGGAGAGGGGTCCCCATCTCACACGCCCCTTCACTGAACCGGCAGGTCCCTGTTCACCAGGCACTGCGCCCGTGCTGGGGACACAGTAGGGAAGATTAGGTCCCTGCCCTCGGAGTTGACGTTCCAGTGAAGGAAACAATAAAGAGGAAACAGATAAAGCTACGGTTACGCGTGTGATAACTGCTACAGTGGAAATAAAATGCGTGATTGTGACAGGAAGTGACGGGAAGGGAGGGGCTCCTATCCAGGGCATCGCCAGAGAGAAGAAAGCTCTCAGAGATCCGTGGGAAGAAAGGGAACCAGGCATCCCGCAAGCTTCGGAAAGATCTCCAGGAACTGCATCGAGGGCATCAAGTTCAGTCACCACTCTCCAGGGGAGACTGCAGATGTCCTGAAGAACATCCAGGTGCTGCCTTGTAACTGAACCCCAAGGAACCACCTTTAAGACTCCTGTTCCATAAAGTATGGACCACAGTGATTACAGCTAGCGTCCAATATATTCTGACCAAAGAGTTCAAGCTTTTTAGAGGGGGAAAAAGACACCAGCGACGTAAATGTTCTATGTCTCTGAAAAGGTTTCTGGAAAATTATTAGGATCCACAAACTTTCCCTTCATTCATTAAACAGAAGTTGAGTACTCATATATCCTTCCCATAGCACACGGCAGCGAAATGAGGATAAAGACAGAAGTTTCTGTCCTTAAAGAACAAACCTCAACTCCACAAGGTTCAGGATTCTAGTTATTTCATTCACTAGTTGACTTTTATGATTAAAAGCCAGCATTGATTGCATGCTTGCAACCCTCCAGGCAACGTCCGGTTGACTTTTATGATTAAAAGCCAGCATTGATTGCATGCTTGCAACCCTCCAGGCAACGTCCTACGAGTTTTTATACACATTTGAGGTCACGTAATACTCCCAACAACATACTACTACATTATTTCCACTTTAGAAATGAAAAACCAGAGGTAAGAAAGTTGCCTGATGTCAAAGAAGGAAGAACAGGCAGAGCAGGGATTCAAAGCCTGTGGTTCTTAGCCACATTTCTATTCCCCCCTGGAATCCTGTCAGTGGTTTTCCCCGGACCAGAAGCACCACCGACCGTCACCCTGGAACTTCTTAGCAATGCATACTCTCAGGGCCCATCCCCAGACCGGAGGAACCAAACTGTGGGAGTGAACCAGCCACCTGAATTTTAACAAGCCCTCCCGGGGATTCTGAGGAATGATAAAGTTTGACAACCTCAGCCTCAAGTTTTCATACTCAGCTGTATGTATGTTAAAGGTGAAATGACTACCATTTTGAAAATTCCAAAATGCGAAGTTGTGACCCTATTTTTAAAAGATCTAAATGATATTAATTCATTTCCTCGTTACCCACAGCACAGCACCTCCTCCCCACTGGACTCTGTACCCTGATTAGACCGTCTAAAAAACAGTCAACTCTGATGGGCCTTCCTGGGAACTGAGCTACATTCCAAACATGAAAGGGAGCACAGAGGTCCAAACAGAATCTTCACAATTTGAATCCCAAGCCATATTAGGAAGAGGAAAAAAAACTATTTTGATTATCAGCTACAGAAGCTTGGCAAATCTGGGTCCACGGCTCCACAATCCTTTTCATCCTTAGCTCCACTCCAAACTTTACAACCTCATTTCCACAAACTTCCAAGCACCAAAAAAAGAAGTTTACAACCCTCAGAAATGTTTGATTCTCATGATTCACATTGCTGTAAGTACACATAAAGAGACACTGTCTTGCAAAGAGCAAGTTTTTAATCACAAGTAAAGCTAATCAGAGGCTTTTACTGTACAGGCTACAGCAGTACGTCCTAAAGGTTTCCCTGCCCCTTAGCTGGACCAGCCCTCTAGGGCACCCTGCCTGACCCTTCTCTTCTCAAAGAAGTATTTAGACCAGTGCCTTCTTTTGTCCCCAAATCAACTGCCCAATACGAACACCCCAGCTCCATGCGTATTCAAGGTTTCCTATTTCTAATAACGCCTTTTTCCAAAGGGAATGGAAGACCGGGTATCAGAGGTAAGTATGTTCAAGCACCTACCATAATTCGAGAACCTAACACATCCAAGTAACTCTCTTAAGCCATTCACTTGCAAACACAAGTCATTCATTTTACCAAGTTCAGGATTCTACGTATTTTACATAAATTCGAAGCCAGCAGCATTAAGCAGCCCGAGCCTGGACCACGGGACGTCTGTAAAGCTGACTCAGTGCTCCCTGACTGGGGGAAGCCCACACTCAGGCAGTGTGTGCATCCGCCAGCTGCTTACACCGCCCACCGCCCGGCCACGCTCCCCCAAGGGCGGGCAGCCCCGCCAGGAGCTTCCTTCCTGGAAGGAGCAGCACCTACGTATTTTCCCCTCCCAAACCACCATCAGCTCCCCTGAGGACCAGAGCTGGTTCCAAGAAGCAAACTACCAAAGCTCTCCTGCCCACACAAAGCTCAGCGGAACTGGATCATACAGACACACACCAACCGCCCACAGACCTTCTCACCTGAGTGCTTGCGCTGCCCTTTAAAAGTCCAGTGTTTTCCACAAAACATCTCACAACATGCAGTCACCCTGACTAGTCCTTACTCTGCACTAACCCTGCCATTTCTAACCCTAAAACGGCAAGCATTTTACCAAAGCTGCGTCTGTGTTTTCTCATCTCCTTTCTGTAACCATCAGTGACAAGCAATTTAACCAGTAACCAGGCCAGTAACAAGCGAGCTCCCGCCACCCAAGGGAGAAAGAAAGCTCCCCGCTCTTTCCTAAGTGAAGCTGACAATCATGCTTTCCCATAAGAACAGAAGGATTTACGAAGTGAGCCTTCAAGGAATAAAAACTGTTTTACACGCCTGGAAAAAAAGATGTTTACGTATTCGTTCAGAGCAGGTATCAAATAATCTTGCTACATACAGCCACTTCGTCCTACCTCTTCGTTTAAAGAATCAGGAATCTAAGAAGGCAAAGCATAAAAGCACGCTCAAACAGCTCACCAGAGTTCACGTAAGATTTCAACAAAACACAAACCAGTTCCAGGGTACATAAATAAGGACCCATAAATTCACACTCTGTTCTAGGTTCTGTTGTTTCTAAAATGACTAACAACTTCCCTCACTTTAAATTAAGCTGCCACGTCCTTCCAAATGATCTCATTTAATAAAACTGACTTAAATCACTGATTGCAATTCTGTTTGAAGTTCAGTGATGACAGCTGCAGCACATTTGTATCTTTGTCAGTGAAATGCTTTTAATAAAAACAAAAAAAACCTGACTGAAATCTCCAGTAAACAGCACCCAGTGCACCATCTAGTGGAAGCTGTGTAACGTCGTAATTAAATCTTTTTCGAAGGGTAGAAACCCTGACAATTACACGGGGGCTACAGGCCCTACAGCTAAGAATACAGGGAAACACCCTACAAGCGGCCGAAATCTCCTCCCAACTCCCCACACTGCAAGAGGCGCTCATCGGAAGAGAGCTCACTTTCTGTACAAATTAGCAGATGATAAAGGTTTCTTTATGGAATGTTCTGCTTGGGCGCTAGAAATTTTAATTTGACCAGAGGAGTAAAAATTAAGTAAAGACATTAATGCAAAAACAAATGAGTAAACAGAATCAGAGCCGAACGGACAAGCCCTATGTAAGGGATGCCTTACATGACAAATAAGTTACGTCAAAATGTACATGTTCCACCCAGCAGAGCACCTGCCATGAAAACAAGATGTCGCTTCATGACTAACAGCTCCATTCAGTAATAAATAAGACATTTCTATGTTCCTGATGACTAATAAATTTAACATAACCTAACAACTCCCTGGGTTCCCCAAGCCTTGACATCATTCAAGGGGACCCTCTCAACTACCCATTTAACCCCACTTGCCATTAACCCCCAAAATCCCTTGAGTTACTCTCATCAAGGAAGAGATGATTTTTACATGTTCGACACTTCTAAATTTATAGTAAAAACTTCCTGAAACAAAATCATAACCAAAATGTGTTATGCTTCAGTTTTACTTACGTTATGAATATTAACTAGTTCAATTCAGAAAGCAGTGCTCAAGTCCAATGCTAAGCCAGAGACGCAAACAAAGAAGATAAGGTTTTCTAACGTGGAAAACCTCCCGTACTGGACCGTGCATTAAACCCATAACAGGTATATAATAGCAGAAGTCTACAGACCTGGGGCAGAATTCCCTTCATCTCTAGGGCTCTGAGCTTACATACCTGCAAAATGGGCCTGAGGTGCACTACCTGCTTCTGGAGAGTAAGAGGATACCAATATTGATGCAGTGCAGTGAGCTTTTCAATTAAAAGACCTAAATGCAGTGCACCTGGAAGGGAGGACCTGCTCCAAGAGTCTGCCATTTCCGCTAAAACTCGTGACCTTCATTTCACTTGTGAACAAATGGTGAATGAGAAAAAGCTGTTACGCAAGTCAAAGAATAGGTAACAGCAATTCAAGGTTTTTCATCACAGGTAAATCACATCACTGTAGTTAACTGCCTAGGACTCGTCTGCAAAGTATGACTGCGTGGGTAGCAGGTGCAGCCCTAAAACCTAAAGCCCGGAGGCTATGTTTAGAAAGGCTTTTTTCTAATTCGAATGCTAATGTTTAGAAAATAAGAAAAAGAAAACGAGTCTCAAGTCTACACCCACCCACGAGGAGAGACAGAGACAAGGTGCCACCCCCAGACTCTTGCACACTAGCTCGGCATCGCCATCCACGTTGCTCCCCTCGTCCCCACCGCACGGCCCGCACTGCAGCCCAGACAAAGGTGAGTCACACTGCTGGGTCTACTTGTCACGGAAGAAAAAACCTCCAATAAGTTCACGTTAAAGGCTGTTTCGAATTTTAAAATAATAATAAGTAAATCATGTTCCTGTCTAAACGCACTGCAAAGCGCCCGTGTCCATGAAGGCTGTAACTCACACCACCTAAGTACAGACACCTTTCCCACTTAAAAAAAAAAAAAAAAAAAACCCCCTTGGCTTATCGTTCCTTATCAGCAGGTCCCCTGCGCCGCGAGCCGGACTGACTCAACTCCGCGTCTCCCCTCCACCTGCAGGGCTCCCCGCCCCCGCGCCCCGCCAGGTGCAGCGGCCGTGCGCTCCCAGCGGAGGCGCCCCGAGGCGGGCGGGAGGCTCCGGGAGACGCGGACCTGCCGGCCGCGGCTGCGGGAGAGCCAGGGAGCCCGCCCGGGCTCGGACGGGCGCTGCAGCCCCGGCGCCCCTTACCTGCTCCGGGCGGCCGTGGCCGCGGGAGGCGCGCTCGGTCCGGCGCAGGCAGCCCCGGCCGAGGTAAGGAGGCTGCTACCGCGGCCGCCGCGAAGGACAATCAGCAGCCTGCGGACTCGGCACCGCCGCGGCGGGCGCAAGACGCACGAGTCCGGGAGCCCGGCCCCCGCTCCAGCCCGCAGCCCCGCGGCGGGGCGGGGCCGAGGCCGGAGGGGAGGGGCGGGGCGGGGCCGCTCCGCCCGCGGGGCGAGAACGCGGTGGACGCTGTGTAAGAGGCGCCTGCTGATTGGCTGCGATAGGGGTGCACGTCTCCGATTTGAAGACAGGCTCGCCAGCAGCGCTCCCTCATTGGTCGGTACGTGAAAACAAAGCAGAGCCCTGATTGGTGGAAGCCCTGTAGCTCCTTTCCCCCTACCCCAATCATCGAAGCTCCGCCTCCGCCCGCTCCGCCCCCGGGTGGCTGCAGAACCAGCTGTTTCGTGTACCAGCTAGCTGCCTTCCTTAAGGGAACCCCGGGTGC
The DNA here is from genome assembly GCF_003676395.1 of Aethalodelphis obliquidens. Classification (NCBI taxonomy): domain Eukaryota; kingdom Metazoa; phylum Chordata; class Mammalia; order Artiodactyla; family Delphinidae; genus Aethalodelphis; species Aethalodelphis obliquidens. Next base: position 26,179,056 of record NW_020837967.1, on the reverse strand, counting down.
CCAGGTTCCTTTGCTAGAAGCGAGCTTCCTTATTCCACCAAGAGTCTTTGATTTCCGTATGAACTTGTTGAATAGCAGCTAATCCTTAACATCGCTTAGATTTAGAGCGACCTTTTGGGTGTTTTTTAAAATGCTGCCTAAGATTCACAGGGAAATTGGCATATGCAAAAAGAAGGTGTGAAATGTTTTCACCCCTGGCGAGATTATGCTGTGTTTTTTTGTTTTGTTTTGTTTTTTTACCTTTCCGTGTTCCATATTGAACGTGTATTACTTGTATAATTAGAAAAAAAAATGTTTAATAGGACATGAATAAGTTACACAGAATGATAAAGGCAAACTTTGAGGATATCCGTGGGAACTAATCCTTCCACAACAGAAGAAAATACAGTAATAAACGCAACACCTGAGGGCCATCAAAAAAAGTACACCCTTCAGCTGTCTTAAAGAACTTTATAAATATGACTGAGCTGTCTTAAAGAACTTTATAAATACTCTTTCCATATAACTACTATTTACCCAACATATAGTGTATAATGAACTGCCCAGTGAGCAGATTCATAGCAAGAAGTGAGAATACAAAATACACAATAAAGCTTTAACCAAAAAATTAGACTACAGAAAGAAATTTAGAAGATAAACTGGAGAACTCAGCTAATGGAGGGAATTTTAAGGAAGAAAGGAACATGACAGCCCTCGGAGATGAGACTTAGATTTTGAAGATTGAAGCAGAGGGAGGAGCGAGTGGAGATGAAGACCTACAGTCATCTGAGCTCTCAGACCACGCCAGCCAGTCTAGAAAGGGGGCGAAGTATATCTCACCTGGGGACCACACTCGCTTAACCCTCTCTAGCTGCTTTCCTCTTCTATTTGTTCTTTTTGTCATTCCCACGAGGTTCTGAAATAGGCTATTTGAAGTGAAGCACTTCACCCAACAGCTCCATAAAACTTATAGTGTTGAGAAAAAATGCAGATCGGCAAAAGTCGAGCGTAAGGAAGGAAAGGAATGTTAAGGTAAACATGAACTTGAAGTGATGTAAGGACAAGAAACCTAATACAAAGAATGAGACAAATCTTTTTTTCTCTCATTTCTGGAGAATAAGGTAAAGCTCTTTGGAGGACAGTAACCTCATTACCTAACAAAGACTTTTTTATAGAACCCTTGTAAGAAATGGAATTCTAAACGCTAGTCTGAAAATATGTGTCCCAGAGTATTCTGAGAAAGAAACTTAGTGTTGAGATCTAGTTATGTTTAAAAGAAGAAGAAGGGGGTGCGGAGGAGGGAGGGATGAGAAGGGCTTAGCACTCCTAGTAAAGTTTATTCCACAATAACACCTAAGATTCTGTCACTAACATTCTTTCTTTGAGATCAAGTAATTTATATCAAAGATTATTCTTTTATTCACTTACTCACCAAACATGTAATCAATACTAATTACCAAGTACTACTAGTTGCTGCCGTGAACTAGGCACTCAGCTAAGTATAGTCTTGAACAAGACAGACTGGAAGCTATTTATCAGTTGGAGAAGACAGATAATGAACCAGTGAACAGATAAATTACAGAAAGGGATCAGGACAAAGAGGGAAACAGTGACCTGAGGGGTGGGGGAGTGACTGTAAATTGGGAAAAGAGAGAGGAATACTCTAAGGAGAAACGCTCTAGGAGAAATGCTAAGATTGGAGGCGCCACCTAAGTGAGAAACCACAGCTCTACACAGCTGCAAGGCTACGACATTCCTGGCAGAGGAAAGAGCAGGGCGAAGGCCCTGAAGGAGGAAGAAAAGCGACGTGTTAGAGGAACAGAGAGAGGGCCAGGTGGCTAGGCTGGTGCGGGAGGGGGGTCCCAGATGGGCAGAGAGGACGGTGGGGCCTGGTAGGCACTGGCGAGAAGTTTGAATTCTATTGCATGGATTCCTGATGTGTTGCTCAATACTTCAAGCGTCAGTGAAAGGTAGGCCTTCCCTCCACTTCCCCAGGTGGGCTGTTTTCTTCCAGAAAGGGGCAAAGGAGATTTCTTTCTCTTAAGTTGCTAATATTGCAATAAGATCATTAACTTTTTAAATGGGCGCTCATTGACTATGTCAGTCTATCAAGCATAGATCTATGAAGAGCGGACTATTTGCCAGGGACAGGCCGGGTGTGAGACACAGACCCGGGTGGGGCTAGAGGCAAACTAGCTCTGCACAGGCGATGGGGGAGCTCAAGGGAGCTCTGAATCAGGAGTCATCCCAGTGACAGGGGACAAGGTTCCAGATCCAGGGGCAACGGCAGATGAACACTGGGCAGCAGGCAGGAGGAAGGGAATCTGATGCGAAGCCTTAGAGACCATGGCACACCAAAAAATCAACTCTCCGCACATCACAAGCTTGCCTCGCATGGGTGGACCCAGAAGGTGGAAACAAAAACCCACTGAGTGACAACATTCCGAAGGCATGGGGGCTGACAAAGTATGAAAATAAGCTGATCGTTGTTTCACATCATCATCTCCTTCATTTCTTCAACAAAAGTCATTAAAATTAGCAGATACCCACTTTTCACTATGACATTCTTTTTTGGATAGCAATGGGTTAAGAGTGTTAATCCTATTCGACCAGAATTAGGACAGAGCTAAAGCCCCTGGGGTAGAGATCTGTGCTGCTCGTTCCCGCCCTTCCCTGTGCTTGCTGGTGCGCTGTTTCTCAGTTGAAGTTACAATTAGCAGATATCCGTAAGGGAAGAGAGACAGTGCCTGCCAATCAGAGGAAAGCCTGGGAAATGTCATAGAATCTCAGCACATCTGACTGATGGCGCGTCAAAAGATACAGCAACTAAGAAATTTTAAAATGCAGTCTTTGCAATGTCTGACACAGTGCTTCAAAGCCACTGAAGAGTAATTCCTCTACCTTAATAATAGAGTTCAAAAATTAATTATAAAGATAGAGGGGTGTCTTATAGAAGCCAAAGATTGGTCTGGCCAAAAATTTCGTTCGGGTGATGTTGTGGGAAAGCCCGAATGAACTTTTTGGCCAGCCCAGTATAAGCAAATTAAGCCAGTCTTCAGGAAGGCTGGGAGCCAGAGATGGAAAAGCCATGAGAAACTCAGCTGAAGTTTTCTCTGTCTTCAGACCTGCCTCTCTCTACACTTCTGCTCTATTCTTCTCCAGAAAACAGCTTTCCAAGCTCCTGTGTCCGTAAGTAAGAGTAAAGCTACCCCAGACACACACACACACACACACACACACACACACACACACACGACTGAATCAACTCCCTTGACCCAATCCCAAGTTCTATGGAGAGAAGATATAACTGGCCCAGCTTGGTCTCCCCCTCCCCCTCCATCACCTATGGTGTGGGGAGGATGGAGGTCACTGGCATGGCTGCTAAGTAACATCCCTGTTGATGGGCAGAGATGTCCAGGTGAACAGGCACTGGGTAGAATACCAGAGAGGTCTTCATCGTGTCCCCCAGTCAGTGAGACTCCATTCTCTACTCAGTGACAGTCTTCCCCTGTCCTTTCACACTGACGTAGAGGCCAGCTTTCTTGATATCTCCCTACTCCAGGTGGCTTCCCGACACCAAGTACCCTTGTCTCTTCCAGTTTCAAGTTGCCGTTAGCCTTCTACTAATTCCAAATCCCCCTGTCTGGAGGATACGTCTTGACCTCAGTGTATTTAAGGAACAAAAGCACTTGCCAAGTTGGTGACCTTGCTCTCGGCTCTGATGAGACCAGCGTGTAGGGCAAGCAGAACCTCGGGGCTGGATGGAAGCGGAAGGCGAAACTTTGCCCAGCACTGTCCCTTCAGCATGCCCTCAGAGGGAAGCCTGCCCCTGCCCAGATGAAAACCTGGATGGTCTCATCGCTGTGCTGATGGCTGTTCAGTATTCAAACCCTTTGATCAGTTTAAGCCACGGGATACAGTTTTAATTCAGAAATTTTAATACAAATGCCAACATTTTGGTCAACACTTCGAGCTTCATTGACCTGAACTTGAAACATCCGACTGTGCCTCTCATGACCTAGACAATGCAGTTTTCTCTGGCTGCCACCCCCGTAGTTTCTGGTCCCTGAAGCCCACCTTCCACAGGTGTTCCCACTGGAGAAGACCCCTCCAGGTATTGTGACGTCAGCATCTCCAGCGCAGCTCGCTCCTCTGGCCCTCAGGAAACGCTCATACACGCTTTACGGGCAACAGTGGTGGGCGTGCAGCTGCTCCCAGAGCACACGGGTCCCCCTGCCCTGCCCTCTGTCTCTCTGAACTGCTGCCTCAAGCTGCTACCTGCAGCCTCTCCGCTTTGGATGCCTCGGGTGAAAGTCAGGCATCCAAACCCCGGAGGACACAAATCAAGCTGCCCTGTGGTGCTTCTGACGCCCCCTCTCCTGTGAGATAAACAGGAAGAGCTTGGACACGTGGTTATGTGGGACTCAGCATCGCCTCCCTCAAAAACCTCCATAGGTTCTTCCCTGCACTCTACCGCTGCCCTGTTATCCGACTTTGAGTGAGGGATTCTGAAGAGGCCTCAGAGGGCTGAGCTATTTCCTTTGAGATCTGCTTCTGGCTCTGGTAACTTTCAGCATTTTACATCTATCGTCTCTGGGTGCCTCAGTCAACTTTACAGCTGCATCTTGTCGCACTAGCGCGAGCCTCCGAAAACTGCTTTCTCACCACCAAGGACACAGAGCGATAAAAACTTGTTCTCTAAAACCACAGGCTGCCAGAAACTTAGCTGTTTGAGTGTCAGTGAGAATGGAAGAGTCACTCTTTCCTGGACGATGGGAGCCTGGGTGTCCCTTTGACACAAGGACGCAGCCTTGATTTCCTCAGGTGCAGACCTTCGGATAAGAGATCTGGGGAAACAGCATTCCGTGTTTATCTTAACTTTATGGTTACCAAGGAAATAGGACTCTGAATCCACCTTTCAGCTCATACTTGATGGCAGCAAGAATATTACTAAATGTTAATAAAATATGACTGACGGGCTTGCTCTGCTCTGAGTCCATCACAACACAGTCTCACCTAAATCTGACCTGAACGCCACCCTTCCCACACGCCCTGCGATAGCGCCGCTCTTCCTCAGTCTGGGGAGGTCCTCTCCGGGCTCCCCTGTCACAGGATCAGAAGCCTAACTACGCGAGGCTCCAGGTTTGTCTCTGATGGTGTTTGACTGCTGGGCTTTATCATCAATGACCGATTCTCCCCAGATCAGGTCACTAGCTCCTAGGTCCCCAGGTTCTGTTTTCATGCCTGCATCTCCTTTCACTGCTCCAAGCCCCACACACTCACTGCCACCGTTGCGCATCACCGGTCAGCCCGAATCCTGCGGCTACAATGATATAACACACAAAACACCATAAACATAAGCACCTGCAGATACTCACGTCTGCTTGCTCCAGAAGAAGAGCCAGCGGAGGGTATTACAATTACCTGAAGAGCTTTTGAAAGTTACAGAAGCCCTGAGATACTGATACGATCTCGCCTGCTGTTCTCTCCCCAAATACGCATCCTTGACTAACTCATTCCAGCAGTGACCCTGTTGGTGAGGGGCGAGTACCTGCAGGTATGTTCGGGAGGTCGAGAGACTCTGCTTTGTCCTTCACTAATCCGGGGCCCTTCGTCAAGATTCTAGGTCTATCAATTTGGGGGAAACTTTTTCCTCTGAGCCCAGAGCACCAGCTTGACATTGCTTACGAGTGAAAGGAAAGAAGCTGTCCCCATGGTGACAGGGACTTTGCCGACTTATTCACCAAGTCTGGCACAGGATCGGTGCCCAGTGAACGTTTGCTAACTGAATTAACCTGGAACTCATTTTAAGATGGGAGGGTTTCAATCCACCAGTGGTACCTGAGCAAGAAGCACCCCTCCAAACGACTAGCAGTGACTGTGGTCGATCCGGCAACTTTTCCAGATTGGATTCTGATGCAGTTGGCAACTGACTTTCTCCTCAAGGGCTTCTAGGTGTGAACTGAAAGCTGTCTAATAACGCTTAGCAAGAGGGGTGAGGAGTGACAGCATGATGTGTGGGTGAATGAACCTTGATCACCAATGAACCATGAACACAAGGCTGCACGTGGGCCTCAGCATAGCTGTCACCAAGTGTGTTACAGTAAGACAGTTAAGGACCTCTGGGCTAATGAGACACATTAAAGAGACTGATAATTGCTTAAATGCCGGGGTGCTCACCTGAGGAGCCTCAGCCTGTGTGTGGTCTCAGGTGTGCCTGTAAGACATGCCTATCTGATGGTCACACACACACGCGCACGCGCGCACACACACACACACACACACACACACACACACACACACACACAGTTCCTCGTACTAAATCGAATATGCCTTCATCCTCCCAAGTTTGGAAAGCTGTTAATTTGAAGGAGTTTGGAGTAGTTTTGAAACACTCTTCAGGGACTTCCCTGGTGGTGCAGTGGTGAAGAATCCACCCGTCAGTGCAGGGAACATGGGTTCGAGTCCTGGTCCAGGAAGATCCCACATGCCGCAGAGCAACTAAGCCCACGCGCCTAGAGCCTGTGCTCCGCGACAAGAGAAGCCACTGCAATGAGAAGCCCGCGCACCGCGGCAAAGATAGGTCCTGCGCGCCACAACTAGAGAAAGCCCGCGTGCAGCAACGAAGACCCAGTGCAGCCAAAAAATATATATATATATATTTATAAAAAAGAAGAAGAAAACACTCTTCAATCCATGGCATTTGAGGTGAGCATAAGACAAAAAATTTTTTAATTGCATTTGGCATTTTTGAAAAAGACCAAAACTCTTGTCGCCGTGATTATGAAGTGAGAACAATGACAACGTACCCCAAAAGAGTCCTATCTCTATTCAGCCACACTCATTGTGCAAGAACAGCCCCAAGGTACAAAGAATGCCTTCACTTTGCAACGCTTATGATTGGAATAAGTGTTTTACGTTGAGAAAGAAACGCATTGATAGAAAAGTTGAGAAAAAATAGAGACAGTGAAATGGGTTACTCAGAACTTATATTTAATTAACAGTCATCTTTGTACTTACCTTGTTGAGCTCACAAGGGAGAGAGTCACAAGCAAAATCACTCTTGTTCTACTTTTGTTCCCCAGAGCCTACGATCCACCATCCTTCGTTAACTAGTGCTGACCTGGAAATGAGAAGCTTCCTCATCAAGCCACTTGGAAACTGAGTGACTCCTTCTTGCACACAGAAGATTAAGAAATGCGTAAGGAGGAGCCATTGCGGAATGGAAAGCCTTGGTGCTGCGGCAGGAGAAACAATCTGCGGGTGTGCACACACAGACGTCGCGCTGCCAACTAAGACGGCGCTTGAGGGGACGGCACTCTTGTTTTGTTGCCTCTATTTTCTTAACTCGTGTAGTTTTCTCATGACTACCCCTTTATCCCCAAATTCCCTCTCCCTGGTAAATGAGCAGGAAACAAAGGAACTTAATAGATAAGTCTCTGAGATCTGAGTTTAAATTCTAAGATTAAAAAAACAGAAACCATGTAAGCAAAAAAAGATAGAGAGAGACACACTAAATAATAATAAATTTGAGATTACAGACCTGACTGATACCACCTCAGGCAGGTGATCAAGGCCAATGTCAAGAGTGATGACAAGTCATGTTGACAGTGTGTGTGGTCTTCCTTCCCAGAACCCCGAACCCCCGTCTAAGCATGGGAGAAACAGCAGACAAATCCTAACAGAGGAGCACATGCTACAAAATAGTTAACCAGTACTACTCAAAACTGTCAAGGTCCTCAAAAACAAGACAGGTCCGAGCCCGTCACAGCCAGGAGCAGGTTAAGGAAACGTAACAAGTAAACGTAATATGGTAGCTTAGATGGGATCCTGGAAGAGACAAGCAACGCCGTGTAAAACTAAGGAAAGCTGAATAAAGTATGGGCTTTGGTTAATCACAATGTATCAATATTGGTTCATTAATTGTGATGAACGTGCTAGGTTCCTAAAAGGGAAAACTAGGTGTGTGGTATATGTGAACTCTCTGTACTATCTTTGTTATTTTTCAATAAAGGTAAAACTGCTTTAAAAATGAAGTTTACTTTTAAGAGATTATATATATGTTTGCGCACGTGTATATATGTATACACGAAGGATACTGAAGTAGCTCAAGAGCTCGTGGAAGATCTGGACACCCAAGGTTGGGAAGAAGCAGTCAGGTCCGCAGCAGCCCCTCTCAACTGTGGCACTGCATTCAGTGCGACTCAGCTCTGTCATCCCTCAGGCACTGTGTCCCTCGGTCCCACGTTTCAGTCCCCAAAGAGAAGAGCCCATTGCCTGCGCCTGGCTGTCTTCACCCTGCCCAGGTTTTGGTGCTAGAATCATGGCTGCTGTCCCCATGCCTGTGTCCAGGCGACCAGTTCATAAAAGGGGAAGCTGTGACCCAGGCAGGTCCCTTTCTGGAAATACTGAGTCAGATGCTGTAAGTTAAGAAGAGGCTTAGCTGATAAAGTCAATAGCCTAAAACTTCAAGGCCAGATGTCCCAAAACAAAGGACAAAGGAGCATCCTTGTCATTTGCATTTGCCATTTTACATGCTAGAAAAGCTCTTCTGTTGATTACTACATTTTACGAAATCAAGATTCATAAAAACTGATTTCTAAAAGAAATTGGTTTAGCCCCCAAGGACTCACGCCAACTCTCCTGACTTCTAAATACAACTCCTTAACTTTTTAAAAAACTATTTTAAGGAAAGTCTGCAAAGGTTCACGGTGATGGAAACCATGGAAGTTTTGCCACATTGGTGCAGAGGCAGGGAGACCAGTGCAATGGAGACCCCCCTAGGAGAGGCCTGGGATGGTCAACGACTGAAGGGCTGCCGCCCCCCAGCCTCTGCTAGGCCACGTGGCTGGCGCCTTGGCAGAAATTAGGAAAAGACACCACTCTTCAAGATACTTCACTTCCGTTTGCTGGAAATTTGCTGTAATATGCTGCTTTTGGTAGAACAAGACACTTCACTCCCACCTGCCAGGACTAATAAAACTACAAACGTGTGATACCTATGACATAACCACGGTTGCCTGTGTGCTGCCCAAGCTATGTGACCCTATGCTGTCACTCTGGGCGCCACCGCCTGCTACGAGCAAGTGTCATTTATTTAGAGCTTGGCAAGCTTGAGCTCACTTTCATGCCTCCTTGTATATGATTCTCCCAACAGAGTGGGCGTTCCAGCTGTCACAGGTAATCGTTATTTTGTTTACCTTGGATTGAAATAAAGAACGCAGCTCTTGCACTGATCCTGTAATTGCAATGCCTTTAACCGTAACAGTGGGGTAACAGCAGTTGTGGTGCTGAGGTGTTATGATCTTTAAGTGGGAAAACACCTCAAAGCACTGTGCCTGGGACCTCACATGACCTTTAGGTGGGAAAACACCTCAAAGCACTGTGCCTGGGACCTCACAGACCACAAGGTCTCCCTGGATTCCTGGTTCCTTCTTCCCCACATAAAAACATTGCATGGCTCACCAGAGCAGGCTGGGATTCTCTGATGAAAAGCCGTAGGGCTGTTCTCCCGGAAGTGCTCTCAGATACACAGTACTCCATCTCTGTGCGCTGGGACACGGAACGGTGTTTTACCTGCCCAGATCCAGATAAACACCATCAGTAGGCAGTGTGTGTTTGTTTTTCTGCGAAAATTGTACTGCAAGAAGCAGGCTATGACTTCTATTTATTCACTAGAGAACCAACTTCTCCATGTAATGTAATGAAGCTTTAGAAATCCCTTTCAAAGACATTTTCTCCTTGAAAAAGATTTGCTTGCTTCATTTATTTATTCAGAATGAGACTGTGTCTTAAATTAGCTGAATTTTGAGTTATGTTTGGCTACACTGAAGTAAATAAGGACATAAATTCAGAGGGGGTATTTAAATATTGAAAACTCCATTCATAAAAATACACATTTATCCCTACAAATGAACCTTCTGGTGCCCTTCGCTGCCTCCAGAAGGGAAACTGCTCTGCTTAAGGCACTGTGGGGATCATTTGTTTACTTCTTTCAGTCACACCTGGGACTTCTCCATGTAAAGGAATCAGTCAGTATCTCTGGAGGGGAAAAATCTGAGAGATGAACATGAATTGAAGGAAAAGAAATGAGTTGAGGGAGAGAAATGCCTTGGAGGAGGGACTTCCTTTGGGGTCCAGCATGGTTAAACTGTTTGAAGCAGCAACGAGCGATATATGTTTGCAGAAGAATGAGGATACCAGCTGGGATGGAAGATTTCTGTAGGGAAGGGTCGGACAACGATGGGATGACCTAGATTTCCAGGCTGAGAAAGTTGGATCAGGTCTGAAAGCCAGCAGGAATTGCTAAAGCTTTTTAGCTTGTGAGGAAAATGGTATTTAAGGAAAATTAATCTGGTAGGGGAAAAAAGACTGTTTCAAAGTAAAATCATTGAAATTATTTTTTATTTTTTGCAATACTAGTGAGAAAGAGGACCCTTACAATCAGCCTACTTCAAAAAATAGACTATTGAAGTGACCAAATACCTAAGGATAGTGGAGCTGGGCATGCTGAAATGACTGCATATTCTTTTCATACCCTCTTTGCCTTACATGCTCTTAATACTCAGGGTGAGTGCCAAATCTTTGTTTCACAGTTGTTGATGTATAGTTGTATTTTTTTCAGTAATTTAAAATGATTATTTCATTTCTATTCATTTCTTTTCAAATCATCTATTTCCACATGTTCAACTTCTCATGTGTCTTTTGGTGTGTGTGTGTGTGTGTGTTACAGTGGTTTGTTGCAAATGAAGACCCTGGGAAAGGCCCGTGAAGCAGCTTCCCCCCTCACTGTAACCGGAAGTGATCTTGGGAAAACAGGGCTCTCCCTGAGCTCAGCATCCTGGGAGGAAGAGGCCTGCCCTGGGATCCCCTCAGGGCCCAGAGCCCATTGTGAAACACTCTGATCAAGAAGCTTCCTTCCCACAGGGCACCCAGGAAGCTCACCAGTCCCAGATCTATGCCTCACCCGAACTTGGATCTGGAAGGTTTCAAACCTTAATGATGCTGCTAGAAGCCAGAAAGAAGAGCTGGCATTTCACATATGTAAGCAGTTTTCTATCCTGCAAAAGAGAGAGACCAGAATATATCTTTGGGGCAGTCTGTTTTGGAAAACCAGAAAGAGGTTAATTACAGATCTGTAAATAGACACCAAATGAGAAAGACCTTTTCATGCTATTTCTGTGTACATCTAAATTGCTCCCTGTTAAGTAAGAGTAATAGTGAACACCTGTTAAATATCTTACCTGGATTCTGGCATTCAGTCCTCACAGTAAACACCATGGGATATATATTATTATCTCTATTTTACAGATGAGAAAAGTGAGGTTAGTGTGATTATGTTAATTGCCCCCTTTTTTTTTGGTCACACCATATGCAACTTGTGAGATCTTAGTTCCCTGACCAGGGATTGAACCCATGCCCTTGGCAGTGAAACCGTGGCGTCCTAACCACTGGACCACCAGGCAATTCCCAATTGCCCAAATTTAGATGATTAATAATTGGCAGAGCTGGGGATTAAACACGTCTGCCTCATGTCAAAGTCAAAACCCTCAACTGTCATTCTTAACCCTTCGGATTACATTTTCTTTATAGAATTTTTTTAAAGAATTTATTTAGACTGCACTATGTTTGCAAGCCATTACTTGTTTTCATAGATATGTGTGTTTAGCTTTGCAGATACTCCTGGAAGATTAAAAAAACCCTGCTTTTCTGAAAAATTTAGAGAAACACAGGATACATTTTGGGCCACTTCTGGGCCACATGATGAAATGAATCGCACAGCCAAGGAAGGAGCCAATCTTCCAACTCATGTAAGGAGTCCTGTGCTCCGGGACCTGGGACAACCTAGCAGCATTGACCCTGACAAGGAGAAGTAGAGCAGGAGAAAGCCAGTGGAGCCTTGTGTTGACTGACCACATGAAAGTTGGAGTGTATGTAGTCCCTGTCCTGAAGTAGTATTGAGCTAACCCTTAGCTCAGAGGCCTAGACGTTAACGTTTTTACTATGTGTCTAAAGGAAATGCTCGTGACTCAAGAGTAGGGAGAGGGGGAGGCAAGGAGTTTTGTGCAACAAAACTTCGAAAAGTCCTCCCACGCCCACCTCTGACCTCCATTCTCCACAAACACAGCAGGCAGTCCCCAAACCTCTCTCTGTCACTCTCAGCTCTCCCTGGCACCCAGGCCTGCTGGCTCTTGTCTCTCCTTGACGCAGTCTCTCCCCTTTGATGCCTACTCACCATCCTCTCCCGTGGGTGAAACTCCATCCTTGCTGGAGTACATCCCTGCTGTCACTTCTCCATTTTCTCTAAACCCAAATCCAGCACCATAAAAGCCCAGCAACTAAGCTGAGAAAGACAAAATTCCCTTTAGCAGGTGTAAAAGGGGAAAAGCCATGAACACTCACCTGTTAACGGGACTTTACTTTTGCCATCTTATCACGTGAGGACCAGGTGAAACTTGGGTCCCCCAGTTCTGCATGAGCATCTCCTTCTGCTTCCGCTAAGAAGTCTCAGGCAAAACTAGGCACAGCTTTTCCCAAATACAAGCCCTATGCTGGGGAAAGACTGCCGCTTGAAGAGTTATGAAATGGCCGGGAAACGGCAGGTGAGGAAGTTCAGTCTCCAGCCCTGGAGCCACATGGGTGGGGCTTGATGACGTAGGTGCTGGTTGACCACGGACGTGTTATTTCACCTCTCAACGCCCTGGTGTCCTCATCTGCAAAACTGGGATCTGGACATTCATTAAGCCAATATCTATCGAATGTCTACTGTGTGCCACGCCCGTGTTAGGTTCTGGGGATACACAATGAACAACACAGAAAAACAATCCCTGCCCTCATAAGCATACCTTCCAGTGGGATGATAATAGCCATATTTACCTCTTAGTAGTTACTGTGAGAATTAAATGAGATAATAGTAATAACACTGAACACCTATGTCATGGTTATTATGTTCAGAATGACTGTAAGTACTTGGCATGTTTGTTAATTCAAGGAGACTTTACTTTTTCTTGGCCGTCTAGTGGAGCCTATCAGGGATGGGACACAAGAGAAACAAAACATACTGAGATGGCTGCCCAAACAATGAAAAGTTATATGATAATCAAAGTACTTCTTTTTTCTTAACACATTAAATAATAAGATCCAGTGACACGTTTAATGATACCATAACTTTGAAAAACTAACGAGTCCAGATGTAACTAATTTCCGCATTCAAGTTCACAGGCATCCACTGGCTTGTAGACCCCAGGATTAATTCAACCATCATCATAACCCTATGAAGTAGGTATTATTATTCTTATTCCTTCTTACGGATGAGGAAACTGCAGCACCGAGAGGTTACGTGGCTTGTCCTCGGCTCCTAAGTGATGGAGCTGCGATCCGCTCCACGGCCAGCGTTCTTAACACAGTGTAGGTTGAGGTCGGGGTTTGCCCCATGGTCAGGGTCAACACCACTGGCTGGGAGTTGAAAGGAGTAATTGAATACGTAGTAGAAGCGTTAGTAAGAGAGTGTATCTAGGGGATGAGGGACAGTCTGTACCCTTAAAGGGAAAAACTCCACTGTGTAGCGACGAAGACTAGGTAGGACACAGTGCCTACCTTGATTCTGAGTCTCGGAGGCTCGTCCAAACCCAGTGCTGCCTGGCTGTGAGCTGAACACCAAAGACTCTGGGGTATGTGACGATGCAGGGGAATGTTCTTGGGTTGATGAAAGCCTCTTATTTTTATTTGTATAGTCCCACATTAATTATTGGGATTTTTCTGTACTTCTAGTAGGTACTGTCACCAAAAGACCCTAGCACCTAAATCATCGTGGCAGAATAAAAAGAACACTTTTCATCTTGCAGAGAAGGGTGGCTGCTCTTATCTCTGCTGTCATCTGGAAACATGAGAGGTCAGAGGTGCAGGGATGGAGGAGGTCCCCCAGGCCCCTTATAAATAGTCATTGAATTGAAAGGTGTTGAAAAGGGAAAGAAACTTACACTTCTCCAAATGGTGACAAGCCACACTTCAGCTGCAACTTTTTAAAAGAAAAAGACCAACAAAAGAAGTCCAGATCATTAGTGCGGAGAGCTTACTGCCCAGGAGGAGTGAGCGCACCCCGCCGAGGCCGACGGAGCAGCGTGAGACGACTTCCTCTTTCCCATAAGTCTGCCTTGGAAGGCATTTTTCTAATTTCTGTCCACGGCATATTTTTACAGTGACAAGGCACTTGTTCCTTAACATTCACCTGGCACACTGCTCCCATCAGCAAGGCAGGAAACGTGGCAGGGTGTGCCCTGTCCCACCATGAAGGTAAATGCCCATCGATTCACCAGACGGTTCGTGACCCCCTGTCCCAGGCTCCACCTACAAACCTCAGGACGAACGTGCAAAAGGGAGTTGAAGTGCTGGTGGCCACCAAGCCCAGTGCTCAGCCTTGATGGCAGAGTATCAGCTAACGGCAGAGGGTACGATGACGTCAAAGATGCCGGAGCGTCTGCACACATTCCTCTCCAGGTCATCAGCCTTGACTTGGGAAAGGAGCACATGTGACCAGCTGCACTGAAAAAACACCATCGTGAACCTTCGCAGAGAAACCAGATGGCTCCAGGCCGACGGTAAAAATAGCTCGTCACACAGCACAGCCCAAACCAGAAGCGAGGCAGTGCTTTAGGGCCTCTCAGGTTTTGATTTCAACTGGCCAAAAAGGTTAAAAAGTGTTTTAACTCAACGGAGAGAAACTGCCTTGGAAAGAGAGGTTAAAAATACAAGTGTTCTGCATTTTACCTGGCTTATTTCATATTCATTTGACTGTCACCAGCAAAAGAATGAAAAGTATCTCCAGCTAGATAAAAAAAGTATCTGTCTTTCTTCTTGTTTGACCATAATAAGAAAAACTGGCGGATCAGCGTGTAGCTCAGTAAAGAACTTCTGCAATACGTGTGCTAACGGGAAGAGTGGACGTGAAAACTTGTGCTTTATAGTTAATGATGTTTGAAGACTCAGATTTACAGACTTATTGGAGCTCTAATTTGTTTATTTTGTTACTTATTTCACAGAAGCTGTTTAATCCATCTCCCATTGCTCCAGTGAGGTTTCTATTTCTACCAATGGGGGTGAATCACCCTTGGCCATTTAGGGATACGTTTAGAACATGATTTTTCAAGTCAGGACCCAAGTGAAATTTTGATTCCCCAACCAGAGCCTAGAAGCTCAGCACACTAGCAGCCATTGTGCTCTGCCTTGGTGTTGGCCTTGGTGCACTGATTGTATTACACAGAATAGAGGTGATTGGAAGAGTTCCACAGACCAAAAATAGCTCGGATAATAAGTCCTTACAGGACAAGAGGAAGTAAGTGGCATTTGACTTGGGGTTCCCTCGGTCCCCTGACCTGGTGAACAAGAACACGCTTTTGTATCTTTCAGTTGTTGAAACTGACGTGGTCTGGGTCCACATTCAATCAGCAAAGAAGTACTTGTCCTCACACACAGTGTTGTTCTGTCCCGGGAACCGTGAATGCTTTTCTTATTCGACTTAAACTTCTAGTGCCTCATTAATAGAATAGACCCTTGATGCCTGGTTACTAAACAATCTCAGCTCTGTGGGGATTTACTTTTGAGTTCTTAATAAAAGATAAAAATAAGTAAAACTGAATCTAATTAGAACTTTCACCTACATGCCATAAATAGTTTCAGTGTTCAATTCCACATCTTCAGAAGTATAGAATAATTGTTCTTGAAGGTCTATTTCATAGTTTTTAAAGTGTGAATCCCTTGAAACTGAACATTATCCCTAGTGTTCCTTTTTGTTCAGTAGGGCAGAATGTTAATACGACAAGGATGAGGTTTGTGAATTTATAACAGCCCTGGTAGGATTCTCAGCGTTTTCCCTCTGAGTGTCAGGAGTTAGCTCAGAGTCATTTCTGAGAAAAGAAAAGTAAAATCCTTCCACCCACCTTGAGACTTTCCCTTAACTATTTTTTTGATTAAAAGTTGATTTCCATTCCAAAAAGAGAAACTCATAGTTCTGATCTTATTTTTCTACCTAACAGAAGAAAAGTTTACATGCTTTTCTCCTCCATTGGAAGGCTTCCATAATTATAAATGTTTTGACCCATGTTTTCTTGTAATACCTCGTGGTTCTATTTTTAGCATTTACATTTTCTATAGAGCTGGAATTTATTTTGGTGTAAAGAATAAAATAGGGCTTCCCTGGTGGCGCAGTGGTTGAGAATCTGCCTGCTAATGCAGGGGACATGGGTTCGAGCCCTGGTCTGGGAGGATCCCACATGCCGCGGAGCGACTAGGCCCATGCGCCACAACTACTGAGCCTGCGCGTCTGGAGCCTGTGCTCCGCAACAAGAGAGGCCACGATAGTGAGAGGCCCGCGCACCGCGATGAAGAGTGGCCCCCGCTCGCCACAACTAGAGAAAGCCCTCGCACAGAATTGAAGACCCAACACAGCAAAAATTAATTAATAAACTCCTACCCCCAACATCTTCTTAAAAAAAAAAAAAAGAATAAAGTATAAACCCAGTTCTGTATAATGGCTTTCCATTTGTCCAAATACAATGTAGCACTGACTTGAAACACTTTTATTACATACTAAGATTTATGTATACCGGCCTCTCTGTTCTTTTCCATTGCCATATCTATTTTAATTACCACAGTTTTAACCAGTGTATTTTTTATGTTGCCACATTGTTTTAACCACTGTATTATATATCATAACACATTTTATATTTATTACGCCATATATTAAAATGTATTATAAAGAAATACTGTTCATCTTTTCTCTTCTTTTCCAAAATTGCCCTGGCTACTCCTTGACCCTCTTAATAATCTGTGGCCTAATCGATCAAGTCTTCTGGCCGCCTCCCTCTCCTCCAATTGGCTGGGATATCTATTATTAATTTAGATAGTACAAATATTTCAAAATGTTCCTTGTGCTGAAGCATAAAAGTATTCAGTATTCCTTGAATACCTCCTCCGGAAGTTTATTCGTAGGTGCTTAAGGTTTTTGGTTTGTGGTTGTGACTGAGTGAATGCTCTCTCTCTTACTTGATATTTTCATTTTCTTTTTTGAGTTTAGGAAAGTATTGATTTTTTGCACATTACTTTTAAAACTAACGGCTTTGCTATATTCTTTTAATATTTCTAATTGTTTTTCAGTTGTGAAACTTTCTTTAGTAGATAAAGCAAAACTGAGTCACATTTGTACTTTAAATCATCAAAATATAGAGTCTGAAATAATGAAGTTTTGCTGTAACTGAGGACATGCACATTTCTATCCATCTTTTTAGCTTTCATATCTTTACAGAGTTGAACCTTGTCCAACAGGAACAAAATAAAAATGAAGGTGTAGGGCCCACTCTCAGCCCATTGGCTAAAATACCCTGATCATAAGCACTTTCTCCCATTCTCTTTATTACAGGTTTTCGCTTTTGTACAATGGAAAGAGCGATTAATTCCTCTTTTCTCCCTACTTTGAGGTGATATGAGGATGAATGAGACAATGAAGCCAGGTGCTGTGAATAGCTTCCCGACAGATACCACACTGCATCCACCAAACACATCTGCCAGTACTCACCAATAAAGCTGCTACCTGCAGGTTTTAGCGTTGGTAAGAGTGGAGTAGCTTGTATTGTACTTGCCTTACTTTTGATATAACAATTATAAACTCTGAACTTTTTTTTTTAATGATTTGAAGGTACTGGGGAGAAACTGGTTGAAAGTGTCAGGCAGTGTGGGGTGGCTGGGAGTCAGGAAGAAAGCCGAGACTTACTGGACTGAGGGGTAGAAGACGGAGAATGGGGCAGTGGAGTGGTGGGTACTGAGGGTGGAAATCCTGGAACAGAGGGAGCCGCAGAGTCGGAATATAAACTCCTCTCAAACCCTCTACTGACTCAAACTGTGCATCTGTTGGGTGGACTGCAAAACATCTAGCAGAAAACAAAAGGCACAAGACAAAGAGATGAGGAGAGATTCTAGCTGTTCCCACCACAAAGCAAACAAAGTTTAGAGTTTTGAAACCTACCAAGTTAGAGGGGTTCGGTAAACACCTCAGAGTTATTCTGAAACCATAAAAGGGCCCTCCCTTACAGTAAACATTATGTCCCAGGACTGCAGGGTTCACCCCAGGAGTAAGAGAGAAACCAAAACAGACCTGCCCTCAATACACGTTAAACCAAGACTCCACAAGTGAGAGCAGGTCACTCAGTACTTTAACTGCCTGCTATGCCACAAATCAACACTCTTCAAGGAACATCAGAGATTCCGTAGTGTCTACAATGCGCCATCTACAATGTCCTGTATACCATAAAGAAATTACTATACATGTGAAGAAACAGGGGAATGTAATCCATAGTTAAGAGAAAAATCAGTCAGTCGAAATATATTCTGAATGACTAAGATGTTGGAATTAGCAGATATGAATTTTTTTAAAGCAGATGTTATAAATAAGTTCCAAAAAATAAACGATAAGATGGCCATAAGGGGTGAGCAGATGGAAAATCTCAGAAAAGAAATGGAAACTATACTTTAAAGAGGAGGAGAAGGCAAGAAGAACCAAAATGAAACTCTAGAGCTGACAAGTGTAATATCTGGAACGAAAAAAACTTCCTGGATGGGCTTCACAGCCAATGAAGAAGCAGAAGAAAGGGTCTGTGAATTTGAACACAAATCAGTAGAACTTATCCAATCTTAAAAAACAAAAACAAACAAACAAACAAAAATAAAACACCTGAAGAAAAAGAGAAAAGGGATCCAGAAAAGGCCAAGGTAAAAGGTGTAACTGGGTATCTTTTGAGGACCACATCCAAATCAAGGTTTGATCAATCCATGGCTCAGTGAGCTCTCGCAGAACCGCTTCCAAAGGCCTCACTTCCTGGATGAACAGCTTAACTTAGGCCACCTCTCCACGTCTTCCCAGCCCCGTGAACCTCAGCATCACCCTTGTTGATCCAGTGGAGACTATCCTGACGGAAGGGGAGAGTGCCTGGAAGCATCTGTCAGTTTTTTGGAGGTGGCCTCCTAACTGTAACAATGGAATGACCCTTGACTTCCCCAGTAAGGTAGAGCACTCTACAAAAATTAGTTGAGTGAATGATTGTACAATCTGAAGGAAGAAGAACATGGGAGACTGAGAAGGCTCCTGAGAAAGTGGCTCACGCTATTGACCTGCTGACCCAACAGGAGCCAAAGCATGGCCAGGAGAAGATGGATGAACGGAGCCAAAAACCAGAGGTTTAGAGAGCGGAGGTTTCAGAGAGACCCGAAACAGACGTAGTTGGAATAAGGCAGTAAAGGAACTGGAGGGGAAAAAAGGCTCTGCTCAAAGAGTGAGCACAAGGTTCAAGAGGCAAATCTACTTACAGGAGATGGCAGGACGCAGAACTGCCTAGCCAGTCCAGATCCTTCAAAGGAAATCTGCACATCCACGCAGACCCAGCAGGGGAGCTCACAAAATCCGCAGAAGCACTGGCTCTTCATCTTCTCCAGAACTGAACTCGATTTCCTCCCCCATCTTAGCAAACGGCGCCTCCAGCTGCCTAATTATGTCCTATAGGAAACCTGGGAGTAATGTTTTATTCTTCCCTTTCCTCGCTCCCACATTCAACCTCTCGAGAACTATTGGTTCTTCTGTCTCCACTGTCACCACTCTGTTTCAGGCTGTTATCACCTTTGTGCCAAACTATTGAAATAGATGTTTATTTGATTTCTCTGCTTCCCACTCTTGCCCACCTTCATCTTTTCTCTACACATCAACCCCTGTGACCATATGAGAATATAAATTGGATCATTACTTCCCTACTTAAATCAATAGCTTCCATCACACCTGATACAAAATTCACATTTTTTACTGCACAGTCGAAACCCTATTTCCCCAATCTCATTGCTCACAACTCCTCACCTAGATCATTATATTCCAGTCTCCCCAATATTGTACAGACTAACACTAGTATGGCAAACTCCTCCCTCTTCTAGCTGGACACCTTCATGGAATATCTTCTTTCTCTCTTTGTGAAGTGATCTCCTACCTGTATCAAATGTCTGACTCCTTCTTTTCCTGTGGCTCTCCACTGAGAAGGCCACTTCCTCAGAAACGCCTTCCCTTACTCCCTTGTCTGAAGTCGATCTTGGCTACTCTCCCACTCAGCACCCTATTCATTTTGTGAGACTTACGCCAACTTGGAATTAGGCATGTTTTACTTGTTTGTTTACCATCTTCCTACTAGAATATAAGTTCAGTGAGGGCAGAGTCACAGCAATTTTGTTCAGCTCAGGACCCAGCACACTGTAGGTGCCCCGCAGATACTTGATAAATGACTGAATGGAGGGAGACATCTTCAGAGTTCATGTAGACCCCCTCCCACTTCCCAGCTCCTCAGTGAGTAGACCTACCTTCAGTCTCTTCCCCACACTAATCTCACGGAGAACAGAGGCCTCAAGCAAGTAAAGCTGTAAGTTCCTGATGTAAAGTTCTGGGGAGGTCGTTAGAAACAATTTTAAGTAAATTTAGCTAAAAATCATGATGGGAATTGTAAGGCAAGAAACCACATACTCAACACCATAGTGCACTCACGATTCAATCAAGATATTTCAATTCAATCCCGATAATTGGTCTTGTTCACCCATATTTTAGCAAATCAGCCTGAGATAAAAATGATCATACAAACAAAAGATGCTATCCCCAAAAGTGATCTTCAGTTTGTAGTTTTAAAAATATTATCTTTACCTAGAAAACCAGAACAATTTTTATTCTCACATTTCATCTCTTGGTGTTACTGAGGTCACGGACACAGGCTTTAGACATTTAGAAATTATACGTTCTACCCTCGATACGGGAGTATGGTGCCACTGACTCACGTTAATTGAGCAGCCATTTGCCCTGTTTATCCAGCTGTGGTACTGGCTTGGGTTACCCCATCTACCCTTTCCTTGAGTTCTCTTTCCAGCTACCCTAGGAGCTTTTATTCTTCTAGAAATTAAGTGACCTGCAAATCTTGGTTTCATTAGCACCATGTTTTAAGAAATTTAGGTAGTATTTGAGACACATGCACTGCCAGTGTGTCCAACGTGTGTCTGTGTGTGTGTCTGCGTGTGATTAATAAATTACAGGTGGCTTATCTTGATACAGTATTTCTACTTCCCATCCATTCCCTGAGGACTGTCCTAACCCTATCCTGCCCTCACTCCATTTACGTGACTTATGATGTAAATTAAAATTGAAAGGACATCATTAAAATAGTTTTGAAGCATGTGGGAGTTTAAAAGTTACTGCTTTACAGTTTTGTTTTGTTTGGCAGTTTAGACACATTTTATAACCTAAATAGTAATTTAGAATAGGAAGAGTATAAGCCTGTTAGAATTATTATAGCTAGAAAACTTTATCATGGTATGTCGTGTGTATGTACAAAATCAACATTATTGAGCACTTAAATTGTAGTATATATTTTATAATATGTTACCACATTTAACCCTCAAATTATTCTGCAAGGTACATGTTATCATTTGCTTTTTACAGAGGAGGAAACTGGTGCAGAGAGAGATTAAGCACCACACCAAATGTCCGACAGCTGATACATACATCCAGGATTCGAACTCATCCAAAGTGTCTGGCTGCAAAGGTTGTGCTTATAGCACTGTGAGAATTCTACTAATTTAGCAGAATGTGTTAAAATTCCAGTATTCTGGAATGTGTTGTTCTAATTCCTGAGTTATGCAGTTATACGGCCCTTTTTAGCACACAGGTCATAAATTTTCAACTGGAGTAAATCTTTCACTCAGAAGAAACAGGAAACAGTTACACGCAGTTCTGTGATGCTCTGTTTTGCAACATTATACATTTGTGAAACTACCATCACACAGGAAATAATGTAACCAAAGTCTGCTAAAAATATGGCAGTACAAACAACTTTAATCTCCTTTCTTAGAATGTAATTTTTTCAAGCATTTTCAAAGAAACAGTTTCCATCTGAAGAGAGGCCCATGTAGACACGTTTTAAAGAGAGACGTGGAAAGCACCTGGAATTGATTTTTGTTAAGTCTATCTAGAAACAAGGAGAAGCAGAGGGCTCCTCCCAAACATCTGAACTCAGATATATACATAAAATATCTTTGGGCTGGGAGAAACGTGTGTGTGTGTTGGCGAGTTGGGGGGCCCTGAGGGAGGGGAGCGGGGGTGGTTATGGGGGTCACCAGGAAGGAGTGAAGGAGGAATTCTAAGAACAAAGTTTTAGAACAACTTAGGAAGAGGAGTTTGAGTGCAAGTTCCAGTTCAAAATACTAAACATAAGAAAAACTTAATCTAGATAAAACAGAAGAAAACACACCTGGTTGTGTTCTTCCCTCTAAACCCTCAACTGTTCACCACAATTGAATCCAGGATCGGATGATGGCACGGTGTCTGCTTGAAGCTGAGGTTTTGTTTCTTTTTCTTTAGTTGCCAAGCAACGTGTTTGCTTAGATGTTCTTTCCCATTACGTTTATGTTCATATGCTGGATGTTTATTTGCTCTGATACAAACCATGTACAAACTTACAGGGGTTAAAATATTTTGTGCAATTCTAATATTGATATTTTCCCTTTATGGACCTCTATTTCTCTCAACCTTTTTCTATTTATGAACATACATGTTTTGTCCAAATAGCTAGGGAATATTTTAAGTGAAAGAGAAAGTGGGATTATGGCTCAAGACAGATGGAACACATGCATTTTCTTTTGCTCCTTTCCAAAATCTATCTATGAGATGAAATGTATTTCAAAATTATGTTATTTACGGTTGTGGAGCAAACTTGGGGGCTTAAAGCAACAAACATTTTTTTGGTGTCCCATAGTCTGGTGGGGATTAGGGAGCATTTTACCTGGGAGTTTCCAGCCGAGGGTCTCTCACGAGGCTGTAATCAAGATGTTGGGTGGGCCGGGGGTTGGGCTGCAGCCATCTGAAGGCGGTACGGACCTGGGGTTTGTTGCCGAGCTCCCTCCCGTGGCTGTTGGCAGGAGGCCTCAGCTTCTTACCATGGGGCCTCTGCACAGCGCTGATTGAGTGATCTCCTGACGTGGCACCTGGCTTCCCTCGGCTCGAGTGACCCCAGAGACGGAGGGCAAGGCGGAAGCCAGCGTGTCTTTCCTGACCTAGCCTCAGAAGTCCAGCTTCTATTAGTCACACAGACTAACTTTTTTTTAAAGTGGGCGTAGTTGTTTTAAAATGTTGTGTTAGTTTCTACTGCACAGCAAAGTGAAGCAGAGTTCCCTGTGCTCTGCAGCAGGTTCTCATTAGTTAATCTATTTTATACATATTAGTGTGTATACACGTCAATCCCAGTCTCCCAGTTCATCCCACCACCACCACTCCCCACGCCCCTGCTTTCCCCCCCTGGTGTCCATACGTTTGTTCTCTACATCTGTGTCTCTGTTTCTGTCTTGCAAACCGGTTCCTTGGTACAATTTTTCTAGATTCCACATACATGCGTTAATATATGATATTTGTTTTTCTCTTTCTGACATACTTCACTCTGTATGACAGTCTCTAGGTCCATCCACGTCTCTACAAATGACCCAGTTTCATTCCTTTTCATGGCTGAGTAATATTCCATTGTATATATGTGCCACATCTTCTTTATCCATTCATCTGTCGATGAACACTTAGGTTGCTTCCATGACCTGGCTATTGTAAATAGTGCTGCAGTGAACATTGGGGTGCATGTGTCTTTTTGAATTATGGTTTTCTCAGGGTATATGCCCAGTAGTGGGATTGCTGGGTCATATGGTAGTTCTGTTTTTAGTTTTTTAAGGAACCTCCATGCTGTTCTCCATAGTGGCTGTATCAATTTACATTCCCACCAACAGTGCAGGAGAGTTCCCTTTTCTCCACACCCTCTCCAGCATTTGCTGTTTGTAGATTTTCTGATGATGCCCATTCTGACCGGTGTGAGGTGATACCTCATTGTAGTTTTGATTTGCATTTCTCTAATCGTTAGTGATGTCGAGCACCTTTCCATCACGCAGACTAACTTTGATACAAAGTAGGGAGGAGTTGGAAGGGATGTGAATACGAGGAGAAGGAGATCACTGGGGGCTTATCTCGGAGGCTGGGCACCACGGAAAGAAAAATCCAAATCAGCACAGTAGAAGGGACATGGTAGCCATCTGAAGAGCAGAAAATAAGAGGACTTTTGGGAGGGTAGAAAGCAAATGGAACTATAGACTACTGATAGACAAATAAAAACAAGAATCCTGGATATAAAAACCTATGGATGTTGTTAAATGAATAGTCAGAGGGAAATTTATAGCCGTAATTCATTATTAGAAAATCCAGAATATGGAAAATATATTAACTAAACATTTAACTCAAATAATTATAGAAACTCACTAATTTCAGCTTTTGTTTGACGTAAGAGTTTTTTAAAGTACTTATGAACAATAAAACCAAAAGCTGTTTCTCTAAAAAGACCAAAAAGTAGCAAAGCTTTTTGAAAGTCTGATCAAGAACGAAAGAGGAAAGATATATGTAAAAACTAAAACTCAAATAAAAACTGAAATGAACCAACCCACAAATCATGAGGAATAATAAATCACTGTTTTAAGCCACAGAGCGTGGTGGTGGCTTAATACACAGCAGTGGATAACGGAGACACACAGCTCATAACCTCGTCCTTCCGGGGGTTGCGGTTGGGTCAGTGGCACTCTGGCCAATTTGAAGAAAGAGTGGCACACGTTTTCCATCGTGGGCGCCAGATGAAAGTATTTCAGCCTTTAGGGGCCAAATGATCTCTGTTCAAATACTCAGCTCTGCCACTGTGGCACAAAAACTGCTATAGACGAAATATATTGGATTGTGTGGTGTTTTCCAACAAAACTTTATTTACAAAAACAATGCAGGCTGGATTTGGCCCACGGGTTGCCATCGCCAAGCCCTCAACTAGAGCAGCACGTTTCTCGGCCATGGGTTTTGGTTCAGGGAAGGGCACGTGGTGCAGTCAGATCCAGTGGGACTCAGAACGAGAACTCTGTGACTCTGTTAGGAGGAGAAAATCACTGTTTTCTCCTGTGGTTGTCAACTAGAAGAGGGAAACGTGGAGATGCTGCCGCTTGTCAACTAGAAGAGGGAAACGTGGAGACGGTGCCGGCGCCTTGAGGCCATGAAGGGACCGCAGTCTAACATGGAGGAATACATGGCCAATAGCTGGAGAGAGGAGGACCTATGACAGCATTTGAACTCCTGGATCCAGGTGAGCCTGCAGCTACATTTACCTTTGGACTTTTCAAGTACTTGAACCTCTATATTCTTTTATTTACTTAAGCATATTTCAGCTGAGTTATTTGTAATCAAAGGAGTCATTTACTTCCTTATTCCTTCCTTCATTCAACACACATGGATTGAGTCCTCCTGTATATAAGGCACTGTTCTAGGATCTGGGAATATACCAGGGCGTGAGGCAAACGAGGACCCTAATTTTATGGAGCTTATATTCCAATGGAAAAAGTCAGGCAATAAACATGTTAAATAAATACTGTAATTTCAGATACTGCTCAGTGGGGATGAGGAAATAAGCCAAGGGTGATGGACAGTCGTGATCTGGATCGGGCACTTGGGAGAAACCTTTCTGAGGAGAGGCTAGAATGCTGAGAAGGAGCCAGACACACGACAACTCTGTAGGAAGAGGACTCCAGGCAAGTTTAAAGCCCGGACGCAGGAAAAAGCTCATTCTGCTTCAGGACACCTAGTGCAGAGAAAGCATGATGAGTAGGGCAGAGGGGATGCAGTATGAGACTGGAGGGACAGATGGGAGACTCAGCACGCCACCAGAGAGTCTGGAATTGTTTTTCCTAAGTATAACAGGATGCCACAGAAGATTGTTTCTTTTTTTTTTTGCACAAGGAATGACATGAAATATAGATATATTAAGTTGCTAAAGGAATAGATCTTGAAAGTTTCATCACAAGAAGAAAAAATTGTAGCTATGTGTGGTGATGGATGTTAATTAGACAGTGTGGTGATCATTTTGCAGTATACATAAATAGCAAAACATTAACTAATGGAATGCCTTATGTCAGGTACAGCCCCAATATATATTCACTCTGTGGCTGCTGTGGACAAAGGAAGAAAGAAAGCAGAGACAACTCAGAGGCTACGTAGCACCCAGAGAAGAGATGGGAGCAGGGTCTGGACTGAACGTGAAGGGATGGTGAGCAGTGGCTGGATTGGGGGTGTATATTAAAAAGAAAAGAACACAGTACTTACTGAAGGTTGTGTTGCGAAGTCTTAGGTTGTGGTATGAACAACTAATAATACCACTCATTGAGAAAGGAATGGTTACAATGGAGTGGATGAGGGGAGGGGGCTGAGGATGGAGTGTACGGTCTGGGCTTTGTTAAGGTCGAAATGCTGATGAAATATCCACACGGATATAAGAGTAAGTATTTGAAGACTCTGGACAGGAGCTCACCGAAGATCTCAATGTGGTAAATCACCAGCAAACATTTTGCTCTCAAAGCCATGGAAGTAGATGGAGAAGAGGGCCGAGGACTGAGCCCCGGGTCGAGGAAGAGGAGTAAGCAAAGAAAACGGAAAAGTGGGTAATGAGGTGGGAATAAGACCAGAAGAGCATGGTGCCCAGATGCCAAGAAGAGACAGGGATTCAAGGAGAGGTGGTCAACGGCACAATAATAATACTGCTGAGAGGAGGACAGAGGGTTGCCCTTGGAGTTGGCAAAGTGGAGCCTCTGTGACTTTGGCAAGAGTGGTTTCAGTGGCGCAGGGTTTGGGGTGAAGACAAAAGCACGAACGCGGTGGGCAGAAGAGACACAGCAGGCTGGGAGGTAGAAACAATGAGCCTAAGCGAGTTTTTGCAGGAGCCATAAAGAGGTGTTGTGTTTAACGGTGGGATTGTGCCGAATGCTGCAAGGGCTCTGGAATCCATATGGCCATAAAATTTTGGAAAGAAAATAGAGGTTCGTAGAAATGGAAGAATTTTTTTCAAACAGGAAATTTTACTAAGAACAGGCTGCAGAAGTTTCCTATTAGTGTGTAGGAAAGTATTCAAATGAAATTCCAGAATTCTAACTAGTATCTACCAGAAACCAGAGTAAACATCATTCTCAATGAGAAAATAGAAATCTTGATATAAGGATCAAATCAACAATGCCAAGTAACACCTCTGTTATTCCACATTGTACCCTGCAGTAGGTGCAAAAAAATGAATGAGATGTAATTTTTGAAAGGAAGAGAGACGTTCATTATTTACGTTCTTTAACATCAGGAGTGTGGTGATATGTGTGAGAAGGTTCTCTGAGTGTAGTTCCTATAGATGTTTTTGTTTACATCAATGGGTAAGACAACTTGGGAGGGATAAATTGGGAGTCTGGGATTGACATATACACTCTACTATATTTAAAATAGATGAGATAACCAACAAGGACCTACTGTATAGCACAGGGAATTCTGCCTAATATTCTGTAATAACCTAAATGGGAAAAGAAGTTGAAAAAGAATAGATGTATGTATAACTGAATCACTCTGCTGTACACCTGAAACTAACACGACGTTATAAATCAACTATACTCCAATGTAAAATAAAAATTTAAAAAAAAAAGTAAGACAGCTTGTCCTAACTACACTTGTTGGCCCACAATGTGAGCTTCTTGATGAAACTGAAAAATAGTTTTTAAATACTGCAAGAGTATTTCCCCAATTTTTTGGTACTATTCACAATGTAATGATAACAGATGTAACACATTTTAAAATTTAATCTCCATTATTAACATTTTCTCCATGACTTTGTTAAGGCTGGACAATTAACAAAACGATTAGTGAAGAACTGATTTGTAGTGTTTGTTGATTTTCACGCTGTCAATACTCTCGTCGTGGTTCCTTTCAAGCTACCGATGTGAACTCACTGAACGTGAGGTTGGAAGAGGTCCGCAGTAGCACACACTTACAAAGAATTCCCATCGTACAGAAACATTAGAAAAAATTAGGAGGTTGGGAGTAACATTTAACACTACTATATATAAAATAGATAATCGACAAGGACCTCCTGTAAAGCACAGGGAACTCTACTCAGTATTCTGTAATTACCTATAAGGGAAAAGAACCTGAAAAGGAATAGATGTATGTATATGTATAACTGAATCGCTTTGCAGAACACCCGAAACTAACACAACATTGTTAATCAACTACACTCCAATATAAAATAAACATTTTTTAACTAAAAAAGTTTTTAAGATATTAAAAAAAAAAACCTTCAGCACATAGATAAGAGGCGGGTGAGACCTGCACCGAGGGACAAGTCGCTGGTGGCGCCCAACCGAGCAAAAGAGGGGAGAGCGCGGGGCTGGATGGAGGGATCGCCAGGGCAGCGCTCCGAGCCCTTGTGCCCTTGACCCCAGGCGGCTTGGAGGAGGGCATCTTTTCCTGGTGCTCCGGGTCCTGAGGACCTGCGCCCCTCGGGGCCATCGGAAGGGAACTTGGATATGGAAGCCTTCACCGAGATGATGCGGGCCAACGTGCCGGGCTTCGCCCACACCCCAAGGGGGACCCTAGGGGACGCAGTGCAGAAGCTTCAGGGCAGTTGCGCGGTGCCAGGAACAAAGGGAAGCTGCAGCCACAGGGCTCTGAGGTCCCAGTTCAGGTATCCATCTCTCCAGGGCCCCGGCGAAGCTCCCAGAAGAGACTAGGTCTTCTGCTGCTGCCGGGGACCCCAGGGGCAGGCAGCCGGGCTGCGGAGGAGCGCCCCCCGGCGGGCGTTCCCCGGAGCTCTTCCCCAGGTGTTGGCTGGCGCAGGCCCAGGCGCGCTGGCCGAAGCCTGGGGGCTTCGGAAGACGCTGCGCGGACTGTGGGAACGGGGAAGGAGGAGGGCCCGCAGCCTGGGGTGGCCCGAGCCAGGAGACCCCCGAGGGACGAGCCGCTGCCTTCCGCCTGCAGGAGCAGCGGTGCTGGGGGCCAGAGGACCAGAGCACTCCCCGGCCCCCAAGGAGGCCCCCGAGCAGCCGCTCCCATGCGCGGACGAGCCGGCTGTGAGCCCGAAGGGGAGCGGTTCACAGATGGCGCGGGGCCCTGAGGCCGAGGAGACGAAGGCCAGAAAGCACGGCTTCCGCGGAGCACCTACCAGAGCCGGCCGGCCTTCTGGGGTCGGGGCCCTACGCCCCACGCGGTGGGTTAGGGCCCAGGCCCAACCCTGACTCCGCCCCCTTCTTCACCTGCCCCTCGACCCCGTGTCCACCTCTTCCCCGGGCACAGGAAAGGGGGCGGGGGAAGAGCGTAGGGAAGCGAAGTAATTCGGGCATGATGAGTTTGCGCGTTTATCATCTTTGTTTTTAATATGATCTGCTTAACCGTAGACTTATATAATTTACTTTTTATTAATGACTGTATTTACCAATCACCCCACCAGATTCCTGAAAACTTAACAATTGACCCTCTTGAGCTAGTAGGATCAGCCAGCCCTAGTACTGTATATCAGATAATCGTGTATTTAGAAAAGCAAAGAGAATTAAGTGAAAAACTAACAGATCCAAAGAAGGTTAAGTTGTTGGATACAAAATCAACAAAATTATGAAATGCAGAGAAAAAATAGCGACATTGATTCACGACGGCAACAGGAACAATAAAATAATTAACAAAAAGCCTGAAACATAATGAGCAAGGCATATATTAAGGAAGGTGTAAAACTCTACTGATGGACTTTTTTTTTTTTTTTTTTTGCGGTACGCGGGCCTCTCACTGTTGCGGCCCCTCCCGTTGCGGAGCACAAGCTGCGGACGCGCAGGCTCAGAGGCCATGGCTCATGGGCCCAGACGCTCCGCGGCATGTGGGATCTTCCCGGACCGGGGCACGAACCTGTGTCCCCCGCATCGGCAGGCGGACTCTCAACCACTGCGCCAGCAGGGAAGCCCCCTGATGCACTTTTTGAAAGACATGAATAAATGGAGAGATGTATCTTGTTCCTGCTTACATGTATTTAATATTGTAAAGGTGTAAGTTCTCTCCTAAAGTAGTCTATACACTCAACACAATCTGAATCAAAATTCGAACAGGACTTTATGTCGACGTTGGCAAGCTGATTCTGAAGTTTGTTGGGAAAGAACATGCCCATGAATGAATTCTTGAAAAAGCTTAGTCTCCTAAATATAGAAGCAATCTCTAAAATGTTGGTATTTAAAATAGTGAGATTCTGGTGCAGGAATAATCAAATATATTAGTGAGATGGAAGAAAGAGTTCAAAATGTTTCACCTGTTACAGAAATATTGAATTACATGGAAGGAAGCAATTCATTTACATCAGTGAGGAAAGGAAGGGGTGCAATTCTCTATCCTATGATTTAATAAAAAGTTTTAAAACTTGCTATCTCACATCGAACAAAAAAAATTATTCCAGATGCCTGAAAGAGGCAACCATTAAAGAAAGAAATGACTTTACAGAAATACAGGAAGTTATTTTTGTAATCTGGACATGGTGAAATATTTCCTTAGCAAGACACAAAACCTGGAGGCGATAAAGGAAACAATGGACAGATTCTTAAGAACAATTTTTGTATGGCAAGAAACTCCATAATTCAAGTTAAAAATTAAGTTACAGACTGAGAAGAAACATCTGCTGCAAATACAGTGGTCAACGGATAGGTACTAACAATATATCAAGAGCTCCTATAAATCACTAAGAAAAAGATAATAACCCACCTAAACGAAAAATCGAAACCATCTCCTGTCCAGCAGGAATATCATGTGAGCTACATACGTAATTTAAAATTTTTCAGTAGCCATATGAAAATTATCGAAAGCAGCATGTGTATAATATTATTTTAACATGTTATCAATATAAAAATATGAATGCAGTATTTTATACCCGTAGACTAACTCTTTGAACTCTCGTGCGTATTTTGTGCCAATAGCACATCTCTGTTCAGGCTAGCACATTTCAAGTGTTCGATAGCCACACTTGACTCGTGGCTATCATGTTGGACGGCACAGATCTAAACAGTTCACAGAAGAAGCATAAATGGCCAACAGACTAAAATATGCTCCACCTCATTCATAGGAAGGAAATGCAAGTGAAAGAAACAAGGAGATCGCACATTTTACCCGTCACATTGACAAACCTTGAAAGAAGGAAAATTGTTAGAAAAGAAACTTGGGTACAAAGAAGTTTACTATAGAATTGTTTGTAACAGCCAAAGGAAAAGAAGGAAAGGGAAAAAATGGGGAGGAGGGGAAAATGGCAGCTCAGGGGGCAGACTGAGTTATGCACGTTAGATGCCTTCATGCAGTAGAAACTGCAGTGACTAAAGGGAATTAGCTGAACTGCACGTGCTGGCATGGAAGCTTCTCTAAAAAATAATAGAAAGAAACGAACTTGCGGGAAATTTTATGTGATAAGATTTATATAACATAAATTATTTTTTAGTTTGGTTTGTATGTACACATGTTTCTGAATGCATTGAAAACTCTGAAAGGATATAAATGGAGTATTACCTACAGTACTCTCTGGTGGGAAGTGTGGTGGACAGGCTTATGGACGCTGGGGAGGGAGAGTTCTCATTGAACAATGTGTAAATTTCTGCGCTAAGCACATGCTAGATTTGAAATTGGCAAAAGGTTTCTTTTTAAACACGGGGTCTCCCTAAGCCACCACTGAGAATTCGAAGCTCTCGAGGATCCAGATTCCTCGGAGCTGGTTCTCTCACTATCGTAGCCTTATAAATGCACAGAGGCCATCCCAGGGAGGCCTAGCTTAGGATATATATTTTTATAGTTGCTGCAGGTACTGGGGGGGGGGGGGGCGCGGTCAGTAGTTATTTTTGACAATTCCAGTCTAAAGAGCTCCACATTGGAGGTATTTCACTCCATGCAAATTTTCTATGTCATCCAACCATCTTTTTCTGAACACATCCTTGAGGGCAGGTCCCTCAAGGGACTTGAGGGCATTAGGCACTGAGAGAATACCAGGATAAGAAGATAGGAGCCTGACTTAGGAGGACACATCCCACTCTGAGGGTCATTTTACGGGACAAAGGAAACCAGTTTGGTCTTCCTAACAGCAGAGTGTGGTCCTGCAGCCCTCACTTTTCAACAATCCAAGTTGTTAATAAAAGGTAAGATTTTGTTGGCATGTGCTTTCTACCCTTTACCCTTCCCCATTTCTTTGAACCTGGGATAAAAATATGTTATCTCTGAATAGAGGACAGAAAGCACAAGCTAAGGAAGGTATTGAAATCCCCCAAATATCACCAGGCAACCTGTTAATATAGCAACATTCAGTTGATTAGAACGCGTTGCAGGAGGGGAGCACGCCCCCTTGACAGTCTCAGCAGAGAGTCTTGATAAGAAAACTGTTGCTGAAAGTGACCTGTTTGCCCAAGTGAGCAGACTGTGGCCTCAGATACACTGACAGGCAGAAATCTCCTGAAGCAACATTGGTTAGTTACTTCCTTGGGCGAAGTTTTCTAGAACCAACAACTAAGCCATGCTTGGTTGAGCATTTCCACATCCAGTCTTTGTTCCCAAATTCTCATTTTTTTTTAAGCCAGCAGTTGACACGGGTGGTCCCCGTTCTGAGTCCCACTCACTCTACTGTAGGTGGTTGCAGTTTCTCAATGGCGAGTGGAAGCTAAGAAGAAACCTGAGTCCGTTACAAACCGAGAGCTCAGCGAGCTCTGCCCACTTCTAGATTCCTTGCTATGTGAGAGAAAAAAGACTATTTAAGCCAATGCGAGTAGGTTTGTGTTTTCGGCCGCAAAATTCACCTCCTAATCAATGTACCTTGAGGAGGAAGAATTATCTTGTGTCAAGGAGCCCCAAGCTCTGAAGGGATTTTCTGAAAAGAGAAGCAAACGTGGGCCAGAGATGAAAGTCTTTCTAAGCCATGCTGAGGAGAGGGGTTTTATCTGTGGCGGGATGGCGAGCCTCTTCAAAACTAGGCAGGAAATGATGTTACCAGATTTGTGTTTTAGAAAACTCTGGGGGCATTTTGGAGACTAAATTAGAGGTGACATTGGAGCCAAGAAGACCTACAAGAAGGTTAAGGACCTGAGCCGTGATGGTGGTGTGAAGAGTCGTTCCTTTACTCCTCCATCCCACCTATGTATGTTGAACGCTCACTATTTGCCAGGCACGGTGCTAGGCATTGGAGAGTCAACAGTAAATAACCAAAGCAGTCCCTGTGGGCTTACAGTCTAATCCATGTCGAGGTCCTACCATGTGCTGGTTGCTTTATGTTCATGATCGCATCTGCTTTTCAAAAACACCGTGGGGTGTGTGTGTGTGTGTGTGTGTGTGTGTGTGTGTGTGTGTGTGTGAGATGGGATCATGGACACTATTATCTTTCATCACAGATGAAACCCTGAGGACACTTGGGAAGTGTGAGAAAGGACAGATATGAAGGAGGCTGAGCAACTTGATTTCTTCTAACACAGAGTGTTGCTGACCTAAGCTAGTGGACTGCTGCACGTGAGGAGTCTCAGACACCTGTACATTTTCAGCGAGTGCTTCCTACAACCCTTGCCCTGCTGGGTGGTCAGCAAACACTGAGTAGCTTCATTTCCAAACCCACCCCTGCTCTCGTCCTCAAAGCAGCAGTTTTGTGTGAAGCAACTTAACGCTTGCTTTTCTCAGGATGGGTACTGATGGAGACATATTATTTTTTATTCTATCCACAGTCTCTCTCTACCCCAGGTAATGCATCCCAGAAGAATCCCACTTCTACTCACCATGGTTCTTCTTCACATGTACTTTCCCCTCTTCACCCTGTTCCTGTTCATTCTCTCACTCCACTGAGGGAACTCTGCAATTCATTTTAGCTACTTAACTATGAAATCTTCAGCAACCATTTCACATCTCAGTGATAAGAAGAGAGACTCTGTCCTCGGCAGTCCCCTGGCATTGTGACAGCCTTCTGCCAAGAGTCTTCCTCTTTTCTTTTAGAGACTCCTTGAGCAATAGATTGGAATGATCAACTCCTGAAATTCTTCCCCTTTCATACTCTGCATTTGGGGCCTTGTGAAACTGCCTCTTGGAATCATCCCACAGATCTTATGATTAAGATTCTACAACCAAACTCTTGGGAGCTCATTACAAACAATGAACTGTCCTTTGAGTCGTCCCACGGTCTGTCCCCTTTCCCTGCCTCCTCCCCCCCTTCCTCTTCCTCACATCTGTTGAATTCCTTTTATCCACTTGGAACAACAATGGAAGCAGCAGACAGCAGACCCCGAGCTACTTCCTCCAACTTTCCCTGTTCCCTCTGCTCATGCAGCCGTCTGTGCATCATCTCCTCCGTGATGGCCTCATTCTCAGCGCCGTCCCTCCCCAGCGCGAGCCTGTGCCTGCTTTCCCACACTCCATAGCCGCTGCCCTGCCCAAGCTGCCAGATCTTTCTTCCCCGTGTCACCCCAATTCCTCCGCCATCCTCAGTCCTCTCAGAACAGATGTGAGCTCTTTCAGGTCACCCCCCTCTTCCCCAAATAGGCAGCACATTTTACTCTTATAAAAATAGAATACAAAAGAATATGGTCACGAGGATTATAACATGATGTCACATTACCTTTTAAACAAACAGTTTAAATCATTTTCTGCTATTATTCATAAGTCTACAGAATTGAACAGAGGAAAATACTCACACAGACATATGCCTTACATTATAATAAATTATACTGAATACCTGGACACTTATTTTTCAATGGTTACTTTCATTATTCTAATCTTTCAATCACCTTTAGAAGTCATGAAATGGAGTTATTGATTCCCACCTGCCTACCTTGTTAACTGGGAGATTCAAATTGTCAAAATGATTGTGAAAGTTCTTTAAAAACAGCCAAACTCTGTAGAAATGTGATGCATTACTGCCTAACTTCTCCCACCTGTCACGTGACAGACCTTGTAATCTCACAATATCTCTGTATTACCAGTGGAATCATTCCCATTTTATAGATGAGAAAACAGGCAGAGATTATCCACAATCAAAAGTCAGACAAAGGGAGGGAGACGCAAGAGGGAAGAGATATGGGAACATACGTATATGTATAACTGATTCACTTTGTTATAAAGCAGAAACTAACACGCCATTGTAAAGCAATTATACCCCAATAAAGATGGTAAAAAAAAAAAAAAAAAGTCAGACAATTATGGGCTTCCCTGGTGGCGCAGTGGTTGAGAGTCCGCCTGCCGATGCAGGGGACACGGGTTCGTGCCCCGGTCCGGGAGGATCCCACATGCCGCGGAGCGGCTGGGCCCGTGAGCCATGGCCGCTGAGCCTGCGTGTCTGGAGCCTGTGCTCCGCAACGGGAGAGGCCGCAGCAGTGAGAGGCCCGTGTACCGCAAAAAAATAATAATAATAATAATAAAAATAAAAGTCAGACAATTATATAAGTAGAAAAATGCCTCCTACTTCTAGTCTTCCCTGTTTTTATAAACTTCCTGTTTTGCAACGTGGAGCTGTAGCAAAATCATACATGGAAAATGCATGTGGTCTAATTTGTTCAAATCAGCTTCTTTCAGTGCAGCGTAAGTGTTACAGTGCTACCATTTAAACTCTCAGCAGCTGGATAAAATATCTACATATATGCAAATTAAGTGACAGAAAGCACTAACCAAATATAAGGGCAATTTTGTTGTACATCCTATGATTATAGGTTGCCAGGACCCAAATCAACCCCCTTATTCTGAATAGCCAGGGATATGCCACTATAGGGCATCGACTCTTACAAAGTAGAAAAACACTATTTAAAATATTGATATCCATTAATATGATACATTTGAGCATTTATTTGGTAATTTGTGGAATGATGTGCTTCTATGAACACAGATTGAAATGTAAGGGAAATTAAGGAAATTTTAAATCTTTGAAGCCCCAACTAAAATATACTTTATTGATAAACTCAATCATTCATGTTTCAGTGAACCAATAAAAGAAAACCATTTCCTCTAGTTAAAAACAGCAGAGTCACTATTCATACTATTTTTTTTAACATCTCTATTGGAGTATAATTGCTTTACAATGGTGTGTTGCTGCCGTAAAACAAAGTGAATCAGCTATATGTGCACATATATCCCCATATCTCTTCCCTCTTGCATCTCCCTCCCACCCTCCCTACCCCACCCCTCTAGGTGGTCACAAAGCACTGAACTGATCTCCCTGTGCTATGTGGCTGCTTCCCACTAGCTATCTATTTTACATTTAGTAGTGTATATATGTCCATGCTACTCTCTCACTTCGTCCCAGCTTACCCTTCCCCCTCCCCGTGTCCTCAAGTCCATTCTCTACATCTGCATCTTTATTCCTGTCCTGACCCTAGGTTCATCAGAACCATTTTTATTTTTAGATTCCATATATATGTGTTAGCATACAGTATTTGTTTTTCTCTTTCTGACTTACTCCACTCTGTATGACAGACTCTAGGTCCATCCACCTCACTACAAATAACTCAAATTCGCTTCTTTTTATGGCTGAGTAATATTCCATTGTATATATGTGCCACATCTTCTTTATCCATTCATCTGTCGATGGACACTTAGGTTGCTTCCGTGTCCAGGCTATTGTAAATAGAGCTGCAA
The DNA here is from genome assembly GCF_003676395.1 of Aethalodelphis obliquidens. Classification (NCBI taxonomy): domain Eukaryota; kingdom Metazoa; phylum Chordata; class Mammalia; order Artiodactyla; family Delphinidae; genus Aethalodelphis; species Aethalodelphis obliquidens. The sequence goes on along the minus strand of NW_020837967.1, from coordinate 26,142,548 downwards.
TGAACATTGTGGTCCATGACTCTTTTTGAATTATGGTTTTCTCAGGGTATATGCCCAGTAGTGGGATTGCTGGGTCATAGTAGTTCTATTTTTACTTTTTAAGGTAGTTCTATTTTTAGTTTTTTAAGGAACCTCCATACTGTTCTCCATAGCGGCTGTATCAATTTACATTCCCACCAACAGTGCAAGAGGGTTCCCTCTTCTCCTCACCCTCTCCAGCATTTACTGTTTCTAGATTTTTTGATCATGGCCATTCTGGCTGGTGTGAGGTGATACCTCATTGTAGTTTTGATTTGCATTTCTCTAATGATTAGTGATGTTGAGCATCCTTTCATGTGTTTGTTGGCAGTCTGTATATCTTCTTTGGAGAAATGTCTATTTAGTTCTTCTGCCCATTTTTGGATTGGGCTGTTTGTTTTTTTGATATTGAGCTACTTGTAAATTTTGGAGATTAATCCCTTGTCAGTTGCTTCATTTACAAATATTTTCTCCCATTCTGAGGGTGGTCTTTTCATTTTTATGATTTCCTTTGCTGTGCAAAAGGTTTTAGGTTTCATTAGGTCCCATTTGTTTATTTTTGGTTTTATTTCCATTTCTCTAGGAGGTGGGTCAAAAAGGATCTTGCTGTGATTTATGTCATAGAGTGTTCTGCCTATGTTTTCCTCTAAGAGTTTGATAGTTTCTGGCCTTACATTTAGGTCTTTAATCCATTTTGAGCTTATTTTTGTGTGTGGTGTTAGGGAATGTTCTAATTTCACTCTTTTTACATGTAGCTGTCCAGGTTTCCCAGCACCACTTATTGAAGAGGATGTGCTTTCTCCACTGTACATTCCTGCCTCCTTTATCAAAGATAAGGTGACCATATGCGCGTGGGTTTATCTCTGGGCTTTCCATCCTGTTCCATTGATCTCTATTCTGTTTTTGTGCCAATACTATTTGTTTTATGTAATATTTTTCTTTTCAGGATTGCAAAGGTTGCTTTACCTTCCCCCTCCAAAAAAGCCCCATTAATCCTTTTGAGACATTTGGTAGATAGATTATCAAATATTGATTAGATTATTTAAAAACAACCCCCAATAAAACCAAACATCAATCTCTATTAAAAATTTCTCCAATAATGATCGATTAATCTCCAGTAATGGTTTGTCCAATAGTGTGAGTGATAATCTCTTTAAAAAGCCTTCTATTTTTAAAATTAATTAATTAGTTTATTTATTTATTTGGTTGTGTCAGGTCTTAGTTGTGGCATGCAAACTCTTAGTTTCAGCATGCATGTGGGATCTAGTTCCTGACCAGGGATCGAACCCCAGCCCCCTGCATTGGGAACACAGAGTCTTATCCACTGTGCCACCAGGGAAGTCCCCTATTTTTTTGTTGAACTACCAAACAAAACCCATTAAGTTCCAGAATAAAAGCAGGACGCAATCTGACAAATTATTAGAACTGAGTAGGAAGCCCATAAATGAAGCCAGACATCCAGGGTCAACTGATATTCAACAAATCACAATGGTAAATTAGTGCAAAAATGATTTTTTTTTCAATGAAAGGTGCAGGAATAATTGGATAATCATATGCCAAAAAAAAAAGAACTTTGTTTCGCATCTCATGCCATTAAAAAAAATTCCCTCAAACAGATCATCGGCCTAAATGTAAGACATAAGACTATAAAACTTCTAAAAGAAAACTTCCATGAGAAAACATTAGTGACTTTAGATTGGGCAAACATTTCTTAGATATGATCATAAGAGAAAAAATGATAAGTTGGACTTGGTTACAATTAGGAACTTCTGCTCTTTGAAAGACATCATTACAAAAATTTAAAAAACGAACCACAAACTGGGAGAAAACATTAGCAAATCACATGTCTGATAAAGGTTTTGGATCCAGAAAACATAAAGAACTCTCAAAACTCAATAAGAAAACAAACAATCCAATTTTTTAAAATGGGCAAAAGAGTTGAACAGACAAGTCATCAAAGATAAACGAAAATGCTAAACAAATATGTGAAAGACATTCAAATCATGAGTCACTGGCAAAATGGAAATTAAAACCACTATGTGGCCATGAGAATAGCTAAAATGAACAATACCGACCACAGCAAGTGTTGGAGAGGATGTGTATTAAGTGCAACTCTCATACACTGCTAGTGAGGATGCAAAATGGTACCGTATGGTTCCACTTATATAAAATTCTAGGAAATGCAAATTAATCTATAGTGACTCAGAAGCAGATCAGTGGTTGCCTGGGGATGGGAAGTGAGGAGACAGGGTGGGAGGGAGGGATCATAAGAGGATGCGAGGGAACTTTTGAGGGTAATGGATATATTCATTATCTTAATTGTGGTGAGGGTTTCATGGATGGACACATATGTCAGAAGTTATCAGATTTCCTAGAATTTTACATGACTGGAGCCATACAGTATATGCTCTCATTCAACATAATTATTTTGAGATTCATCCATGTTGCTGTGTGTATCAATAGTTCATTCCTTTGAAATGTACACTCTGAAATGTGTTTTATTGATTATACCTCCATTAAACTGCAATTTTTATAAAGCCAGAGTACTTTTTAACATCATCCTATTTAATTCATCTGAGAAAAGAGTGTCTGCTCTTTAACTGTAATTTGCAATTTGTTTAATAGTCTTTGGTGAAAGTTTGTATATTCCTGATTTATTTCACTTATTTTTGTTCATATGTAGTAAATGTCTTTAATCAATTTAATTAATTGATGCTGAAATATCACTGATTTCCCTGTACTCTTCTGTATCTCTCTCTCGTATTCTTGAATAAAGTAAGTCTTTATTCCATATATTCATTCATAATTTATGAAGAGCCTGTTACGTGCTGGATCCTAGCAATGCCTGAGAATACAAAGGTAAGTGAGTCCAACGATGATTCTTAGGATTTACTGCCAGCATTACGTTATGCAAATATCTGCTAATTTCAAACTATTTTATTTAGGTATTTTCTTGGAAGATGACACCATATATTATTTAATTTTTATACTTTTCTTAGTCTAGAGACAATTCCTATGAAGATGAGGAATGTATTAGACTTTCCACTGCAGGCAAAAGGACAATTGTGCAAAGAGAATCTGGGGGCTTCCCTGGTGGCATGGTGGTTAAGAATCTGCCTACCAATGCAGGGGACACCGGTTGGATCCATGGTCCGGGAAGATCCCACATGCCACAGAGCAACTAAGCCTGTGAGCCACAACTACTGAGCCCGCGTGCCACAACTACTGAAGCCTGCACACCTAGAGCCTGTGCTCCGCAACAAGAGAAGCCACCGCAATGAGAAGCCCGCACACTGCAATGAAGAGCACGCCCCCGCTTGCCGCGACTAGAGGAAGCCCGCGCGCAGCAACAAAGACCCGATGTAGCCAAAAATAAATAAAATTAGAAAGAAAAAAAAAAAGAGAGAGAATTAGGAATGTTTACCTGGACCAACAGAATGCTGAGGGCCTTCAGGATTCACAGTTAGCCTGTGGTCTCACTGGATCCTGCACTGCTAGGGCCCAGTACAGACAGGCCCCGTGAGTAAATGAAGAAGAGTGGTGGTCCCATCTGTATCAGTCAGGGCTCTCCAGAGAACCAACAGGATAAAGTATGCATACAGTTATAGATTTAGATACAGGTTCGATAGAGTATAATATATATTACATATCATATATGTGTATAAGGAGCATTATTATAGGAACTGGCTCATGTAATCATGGAGGCCAAGAAGTCCCACCATCTGCTGTCTGCAACCCAGAGGACCAGGAAGTCTACGGCATAATTCAGTCTGAGTCCAAGGGCCTGAGAGCCCAGAGCACCCAAGTCCAAAGGCAGGAGAAGATGACGTCCCAAGCCCAACAGAGAGCAAATCTGCCCTTCCTCCATCTTTCTGTTCCACTCAGGCCCTCAAGGGCTTGGCTGTCCACCCACATTGGGAAGGGCCATCTGTTTTACTCACCAATTCAAAGGCTACTCTCTTCTGGAAACACCCTCACAGACACACCCAGAAGTCACGCTTTATCTGCTCTCTGGGCATCCCTTAGCCCGGCCATGCTGACACGTGAAATGAACCATCACACCCTCCAAGGCAGGAATGTGGCAAGGGGCTACTCAGGCAGCCGTAAAAAGGTGAGGGAACGCTGTGCTCAGGACCAGCATTTCCCGTAGGCAAAGGAGCGGCTATCCCAGAATTGGGTGAGAGGGCACTGCCACAAGAGTAATAACATATTCCAAGAGAATAAAATAAAATGTGCTGTCATTCAACAACTAACATCATCAAATAATTTTTTTAATTATGACTAATTAGCCAACTTAATGATTAGAATTAAGAATTGTTTTCTAATACAGAGGCTGCTGTGATGGTCTATTATACCAATTATTTTGAAAAATTAAAAAAAAAAACTAATGATAACCTATAAGGGAAAAGAATCTGAAAAAGAATGTGTATATATATGCATAACCAAATCACTTTGCTGTAATCTGCAACTAACACAATATTGTAAACCAACTATACTTCAATTAAAAAAAAGAAAAAAAAACTAATGAAAAAAATTTGAAAGGTAGGGTAAAACCTAAATCCACCCGTAAGTGTGAAGCTACCAGGCATATTTGTATCCTAGCCTCAATTTTGAAATAATACTGAGATATTTATAAGCCAAAAATTCTTAAATTATTTTTAATAACTGTTATGACAGTGTAATTTTTTAAAAAAATTCTAATGCAAGAGGATTACATGGAGACATTAAAATAGGTTTTATTCTATGCATTTCCTCGGGCCCCTGTACATGTTTAGAAAGCCTCAGTTGTTGCTACCACATGAACCAAAGTGGCTTCGTATCTCTTTCCAGTCTCAGGTTGTACGACATGAAATCCAGAACTTTCTCTTACTATCTACAGCTGGGGGGTGGGGGTGGAGGGTGGAATTTTGGAAGAAAGGGAGTCTAAAGGAGAAAATAAGGAAAGAAAATAATAAGAAGAAAGATACACAAGGAAGGAGCTGGAGAAGAAAAAAAAACAGGATGAGGAAAATAGAAGAGAAAAAAAAATTGGATGAAGGAGAAAGAGAGGGATGAAAACAATGTAAAAGGGAACTGAAAAATGAGCTGCTTATGCAGATAGACTGTTCACAACATAATTTGCTTCTCTCTTTACAGATCAGGGCACGCGACCCAGTGGTTTTCAAGGTGTCTTTAACTGTTACTGCTAAAAAGCTAGAAACTCTTATTTTCTTTTACTTCCCAGCCTCTTCTCACCCATCCACAACGCTGATGTAGAAAAAGCGGAAAGAGAGAAAGAAGCAGATGGGCATCTAGTCACGAACGGCTTGTGGCTGTTACAGAGGACACTTGCTGGAGAACATCTGCCTGGAAAAGCAGAGCCTGATGGAAACCGCCCGCGGTGGACGCAGCTGAGACCACTGCCAGCTTCTGAAGTGTGGGGCAAAGGGACAGAGATGTGGCCTCTTCTGTCCTCGCTTTCTGGGCGGTTGTCACCTATCTGCTCCTGACAGACAGGGTTTCCTTTGGAGAGTCAAACCTCTTGCCAAGCCTTCTTTCAGCCAAAACTCCTGTTCCTCTAATTTACAGGAAAAAGAGGAAGGCAGAATCCCACCCATCCTTTTCTGAGCTGATTATTTTCCATTTGAAATTAACGAACTTCCCACAGTGAGGCCAAGTTGCTTTGCCCAGATAACGAAGTTGGACTTTTGCTTTTGCTTCACACGAAGCCGTTCAAACTGGCGTGGATCTCTGCCATTAAGGGACAGAGTCCTTCCCATGGCCGAAAGGAAGGAATGCAGCTGTTTGATGGAGATCAAAGTTAGACCCAAGTTTCTATCGAAATTTATCTGCCCCTTGTTAACAGGCGAATTTACAGTGAAAAGGTTAATAGTCAGTCAGGGTTTTTCACATGGGGTCTATAGTTTATGTGTCTTCCAGGGGTGGCCAAGTGTTTCCGAATATAAGCTGAAGATGGTAAAGAGTGGTGATCCTGGACCGGGAATCCGACACCATCCCGGATCACACAGAACGCTAACCTCGCAGGAAGAGCCACATCCCTGTGGTGCGGCATCAAGGAGCCTGACCGTTAAAGACTCACAGCTTTTCACAAGCAGCAACTGACAGAAAAATATACAGCGAGAGTCTCCGTGGTATAAATCCTTCTATAGACCTCCCGCCTCCTGGGCGTCCTTAAAGTCAGGAGACTTCAAAGGCAGAGCTACAAGTTACTCCTGTGCACGAACAGAAACTACCGCGTTAGGAGAATCAGAAGACGGGGCGATTTGTCTACTCAGGCTCACGTTTAATGTAAATACTCAAACCATAGGGACTAGAATGGCTTTAGCTTCTTGAGAAAAGAAAGGAGATGGCGAGCGTCTGCTTCTTGCCCACCTGCAGGGCTCCCCAGACCTGGGCTGAAGGGCAGGGGTTTGTCAAGAAGGTTCAGAGAGAGAGGAATAGGGCCAGTGGGGGAAAGATCGTGGCGGGTCAAGGTCAGGGGCGAGACTGGCTCTTTTCCACATATTGACTTGGGCTCTTGGAATGAAAACTTAGAGATTAGTTTTCAGATGATTGAATTAATGCAAAATGTCAGCATTTTTCATTGCTAAGCATGAGTTTTAATCTGAAGAATTTGTCTTTTTGCAAGTGAAGATGAACAAGGCAGGAAGTAGACATTTTTACATTGATGAATTTTAAGCGAAAGGGGTTTTTTTTAATAAATTAATTTTATTTATTTATTTTTGGCTGTGTTGTGTCTTCTTTGCTACACACGGGCTTTCTCTAGTTGTGGCGAATGGGGACTACTCTTTGGTGCGCGGGCTTCTCATTGCAGTGGCTTCTCTTGTTGCGGAGCACGGGCTCTAGGCGCACAGGCTTCAGTAGTTGTGGCTCACGGGCTCCAGAGCACAGGCTCAGTAGTTGTGGCGCACGGGCTTAGTTGCTCCGTGGCATGTGATATCTTCCGAGACCAGGGCTCGAACCTGTGTCCCTTGCATTAATTAGCAGGCAGATTCTTAACCACTGCGCCACCAGGGAATCCCAAAAGATTTCATTTTTTTGTATGTCTCACTATGCCCTGGTCATGTCCTTAAAGATGATGACACCAGGAAGAGGGGGACCAGGAGAAATTCTGAAGTGACACACTAGTCACCCTCACCTTCACCTCCATGCAGGCCAGGGAGTAAAATTACAAAAAAAACCCAAAACAAAAAACCATGAAACACCTAAGCACCTTATTGTGGAAGGCATCTTTAACATGAAGATAGAAGTTCATTCATTCAACAAATATTTATTGAACACCTACTATGTGCTTTAGGCAGTGGGTACCGAAGGTGCAGCAGCTAACGACACAATGTTCTTGTACTTCTAGGCCTTTGTTCTAGTCAGGGAGACAGAGAGCAAACAAATAAACAGTACGGTGTTGGTAAGAAGTAACAGGGATAAAATTAAGCAGAGTGGGTATGAAAGTATAAGCGTGATGGTCTTATATAGAATGATCAGTGTAGGAAGCCCTCTCTGAATAAATGCCTTTCCAGCCAAGACCTACAAGAAAGAAGAAGATAGACATGTGCGGGTGAAGGAAACAGTGCGTGCAAAGGCCCTGAGGTGGCAGATATAGGCTTGAGGGGAGAAGCATATGCAGGATACAATATCCTCGTGCAGGGCTGGAGAGGAGCTGGTGAGGGTGAGTTCATTCATCTGAGGTCCCCCTTCTGTAGTGAAGGAATTGAATGGCAAAGAGCTTAATTCCCTAATTAATTGTCGTTTCGATCCAAAAGGATTACTGGTAACAAACCTGGAGAGTGAAGTGACTTATGTGAGTTCACCTCATCGGTTCTTGGCAGAATCAGGATCAGTCTTCTAGAACTGCTGCTGGTCTGTCTGGGACCTTTGGGCAAATTCGGAAAAGGTGTCTCTTCCTCTCGGAAATGCCACCCATGCCAGGGTGAGCTCCCTGGCACGTCGGCCTGGCCAGGATTGCAGCTCTCACTCACCTCCTTGGGTGTTGTGTAACTCGGCCCAGTCTGAACAAGGACACACAGTGGTCCAGGATCAATAGTTTCTTCCTATTCCACAATACCTCCCCTACTAAGGATCCTACAGGCTCCAGGTCATTGGTTTCATGTTTGAACTCGAGTTAATTCTGATTACACAGCTCACCCTGCAGTAGCTGTGCAGCACGACGCTCCTTTGAGCCCCTGGGTCTGTGTTGGAAATGGTGGGCTGCCGGGAGAGACCAGGAAGCTTGGCCACAGACGGAGTGTGAGATGGGTATTAGTTTCCTGTTGCTGCTGAAACAGATTGCCACAAACCTGGTGGCTTAAGGCAACACAGACTCACTGTCCTCCAGTTCTAGAGGTCAGAGCCCTAAAATCGAGGGGTGGGCAGAGCCACACCCCTTCTGGAGGCTCTAGGGAGGAATCCACTTCCCTGGCCTCTCCAGCTCTCAGAGGCCGCCGGCATTCCTCGGCTTGCGGCTCCTTCCTACCCTCAAAGCAGTAGGATGGCGTCGTCGAATCCCTCTCTTTCTGTCCCCTCGCCTCTGCTTCCATTGTCAGCACTCCTCCTCTGACTCTGACCCTCTTCCAAGGGCCCTCGTGACTGCACTGGGTCTGCCTGGAAAATCCTGCATAATCTCCCCATCTCAGGATCCTACATTTAACCACGTTTACAAGATTCCTTTTGCCGCGTTAAGTGACATGGCAGCTTCCAGGGATGTGGACGTGCTTGCAGGGGCGTCACTCCATCTAGCACCAGATGTAATAAGAAAGTGCACTCGTGGAAAAGGCCCTTGCTCAGCACTGTTCCTGGCCTTGAAATTTCTTTCAGAGACTCATTCTTCACCCCTCGAAGACTTCCTGATTTGTCAAGAAGTCACTGATGAAATATAAATGTCTGCTGGGAGACAGGACATGTTAAACCTTACCTGCAGAGATTTTAGCAGGAGGAGAAAGACCCTGGGAAATAATTAGAGAACATGAGGAGGGGCGTTTGAGAAGTATAAGCTGGAAAACCCATATTTCCCAGTTTTTGCTAAGAGCTAAGTTACTCTTTAGAAAGAGCACATGACTAGGAATCTCAAATTCTAGTCCTTATTAGCTATAAACCACGGAAATTGCCTTTAATGTGTTTGTGTCTCATTTTCCTCACGATATGGAGGAATCATAGCCGCCCTACCTAAACCACAGGGCAGTGTGGATGACATCAAGTGTAACAGACTAGATCAGCTAATATTCCTCCAGTGATAAATCTCTGACACGCATCACCTCCTTTCATGCTCACAACTGCTCTATGAGGAGGCGCTTTGATTACCCACAGTTAACACGTGAGGAGACTGAGGCGTGGGTCAAATAAGGTGACCACGGTCCCACGGTGAGGCGGCAGCAGGGCTGGGAAGTGAACCCTGATCCCTGGAGTCCAGGGTCTCTGCCCTTCATCACTGCAGACTACCCTGCCTGCAGAACATCCGTGGGAAAAGCGCACACCAGCCCAGGGTCAGTACCGGGCATAGCATCAGCACGAGGGCCCAGAAAGGAGGCAGAGAAAGTAAAGCCAGGCTGCCTTAAAAATTACGAAAGGCAGTAATTTCAAGGCAAGTGAGGTCTGTGAAGGAAAGGATCATAGTTTCAGGGTTGACATCAGGAGCCACTTTAAAATTCCGGCCACTGAGATGCAAATTAGCAAAGGCCCGCCCTTCATTCTGTCCCTCTGACCCTCTCTGGCCCTGAACCTCCAGCTGGGGGAGACCCAAACAAGGCCGGTTTCAGGAACCACACAGCTACTTTGTTATTAAAGTATTAAACACTAACCTCAATACTTTAGAAAAAGAAGGAAAGAAAATCATGACATCCTAATGACATGAGAAGGAGAAAAGAAAGGATTTAAGAATGAACAAGTTAGAAACGAGGGAGTAACTTAGGTTCATAACCCCATTCCAGTGGGGTTCCTTTAATAAGAAAACTGTCCACCAAAATAGATGAATCCTGAAATGTTCTTTGAGAAAAACACAAATGAAAGAAGAAAGGAATAAGAAAAGCTACGGAATAAATTAAATAAATGAGACCATTATAAACACTTGAATATATATTTTCACTTAGACAAATGTTCTTTCCCCAAAATTGACAACAGAAGTGCTGCAAAATGGGAACAGACCAAACAGGAATGCACTTCCTGGCCTGGGTCCCATTAAGTCCTCCCGTGAACACTGGAGAATGCTGTTTGCATCTCTGCACCCTGAACTCCTACCCTCTGCTTCCTCCTTCCTTTCATCTGCCCCGTCCCCCCGCCCAGACCCCTTCCTGGGTCACCACCCCTGTTCCATCCGCTCCTCCCTGGCCACTCCTGTGCCTTGAGGAGTCAGGTTCACTTCTGAACAAGCTTCCCTACAAGCTAATGTATTTCTCATTAGTTAGTTACTTATGCAATTATTGTGTTAATTGTGAACAAAACAGACCGAAATCCCTGTTCTCTGAGAACTTACATTTTTAGTGGAGGAAGGCTGACAGTCCGCAGAGGAAATAAGGGGAAAAAAGAAAAGTGAAGCAGGCCCTGAACTTCCCGGTACAGAATGTCTGTCTTGATCGCCGTCAACACTTGCAAGACAGGTTTTCTTCTGCCCCCGTCACTAGATTTTCCCAAGATTATCTGACGCACCTTGGTCCGATTATCTAGACCAAAAAGAGTTAACACGTAGCCTCAGTCATGCATTTAATCCTCAGAGCAAGGCTACCAGGTAATACACAATATCATCATCACTTTTTTTTTTACAGATGCAGAAACTGAGATGCAGAGAGATCAGGGAACTATCTCCCAGCTCGGAAGGGGCTGAGCTGGGATCTGAACCAGAGCGTCTGTCCCCGGAGCTCGTGCCTTTATCGCTACAGGTCTGTCTACACTTCAGACCAAAGTCGTCTCACAGGGACTCCTTCCAGGATCCTTCCTGACGATTCCACATTTCTCTGTGTTTGCAGGCTTCTCCATATTTGTTCAAAAGTTGTCCATCCTCTTGCCAAGCTCCCCACTGCGGCTGCCCCCTCTTGCACCTTCAGAGACCTTTCACACCTCCAGTGGTACCCCCCTGCCCCGTGACCTTTGTAAAACAAGGAACAGAGCACGAGTGTGAATGAACGCGCTTTCTTTCTGTCCTGCTCAGGACACAGACCTTCTCAATGTTGTTCGGAGGCATCAGTGAACCAGGAAGGAGATTATGATTGTTATCAAAGGAATGGCAGCAGTTCCTAAAGGGGCGGCGTGATCATCTTACGACACACAAAATAGTAGCATTCTTCCTGATTCCTCCCCACCTCCATCACTGCCTTTAACCAGCGGGGTTCCACGGGGTCACCTCTTCAAGTTCTCCTGTTGTGCGGGGGAGACCCCAGTCGGAGGAGGCTTGGCAGGGCTCCAGGGAGGCAGAGTCAGAGAATGACATCACCATTCTTTGTGGATTTCCCTCGTTTCCATTTTGAGGGAAAATCCTCAAAACGTCTCGCACATGTTTGCAGTAACTTTGTTTAGTACCTAACACATGTAATGATTACTGTGTGCTGGATATTAAGGGCTTCCCATAAGCTAACTCATTTAATCCTCCCAACAACCCTATGAAATTGCTATTCCTATCACTACATGTTATGGCTGTGGACACTGAGGCAGAGAAGTTAAGGTCACACAGCTAGTATATAGCAGATGTTGGGATTTGAACCCAGGCAGCCAGCTCTGGAGGCTGTACTCTTAACCACTATCCTACACAAAACTTCTCACTAGACGGTAAGTGAAAAACTGATACAAAGCTATCTGCATCATGTGATCACATGTCAAACAAACAAGCAAACAAACAATCCAGTAACTCGGCAGAGAGAAAAGACTAGAAGGAAATACGCCGCGAGACGACTAGTGATTATTCTGGGTGCAGAAAGGGCTGAGCAATTTTATTTTCTGTCCTCTACTGTTTTGATTTTCCACATTTCCTCTTATAATGTTTATAATGAAAACTAATACATTTCACGTTTCAGTTTTGAATGACTGCAATCCATTGAAACATGGAAAATACAACTGCAGTGTACTTCCTTCGCCCCAGCAGAAAGATAATTTACACAGCCAAATCTTCCATCCCATTTCCCCATCCTGGCCCCCTATCTCCCACCTACATATTGACTTTTATTTGTATAACCATCCTACATGCCACACCACTCTTCTTAAGGCAATATTTTCTTTATATCACTTCCCTATTAAGAGGATTCTGTCTTCCTGTTACTCATGGAGTTCAATTAAACTCTTTAGCCTGGACTTCAATTTGTCCACGATCTGGCCCTAACCTTCTCTGGAGGCTTTTCTTCCATTTTTTCCCCCTGTGTGTTCCCTGTGACTCACGCAGTCCCATTTCAATCCTCTACCTGGCTCTTTCCTTGCTCCAGGCAGCTCCAAGGTGAGCCTGACGGAGCGGACCAGCAGCGTGAGCCCGGCTTCTGCACCGGCTTGGAATTAGCTCCTGCCTCCTATAGACGACGTCCCGGGCTGCTGAGCCTTGCCCTGCCCGGGGTCCTACAGCACCGGGAGCCAGGGAGCCCGAGGAGGTCTCAGCACGCCCAGCCCTCCTTCTAGATGAGCACTCAGCCTAGCACGTGGGCCTCTTCTGCTCTGCGTTTGCCGCTGTCCGCCGATGAGCCGGTGTTCTGCACAACCCCGGCTGGCTTTAAGCTGGACCGCACCCAGCCCTCTTGACTTCTTATTGGACTGACAGCTAGATTTCCCAGCACACTACTCTGCTCGCTGAATTAGACCTCCTTGAATCACCTGACCCCCCGCCTGAGTACCCTGGGTCCTGGAGGTGACCAACTCCTTGGCGGTCCACACTGACCCCAGACTCCACTGCCTCACCCTCTCCCAGACCTGTTCCGTCACCAGCCTGTGGGCCTTGTGTTGCCAAACGTCACATGAGGTACCTGGGAGTGTTTGAGATTTGACAGTTTCTGCCCAAGAAAAAGCTCCCTCAATCTCTTCCGCCCTTTAGCCTTTGGTTATACTGTTCCTTTTGCCCAGAACCTCTGGTGAACACGAAGTTCCTACCCATCTTTTTTTTTTTTTTTTTAGTGTGGTAAAATATTTATAACATAAAATTGACCGTTTTAACCATTTTTAAGTGTCCAATTCAGTGGCATTTAGTACATTCACAGTGTTGGACAACCATCACTTTCTCCGTCTCCAGAACTTTTCATCACCCCAAACTGAAACTCCGTCCCCATTAAACACGAACTCCCTGTCCCTCCTCCCTCCCAGCCCTGGACACCAACAGTCTACTTTCTGACTATGAATTCGCCTTTTCTAGGCTCCCCATACAAGTGCAATCGATAGGGATAGAGTAGGATAATTAGTTCGTTTAGAAATCCCACTAGGCGGTTAAAAACAGAAGAGGAACTTTAAGGGAGTCTGGGAGACTGTTGTAAGCTCGTGACCACTCAGGAAAAGAATCCAGTAACCTAGCAACAATCTACTCTACCTTGAAGGAGGACCAGGTACATCCAAGTGCCAGGCACACTCAAGCCGCAAGTCCTGAGAGTTAAAACACAAGACAATAGATACAGGGCCTGAATCTTGTTACGTGAAGCCAGGGAGTTAATGGTCCTTGACAAGTAGCATATCTGCATGTAGCCAACAGCACTATAGGTGAAAGGGGACATTATACAGAAAGCTGAGACAAATTACCATATTTTAGTATATGTTACCACCCTTTTCTAATATACATGCGATTTAAATAGCACCATGACAGTCCCAGTTATACCAAATAGGGTCAAAGGAGGAACCAATGCTGTAAGCTTTGATGTCTGCCCAAGAATGAGGAAGAAGGTGGTCTTCTCCCCTCTCCACTCTTTCTTTGGTTCTAAAAATGTAGCCCCCTTTGTTCTCAGAGCTGCGCTCCCTTGCTGGCCCGCTTGTATCTCTCACCAGCGTCCTATGCTAATAAACTCACTCTTTGCCTTTCGCTTTGCCTCACACTGAATTCCTTCTGTGACAAGAAAAAAGAAACTGAGCTTCAGTAAGTCCTGAGACCAGGCAAGCAGTTTCAATTAAAAGACATTGGATTTGAGTCTCAGCCCGAGGGTTCGAGTCCCAGTCTGGGTTTTGGCTGGGTTCAAGCCCCATCCAAGCAGGAGTGCGGTTTCAGAATCATATAGTATTTGTCTTCTTGTGTCTTGCTTCTTTACTTAGCAGAATGTTTTCAAGGTTCATCCATTTCATAGCAGACTCTCCTTCCTTTTTATGGCTGCATAATATTCCTTTAGTGGATCTACCACATTTTATTTATCCATTTGTCTATTAATGGATGTCAAAGATCCATTTTTTAAATTGTTATTGAAGTATAGTTGATTTACAGTATTTACAGTATTGTGTTAGCTTCAGGTGTACAGCACAGTGATTCCGTATTTTGCAGATTATATTCCATTATAGGTTATTACAAGATAATGGGTATAATTCCCTGTGCTTGTTATATACTTGCTGCTTACCTATTTTATAGGTAAATTTAACATGTTTGTGTCTCATTTGCTCTATTAATCACATACCCCTAATTTGTCCCTTCCCCCCTCGTTTCCCCCTTGGGTGACCACAAGTTTGTTTTCTATAAAGATCCACCCTAAAGGCCACATCCTCCAGTGGACCCCACTACACAGGAAGCATCTGAGAAAGGACCATCTTTCTATCCCCACAATACCCAGCACAGTGCCTTTCACCTAACAGATACCCAGCAGATACTTAACGTGTTGAATACAAGAATGAGAAGTTAATAAGGGAATATAGTAAACACAACTAAGAATCCTTCATTTTTTCTACCTTTCTGTTGAAAATAACTAGTGTTTACTTACCAATTTCCGCAATTTTATTATTTAAAGAAAAACTCTTTAAGGAAGCACACATACACTGTCTATATATCATCTTACCAAAAATAATGATCCCTTGTAATCATCTAATTATCTAACTACTACGTAAATGTTCTATTAAGTTGAAATAAGCCAATGATTTTGACAGGAGAGAGAACTGACCCTGCAAGTATTTATTTCCAGAGTGTTACTTGACTGCGTGATCAGATATCTGATCTTTGATAAGGGGTGGCTTTAATTCTCAGACAGCCTCCTGAAAAGTCACACTCTCGGCAAAGTTATTTAATTATGGAAAAAGAAGCAGCCACGGGTTTACTGCACGGAATTCAAAACCTTGCCTACTGTGAATGCTGCTCTACAAAGTTTCAGATTTCACAGAGCAAGTGTTCCCCAGAAAAACCCAACTACACACGTTAAACATTTTTTAAAAGCTTATCAGAGAGCGAATGGTGTGGAAGAAAGAGGAAAAAGACAGTGACTATTTCAGCTGGAAATAGACAACATTCCCTGTGCATTTGAACCCCATGATTCAAATTATGTAAACTGTCTTTTGAGCTGAAAAAGTAAATGTGAAAAAGAATCCCAAAAGCAGTTTAAAAGATCTTAAGAGAAAAGAAAATCTTAAGTGAAGACAGAGAAGAGAGAATTATGTTGGAATGTCCACCTCTGCCTTAACTGTAACGTCGCAATCCTGTAATTATCTCAGGAACTCCAGGAAAAGACCAGGCACCGGCCACTGCCTGTCTCAGCAGACACAGGGGACTGATGTTTTCTGCACCTCTTCCCTGGGCAGAAACTGACTGTATGAGGTACTAGGCTGCCATCTGCTGGTTTCCCACCAATACTGATGGGAAAGAAAGGGTGACATTTGCAGAGGCCCCCTTCACTTTCTACCTCCTTCTCTTTGGTGGACCCTCTCCCAGAAGAGACCACGGTAAACCTGAAGAAGGAAGTGCAGAGCCCTTTTCTCTCGGTACCCGGCGGTGGACTTCAGCCTCTGAATTCTAGAAGGAGCTCTTGAGTGAACAAACAGGACACTTTAATTCTAGTGAGGGGCAACAAAAGTCCTCTGCGGCCTAGAGAATTCCGAAAACAAACCAATCCCATTCTGGTTTCACAGCCCTGACAGTAGAGTTTCCAGGGAGGGGCCGTGGAGCATGGGGCACAGGAGGCAAAACAGACAATTGCGTCGCCCTTGAGTTCAGCAGTGTTTCACAGGCTGTTCTGTGAAACGGGACCACCAGCAGGACACGGACAGGCATTCCCGGCTGGAATCGGGAATGTGCGCTGCCGGGCAGGCGCTGTGTGTCGTTCCGTCCGGGTCATTCTCTGGGATTCAGGCCCAGCAGCTGGACCTGCGCTGGGCAACGCAGTGGCCACCAGCCATGGATGGAGACTATGCGCTGGCAATACGGTCCGTCTGAACTGACTTTTGCTGTAGGTATAAAATACTCACTGAATTTCAGAGACTTAGTATGAAAAAAAGAATGTAAAATATCTTGCTAGTTATCTATATTGATTACATTTTGAAGTGATAACATTTTGGATATACTGAATTAAATATTAAAATGAATTTCACCTGTTTAATTTTTTCAATGTGGCTACTAGAAAAAGTTTAAATTACACACGTGGCTCATGTTATTTTTCTCCTGGACAGTGCTGAGCTCGGCCAACAGTTATGGCCAATGTTTTCTGAGAGCTCACTGGGTCCTACGCGTTACTTCACGTGTGTATTATGCTAACGGCTGTATGGACTCTGGTTTTTCATCTATTCTTCATAATAGCAGTATTAGAAGTTTTACAGGTTAGGAAACTGAGACTCAGAGACAAATAGGAACAAGGCTACATAGTTGCTGTGACTGTGGACTTGAAGCCGGATGACTAAGAAGCCAAATGCAGACTGGTCTTACCCACAAGGCACAGACCCTGCAGCTGGGCTCTCCTTGGTCTTGGCTCTGATGAAGGCCATTCCTTGCTCTCATTCCCTGATCTGTCCTGTGGCCTTTGTCGTAAAGCTTCTTTTCCCCTCTGTCGGACCACCTTACTATAAATTCTGTAGTCAGGTAAAGAGAGGTTTCCCTCCTTAACAGGTTTTCCTAGCCCCATATTAAATAACAAATTTAGAGGTGGAATGGTATATAAAGGTAACTTCTTTCCAACGACTCCTAATTTTTGACCATCTTGGCTTTCCATGTCTCGAGGTATAAAATTTCTCAGACATTATAAATCCTTGAGAAAGTGCTCTAAGAGGTTTGAGACACAAACAGATTTTCCAGATTTGCCTGGAATTCTAGCTTTTTGCAAAGAGAGAAAATTCTGTCTATGCCAAAGCACTAGGCAGAATTTCTATAAGCCTCAAATCCCTCCGTTACTCGTGTACATGGAGGCTACACACACACACACACACATGCACACACACCTGCAGAAGGTCATTTATAATCTCTCCTACACGGAAATTAGGCTTTGATTTTTTGTTTTTGTAAAGCAAATCTGAAATTTCTGAGATAAGTAAGAGCTATTATTTCTGGAGTGATTATTCAGGAATGGACAAATGTAACTTCCTCCCCTTGTCCAGATACTTCTTGCACCGCCTCTAATTGTTCTGCTTCTTTCTGATTGTGAAGTGCCGAGAACTTTTCAGCGCATCCAGCAGAGCAAAGTCCAACTAAACCCTACATGAAGTAAGACAGCTTTCAAGTGCAAGCAGTGAGAGCAAAGACCAGATTTTGTAAGACTTATCCATCCACCCCTCCATCCACCCATACACCCATCCATCCATCCATCCACCCACCCATCCATTCATCCATCCATCCACCTGTCCATCCATCCATCCTTCCACCAATCCACCCACCCATCCATTCATCCATCCATCCATCTGTTCATCCACCCATCCATCCATCCACCAATCCACCTATCCATCCATTCATCCATCCACCCACCCATCCATTCATCCACCTACCCACCCATCCATCCATCTGTCCATCCACCCACCAATCCACCCACCCATCCATTCATCCATCCATCCATCCTTCCACCAATCCACCCACCCATCCATTCATCCATCCATCCATCTGTCCATCCATCCATTGTTCCACCAATCCACCCACCCATCCATTCATCCATCCACTCACCCATCTGTCCATCCTTCCACCAATCCACCCACCCATCTATCCACCAATCCACGCACCCATCCATTCATCCATCCACCCACCCATCCATTCATCCATCCATCCATCTGTCCATCCATCCATCCACCAATCCACCCACCCATCCATTCATCCATCCATCCATCTGTCCATCCATCCATCCACCAATCCACCCACCCATCCATTCATCCATCCATCCATCTGTTCATCCACCCATCCATCCATCCACCAATCCACCTATCCATCCATTCATCCATCCACCCACCCATCCATTCATCCACCTACCCACCCATCCATCCATCTGTCCATCCACCCACCAATCCACCCACCCATCCATTCATCCATCCATCCATCCTTCCACCAATCCACCCACCCATCCATTCATCCATCCATCCATCTGTCCATCCATCCATTGTTCCACCAATCCACCCACCCATCCATTCATCCATCCACTCACCCATCTGTCCATCCTTCCACCAATCCACCCACCCATCTATCCACCAATCCACGCACCCATCCATTCATCCATCCACCCACCCATCCATTCATCCATCCATCCATCTGTCCATCCATCCATCCACCAATCCACCCACCCATCCATCCATCCACCAATCCACCCACCCATCCATCCATCCACTCACCCATCCATCCACCCACCCATGCCAGGCATGGAGAATAGAGATTCAACAATAAACAAAACAAAACTCAACCCTGACCTCATGGAGCTTATACTCTTATGGGAAAGGCAGACCATAAACAAGTAAACAAGCTAATAAAAACTACAAACTGAGACAGGCCCTATGAAGGAAGCAAATAAGGAGCAGAGATAGCGGGCAGCTGGTCAAGGGAGGCCCCTGCTCTGTGGGAGCTGGTGGGGGAAACGGTGCAGCGTCCTGGCAGGAGGAACTCCAAGTGCTGTCAAGAGCGTGCAGTTTTGGGAAAGTGGTGTGAATGCTGACAATGCAGTGAGTGAAGGCCAGTGATAGGCGCTAAGGTAGCAGCAGCAGGCACGGGAGAGCTCACCCAGGGAATTCAGAGCGAGTGAGGAGGTCGGGTTTTATTCAAAGCCCTGCGGGAAGCTACTGAGAGTTTCCAAGTATATGAGGGACACCATCAGACGTGCAGTTTGTAAAGAGTACTCTTTAAAATCGTGGCGGAAAGTAAACAGAAGAGGCAGGAAGGCGAGTGTTCCTGACCTGGAGCATCCTTTTCCCTCCTGACATCACTCTTCCCGAGGTTTGCACTGGTAACAACTGTGTTCCACCAAATTCTCAAATTGCTCCACTTTTTTTTCCAGGTTAAAACCTTTTCATTTTCCTTCTTGCTGTTTTTGTTTGCTTTCTGTCTGCACATCTAGAATCTCTGAACTCTTAAAAGAATACTGTTTCTTTCCTGGGGCCCATTAAACATCTCCGTGATGTAACGGAGAATGCAGCCCTGGTCCCAGGTGTGCCCAGGGTACCAAGGACCAGGCACTGGCCCAGCATCCGCTTGGAGCCTTGGAAACTCTCCCTGCAGCATTTCAGGGCTTCTTACCGCTAAGCACTCTAGCTTGTCAGCAAAGGTCTTTTCACGATGATGACGAAACAGCGCTGTGATCCTGACAGAAGCTTTGGAGGACACCCCCTGCCTCCGGCACAGGTTCTGCCCCAGGGGGACCCATCAAGACACAAGACCCGTCACCTGTCCCAGTGTGCTCCCCGCTGGTCATCCCCGGGATTGTCACGCTTCCGCCACCTCCTTAGGGTGCTGGTTCACAGGGTGGACGGCGGTGACGCCTTTCTCAAGGACCGGAAATACTTCTCACCCTGGAGATCTTCCACTCACCCATCTCAGCCCTGCTCTGAGCCCCAGGGGCCACCCTGCAGGCACAGCCCGGGGCTCCTCTGGCTTCCAGCTGGGTTTGGCCATCGAGAAGCCCGGCAGGAGGGGAGAGGGAGGAGAATGGGGTCAGCGTTCTTCCTTGGCCACTTCCTCCCAGGAGGGGGCCCAGAGCAGACGGTTCCCCATCCTGCCCCCCGCCCAGCCCGTGGCCCCTCCGCCTGAAGGACAGTCATGGCACCCCTGCTGTTACGGGTCCTAGGACCCTCCACCTGCTCACTTCTGTCCCTTTATTAAAGGCTCCTAAAATTACCCCAGGTGGAATGCGCTGCCTCTTTCCTGACACATACGACGTTCTCCTTGAGGGTCCCTCTTGCCCTCCTACTGGCAGGATGTAATGGCTCTGACCTCTGACCTTCAAGGGAGTGACCAATGTCTCACACCACCCTCTCCCTCCTTTCAGCTGGAAGCCCTTCCCAGCAGGACCGCACCCTACCCTCCCGGCCTGTGAGACCTCCAGAGTCATCCCCACTGAGCACCAGTGCCCCAGAGAAGCAAAGCAGCCCCACCAGAAACCACAGGCTACATGGGCTGTTCGTTCTCCTTCACTCTCAGTGAAGACAGAAATTAGGGTGCGCACCTTAACCCCTAAAAGCATAGCAATAACGCACAAAGAGATGCAAGTATGGTGAACACATTATCGTTCAAGGACAGTAATGACAGCTCATCAGCAGGCGCTGGTCTAAGTCCTTCACACGTATTAATTCCTGCAATCCTCACAGTGGTCTTCAGAGACAGGGACTACTGCCATCCTCGTTTTATAGGAGAGAAAATCCAGACACGGAGCAGTTACATAGCTTACCCGAGGTTACACAGCCTGTAAGTGGCCCATCTGGAATTTGCACCAAGGCTGGTTGGCTATAGAGTTGACGCTCTTAGCCACAATATTGTAAACAATTAAAGCCGGCTGTGAAATCTGAGCAGGGAACCCTACATCCCATCGCTTTATCCCTTGTTATTAAAATATTGGTAAAGAGAAAATAAAATAGGGACTTCCCTGGTGGTCCAGTGGTGAAGAATCTGCCTGGCCGTGCAGGGGACGCAGTTGCAATCCCTGGTCAGGGAACTAAGATCCCACATGCCGTGGCACGGGCAACTAAGCCCGCGTGCTGCAACTACTGAGCCCTTGAGCTCTGGAGCCCGTCTGCCACCGCTAGAGAGAAGCCCGAGCGCTGCAATGAAAGATCGCACGTGCAGTAACTAAGACCCGACATAGCCAAAAATAAATAAATAAATTTTAAAAAAGCAAAGAAATACAAGAAGCCTATATAAGAAGAAAAGGTAGAAGACAGACTGCTTAGAGTGTTGAAAACAAAGTAAGAGATTTAAAAATACTGTCAAATAATCTGACCTTAGAACACAGGGTTAAGGCAAGAGGCGTACTGCAAGTTCCTTTAATTGTTCACTTTGATAGAACAAATTTAGATTTAAAATAGGTTGCTGAGGAAGGTAATTAGACCCCCTCAGATGCTTCCTTTTTATAAAAGGGGGTGTATTCATTTATAGTAACGGTTCAACTACAGTGCAACCACAGTAGGGGGCTGTCAGACATGAAGACCCTTGGGGCCCACATCAAACGTCTGAAGAGGAATCCCCGAGGCATCCTGGTAGGCATCCACATCCGAATCCCCGAAACCCGTGAATACGCTTCCTTACATAACAGAGGGAACTTTGCAGATGTCATTGAACTAAGGTTCTTGAGATCAGAAGATTATCCTGGATTGTCTGAGGGGCCCAACCTGCTTGCAAGGGTCCTTATAAGTGAAAGAGGGAGGCCAAGAAAGAGCTGTGACAACAGAAGCAGAGGACGGAAACGAGGGATGCCAGTGGCCTCTAGAAGTTGGAAAAGGCAAGGAGACATCTTCTCCCCTAGAACGTCCGCAAGTCACGCGCCTGCCTGACTCTTCCTTGACTCCTGACCTTCAGACCTGTAAGACGATACATTTGTGTCCCGTTAAGTCTCGAGGCGTGTGGTCATTTGTGGCAGCAGAAACAGAACACTCGTGCAGGCGCTTCCTGCTTCACCATGGTTCCACTTACGAATCGGCTGATGATGGTGTGAGAGCAATACATGTTCAGCAGACACCGTAGTACTTCCAATTTTGAATTCTGCTCTTCTCCCAGGCGAGTGATATGCGGTAGGATACGCCCTCAGGATCGGAGCTCCCAGTCAGCCACGTGACCAGAAGGCGAACCACCCCTACACTTACAGCCCTTCTGCTTTTCACCCTCAGTACAGCAGTCAGTAAGTTACACGCGACGTTCAACACTTTACTGTAAAGCAGGCTTTGTGTTAGACGATTTTGCCCAACTGTAGGCTAATATAAATGTTCTGAGCACATTTACGGTAGGCAAGGTGAAGCCACGATGTAGGTTAGGTGTTTAAAGGCGTTTTCAACTTAATGGCATTTTCAAATTACGATGGGTTTATCGGGATGTAAACCCATTGTAAGTCAAGGAAAAGCCGGACAAGGGTTAGCTCAGTAATCTGCATTCGTAACAAGTTCTGGGTGATTCTATTGTAGATGTTCTTTGAGGAACACTGCCTCATAGGAAGAGCCTAGGTACAGGTCTCTGGCAACACGAGAGATCAATAGTTATCCAGCTTTTCCTTTTTAAAAGGAGCACTCCCCCCACCTTTTAACATTTAAAATAATATTCTGGTCTTTTATTTTAAAAATATAGGTCGTTGGTTGACCGCGTGTATTAGTAACTGATCGTGATATAGGCACGAAAGGGAGCGTGGTTACAGCAGAAAACGGACGGCCCTTAGAGCCGGCCGCGCCCGGGACTTCTGAGCTGCACAGTGGTGTGCAAGTCCCTTCGCCTCCCTGAGCCCCTGTGGTAAACGCTACGGCATAACATTATACGGTACAGACACAAGTCACACAGAGACAAAACCACCTCTCTCTCCTCCTTTTTTTTTTTTTTTTGTGGTACGCGGGCCTCTCACTGCTGTGGCCTCTCCTGTTGCGGAGCACAGGCTCCAGACGCGCAGGCTCAGCGGCCATGGCTCACGGGCCCAGCCGCTCCGCGGCATGTGGGATCCTCCCGGACCGGGGCATGAACCCGTGTCCCCTGCATCGGCAGGCGGACTCTCAGCCACTGCGCCACCAGGGAAGCCCTCTCTTCTCCTTTTTCTCCCCCTCCTCCTCCCTTTCCTTCTCCCTCTCTGTCCCCAATCCCCCAATTCAAACTGTTGACATGAGAGACCCTGGCAGGCCCATTTGAGTTAAGGACCCACCCAGTCCAATAATCACCAGGATGCCATAAGTTCCCCTGCTGAATTGTGAGGGGATAGGCAGGTGGGAGCGTTTAATTTGGGAAAGGGCAGACATTCTAGAAGCTGTCTTCTATAAGAGCAGAGTGACCTGATTCTCTCGCTGTTCAATATTTTTTTATTGAACTGGACCAAGAAGAGAGCTTTCAAGAGTTTAATAATTCTTGCAATGATCTATTTTTGGAGTAAATGTCTTTTTGGACAGTTCTGTAATAGGAGTACCAATAACCAACATTCAGTGCAATTTAATCAGGTCATCATTTCTCCAGTCGTCATCCCAAGTTGTAACTAAATACTAATACAGTGATAAGTGAAAGTCCACGTGTTTCCTTAAGAAAAATATTCAGAATTTTGGACGAACTAAAGTAAATTTCTTAGTCCTTGGGGCAAAAAATACAAAGGCTTCAGAGTTTGTTAGGAAACTTGCAAGATTCTTGGCATTCAAATCACTTTTACAAAGCAATACTGGGATGAGTCAAGTGTAATTGAATCAGGAACATATGGATTAAATTCTCCCGTAAATACACATGGGTATAAATACGAAGGGGAAGAGAATTTGCCAGATGGGTTACCAAAACAAAACACTTTCAAAATAACTCAAGATCGTCAACAGACCCCAAACACAGCTGTGTTCTCTTATGTCTAAAAAATGCATTTTCCCTTGGATGTCTTGATAGGTTAATTTAATTTTTGCTGAGTACCTACAGCACATTGGATACCCTAGAAAGCTCACCACGTCTGCAGTAAGGGTTTCCTATTTGGAAACACGGATTCTTCATGAAATGATCAGCGTAATTCTCTTCCTGCTTTTCCACATCTATCTGAATAATTGTTTACGTCTGTGCAGTAATGGACATCACTGACAGTTCTGTCTCTGCAATGGATTTTTATGGCTTTGACCCACTTAACAGGAGTAAACTCCTTGGGGAGGGTGAACTTTGATTCGCTTTTTACTAGGGAAGTGCTGGATGGCAAGGGGCTGTGCCCTCAGGGCCAGAGGAAGGGCCAACACCAGTTCTTACAGACGCCAAGTTTGCTGCGCTGTTGACTGCTGTGGCACAGTGATCAGAGCTCAGTTTATAAGTGTTGACTGTACTTTTTCTAAGACTAGAGTTTTCTCAGTGAGTCAGCAATTTTCTGAGGTTCAGAATTTTCCCATCATTTCCACGTTTGTCTTTCAACACAGTGAATTATAATTTGGGTCGTATCACACACAAGAACTCTCCAGCTCTCCTGAATGCTACACTGGGGACGTGCAGCCCGCCAGGCAGAGATTAGCCTGCTAAAGCAGGCTTCCAGAAGGCGTTGCTTACTTCACTCACCAGATTCCTGTGGGAACCAGTCATCAGGGTCCATCCAGAGGCCGGAGAAGTTTCGATAACAGTATCTCAGGGTGTTCATTACTCCAGGACTTACAAAGGCAACAAAAGATAGGTTGGTCACAACTGATGATATTCCATTATGTCGTAAAAATTGATATAATTTTTCCTATGCAAGAATGACAAGCTCACATATCTAACCAGACCTTGCCGGCAGTGAGACTACGATGTGAATTCCCAGCTCCACCTCACCAGGAATCCTCTGGAAACATGGTCAGTATGGCTAAGAGAACTGTCTCTCCTCTAGACCAAACTCCTTGGCCTGCTTTCTCCAGGTTCTGACAACGTTTGTCTGTGTGTTCCTGAGTGAGTCTGCGCAGGATGTTATCCTCCCTGGTATCAGAGCCCTTACTACTCTTGGCACAAAACATCGTCCTCTGCCTGTACAGCTCCTCAAAAACTGCAGCTGACATAGACTTTGATCAGCAACGTTCCAGTGCTGACCTGAGAAGTCTGCTTTCTAGAAAGTGGTCTACCGAAATCATTTAGGTGACCGCATTCCTCCAGCACAGTTTCTCTCCACTGGTGAGGTCCTCCCCCGCCCCCTGGCTGTGTGTGACCTGCCTGCTCTATTCCGCACGACTTGTCCTGCTCTGTTGGGCTCTTCCATCCTCGTGCTGCCGGCCAAACGGTGCAGCAGAGACGAGTTTACCCATGAGGCAGCCCCGCAAGAAGATGGGAGAACAAACCTCAAATCCACCTCCCCTGAGGGCAGGGGCTCAGCGTATTTATGGGATGAAGCTGAGGCATGGAGAGCGTGGGGAAAGGTGACTGGAAATAAGAAAAAGGTGAGGTCATCGTCGTTCCACACAGATGCACCTAAGCAGCGGCTTCTTCACGGGTCGCGTGCTCAGAAAATGGTGGCGTTAGCAGGTTTTGAGGGTGGAGTTTGGGACCCTCTGACATCAAATGTCACCGAGCGAACACTAGCCATGCCCAGTTAGAGACTCAGGGGTCCGAACCAGTCTTAACCGGCTGGAGCTTGAACTGGACACAGCTGACTGCAAGTTCCTGAAAAACAACTGGGCAAACGTCTTACTGTTTAGGCTACGTGCCACTTGGAGTTCACGAAGTTTTCTGCAGCAACAACTGAAGGCGCCCGATCAGTGCAGGCAGGTTACAGGTGTGACAGATCTAAGGGATGATTACGCTTGGTGTCACGAGAGCGATGGAAACTGTGTGAGCATAGGAAGAGTCACTTCTCCAGCTGAAAGCAGACTGTTCTCCCCATCACTCGCCTGGCTTTGCTTTCCACCCTGTGGGGAAGTTCAACTCAGTAAAGATTTACAGGGTGTCTGTTACGTCCCAGGCACTAGGCTGGGTGCCAGGGTTATAGCGAGGAACAGGACATGGTCTCTGCTTTCTGAGAGCACGTGACCCAGTGGGGACTTTAGAAATGGGGGGCGGGGTGCAGGGAAGGGCGCTCAGCCCTGGCGGGGCCGGTGAGAGCTGTGCTGCTTCTCTGTGGGTGCTGTAACAAACAACCACAAGCGTGGCAGCTGGAAGTGCTACGCATCTGTCCTCCTACAGTTCTGAGGTCAGAAGTCTGAGACAGGTCCCGTTGGGTGGAAACCCAGGCATGGAGAAGGCTGGCCTCCGGGGCTCTCCTTGCTTCGCCAGCTTCTAGGGCTGTCCCCTTGCGTTCCTTCGCTCGTGGACCCTTCCTCTATCCCCAAGGACAGCATCATTAGCATCCTCAAGTCTCTGCTCCGTCTTCACCTTACCTCCTCGTCTGTGTAGTAAGATCTTCTGCTCCCTTCTTATGCAACTGTATTTAGCGACCACCCAGCTAACTCAGGAGAATCTCTCTATCTCAAGACCCATAACTTAGTCACATCTGCAAAGGCTTAGGACCTGGATGTCTTTGGGGGCCACCCTGCAGCCAGCCTCAGGAAGCAACCTCAGGAAGCTGGGAAAAGTATTCTGACAGCAGGAATGGCCTAAGAGGGCACGTGGCCTGGCTCAGCTCGGAGCCGTGGGAGCCGTTCACAGCGTGCTGTTATTGGAGCCTCACATGTAAGGTAGGAGGGAGGCGCCGGCTTGCGGAGAATGACAGGCACCATGCGATGTCACTGGGTTTTATTTCGTAGGTTCTAGGAAGTCTTTGAAGGTTTTCAAGTAGGGCGATGATGTGGTCAGATTAGCAATTTAGAGAGATCATTCAGGCAGGCAGATACAGTGAGAGATCATGAGAGTCTGAAACAACATGGGGATTAGGATGGGAAGATCTACTGAAAAGGAGAGTTTTCCAGCTATACCATAAAGAGGAACAGTCACTAACTGAAAGGTGGGCTGAGGGAGACAGAGAAATCCGGGATAAGCCCCAAGTTTTTTGCCCAGGTAGACAGTGGCACCATTAAATATGATAAGTAAGTACACAAGGAAAAAATATGTCCAAGGAAGGAAAAACTGGCATTTATCAATAGTTTGACAGTGTGTAATTTGAAAATAACCCGTGAGCGGGACCAGTTTCAGGGGCCTGTGACCTGTGTGGTCACTCAGGGTCCCACACGTAGAGAAGCCTCATGCTTGGTTTAATGCCCGGCTGTTGCCATCTTGAAAGTCTTAAACACTTTAAAACAAAGGGCACCATATTTTTATTTTACACTGGGTCCCACAGATAATTTAGCGAGTTCTTTTTTTTTTTTTTTTTGCCACACCACACACGGCTTGCGGGATCTTAGTTCCCTGACCAGGGATTGAACTCAGGCCCCCATAGTGAAAGCGGCAAGCCCTGACCACTGGACCGCCAGGGAATGCCCTAGCCAGTTCTTCTTGTGTGCTAAGAGCCCAGTGTTAGAGCCACTGTCTGCAGGGAAAGATGTGAACAAGGGCAGAAACGTGTATTCCCTGTGTCTCCCAGGAGCACCGTCAGACTTTCTCATTCCCAGTTAACCACTTCAAGCCCAACAGTGTGCTCCCCGAGAGAAAGCCAAGTGCTCCAAAGTGAAGGGCTCTTGAGTCAAAACCCAGTGACTAAAACCGGCCCTCATCTGGGCTCTCTCTTCTCCACCAGCCTCAGCTCAGAGGCTCAGGGAAGTTAAATGGGGGAGGTTTTATGCGAGTAAAGCTGCTGAGCAGGAGAGAGAACTCTCATGGAGCTTGCTGAGCCCTCCCCACCGAGTAAGCGCTTCCGACACCCTCCTCGGCGACGGCAGGGCAGAAATTAACACGCAGGGGAGAAGAGGCCTAGGTGAATTCTGGTGTCGCTGGAAAGCTCCAGAATCCGGGGAAGGGGTGCTGCCCCCACCCCCAGCTCTGCCCCCTCAGCCCTCCTTCTGCCCCGACTGGGGGGGCCCAGCTCACCTGCCCCTGCAGAGTCGGGCTTCCCCACAGTCTCAGAGTCAGTTCCAGCGTGGGAGAAACCTTTGCTTTGAAAGGCAGCTGCCTAAATGTCTTCGCTTTCCCTAGGCAGTGAAATCATGTCAGCCTCTTTTTTCCAGCTTTCAGATCTTGGGCTCCTGGCTTTAGTTCTGATCCTGCCTTAATTGATTTTCTGGGCTTAATCCTTTGCCTCCTGAAGGGCTCGGGCCTGCCCCACTCTGAGCTTCACTTTGCTTTTTTTTTCTAATTCCATCTCTTTGTTTATTTATTTTCAGCCATGCCTTTTTTTAACTTTTTATTTTATACTGGAGTATAGTTGATTAACAATGTTGTGTTAGTTTCAGGTGTACAGCAAAGTGATTCAGTTATACATACACGTGTCTGTTCTTTTTCAAATTCTTTTCCCATTTAGGTTGTTACATAATATTGAGAAGAGTCACTTTGCATTTTGAGTAGGTGACACCGAAAGGTCGACAGAGACCCATGGGACAGCAAAACAGTCACCTGGTCACCGTGTTTCAGGTCCCACTGGCTTCCAGGTCCAGAAACTCTATTTTGAGAGGAAACTCCATCTCAAAATTTACAGATGCGTGAACCAGAAAGAGAACTTATTTAAACAGTAGTGGCGAGACAGGGAAGTAACCAATTCCTTTCTAGTGATAGGAGTGCTGGCAGCGACTGACTCCTTTTGGATATCAAGGTAGGTAGGACATTAAATTATTTATTAGAAAGTTGTTTAGAGCAATGGGAGATAGATTTTCCTGAGGGATATTTTATCGTCCAGGACATGGTGAAGCTAGGATCCAACCTCGAACCATAAGCGAGTAAAAGACGGGCATCTGCCAGATTCAGTATCTTTCTCCCCTGGGCAGTTGGCAGACACGGTGCTGTGGGGTTCCCTAAACCAGCTAAGCTTCCTTGTGGAAGATTCTGCAGAGACCCTGGGCTGGAACCACTTTTGGGAAGCCTGGATCCCTCAGTGACCACATGGGGAACCACCCCCACTCCCAACAGACTCCCAGTGGGACAGGGAAATCAAGCTTTATTGTGTTCAGTCACTATTTCAAGACTGTTGGTTACAGTTAACCTCTCTTGACTCAGACAGAAAATATCCAATAAGCTCAACGAAACATTTACTTTTAGGGGATCCGCTATGAAGATCGTGCCAGCAATTTCCATTTTATGAATATGTTCTTTTTCCAGACAAAGCAAAAAGCAACTGAATCATTTTATACTTTAGCCAATTTCCCATTTATTTACTACTAATAAAATTAATTGATGACTCCCTCTTGCGAGAGCACTGGAATCACAACTAACTGCTGAACAAACGTCGAGAGGAAGACAGTGGAACTCACCAAAAAAGACACCCTCATCCAAAGACCAAGGAGAAACCGCAATGAGACGGTAGGAGGGGCGCAATCACAGTAAAATCAAACCCCATAACTGCTGGGTGGGTGACTCACAGACTGGAGGACACTTATACCACAGAAGTCCACCCACTGGAGTGAAGGATCTGAGCCCCACGTCAGGCTTCCCAACCTGGGGGTCTGGCAATGGGAGGAGGAATTCCCAGAGAATCAGACTTTGAAGACTAGTGGGATTTGACTGCAGGACTTCGACAGGACTGGGGGAAACAGAGACTCCACTCGTGGAGGGCACACACAAAGTAGTGTGCTCATAGGCACCCAGGGGAAGGAGCAGTGTGGGACAGGATGGAGACCGAACCAGACCTACCTGTTAGTGTTGGAGGGTCTCCTGCAGAGGCAGGGGGTGGCTGTGTCTCACCATGGGGACAAGGACACTGGCAGCAGAAGTTCTGGGAAGTATTCCTTGGCGTGAGCCCTCACAGGGTCCGCCATTAGCCCCATCAAAGAGCCTGTGGGCTCCAGTGCTGGGTCACCTCAGGCCAAACAACCAACAGGGAGGTAACCCAGCCCCATCCATCAGCAGACAAGTGGATTAAAGTTTTACTGAGCTCTGCCCACCATAGCAACACCCAGCTCTACCCACCACCAGTCCCCCCCATCAGGAACCTTGCACAAGCCTCTTAGATAGCCTCATCCACCAGAGGGCAGACAGCAGAAGCAAGAAGAACTACAATCCTGCAGCCTGTGGAACAGAAACCACATTCACAGAAACATAGACAAAATGAAAAGGCAGAGGGCTATGTACCAGATGAAGGAACAAGATAAAACCCCAGAAAAAACAACTAAATGAAGTGGAGATAGGCAGCCTTCCAGAAAAAGAATTCAGGATAATGATACTGAAGATGATCCAGGACCTCGGGGAAAAAATGGAGGCAAACATCAAGAAGATGCAAGAAATGTTTAACAAAGACCTAGAAGAATTCAAAAACAAATACCTAGAAGAATTAAAGAAAAAACAAACAGAGATGAACAGTACAATAACTGAAATGAAAAATACACTAGAAGGAATCAATAGCAGAAAAACTGAGGCAGAAGAAAGGATAAGTGACCTGGAAGACAGAATGGTGGAATTCACTGCCATGGAACAGAATAAAGAAAAAGAATGAAAAGAAATGAAGACAGCCTAAGAGACCTCTGGGACAACATTAAACGCAGCAACATTTGCATTATAGGGGTCCCAGAAAGAGAAGAGAGAGAGAAAGGACCCAAGAAAATATTTGAAGAGATTATAGTCAAAACTTCCTTAACATGGGAAAGGAAATAGCCACCCAAGTCCAGGAAGTGCAGAGAGTTCCATGCAGGATAAACCCAAGGAGAAACACGCCGAGACACATAGTAATCAAATTGGCAAAAATTAAAGACAAAGAAAAATTAAAAGCAACAAGGGAAATAACATACAAGGGAACACAAATAACATATACACATACAAATAACATACACATAACATACAAGTAACATATACACATACAAGGGAAAACAAATAACATACAAGGGAACTCCCATAAGGTTAACAGCTGATTTGTCAGCAGAAACTCTACAAGCCAGAAGGGAATGGCAGGGTATATTTAAAGTGATGAAAGATTACTCTACCCGGCAAGGATCTCATTCAGACTTGACGGAGAAATCAAAAGCTTTACAGACAAGCAAAAGCTAAGAGAATTCAGCACCACCAAACCAGCTCTACAACAAATGCTAAAGGAACTTCTCTAAGTGGGAAACACAAGAGAAGAAAAGGACCTACAATAACAAACCCAAAACAATTAAGAAAATGGGAATAGGAACATACATATCAATAATTACCTTAAACATGAATGGACTAAATGCTCCAACCAAAAGACACAGGCTCGCTGAATGGATACAAAAACAAGACCCATATATATGCTGTCTATAAGAAACCCACTTCAAACCTAGGGACACATACAGACTGAAAGTGAGGAGATGGAAAAAGATATTCCATGCAAACGGAAATCAAAAAAAGCTGGAGTAGCAATACTCATATCAGATAAAATAGCCTTTAAAATAAAGAATGTTATAAGAGACAAATAAGGAGATCACATAGTGATCAAGGGATAAATCCAAGAAGAAGATATAACAATTATAAATATAAATGGACCCAACATAGGAGCACCTCAATACATAAGGCAAATGCTAACAGCTATAAAAGAGGAAATCAACAGTAACAAAATAGTAGTGGGGGACTTTAACACCTCACCTACACCAATGGACAGACCATCCAGACAGAAAATTAATAAGGAAACACAATCTTTAAATGACACAATAGACCAGATAGGTTTAATTGATGTTTATAGGACATCCCATCTGAAAACAGCAGAATACACTTTCTTCTCAAGTGCACATGGAACATTCTCCAGAATAGATCACATCTTGGGTCACAAATCAAGCCAGTAAATTTAAGAAAATTGAAATCATATCAAGCATCCTTCTGACCACAACACTATAAGATTAGAAATAAATTACAGGGGAAAAAATGTAAAAACCACAAACACATGGAGGCTAAACAATACGTTACTAAATAACCAAGAGATCACTGAAGAAATCAAAGAGGACATCAAAACATACCTACAGACAAATGACAATGAAAACACTGTGATCCAAAACCTATGGGATGCAGCAAAAGAAATTCTAAGAGGGAAGTTTATAGCAACACAATCCTACCTCAAGAAACAACAAAAAAAATCTCAAATAAACAATATAACCTTACACCTAAAGGAACTAGAGAAAGAAGAACAAAAAAACCCAAAGTTAGTAGAGGGAAAGAAATCACAAAGATCAAAGCAGAAATAAGTGAAAGAGAAGCAAAGAAAACAATAGCAAAGATCAATAAAACTAAAAGCTGGTTCTTTGAGAAAATAAACAAAATGGATAAACCTTTAGCCAGACTCATCAAGAAAAAGAGGGAGAAGACTGAAATCAATAAAATCAGAAACAAAAAAGGAGAAGTTACAACGGACACCACAGAAATACAAAAAGCATCCTAAGAGACTACTACAACAAGTCTACACCAATAAAATGGACAACCTGGAAGAAACAGACAAATTCTTAGAAAGGTATAAGCTTCCAAGACTGAACCAGGAATAAATAGAAAATATGAACAGACCAGTCACAAGTAATGAAATTGAAACTGTGATTAAAAATCTCCCAACAGGGCTTCCCTGGTGGCTCAGTGGTTGAGAGTCCGCCTGCCAATTCAGGGGACACGGGTTCATGCCCTGGTCCGGGAAGATCCCACATGCCGCAGAGCGGCTGGGCCCGTGAGCCATGGCCGCTGAGCCTGCGCGTCCGGAGCCTGCGCGTCCGGAGCGTGCACGTCCGGAGCCTGTGCTCCGCAACGGGAAAAGCCACAACAGTGAGAGGGCCGCGTACCGCAAAAAAAAAAAAAAATCTCCCAACAAATGAAAGGTCAGGACCAGATGGCTTCACAGATGAATTTTATCAAACATTTGCAGAAGAGCTAACACCCATCCTTCTCAGACTCTTCCAAAAAACTGCAGAGGAAGGAACACTCCCAAACTCGTTCTACAGGGCCACCATCACCCTGATACCAAAACCAGACAAACATACTACAAAAAAAAGACAATTACAGACCAATATCACTGATGAATATAGATGCAAAAATCCTCAACAAAATACTAGCAAACAGAATCCAACAACACATTAAAAGGATCATACACCATGATCAAGTGGGATTTATCCCAGGGATGCAAGGATTCTTCAATATATGCAAATCAATCAGTGTGAT
Source organism: Aethalodelphis obliquidens (assembly GCF_003676395.1). Taxonomy (NCBI): domain Eukaryota; kingdom Metazoa; phylum Chordata; class Mammalia; order Artiodactyla; family Delphinidae; genus Aethalodelphis; species Aethalodelphis obliquidens. Next base: position 26,109,478 of record NW_020837967.1, on the reverse strand, counting down.
ACACCATATTAACAAACTGAAGAATAAAAACCATATGATCATCTCAATAGATGCAGAAAAAACTTTTGACAAAATTCAACACCCATTTATGATAAAAATTCTCCAGAAAGTGGACATACAGGGAACCTACCTCAACATAATTAAGGCCATATATGACAAACCCACAGCAAATATCATTCTCAATGGTGAAAAACTGAAAGCATTTCCTCTAAGATCAGGAACAAGATAAGGATGTCCACTCTCGTCACTCTTATTCAACATAGTTTTGGAAGTCCTAGCCATGGCAATCAGAGAAGAAAAAGAAATAAAAAGAATACAAATTGGAAAAGAAGAAGTAAAACTGTCACTGTTTGCAGATGACATGATACTATACATAGATAATCCTAAAGATGCCACCAGAGAACTACTAGAGCTCATCGATGAATTTCATAAAGTTGCAGGATACAAAATTAATGCACAGAAATCTCTTGCATTCCTATACACTAATGATGAAAAATCTGAAAGAGAAATTAAGGAAACACTCCCATTTACCACTGCAACAAAAAGAATAAAATACATAGGAATAAACCTACCTAGGGCGATAAAAGACCTCTATGCAGAAAACGATAAGACACTAATAAAGAAATTAAAGATGAAACAAACAGATGGAGAGATATACCATGTTCTTGGATTGGAAGAATCAATATTGTGAAAATGACTATGCTACCCAAAGCAATCTACAGATTCAATGCAATCCCTATCAAACTACCAATGGCATTTTTTTACAGAACTAGAACAAAAAATCTTAAAATTTGTATGGAGACACAAAAGACCCCAAAGAGCCAAAGCAATCTTGAGGGGGAAAAAAAGGAGCTGGAGGAATCAGACTCCCTGACTTCAGACTATACTACAAAGCTACAGTCATCAAGACAATATGGTACTGGCACAAAAACAGAAATATAGATGAATGGAACAGGATAGAAAGCCCAGAGATAAACCCACACACCTATGGTCAACTAATCTATGACAAAGGAGGCAAGGGTATACAATGGAGAAAAGACAGTCTCTTCAATAAGTGGTGCTGGGAAAACTGGGCAGCTACATGTCAAAGAATGAAATTAGAACACTCCCTAACACCATACACAAAAACAAACTCAAAAAGGATTAGAGACCTAAATGTAAGACCAGACACTATAAAACTCTTAGAGGAAAACATAGGAAGAACACTCTTTGAAATAAATCACGGCAAGATCTTTTTTGACCCAGCTCCTAGAGTAACAGAAATAAAAACAAAAATAAACAAATGGGACCTAACGAAACTTAAAAGCATTTGCAGAGCAATGGAAACTATAAACATGACGAAAAGGCAACCCTCAGAATGGGAGAAAATATTTGCAAACAAATCAATGGACAAAGGACTAACCTCCAAAATATATAAACAGCTCATGCAGCTCAATATTAAAAAAACAAACAACACAATCAAAAAATGGGCAGAAGACCTACATAGACATTTCTCCAAAGAAGACATACAGATGGCCAAGAAGCACATGAAAAGTTGCTCAGCATCACTAATTATTAGAGAAATGCAAATCAAAACTGCAATGAGGTATCACCTCACATGGGTCAGAATGGTCATCATCAAAAAATCTACAAACAACAAATGCTGGAGAGGGTGTGGAGAAAAGGGAACCCTCTTGCACTGTTGGTGGGAATGTAAATTGACACAGCCATTATGGAGAACAGTATGGAGGTTCCTTAAAAAACTAAAAATAAAATTACCATATGACCCAGCAATCCCACTACTGGGCATATACCCAGGGAAAACTGTAATTCAAAATGAGTCATGTACCACAATGTTCATTGCAGCTCTATTTACAATAGCCAGGACATGGAAGCAACCTAAGTGTCCATCGACAGATGAATGGATAAAGAAGATGTGGTACATATATACAATGGAATATTACACAGTCATAAAAAGGAACGAAATTGGGTCATTTGTAGAGACATGGATGGACCTAGAGACTGTCATACAGAGAGAAGTAAGTCAGAAGGAGAAAAACAAATATTGTGTATTAACGCATATATGCAGAATCTAGAAAAATAGTACAGATGAACCGGTTTGCAAGGCAGAAATAGAGACACAGATGTAGAGAAGAAACAAGGAGGGAAAGCGGGGTGGTGGTGGTGTGATGAATTGGGAGATTGGGATTGCCATATATACACTAATATGTATAAAATAGATACCTAATAAGAACCTGCTGTATTAACAAAAGTAATAATAAAATTCAAAACAAAAATTGATCGGGCTGAGGCTTTGTGCTTATTGGTACAGCCCCCTAGTCACCCACTGGGAATCTTGGCTCTGGAATTAGCTCAGCTCTCTGGTCTCTGGGGTTTCAAGGTTTTTTTTTTTCCAAAATTAAAAAAAAATTAAATAACTTCTTTTTGAAATTAAATAACTTTTTAAGGAATAGAGTATATAAAAACATGAAGAAAATGAAAGTCATTCATAAATCCATAACCCAATATTTTAGTGAATATTTTCTTTCTCCTTCATATACATGCATGCATACCAATGGATATATACGAATACATACACGTATCTACATACATATATTTACGTATATACATACACACAAATATGGTGACTATGTATTGTGTGTATGTGTGTGTAATTTTATCTTTTAAATAAAGTGGGCTCTTACTACTGCTTTATAACCTGCTCTGCCACTACTGCTGCCCTCAACATTGCCCTGTGGATATGCATGTGGGTATCTTTCCTCGTAGTGAACACGACTCTATATCATACTTTTCCAAGGGTGAATAATATTTCATTTTATGTGCCTGTCATTTATTTAACAATTTAACATTTAAACTATTTTTGTTTGTTTGTTTTCATTTTGCTATTGCAAACAATACTACACTGAATATCCTTACACTTCATCTTTGCATAACTGTGGGGTTATCTTCTAGTGATAAATTTCTGAAAGTGGGAATGAGGTATCAGAGGATATGCATGTTTTATATTCTGATAGATATTGCCAAGCTGCCCTATAAAAAATGGAACAGTTTGTAGTACCATCAATATTCTATGGTACTGTACACTTTACCACATATTTGCCAACAATGGGTTTTATCAAAAGTATCATGACAAATCTGATAGGGAAATGCTATCCTGACTTCATTTTCATTTCTTTGATCTTCAGGGAGTTTGAACATTTTTCATACTTTTGTTGGTAACTTTCCTATTCATATCCTTTGCCTATATTGCTCTTGTTCTGTCTTATTAATTTGAACGAGCTCTTTGTATGGAAGAGAGAGTAACCCTTTGTCTCACATATCTGTTGCAGGTATTTTTTCCCATTTTTTTATTTTTTAACTTTGTGGGTTTTTTCCATATTAAAGATGGAACAAATGTATTAAAGATGCAAACAAATGTATCACTTTTCTTGGGCTTCTGGATATCATGTGATGCTTTCAACCTCAACTCTGTGCTTTTTTCTTAATTCTTTTATTTTCATGTTTTACATATGATTTAATCTCTTTGAAATTTTTTCTGGTATAAAGTAAGACAACTAGGTTGGTTTTTCCCACAAGTCATCATTAATTAATGTTACTACCATTTGTTGGGCATTTACTCTGAGCCCAGCACTGTTCTAAGTGCTTTGAATGAAACAGATTATTCAATCCTCATAAACAATACTGTGAGAGAGGCTTTACTATTATCTCCATTTTAGATGTAAGGAAACTGAGTCAAAATAAAGTTAGTAACTGGGTCACTTCTAGTGACAGTAGGGCCATGATTCAAATCTAACTGCCTTTAGGGCCTCATGGTCTTAACCCACCTCCCCATTCCACATCTCTAGTGCCAAATCCTGTTTAAAGAAAAAATATATATATATATATAAAAAATACTTTTTCTAGTTTGTCCATTTGCTTATTAATTTTTGTATTGGGGTAATTGACAGGGAAGTTTAATTTTTTTTTAATTAAAAAATAGATTGATAGCCAACTCTATAATCTATTTCCTTTACAATTTCTTCTTTCTATTTCTGATGGAAAACAAACAAACAAACAAACAAAAAACCTCAAATAAAGGGAATGATTAATAGAGTGAACATTTCTGTAAAAAAAAAAAAATCCAAAAATCAACTTGAAGAATTCTATCAGAATTCTGATCAAGACACAAAGAGAGAGAAATTATCAGAGAATTACCATGGAAAAGAAAAGAGGACATGGGACTTCCCTGGCAGTCCAGTGGTTACAACTCCGTGCTTCCACTGCAGGGGGCACAAGTTCGATCCTTGGCTGGGGAACTAAGATCCCCCGCGCCAAAAGTCAAGGTCAAAGAAAAAGAGAGAGAGAGAAGAGGATACACGCTTAGTGAGAGGAGAGGTTGTCGGGGGTTGGCGAAGACCCGGGCTGAGCCCCCAGAAGCCCACACCTCTCTACAGCGGCCACGGTCAGGGCCAGGGCACGTCCGAGTGGCCGGGGGCTAGCTGAGGGCAGGTGGTCCCAGTGGGTGACGGCCCTCCATGGGTACACGGCCTGTCCTCCACCCTTGCTGGGACCAGCTCGCAAAGCCTAAACTTTTATCTGCAGGAGAAGGACAGTTTCTCTGGGATAGAGCTGTGGAAGGTCTTTTCCTGGCTACGTGGATTGAGCTACATCAGCGGGGAACTAGGAGAGAGAAACAAAAGTATTAATACCTTTCTAGAATTCTTTATCAATTTTTGACCCTCCCTGAACATTCTGGAGGCATCTTTCTGTCCTCTCCATTTAAAATATTTATCGAAATTGCACAGTACAGACATACAGACCCATAATTACTACTGATACTTTAGAAACGTCCACGTTTGCTGACTATACTTCCCAAGTCTTGCTCGACATCATCTGCTTTATTCCTCCAATGCCTTTCACTTTGAGGAAAGGACAAAAATATAAAAATAAAGAATACAAGGGAAATATAAAGGAAAGTCATCAGAAGTCAGGACCAGAAGAAGACGAGCCGTTTTTCTCCTCCTCCATATGCCCCCTGCCCCCTCCGAGGCTCCAGCCCTCCTGATAAGCTGGGTGTGTCTCTGTGATACTGAACAGGTACAAAGAGAGCGCAAAGGGCAGTGTTCAGGGTTCAGTGTGAGCGCGGTCTGTGCCTGATCCCACATCAATGTTCTTTAGGAAAGAACACTGTAGGAGCAAATTATGATGTGGGGAAAGCTGGCTCTGTCTCTGTGTCTGTCTCTTATCTCTCACCTCCCAACCTGTCCCCTTCCTGCAGCAACTTGTTCTCAGCTAGCTGCTAGGAAACAACGCCCAAGAATTCCTCTGGTAACAGCTTGAGCATGTATTCTCTCTTTGGAGGTACTTTCAGAATTAAAAATACACATCAGGACCGACTGGTGAGAGACCGAGCAGTGCAGCCTGCTCTGTGCCTATAACATCACTCACCTTGAGAGCCACTTTCTCCAAGGGGAAAAAATAGCTAGAAAAATCACTGTATAGAGTTTTATGTCCAGCATGATTGGTGCAAGGAGAATTAATCTTTACTGGAAGAATCACGCCCAGAAACTGGGGCCTGGATGTTTATCATTTTCTGAATATGACATCTCAGTAGTGGTAACGAAGGTTTCCTGGTTATGTCGATGGGGAGAGGGAGATGAATTTGGGCAAAAGCTAGGAGTTTGCGGGGGCAGGGGTACTGTGGATTCTAAAAAGCAGAAAGTAGAACATAACAGAGTTATGAAGACACCAGGAGGTGCATTGATGGAAATTATGGGGTCTGTTTTGCAGAGGTAAAAGCAGAAAGAGCAAAAAAGATAATGGAGAAATTTTTCTGTGCGATTTCAAGTGGCTGGCTGGGTTATATTTAACTGAAGCTAAAGGTTGGGTCTTGGATTAAAAGAGAGGAGGGTGATCCACCCAGAGAGGTTAGGATCAGAGCGGGGCCCAAGGCGGGGGATGGGGGAGGGGGGAGGGATGGACCGGGCGTTTGGGATGAGCCGACGCAAACTAGTATATATAGGATGGATAAACAACAAGGTCCTACCGTGTAGCACAGGGAATTATATTCAATGTCTGTGACAAACCATAATGGAAAAGAATATGAAAAAGTATATATGTATAACAGTCACTTTGCTGTACAGCAGAAATTAACACAGCATTGTAAATCAACTAGACTTCAATAAAAATTTAAAAAAAAAAAAGATCCAAGCAGGGCCGAGGCTCCCAGGCCTAAAAGCCTGCACTTACAGGACAAGCCTACATTGCTTAGCACAGCTGGCAGGGGCCATCATAATTTGGTCCCTGGTTGATTTCCACCCCACTCACCGTATTTCAGCTGCATCTACCTTTTCAAAGATTTCTAAACACAGCACGTGGCTATGCCTCACTGTCTGCATAACCCATTCTCCTGCCTCAGCAGGTCTAAGCACCCTTCAGGACGTAACCGAAACATCTCCACCACTGAGGCTCCTCCATGACTGCACCTTCCTGCAAGGATTCACCCTGGGCCATGCTTATGAAATACTGGGTGTGTGGGTTGATTAATAGTTACCACTTTTTATTACACTCGTTTGATATGAACCCCTCAAGGGCAGGGAGCACACCTGCTGTATCTGAGTGCCCAGCCCTGCTACAATGCCTGGAAAGCAGTAGGTGTCAATACAGTCAAGATAAATGAGGGGGCTTGGGAAAGGAAGATTCCGGAAGAGGAAGGGGAATATCCCGTGACATGCTTTGATGAAACTTGTGATACATACCTTTGACTTAATTTTCTTTTTCTCTTCTTCGAGGTGGTGACAGTGAGAAGCGACTTAAGGGAAGGATTGGCCAGTGGGTGACCTGGTTTTGGCGGGGGGACACGCGCATGCTGGCACCTGGGGCGGGCGTGGCGCCTAGAGCGTGGCCTGGCTTCCCGCGACCTTCCCTCCCTCCGCGCGCACAGGCAGGGCGCCCGGGAGCAGGGCCTCCAGCACCGTCCTGAGAAGCGCCCGGCTTGTGGGCATGAAGTCTAGCTCGAAATCAATCGGTGGTTCTGACCCAGAGGAGATCTTGCTCCCTTCCCCCAAGAGATATTTGAAAATGTCTGGAGATGCTGTCGGTTGAAATAACTAGTTTGGGCGCTGTTCCCGGCGCCCAGTGGGTGGAGGCCAGGAGGGATGCTGTTAAACGTCACAGCGCACAGGCCAGTGCCCAACACGGGAGTTCTCTGACCCCAGGTGTTAGTGATACTGAGCCGGAGAAGCCTGCTTTCCTGATGATGTCATGGGAGAGCTCTCTCATCCTCGGAAACACCAGGCCTGCCTCTCGGCTCGAGGGCACCCTGCCGGGTGACTCGGGCTCCCCACGCCCTGAGACGCACAGCAGCCTCTTCGGCAGGTGCCGCTCAGGCGAAGAGGCGCAGTGGCCGCACCGCGCGCTGTCCCTCACTCTCAGGGGGCCTGACGCCCCGTCACCGGCCACCCAGCCCAGTCCCTCTGGGCTTTCTTCCCCCTCCCTCCACCTGCAGCAGCACCTGCTCTGGCCCGGGCGCCCTCCGTCTCCGCGGCTGACGTCCCCGCCTGGACCTGCAGCCCAGCCCCTCCAGACTCCACCAAGATCTTCCCCCACGTCCCAGCCCCCTTATGTCCAACCTCTTCAGAATTTTTGGCTCCTTCCCCAAGTCCATAAATATATGTAAGATTCTGCATCCTTTAAAAAAAAATTAAAGAAAGTTTTCTTAATCCAAACTCTCTCAAGTTTTTACCTTATGTTCCTCCATCCTTTTACCACCTGTTATTTCATTTACCTGAATACATACTCTCATTGTAAAAAATTACCAAAAATTTGAATAAAACTCATCTGCCGGGCTTCCCTGGTGGCACAGTGGTTGGGATTCCACCTGCCGATGCAGGGGACACAGGTTCGTGCCCCAGTCTGGGAAGATCCCACATGCCGCACAGTGGCTGGGCCCGTGAGCCATGGCCGCTGAGACTGTGCCTCCTGAGCCTGTGCTCCGCAACGGGAGAGGCCACAACAGTGAGAGGCCCGCATACCGCAAACAAAAACAAAAACAAAACCAAAACCTCATCTGCCTGTGATTCAACCCATACCAGCCAGCCACAAAGTAAGCTTGGTGCTTCCCTCTAGACTCTGTGTAGTTCTTCAACTTTATAATTAGATTTATTTTGTGAAGATTTTATTCTCCCCTAAATGGCATTATTTTGTGCATATTGTTCCACAACTGCTTTTTGTTGGTTTGGTTTTTTTCTTTTTCTTTTTTTTTTTTTTTGCGGTACGCGGGCCTCTCACTGTTGTGGCCTCTCCCGTTGCCGAGCACAGGCTCCGGACGCGCAGACTCAGCGGCCATGGCTCACGGGCCCAGCTGCTCCGCGGCATGTGGGATCTTCCCGGACCGGGGCACGAACCCGTGTCCCCTGCATCGGCAGGCGGACTCTCAACCACTGCGCCACCAGGGAAGCCCCTGTTTTTTTTCCTTTTCTGTAGATTGACTGTTATCTCAGTTCCTTCCTATGCTCTTCCTGCATTGCAGGGGCTGGAAACCTGCAAAGTGTGCTTCCCAGGCTCCCTTGCCCCATGTTTCCAGTTTAGCTTCCATTAATTTCCAGCCCTTGCTTGAGATTTGGAAGGTGGAAGAGAAGCAGAGGCCATTACTGCTTTAGAAACAAGGCTGGACTAGTGGGCCTCTGCGGATGCAAGCACAGATTCTGGACATGATGCGGTTCCTCCTGGGAATCACCTGTCTGGACACTGCAGGCAGCTGGGATCATCACGGCCATTTCCCCGTGATTCCTGAACTTCCTGATTCCCCAAGTGCTAGCACTGCCTCTCCTGACTTTTGCTCCTGTAGTCCTGTCAGCAGTTGTGTGAGCCCCCAATCCCCTGAGTTAAGTGTTTTCTGGTTAAAATCACCTGAATGATGTCTTTTCCTGACTGAACCCTGGCTGGTAAAGTGTTTTGTCCAGAAATGGTATCGGGAAAGAGATCCACAAGGATGGGGCTCCAGGATTAGGTTTGATCTGGTAGATTCAAAGGCTGTGGAAAATGGAATACTATAGTCCATGGCTTGGAGTAGCAAGTGCATTTTAAAACTATCACCTGAAGCTGTTTGGAATGAAGAGCATCTTGAAAGGGAGGCTGCTGCGATACAGTAATGATAGAAGTGACGACTAAGGCATTGAAAGTGGGCTGGTCCCTTGGACTGCCCTGCAGAGGGAAAGAAAGGAAAAGGCAGGCTCAGGGCTTGGAACTGTCAACTAACGTCTGGTCAGAGGACCAGGGAGCTTCTGTGATGGACCTAAGGGGTCTCTGGTCTCTCATAACCGTGAAGCCAGGGTGTGTGAAAAACAGACTCAATGTCTGAGACTAGAGATTGCAAAATTACAACCTCCGCTGAATTCACAGCTTCTCTGGGTCTTTTTTATGCTAAAATTATGGACCTGGTTTGGAAAGAGTGGGATCCTAAAGATTACAGAGAATCTGAACAGAGTTGACACCCCTCGACAAGGAAGCAGCTCCTTCCTCTGTCTGAAGAGAAACCTCCTCTTGCTCGAAGACCTGGCAGAGCCCTCATCTGAGATAGTTTTCTTACAAAGAGATGCCACATTATCCTTGGAACTCACTCTTCCACCTCTTATGACCTCTAGACCCAAACTAGAATCAGATCCCCACAAACCCTGGAGGGCAAGTGCAGACAGTAAGCATGGAAAAGGCAAGCAACACTCCGGAGGAATCAGACTTTGGCAACAAATATCCAGGGAAGTTGGGGGTAAGGGTGTGGGCATGGATTCTAACAGCCTTTGGGCACAGACTGTTCACCAAGTTCATTGCTCGGTCTCCTTCCTTACAACTAGACTACATTCCCAGCTACCCTTGCAACTAGATGAGGCTGTGTGACTGAATTCTGGCCCATGAAATATGGGCAGAAGTGATGGGTGTCAATCTAGGACTGATACCATAAAAAGTCCCTCCAGGGATTTCTTCTGTTTTCGTCCAACTGCTGGCTGGCCAAATGCCCAGGGAGACCTGAGAAACTCTGGGTGAAGGTTGAGACACTGTCAGCCGGAAGCCCTGAATGACTGCATGGGGCAGACCCACCCTCTGCTCTGCTGTTCACTGTAGTTTGTATGAGGAAAGAAAACAACTTCCATTGTTAAGCCACTGAGATTTTGGAATTTACCTCTAAGAGAATTTAGCATTTCTTGAACTAATACATTCACCTGAGAATATATCTTGGAGATATTTCCTAGCCAGTACAAACAGATTTACCTCATTTTTTTAAACTACTATCTAATATTCCACAATACAGGCATACCATCATATACATTATTATTTTTCTATTTTCAATCTTTTTGCTATTAAAATGTTGCAATGAACACCTTGTGTATGCCTCTTTGAACACACGTGTTTCTTCATATCATGAACGGATACAAAGAAACGGAATTGCTTAGACAAAGAGTAGATTCATGGTTGGTTTTTTTGTTGTTTTTCTTTGGTCAGTGCTGCCAATCTGCCTCCAAAATGCCCATATACTCTATCCCACCATCAGCAGTGCATGAGAGTAACTGCTCCCCTGGCTTCTTGCGGACTTCAGTAATAGGGATAATATTTTGAAAATATCAAGCAAATGTTTTTCGTCAAATTTCTTCCTTAAATCATATTCCCTTGCAGACTTCCACCTCTAAGGCTGATGCATGGGGCTTAATGCCCCAGGAAAGGCAGGCAGGTGTGCTGGACAAAAGGTTTTAATCAAGTCCGAATCTCGTATCTGACTTTCTGATGCAGAATCGAGTCCCAAAGCCAGTCTTTGGCAAGAGAGTCCTTAAACCCTATTAACAGATTAGGAGCAAAGCCGCTGCGTTGTCAGTTAGCTTTCACTGCTGCAGCACTTACTGGTTTCAAACAACAAGCACTCATTTGCTCTTGATTCTAAAGGTTGGGGATTTGAGTGGGCCTCCGCTGGGATGGCTCGCCTCTGCTCCTTGTCACGTCAGTGGGGCTCACTCGTGCATTGAGACCTTGGCTGACGGCGGTGGGCTGCTGGCGGTTCTTCCCATGTGCCCTCATCCTCCAAGAGACTGGGCCAAGCTTTTCCCATAAGTGGCAGCAGAGTTCCCAGAAGCGAGAGAGGGCAAGCCCCAATGCCCCGGCATGTTTGAAGCCTATACTTGCATCCTTTTGCTGTTGTTCTATTGGCCAAAGTCATATGGCCTACCCCAGATTTAAGAGTTGGAGAGACAGACCCAGGTCTTGATGGCGGGAACTGCAAGGACACATAGGGAAGACCATCACACTTGCCCCAAATGTCCTTTCCCACACCTCCAGCCCATGCTTCCTTGTCTCCCATCTGTCAGTCCTTTTCTTCAGGCTCTCGATCAGCCAGTCGGGTGGTTCACCACTGCCTATGAGCTCATGTAAATTCTCACCTTGGACTGCTTTCTTTCTACATAAAGTGGATGAAAAGGTGATGACTCGAAGTTCTACCCACTGGAAAGATTTTTCCCTCAACGCTCTCTTTTAACGTTACACTTGAGTGTAATGCATCTGCTGTCCATTTTAAGCTTGCACCCACATAACAAGACAATCCAGTTCAATCCATCCATAAACCAAATTCAAGCTCTCCCCCTCTTTCAGCATCTCCTACTTTGCCCTATATGTTCAAATGTGCCATATAGAAAATATGCTTTTATAACTCCGCTGGGGAGAAGGGGAGTCTGGGCTTAAGAGTGCATCTTTTTCTTTTTTTAAAATATTTATTTAGCTGTGCTGGGTCTCAGTTGCAGCATGCGAGATCTTTTTTTTTTTTTTATTTTGCGGTACGCGGGCCTCTCACTGTTGTGGCCTCTCCCGTTGCGGAGCACAGGCTCCGGACGCGCAGGCCCAGCGGCCATGGCTCATGGGCCCAGACGCTCCGCGGCATGTGGGATCTTCCCGGACCGGGGCACGAACCCGTGTCCCCTGCATCGGCAGGCGGACTCTCGACCACTGCGCCACCAGGGAAGCCCAGCATGCGGGATCTTCATTGGGGCATGCAGGATCTTTTAGTTGCGGCATGTGAACACTTAGTTGTGACATGTGGAATCAAGTTCCCTGACCAGGGATCGAACCTGGGCCCCCTGCCTTGGAAGCATGGAGTCTTAGCCACTGGACCACCAGGTAAGTCCCAATAGCACATCTTAATAGTACTGGTCAAACTCAATCACTGAGATGATACAGCACTTCCACCTTATTATGGATGGTTGCCGGGACCCCCAGACTTAATGACTGGTAGATTCGAGAGAACCCAGCCCACAATGAGCAGCTTCTGACATATGGGCCTCTCAGTGCTCCATGGTAAAGCATTCTGCCTCTACCGGGGTCCTGTGACACACCAGGAATTATTTCTAGAAAGATAAAAGAGCTATTCCTCTTGAACTTGCCTTAAACTCGTTATAGCATCTTTTCTCCCCACCCATCCTTCCAACACTGCAGGGTCTGCCATATTGAATGGCCAAATGTCAGGACTCCTGTGGTGCAGCCCGGACCTGCTACAGAGCCCTTTCCTGCTGCAGAGTTGACTCAAAGCTGCCAGAATTTCAGACCACTCAGTACATGACTGGGAGCTGTGTGCCTAGGCATAGAATGTGAAGAGCCCTGAGAGGGGCAGTATTTTCTTCTTTGTGGGAAGAGATGCAAGACGAAACAATTTGTCTTTTAACCCTGAAGGGATGTCCCGGTTTGCCTCAACCCCCAGACACTCAAATTTTTTACCAAAGTGGCAGGTTTGTGAATCTTCATAGCAATTATCTCCTGTTCCATGGAGCGCAATGGGTCTTGCCAAGTTCTCTGCTGCCAGCATCTCTTGTTCACCCTGTCCAATGAGCAGATATCATCAGTGTAATAGGTCAGTTTGTAATAGGTCAGTATGTTCCACAGGATGTCCAGGTGATCCAGATATCTTCTGATTGTATTATGACAGTCAGCGGGTAAGTTAAGTTAGCCCCAGGGAAAAACTGTAAATATATCGCTATATGGTTGATTCCACATAATTGCAAACTGTTTCAGATCCTCTCTTCTGACTGGGATGGAAAAGACATCTGCCAAACCGACGGCTGCATAACATGAGCCATGTTAATCTTCTCTAACAAAGATGTGAGAGGAGCCCCCCAGCTCTACGCTTGAGATCCTTAAAGGGACACTAATGTATCTTAGCTAATATAGTGATTGTATCAATAATATGCTGATATGCATGTAAGAGAATGCAATGAATCATGTGATATAACATCTATATATTGTTAATAATAGTGTACAGATGGATTACTTAATGATGATTATGTATAATAGTGTGATTATATTAATTAACTGTATTAATATTTACAAAAATATCAGTTGATACTTTATTAATATAATTATTTTATTTAATATAACTAATAATAACCTATTAATGTGTTATTTTAAGTAGAATTATATTGATATATTATTAATATATTAATGTCATGAATATTTATTGATTTTCTGTTGTATATGTTGCTTAACTTTTTAAAATAAATTTTAATTAATTAATTTATTTATTTATTTTTGGCTGCGTTGGGTCTTCATTACTGCACAGGGGCTTTCTCTAGCTGCGGTGAGCGGGGGCTACTTTTTGTTGCGGTGTGCAGGTTTCTCACTGCGGTGGCTTTTCTTGCTGCACAGCACGGGCTCTAGGCGTGCAGGCTCCAGTAGCTGCAGCGTGAGGGCTCAAGAGTGCAGGCTCCGTAGTTGTGGCACATGAGCTCAGTTGCTCCGCGGCATGTGGGATCTTCCCGGACCAGGGCTCGAACCCGTGTTCCCCGCGTTGGCAGGCGGATTCCTAACCACTGCGCCACCAGGGAAGTCCCTAAACTTCTTTCAAAAGAAGTGAATGTTGAATTACAATGTTGTACACCTGAAACTTATATAAAAAAATGAAGTCAACGTTCATTGCTTTTATTACCTAACTTCTCAATATTTCAATAAACCTCTTATGATCTGGCTTCTAACTCTAATATCCTACAGAAATTCCTTTCGCTAAAGTCTTAAATGATCTTCAGTTAAATCCAAAGATTCATTTTCAGTCTTGATCTGACTTATGTGCAGCATCTTGCTCGTCCTGAAACACTCCTTTCTCAGTGTCTAGCGCCTGCTCTCCGGGTTCTGCTCCCAAGTCTCCAGCAATCACTCATCAGTCTCTTAGACTCCGCCCCCTTTGACTTCCCCTAAATGTCTGCATTCTTCTCGTTTCTTTGTTTCTGTCCCTGTGGTTGTCCCTCACAGTCTTCCTTGGTGGTCTTGTCTAGCCTCAGGTTTCAACAACCACTGAAAGATGGTTGCAAACCAAACATATTTTTTGCATTCAAGACGTGTCCCTCCAGCTACCCCTTTTTGTATCTGATTCTTCTGGAAATCTCCACTTCAACACCACACAGGCATACCCAGTTCAATCCGTCCAAAATGGAAATCTCACCCCTTCTCAGCCAATCTTCTCGAATTGCCTACTTTCACAATTAAAGTTGTGATCAATGTAACAGTTTGTTATCGTTGTGACGAGTGTGATAAAGGCAACGCTAACTGGCACCAGGAGACCATGTATTGGTGAGCCCTAACCTGGCTGAGAGAGTGGCAGTGGCTTTCCTGAAGAAAGGGACTTTCCTGAAGAAAGTGAGCTCTGAAGAATGAATAGAAATTTTCTACACAATGACAGAGTGGAGAGTATTTCAAGCACAGGAAAGAGCACGTGTGAAAGCTACAAAGCAGCAGAGAACTTAGTGGGATAAATGGACTGAAAGGGGTTGAGTGAGCAAAAGAGAGAAGGTATGAGAAGAGGATGGAGCAGTGGGCAGGTGGTGAGGGATCACACATAGCACGGAAGGACTAAAACACTGGTCTTCCCAAAGCCAAAGTCAATCCTTCCCAAAGTTAATTCTCATCATCTGCAGGTTCTGTTATTGCAAATTTGCCTACTTGCTGAAATGTATTTGTGACCATGATACTGATACTGACGGCACTTTTGCCATCATTTGAGGACATGTACAGTCATCCTGTGCACACGTTTCCAGCTGAGACTGAACGAGGCAACACTGCCTTCTTGTTTGAGCTCACACTGGACAAGTGTCCTTTCTGCAGCCTCTTTAGTGCCATGTCTTTCACATTTCTGTGCTTTTGCTTGGTGATTGTTCTGTTTGAAATGGCCCCCAAGCAGAGTGCTGTCTGATGTTCCGAGCACAAGAAGGTCGTGATGTGCTTTTTGAAGAAAATGCATGTGTTTAATAAGCTTTGTTCAGGCATTAGTTACAGTGCTGTGTCTGTAGGTTTAAAGTTAAGGAATCAATCATATGGGACATCCAGGAAAAGGAAGAAGAAATTCTCTGATCTGTGCATTGGGCCACTCCAGGAAGTGCTAACGTAACATCTGTAATGTGTGATGAACCTATGGAAGAGATGGAAAAGGGGCTAACCTTGCGAATTTGTAGCAGAGGAAGAACAGAACTATCACCATGTTGGAAGTGCCTCCCTCGTACTTCAGCCTATGTGTTCTATTACTTTAGCTCTGCACATAAAGAGTTAAATACTAGAGAAATGTTGCTCGTGCTCAAACAGCTCATTAAGGTCCCTGAAGAAAGTTCCCATAACACGGGCCAGGGTTAGTCATGGCTGCTACATGTAGACAGGTTTGCTTCCAGCCTAGAAGCCTTGCTAATAAGCAGAGATAAGAGTGTACGGTAAAACTAAGTGCTGACAACTTGAAGTTTCTGTGGGAGCCTTGTGATCCAGCCTATATGAGCAAGTGGAAGAACAGAGAAATGTTATGCTTCCCTTGAAGGCCAGGTGTCTCCAGGAAGTCTGCAATCTGCTTTTACCCTTTAATCTTGAACCCTCCTGCTTCCCCTTTTCCCTTAGCATAAAAGAAGCCTGGATGCTATTCAGCGCTAGGATGGTTCTTTAGGACATTAGTCCACCATCTTCTCGGCTTGCTGCCTTTCCAAATAAAGTCGCTATTCCTTGCCCCAACAGCTTGTCTCTTGAGTTACTGCCCTGTTGTGGGGCAAGCAGTACGAGCTTAGATTTGATAACAGATTCAAAAATGAGGACTGATTAAAAAAAAAAAAAGCATAGTGCACACCATTGCTGTGAGGCTGAAAGCTGAAGAAATTTACAATCACACTACCCAGGGTCAGGAGAACGTTAATTAAACTCTTCTGGGCCAGTGCTGGCTCACACATTTCAAAAGCCAGTACAGCATGAAAAATGTGAAACTTGCCGGCAAGGCAGGTTCTGCAGGTCAGGAGGCTGTGGTAGTTGTTTTCAAATGCCTGCTAAGTGTTCTGTGGATGAGAAGGCTTTCAGGACTGATGAGATGGGCTTGTTTTACAAGGATGTTGGGAAATACAGAATAAGCGTGGTATACTGATGACATCACTGAGGCCAGAAGCTTGTAGGAACCTAACCCTGTTTTCCTCCCTGGAGCAGCAACTCAGTATTAGTGGATTCCGTGTTAGTGGTGACTTAATAGAACATTATTATCCTGAAGAATGAAGCATGTGTAGATGGGAAAAGTGAGATTAGCATCTCCATTTTTATACCTAAGAATCCCCTCAATATTTTTGCTACAATCTTCATGATTCTAGGTACTGATGGCTTAGGAGTCAAACACCTAAGGAATGAATTTTTCTGCCAGGAGATACAATGACGGTCTCTCAAATTTTTTTTAAATACTTTATCAGTCACTGCTATGGGTACTGTGGTGAGTGTGTGTGTGTGTGTGTGTGCGGTGAGGGTAACGAGTCTCCCATGAACGCACAAGGTCATCTACACTGCTGGTCACTGCCATTCCCTCCTAACCTCTGAACTAGTGTTCACACCTCTTACTCCACTGAAAATGCTTGTCAGCTTCACCAACGCGCTCCTTATTGCCAAACCCAATGTGTCTCTGACCTCAAATTTCTCCAACTCTCAGTAGCTTTTGACTTAGTTGACCACTATCCTCTTTCGAAACTCTTCTTTGCAATTAATTCTATACCTTATTCTCACTCTGCTCTACCAGTCTCTCCTTTTAGGTCTCATTTGTTAAGTTCTCCTTCTCTACTCAATCATTAAAATTTGAACCTCCTCAAAACTTGGTCCTGGGCCTTCTTCTCTTCACTGTCTTCTATACCTAATATTCTCATCCACTACAGTATCTTCCCTTACATTATACACGTCACGACTCCTAAATGGATACCTTCAGCTAACTCGCTCTCCCCGGCTCCAAAGTCACACATCCAACTGCACAGGTAGCATCTCCACTGGGTGTCCCACAGATGCCTCCAGGCCCATGGACTCCTGTCACGCCACAGCTCTGGTTTCTTCCCCAATCCCACTCCTGGCTCTCCCCCTATATTAACAAATGCTAACACATTCATCCAGGAACCAAAATCAGAAATCGAGAAGTTATTCTTGGCTATCCTCTTGCTCATCTCTCACCTCCAGCTCAATCTTTCAGAGATTCTGCTTCCAAATATATTTCAGCTCCATCTCTCTCCCTCCACATTTACTCTCCTGGGTGTCCACCATGACACGGGTGGCAGAGAAAGGATCGTGGAGAGGGTCAGGCTTCTTAATCCCTAGAGGAAGGAGAGAGCTTCTCTCTCCCAGAATTTACACATAAAATCCCAGGGAAGTGGCCAGGTTTGGGTCATCTGCCCATCATTTTGACCTGGGAGGTGTGATATGGTGATTTTTCAGGCCTGTGGCCAGGGACCCAAGGGACATGATTAGAACCCCCTGGAATCACATGGAGGCGAAAGGGCAGTTTCCCAAAGGGACAGTGGTGCTGTTATCAGAAGAAGACAAAGAAGACGATGTCTGTGAAGAGTGGAGGCCAGTGGTGGAGACTGTCACCTCCCTTGTTAGTGCTTTGCTGTCCTGTCTACGTTTCCCAGGTGCGCCAGAACACTGGAAGTACTTGGCTCTTAAATGAACTGGTATCACTGTAATGCTTACGAGTTTGAGGATTTCCAGGAATGGTGTTGTGTAGAGCTTACAAGTCAAACGGAAGCTTTGGGACTCTGAAAGCACTCTACAACGTTTTGAGTGAATGGGTCTGGTAATAAGTGGAAACTGTCTACTTCTGTGTTCTTTTTCAGTCTCTCAGGATGCTTACAGCTCTGGGTTCCCCAGATTGGCAGAAGACATTCATGTCCATTCTACTCCTTGCATTTGTGATGTAACTACAGTTATACATGTGAGAAAATCCATAGCTGAAGAGCCAAACAGTAAAACATATAAAAACAAGTCAAGCTGCTTTTCTTCCACCCGCAAGCCTTATATCCAAACACCCTCAGTAATTCAAATTGACCTAACCCACTAAAACGCACATTTTCTTTTAACATTTTTAGAATTAGGGAGTGCAACTGGAATTTTGATTTCGCAAGACAGAAACAAGTTAAGAGAAATCTCGCAGGGTCAGAGTAGTTCTCATCATTCATGTTCTTCTTCCAAACAACCAGCAGAGGGCGAACAAGATGACAAATAAAACGAGAAATGGACAAGGCTGAGGAGGGCTTTTTGTGAGTTTATTGAGTTCACACAGAACCCAAATGCAAACAGGATCCCTAACTCAGGAGCTGGGAAAAGAGTAAACACAGTCTTGAACAGTAATCTGACTTAACCCTGGCATTTTCAAGTTGTTTCTAGAAGATTTATCTGTGGTAAAGACTAAATCCTTTGCAGCCGGGACCCACTCAGATCACAGTCTCCTGGAGACCAGTTTGGGGAAGATGTATCGTGTGGAGAATACCAACATATTTCTATTCTAATGATAGGACTTTGCATGCTTGTAGCAACTAGAACCTAACCTCCCCAGAACGCTTGAGTAATCACAGTGTCCTCAGATTTGAAAAGGAAAGAAATTGATTTTCATATACCCTAGGCTCCAAATGAAGGCACATAGAAGCATAATGGAAAGAAAAGAAAAGAATTTCATAAATCTTGATGTTAGATAAAGGTGAAAACATTCTATTGAAAAAATTAAGTGTATAATGTATGGCGTCTGCTCAGTTTGGTTGCCTTGTGGGTTTTTTGGGTAAAGTATTCATTATACTGTAACCCAGTGTGTTAAAGATCAGTTATATTCACCTATTAGAAGAAACTTTTTTTATTATAAAGTCCAGTTTGGGGACTTCCCTGGTGGCACAGTGGTTAAGAATCCACCTGCCAATGCAGGGGACATGAGTTCAAGCCCTGGTCCCCGAAGATCCCACATGCCACAGAGCAACTAAGCCCGTGCAACCACAACTACTGAGCCTGCGCTCTAGAGCCCGCGAGCCACAACTACTGAGCTCGCGTGCCACAACTACTGAAGCCCACGCGCCTAGAGCCGGTGCTCCTCAACAAGAGAAGCCACCGCAATGAGAAGCCCGCGCACCGCAACGAAGAGTAGCCCCTGCTCACCGCAACTAGAGAAAAGCCCACATGCAGCAACGAAGACCCAACACAGCCAAAAAAGTAAAAAAAAAGAAAATCCAGTTTGGGCAAAAGTCTGGAGAAATGAGTCATCCTATATACACTGCTGGCTGGAGTGTAAAATTGGTACAACTTTTCAAGAGCGGTTAGGCAAACATAACTCTGTGTGGACTTCCTACATAATCCCTCATTCTCACTTCTGTAAAAACACTAGTAAGTGTTCAAAAATACGTGTGCAAGAATATTGATCATAGCACTCCTTGTACTAGTTACACTTTAGAAAGAGCTGACAGCATTCCACTGAGGAAATGATGGAGGAGGTGATGGATACAGTGTACTTGCTGGCGGGTCTTCTTGTCTCACCTGCATTAATTCATTTAATCCCCACTGAAAGCATTTTATTACAACACACTTTACATTAGTTCATGCTCTTACTCCCTGCACTCTACTGCTCCTCTCACTGTGCTGTTGTAAAAATAATGAGGAAAATGTGTTATTTACTGATGTGAAAAGATATCCACAATACACTGTTAAGATTTTTTTAAAAAATCAGCCGTTGACTGATTTGAGCCAAAGCTCATTTCCATGGAAGTGCGGTGGGTCAACTGAAATTTTTACTCAGTTACTCTTCAGATCTGGATTTGAATGAGCAACACAGAGTGACTAATTGACCTGACACTCCCTGAATCAACTAATTTTATATCAAATGCTGATTCTAAATCAGATAGTTGGGAAGGGGTGTATCCACATGTAATTGCTAAGAAATGAAAACAGTATAATCCCGATCTGATCGAGTACATTATGCAACCCATGAAGCTTGTTTTCTAAATGGCATTGGAATTCCTTAATTAATATAAATGTGAAATATTGTACATTCATAATTGACCTTTTGTTTCTCCTTTTCCCATTCATGTGGCCACTGTGATGATGACAACTGCCACTTGAAAAACTGTCTTTGAAAGACAAATGCCATATGGTATCACTTACATGTGGCATCTGAAATACGACACAAATGAACCTAACTATGAAACAGAAACAGAATCATGGACACAGAGAATGGATACACAACAAGGTCCTACTGCAGAACACAGAGAACTATATTCAATATCCTGTGATAAACCAGAATGGAAAAGAATATTTCAAAAAGAAAACAATGTATATATATATGTATAACTGAATCACTCTGCTGCACGACAGTAATTAACAGAACATTGTAAATCAACTATACTGCAATTCTTCTAAATTGATGGGAAAAGATCACTAAAAAAAGAAAAAGAAAAGAAAAATTCTCTTTGCTGCAGCATGAAAAATGGCAGCTTTCAGGAGCTGACTAGTTACGGTTCATCCCTGGCCCTCGAAAGGCCCTCAGGGGAAGTTCTGGTCAGCCCTCCTGTTGGCAGCCCTCACAATACATCTTCCTTCTGCTTCTGCGGGATGCTGTGAAGTAAAAGTCTTTCTCTTTCTACATATTCACCTCCTGCTTTGCAGCTAACAAGCCATGGATGTGGGGCATGTGCTGTGTGCCAGGTACTGGGTGAGGTGGTTGTCATACATTTGTCACCTCGTTCTAACGACACTTCAAGACAGGTCCTAGGACCCTCCTTCTCCCAGTGAAAGAACAGATTCAGAGAAGCTGAAAGCGGGCCTCGGGTCACGCCACCTGTGAGTGTGTTTGGCCCTGGGTCTGCTGGCCTCCAAAGTCTACACCTTTTCCAATAATCCACACTTCAGCCAAAGACGTATTTTCTGTTCGTATCACTCACTGTCTCAATCTTTCCATAGCAAATGCTTAGAATTTACAGAGCAATGAAGTCCTGTGCGCAAATGTTAATCTAACCCCACTGCCTTTTACTCAGCTTCTGTCCAAACAGAAAGCTGGAAAGTTTCCTGAACTGGAGGACTTTCCAATACGAGGACCACAGGTTTATCCTGTTCCAGTAAAAGAACATTCGTGCCACAGGATGAATTCTAAAGCAAAGACATTTGGGGACTTCCCTGGTGGCCCAGTGGTTAAGACTCCATGCTTCCAATGCAGGGGAAGTGGGTTCCATCCCTGGTCCTGGAACTAAGATCCCGCATGCCCCAGGGCACTGCCAAAAATAAATAAGTAAATAAAGCAGGAACATTGAAGGCTGTGGTGGCTGAAGGCAGAGGGGGAGGGGCACTGACTTCTCAGCCCCAACCTGGTAGCTAACCTTCCAGAAACTCTCGCTTTGGTCCTTCCACTTCCTTGGAATGCGAATGATTTTTAACCTGAGGCTGGAATTCTGTCTCAGGAAGGGAAGAGCCACCAACACATTCTTAAGCAGGATGCGATAATGTAAACAGAAGGACAGCAGGGTTTTGATGCTGCTGACACTGCCGATACTTACACTCCTAGCTTTGCCTGAGTTTAGCACTGAAGTCCAAGAAAGGAGCAGTGTATTTCCCGAGTTTAACAGGAGCGTACAGGCACGCTTAAATGGAAAGCAAGTACAGCTCTTGAAAATACCAACTCTCAGTAAAATCACCATGCTTTTCAAGGTCTGGATTAAACACTCACGACTTCATTCAACCACAAATACAAGACCCTTGTTTGCAGCTCTGCTTTTATTGATGAATTCAAGGATCCCCAGTTTTCTGCTGGGATATAACCTTGACCGAGAACTCACAGTAACGATGAGTGAAGAGACTAGATTGTTTTATTCCAAGACATTTTTTCTTTGTCTTTTCCTTAAAAATAACTTCTACTGCCTTTGTTGTTGTTAATCTGGAGATGGTGCATGTCCATCGAGAAGAGTTTGAAAAATATCAAAGAGAATAAAGACAAACACAAAAATCGCACTCACTAGTACCCACAAGTGACTGCTCAGCGTTCTGGTGTCATCTTCCTAGGTCAATGTGTGTATAAATATACTCATGGCTTGCTTTTTAAAATCTGGATTATGCTGAGAATGCTATTTTGTTAGTAGCCCTTTCCACCTAATTTGTTTTGAAAGGTTTCTTATGTTATTAAGTACTCTCTCCCATACTAAGATCAATGAAAAAATGGAGATATAAAACAAAATGCTTTATTTTTATGATGTAAACATCACTCATACAGAAACGAACCTTTTTCTGAAGCAGCATCTCAGGTCCATCCATCCTGAGTGCTATAATTTTGACCACAAGCCACAAGGTAACTGAGCTGTGTCCCGTATCACCAGCCTCAGGTCCAAGAGGAGAGCAAATCTCTCTCAATGGTCTAATCAAATTTCTCTGAAAACCCATCTCACCAGTTGAAGAATTTCTTCTTCTCTCCAGGGGTCTTCTCTCCCATGATAACACAAAGAACCCCAAGAATGCTTCAGGCAGGCGATCAGTCTTAGCGACTGCTGCTTCACGTAATGAAAAGCGGAAAGCTCGGCATTAGCCAGGGACTGGCACCTGCTGCAATAAACCCCCCATCCCAGCGGCTGAACCCAATACAAGGTTATTTCTCATTCACTTAGGAGTTCAAATGTGTCTTCCTTGTTCGGGGCTCAGGTGATGGAGAGCAGCTCTGTCTTCGGTCACCTCCCAAGGTGACATCCAGCCAGCAGAAGGGGAAATGCTCTCAAGGGAGACCCTCAGTCAGAAGTCGTGACATGGTCACAACTCGCTGCCAGGCAGGCTGGGAAATGTGGTCTGATCGTGTGCCCGGAGAGAAGAGAACGGGGTTTTGTTAAGCGCTACCGGTCTCTGCCACCTGCTCCTCTTGGCACCAAATAATCACTCGTAGCCCCCTTCCTACACCATAGAGCACAGCCTCCCATCCGTCCCCCCAAAGCTGTGAGTGGAAAGCGCCACCCAGCCCCCGCATGCAGCCCATGCTCCAGAACCTCTCTCTCATGCAGTTTCCTCCCTCAGATTCAGATGCGGCTCTCTGTGGTCTGGTGAGCCATGAACTGAAATAAGATTATCCCACCCCGTCCCTCCCATATACACACTGGACACACAGTGCTAGAGCAGGGTCATGTCAGCCACCACAAAAGCTCCCACTTGGAAGTGGGCAGGATGGCAGACAACCGTGAGTCACCGATTCACAGCGATGATGACGTGCGTTGGGCAAGACCCCTGCGCTGGCGGCGGAGGAAGCTCCCTGCTTCGGCCCGGGGCTGCCAGTGGGGAGGAGCTGCCTTGCCCCTCGCTCTGCACCTAAGGGGCACAGGGGTGCGCATCTCCTTCAGAGGCTGTAGAAATGACGGCCCTTCCACTTCAGGGCAGCCAAGGGTCGTTTTAAAGCACAAGGCTCTGTTTCGGTGAGGCTCTTGGTGTGCCTGAATCTGTAATTTCCGCGGAAAATGTAGCAAACCTCTGGTTTCTTTCTTTCTCAAGACTTAATCCTCAGGACTCTTACTGACTTCCTTCCTTGTGTCCATGTCTTCTGCAGCCCTGCCCGCACCTAACAGGGGCTACCTTGAAAATATGAAATAATAACCGGATCTTCACAGCAGGGTTGAGTCCCTCTGTTCAATTAGGAAGTCTTAGGGCCTTTGTCTCTCGAAATCTTTTTCTGTCTTATTTCCTCCTGTTGGGGTCCAGAGACAGGTGGCTTTTCAATCGACATCTTCCTTTTGCTGTCATCAAAGCTTTCCTTCACGCTCAACGTTCAAACTCCCTCAACTATGGTGTCTTCTTCGTTCTTGTCTCACACAGGCAAGTCTACTGGGATGGGGCATCTTTCTGTAATCACATTTTCATCTATTTGGCCAAAATACTTTAAGCAACCACTCTGTGCCAGGCACTGGACACGAAGACAAACACAATACAGTGCCTGACTGAGAGGCCCGAGAACACACCGTTCTCCTAAACGCATGTGCAGGGCTGAATGAGAGCCCGGGGAAGGAAACACAGGGGTCTGGGAAGGTCAGAGAAGGTTTTCTGGAGGAAATGATGCTGAAGTTAAGTTGAAGACTGAGTCAAGGTTTTCCAGAGGTTCACAGATGCAAAGGACTTTCCAGTCTAAATAAACAGTACGTACAAGGTAGTACCAGCTAATTACACACAGCTTTTCTCTCTCTCTTGGTAACTGCTCAAAGCTCAGATTTTAGGTACTGAGGGTCTATAAATTATCCTTCGACAGGGAGGCTACCTCAGTTCAGAATGGTCGTGTCTAATACCTTAGAAGCTTTCCCCACTCACACCCTATCGTGCAGGCACCGCTAGAGTATACTTGAAGGTCCTGGCAGGGGCACAGACACCAGTGCACGTCGGTGGAGAAGCGTCTGCCTGTCTGGGAAGGTCCGCCCGCTCCTTCAAGCAGCCATGTGGGGAAGGAGGCATGTGCCCTGGGGGCATGCAGAGGGTGCCCACCCCGATGTGCAGCAGCAGCCCCGGCCATGAGCGGAGAGACGGACGTCGAGGTCGCATCACCCTTCCACCAGCCCCCTGCTCTGGCTCTAGCTGTTCCCACTCTTAATGGCACAAAAGTTGAGGAGGCCTGTCTTCTAGAATATTCTGCAAAATGCCTGTTGCCTGGTAGGTTAGCTATCGCTGCCCTCAGTGGAAGACCTTTCGCGCCCGTCTCTGCCCCTATCCTGGTACCGCAGTGAGAACGGTGCTGTGTGGCTCTTTTGAAAGAGATGCGAGCCTGCAGGTGGGGGACGCTCCCCATTTGTGCCCCTCCTGCTGGCGTCGGCTGAGGTTTGACTCCTCAGCTTTCACTTGTGAATGCTGCCCGTGCACATCACCCCGTAACTGACAGGTGGGAACACTAGAGGGTTAATGTTCACCTAGCATTACCAAAGTATTTTATTCATTTTTCAGTGGATCTGGACAAATTCTTAGACGGAAGTAAATTATTGAGCTGAAGTCAGGATCATTTGGGTACAAAGAACAGAGACTAAGTTACCTCAGGAATAGGGGGCCTTAATGACGGGCCCCAGATTGCAGGGGCCTGGGGACAGTCTCAAGGGCGGGAACGAGGGGTCCCCTTATCTCCCCAAATCAACGTCCGTTTCCCTGTTCCAAGTTCCCAGGAGAGGAACTAGGTCAGCTCAATTCACTTTTCCCACCAGGTCACAGGCCTGCCCTGCCAGGTCTCCTCCCCTGGACAATCAGCTGCGGCCGGGGGCATGGGAGCCAAAGGCCGCCCCCCCACACACACAAGGGGAGCTGGGGGAGCCACCCCAGACACATCTGATGCACCGCAGGACTGAGGGCGGCCGTTAGGAGCTGTATACTGGACCCAGAGGGCCTGGTGTGAGGTCGGCTCCACCTCTTACCAGCTGTGTGACCTTGAGCAAGTTACTTAATCTCTCTGTTCCTCAGTTTCCTTATCCTTAAAAGAGGGCATGTAAATGGTATGTCCTCACGGGATTGTGGTAAAGGACTAAGTGAGACAAAGCAAAAACAGCATTCGAATCTGTAAACAGCACACAGGGAAAATTCAATGAGTATCGCTAGGATCATGTTTTCCCCCAAACAAATGCCCCTTCCTCAGTTTTCTGTTAATGGCATCATCATTTTCCCACACATCAAGACGACAGTCACATGTCCACCTCCATGTCCTGTGCTTTCTTCCTATGGTAAGCTCTTTATTTTATTTGCTGATTCATTTATTTATCCGATTTTTAGGTTTTGAGCATCTGTTTGCTACATAAAAATAATTTTTTCCTTCCCAGTCTAGCTGGCATCTCTCCATCTTAAGCCCTCAACACCTCTCACGTGGACCGCTACAGTTAGTGTTCTAACTGGTCCTGCATCCCACAGCCAGATTCACTTTGCTAACCTGCATTCTGATCCTGTTATTTCCCCTCTCGACACTTTCCCTCTTGTGGGACACAGTTCACATTTGAAAACTCAACATTCAAAACACTCTACAGTTTGCAACAGACTTGTGGTTGCCAAGGGGGAGGGGATGTGGGGGAGGAGCAGATGCAAACTATTACATACAGGATGGATAAACAACAAGGTCCTACTGCAGAGCACAGGGAACTGTATTCAATATCCTGAGATAAACCATCATGGAAAAGAATATGAAAAAGAATATATGTGTGTGTAACTGAGTCACTTTGCTGTACAGCAGAAATTAACACAACACTGTAAGTCAACTATGCTTCAATTTAAAAAAGAAAACACTCTACGGTTTGGATCTGACCTGCCTTGTAGCTTTACTTCACATAGCTTCCCAAATACAATCGCACTCTGGTTAACTGGGCCGTTCTTGCTTCTGGGAAAGTGTTACTCTTTCCCGTCTCCGAGCCTCACCCGTGCGGCTCCATCCACCTGCAAAGCCTAACCCCTTGCTCCGTGGACCAGAGCTTCAGCGTCACCCGCCAGCTTGTTAGAAATGTCCCACCCAGAACCTACTGAATCAGGATCTATATTTTAACAGGAGCCCCAGATGGTTCATACACCTGTATTTTTCTTATATTTCACAAGACAAACTATCCTATTTATTAATTTACTAATATCTTGTAAGTTATAGGTTGATCCATTCCATTTCTCTTCCTATTAAAATGGTACCCTTGTCTCAAAGCCTGGCTCAAATAATGTTGCCTCATCCAGACATTTCTAACTGCTAGAGCTGAAAATCATCTCTTTCTTCTCTGAATTCCCATTGCTGCTTTCTGAATTCTCTGAATTTCCCACAACTGAATTTTTTATACCTGCTTATGGGAATCAGCACATACTTTTTTTTGAGTATGGGTTAATGATTCTGTAATGTCCTTTTTAAGTTGAGACACAATTGACAGATAAGTTTCAGGTGTACAGCATAACGATTTCACATTTGGATGTACTGTGAAATGATCACCACAATAATTCTAGTTAACACAAACATTTTTCTTCTGATGAGAACTTTTTTTTTACATCTTTCTTGGAGTATAATTGCTTTACAATGGTGTGTTAGTTTCTGCTGTATAACAAAGTGAATCAGCTACACGTATACATCTATCCCCATATCTCCTCCCTCTTGCGTCTCCCTCCCACCCTCCCTATCCCACCCCTCTAGGTGGTCACAAAGCACAGAGCTGATCTCCCTGTGCCACGCGGCTGCTTCCCACTAGCTATCTATTTTACGTTTGGTAGTGTAAATATGTCCATTCCATTCTCTCACTTCGTCCCAGCTTACCCTTCCCCTTCCCTGATGAGAACTTTTAAGGTCTACTCTCTTAGTAACTTTCAAACATACAGTTCGGTCTTAGTACATCCCTAGAACTTACTCATTTTAGAATGGAAATTTGTACCTTGGACCTCTTTGCCCATTTTACTCACCCTCCACCCCCTGACTCTGGCAGCTGCCTATCTGTTCTCTGTATCAAGGGGTTTTATTTTTTTTATTTTTGTAGATTTCACATGTGTATGTGTATATGTACGTATATATGTATGTGTATACATATACCTGTATGTACAATCTCACATATGAGATCATACAGTATGCCCTCAAAGTCCATCCATGTTGTCACAATTGGCAAGATTTCATTTTTATGGCTGAACAATATTCCATTGATATATATATATATATACCACAACTTCCTTATCCATTCATCCATGGATGGACACTTGGATTGCTTCCATGTCTTGGCTATTGTAAATAATGCTGCAGTGAACATGGGGGTACGTTTATCTTTGAGTTAGTGTTTTTGTTTCCTTCAGATACATACTCAGAGGTGGAATTGCTGGATCATATGATAGTTCTATTTTTAATTTTATGAGGAACCTTCATACTGTTTTCCATAATGGCTGCACCAATTTACATTCCACCAACAGTGCAGGAGGGTTCTCTTTTCTCCACATCCTCACAAACACTTGTTATTTCTTGTTTTTTCGATAATAGCCATTCTAACAGGTGTGAGGTGATATTGTGGTTTTGATTTGCATTTCCTGATGATTAGTGATGTTGAGTACCTTTTAATGTACATGTTGGCCATCTGTATGTCTTCTTCGGAAAAATGTCTATTCAGATCCTTTGTCCATTTTAAAATCAGAGCATTTTTTTGATATTGAGTTGTGTGAGTTCTTTGTATATTTTGGATGTTAACTCCTTATCAGATAAATGATTTGCAAATATTTTCTCCCATTTTTTTTGTTGCCTTTTCGTATAGTTGATGGTTTCCTTTGCTGTGCAGAAGCTTTTTAGTTTGAGGTAGTCCCATTTGTTTATTTTCACTTTTGTTGCCTTTGTTTTTGGTGTCAGATCCAAAAAACCATCGCCAAGACCTGTATCAAGGAGCCTGTGATTTCAGGTTTCAGGTCTTACATCAAGTCTTTAATCCATTTTGAGCTAATTTTCATGTATGATATTAGATAGGGGTCCAGTTTTCCCAACACCATTTATTGAAGAGACCGTCCCTTTCCCTATTGCATATTCTTGGATCCTTTAATTGACCATATGTGCATGGATTTATTTCTGGGCTCTCTATGCTGTTCCATTGATCTATGTACCTGCTTTTATGACAATGCCATACTGGGGGTTTTTTTAGTGTTAGTTTCAGGTGTACAACAAATTGACTCAGTTATACATATACATATACCCATTCTTTTTCAGATTGTTTTCCCATATAGGTTATCACAGAATATTGAGTTGAATTCCCTGTGCTATACAGTAGGTCCTTGTTGATTACCTATTTTATATATAGTAGTGTGTGTATGTTAATCTCAAACTCCAAATTTATCCCTCCCACATTTCCCCTTTGGTAACCATAAGTTTGTTTTCTATGTCTGTGAGTCTGTTTCTATTTTGTAAATAAGTTCATTTGTATCATCTTTTTAGATCACTTTATAAGTGATATCATATGATATTTGTCTTTCTCTGTCTGACTTGTTTCACTTAGTATGATAATCTCTAGGTCCATCCATGTTGCTGCAAATGGCATTATTTCATTCTTTATTATGGCTGAATAATATTCCATTGTATACATGTACCACATCTTCTTTATTTATTCATCTGTCGATAGACATTTAGGTTGCTTCCATGTCTCAGCTATTATAAATAGTGCTGCAATGAACATTGTGGTGCATGTACCTTTCTGAATTATGGTTTTGTCCGGATATATGCCCAGGACTGGGACTGCTGCATCATATGGTAGCTCTATTTTTAGTTTTTTAAGGAACCTCCATACTGTTCTCCATAGTGCCTGTACCAATTTACATTCCCACCAACAGTGTAGGAGGGTTCTTTTTTCTCCACAATAATGCCATACTGTTTTGATTACTCTAGCTTTGTAATACAGTTTGAAATCAGGGAGCATGGTGCCTCCAGCTTTGTTCTTATTTTTCAAGACTGCTTTGGCTCTTTAGGGTTTTTTGGGTGTATGTGTGGTTTCATACACATTTTAAAATTGTTTGTTCTATTTCTGTGAAAAAATGTCATTGGAATTTTGATAGGGTTTGCAATGAATTTGTAGATTGATTTGGTAGTATGGACATTTTGACAATATTAATTCTTCTTTTCTTGACTAATTGCTTTGACTTGGAGTCCCAATACTATGTCCAATAAAAGTGGTGAGAGTGGGCATCCTTGTGTTGCTCCTGATCTCAGAGGAAAAGCTTTCAGCTTTTCACTGTTGAGTATGATGTCAGCATTGTGCTTGTCATGTATGGCTTGTATTATGTTCAGGTACGTTTCCTCTACACTTACTTTGTTGAGAGTGTTTATCATAAATGGATGTTGAATGTTGTCAAATGCTTTTTCTGCATCTATTGAGATGATCATATGATTTTTATTCATTTGTTGATGTGGTGTATAATGGTTGACTGATTAACAGATGATGAATCATTCTTGCATTCCTGGAATAAATCCTGCTTGATCATGATTTATGATCCTTTTTTACATAGTGTTGAATTTGGCTTACTGATATTTGAGGATTTTTGCATCTATGTTTTATCAGGAACATTGGCTGGTACTTTTCTTGTGGCGTCCTTCACTGGTTTGGGTGTTAGAATGCTGGCTTCATAAGATGAGTTTGGAGGTGCTCTCTCCTTTTGCGGGGGAAGATATTGAGAAGTACTGTATTAATTCTTCTCTGAATGTCTGGTAGAACTCACCAGTGAAGCCATCAGGTCCTGGACTTCTGTTTCCTGGCAGGTGTTTGATTCTAATTCAATCTCCTTTCTAGTAATTGCTCTGTTCAGATTTTCTATTTCTTCATCAACCAGTCTTGTTAGGTTGAATGCTTCTAAGAATTTACCCATTTCTTCTAGCTTACCCAATTTGTTAATGTATAAACTGTTCATAGTAGTCATTTATGATTCTTTGTATTTCTGATTCTTTGTAATGTCTCCTCTTTCATTTCTAATTTTGTGTCTTGTCTTGGTGAGTCTAGTTAAAAGTTTAGTCAATTTTGTTTATCTTTTCAAAAAACCATATCTCAATTTGATTTTTTTCTATTGTCTTTTTAGTATCTATTTATTTCTGCTGTGGTCTTTGTTATTTCCTTCCTTCCACTAACTTTGGGCTCCACTTGTTCTTTACTAGTTCCTTGTGCTGTAAAGTTAGGTTGTTTGAGATTTGTCACGTTTCTTGAATTGGGGATTTATCTCTATGAACTTCTTTCTTACATCTGCATTTGCTACATTCCATATGGTTTGGTATGTTGCATTTCCATTTTCTTTTTTATCTCAAGGTATTTTTAAAAAATTTCTTCTTTGACCCATTGGTTGTTCAGTAACATGCTGTTTTATCCACAAATTTGTGAATTTTCCAGTTTTCCTGTAATTGATTTCTAGTTTCACACCACTGCAGTCAGAAAAAAACGCTTGATATGATTTCAATCCTCTTAAATTTATCAAGACTTGTTTTGTGGCTTAACATACAATCTATCCTGGAGGATGCTCCTTGTGCACTTCAAAATGTATAGTTTGTTGCTTTGGGATGGATTGTTCTGTATATATATGTTAAGTTAATCTGATCTAATGTGTCATTTAAAGCTGATGTTTCCTTATTGATTTTTGATTCCTGACACGTTACAACATGGACGAACCTTGAGGACGTTAGGCTAAGTGAAATAAGCCAGTCACACAAAAAAAGTGGAGTATATGATTCCACTTATATGGGGCATGCAATCAATTTCATTGAGAAGGAATGGTGGTTTCCAGGGACTGGGGGGAGGGGAAATGGGATGCTGTTTAATGGGTATAGAGTTTCAATTTTGCAAGATCAAAGAGTCTGGAGATTGGCTGCACAAAGATGTAAATGTACTTAACACTACTGAAATGCACACTTAAAATTTTACTATTTTAACCATTTTTACGTTACGCATATTTTATCACAATTAAAAAAAAATTTTAATCACTGTGTGGAGAACAGTTTGTAGACCAGAAAAATTAGAAGCAAGCTGGCCAGCTGGGATGCTATTGCAGTGGTCCAGGTGAGACAATAATGGCCTGGATTAGAGTGACAGAGGCAGAGGTGGATCTGGGATGCTATTGCAGTGGTCCAGGTGAGACAATAATGGCCTGGATTAGAGTGACAGAGGCAGAGGTGGATGAGAAGAATTCAGATTTGGGGGCCATTTTAGAAGTAGAAACAGTAGTACCTGCTGGC
This sequence comes from Aethalodelphis obliquidens, assembly GCF_003676395.1. Taxonomy (NCBI): domain Eukaryota; kingdom Metazoa; phylum Chordata; class Mammalia; order Artiodactyla; family Delphinidae; genus Aethalodelphis; species Aethalodelphis obliquidens. The sequence goes on along the minus strand of NW_020837967.1, from coordinate 26,077,575 downwards.
AGATTGGATGTTGAGTGTGAAGGAAAATGAGAGAGAACTCTGAGGATTTTAACCTGATCGACTGAGTGACCAGCGGTGCCGTTTAGTGCAGTGAGGAACTCTGGGGCAGAGGCCAGCTGCCAGGTGGCAGGCTGATTGCATTGGCCACTTTCCATCAGGGAAAGGGTGACTGTTCCCTTTGGAACAGGCACTTTTTCCCGATTTGGGTTTGGTTCCCTGCCTGTCATCACGCTGCTGCCAGCACTCTCTCTACGGACTTGCTGAATGGCTTATACTCTGTCATATTCTCCCACACGACATCACTTCTGACCATGGAACTCATTTTACAGAGAAAAGGCAGGCCATAGGCTAATGCCCATGAGACTCCCTAACCTTATTAGGCATCCCAACACCAGAAGCAGAGAGCTCAGCAGTACAGAGGGATGGCCTGTTGGCAGCCAGTCCCCACACCAGCTGGAGAAACACCGTACAGGGATGCAGCATATGCTCTCCCCAGTGTTGCTGGTTCTCCCTTTAGGGACACTCCCAGAATACATTTGGCCAGGGACCCAGGGAGTGGAAGTGGTGACGGTTAAAATTATACCTACTGACTTACCCAAAACCATTTGCCTCCTTCACTCAAAGATTCTCGCTGGCAGATTTTGGTACCTGGAGTAGAAATGCTTTTGCCTGGTGACAGTCTTCCAAAAATGACTGACTGGGACATCCTGTCAGCCAAGCTAATGAACTCTGAGCCAGACTTGATTTTATGTAGAAAAGTAAAGAAAAGGATTTTCTTATACCTAAGTATCATGGAGCTCTTCACACTCATCATACGTAACCTGCATTTCCAGGTTCCACGTCTACCCAGAGTCCCTGAAACGTGACCCTCCACGGCACCCACGGCCGAGTCTGCCTGCTGATGTGCCCCTCCTTCCCAGCCCCTCGCTCCTGTCTGATACCTACTGCCCACCAGGCTGCCCAGAGGAGCCCATGTGCTGCCCTTGCGCGAGGTCACCAGTATCCCTGCTGGCTGCCCTTCAACACAACACCCCAAGGGACCGGGGAGGGGCTGGGACCCACCCTTGCACGGTCGCCTGAGCCACTGCAACACTGCACGTCCCCACCGCTCTCCCAGAGTCTCTCTCAAAGCAGACACTTCTGTATTTTATTTTGTTTCTTGCCTGCAAACAGCAATCAAAACGCTAATAAAAACCCTTTTCCACAGGAACTTGCACCAACTGCATTCCCACAGCCAAGCCCCTCCACCCTCACACTCTAAATCAAGACAAACGCCACTTGCCCAGATGCACCCAACATCACCAAACCAGAGCACTTTTCATCACCTGCCAGGGAACGGTGACGTCCCTGCTTCTTCAAGAGTAACAGGGCTCCTTTCGTAGTAGGAAAGGGTCTGTTCTAGTACACTTCCTAAAACAGAGTGGGTACCAGTTACTCAGGCCTTAAAGTCAGGTGTACAGGAAACGTAAAATTTTATAGCAATGATGTTTTTGTCTCCAACAGTCGCCACTGACCACCACTCCTCATTCCGTAGGGTGGTAGAAATGAGGTCTTAGCCAATTCAGATCATGATTTCTCAACAGTTCATGTACGCCCGCCCCTCCTGGGGCTGCATCTCAATTCTGGGAATTGGGGATGGGTGGGACTTGCAACTCGCAGTAGGAGAAGTCTGATCCCCCCGGAGCCTCACCCGAGGCATCCCCAGTCCTCCAGGCTGGGCCGCAGCACCCTCTCGCTGGCCTCTGGCCCTCCCGGCTGCAGTCACACTGCCCTCAGCCACACAGGGAAAGGCTCAGCTGCTCCAGCATCCTTTGGGACCCTCTCCCTTTCACCGCTCCCGAGCCACGCTGCGTGGAGGCTCCCAAGGCTGCTGCCCCACGCCACCCCCAGATCCTGGGCCTCCCGGCCAGGTCTCCTCACTTACCTGGGAGTTACTACTGGCGGGTTTGGAGTGTGGAGCTGCAAGTGACTGCCTTTCCTTAAGGGGAGCACTGATGCAGGTGGATTCCTCAGCCTGATGCCCTGCAGTGCCTTCTCCCCTCCCCCTCCTTCTGGGCCTTGGCTGTGGCGGGACAGGGAGAGGGGGCTGCGCCTGGACCCCTGCAGTCTTCGGGGTTCCTTCCAGTTTGCAGAAGGCCCCACACCCCCCTTCGTTTCTGTATGACAGTCCACCGCCCGACGTTCCGTTTGCCGCTGACAAGATCAAGAGAAGCAGAGAAGGCATTTGTTCTGCTGGACACTTTTAGAGGTTGTCTCAAAACAAAAAGGAAACCTCATCCCCTTTAGGATGGGGAATGCTTTTCCCTTCTGGTGTTGGAAACTGGGATCGTCCTGCAAAGCGCAGCTTGTCTGCAGTGGCTTCATGGCAGGTTAAAGGGGCCAGTGTGCCTGCAGTCTGGGGTCCTCCACCTGGGTGGTCGGAGCTGGGGTCCTGGAGGTGGAACTATGAGCTACAAGATACAAAACGCATCCCTTTCTGGGACAATGTTCAGTTCACTTAGGAATTCACAGAATAGCCTTTATGTGCTCCTTTTCTCACCTCTAAATTTCTTTTTGCCGACCATACTGCATAGACTCAGAAACAATAGCACTTTTTTCAAAAGCATGCTCACCCTGGCCCACTAACACTCTAAGTCAACGAACTTCTGAGAAGTTCGCCTCATCTCCGCACACCAGTTTTCTCACGTGCTGGGGTGACCCGTCCCAAATTCCATTCCAGGGTTTGTCATCAGTCTGTAAGGCCAATGTGTCCCTTGACCTTGGACAATCCTTTAATCTCCTATGTGACTCAACTGCCTTCTGTAAAATGGGGTGAATTGTATCTATAACATCACAGGTAAAGCCCTTAGGACAGAGCTTGGTACATAGTAAGCCATCGATAAATAGTACTATTATTATGACTATGCCAATCCCACATGAATCCCGACATGCAGCGGGGTGAATCTCAGGTCACAGCTCGGATATGCAAAAAATGTAACTGGCTTTATTTTCCCCTAAGTCTACTTATTTTTTAATGTTTTGTGCCCATTGCACTAGGTAGCAGAAACTTCCTTCCAATTAATTCAGGGTGATCTCACTCAGTGTACAGTCTCCTTCTTTCCAGCAGCGTCCAACTCCTGGGCCTTTGTGGGACGCTAATGATCTGGCATCTGGCCAGCTGCTGGCTTAAGTCATCCTAGACGGTCCTGGCCCAGTGCCCCACCGGGTCCCTGCAGTGGAACTGACTCCCCAGGGAAGCCAGCTTCACACAGGTTACTTCCTGGGGAGGGGGTAGCAGAGAACAGCTCTGAGAGCAGTCAGCTTCCTCTAGGGGTTCGGGGGGAGTGACACAAGGGAGGGTGTCACAAGGGGACACAAGGGGAATGACGCAAGGGTGGGTATGTGTCTAGATTCCTATACCATGTGTTTCTCATTACCATAGTTTATTTTTATCCAATGCCCTTTACCAGTCACAGTCCACTGTGAGGCGACCGTCAGACATCCCAGGGAAGGGTTAGTACATCAGAGAAGCAGAGGAAATGCTTTTTGGAGGTTCACACATCTTGGCTTTTCAGTATCAAGAGCCTGGCCTTGAAAGAGTCACGGCATCAGTTTTACACCAAAAACACAAGACTGGAAAGAATATGAGGTGATGGTGCAAGTCAGGGTTTCCAAGCTGAGATGAGACACACATTCTCTAGGTTGGAGGAGGGGAGAGAGGTGAGATAGAAAGGAAACAGGGAAATGAGATTCTGGGGTTGGGGCCGGGGACGGTGACCCTATAGATCAACAGCCAACCTGGGACACTTGGGAAAGTGAGAGAGAGTGCTACGGACAGTGATGCTGGGCCCGCAGGCACCAACCAGGACCGTCCCAGGGAAGCCGCACAGACGGACCTGTGTTCACCCTACACAGGGTCCAGCTCCCCGCTCGGAGCCCAGGAGCAAGCCGAGAAACCACAGATGTGCTGGGGGAGCCGGGGGGCCCCTGCTCTTCCTCCTTGCTTCGAAGAAAGCGCCCAGGCGCCCACTACGACTTTGCCCACGCTGCCAGGCAGAGGGGACCTGACAGAGAAGTGAAATGGCTGTGAAGACGGTGACGGATCCTGCACCCCTTGAGACGGTGAGCCGAGGTGAGCGCCCGCCTTACAGTGCATCAGAGGACCCGAGGCAGAGGTCCAGGTCCTTGCAACTCGTAACTAAAAGTCCCTCTTTTTGAAAAGACTGCCTTGCGGCTAGTCTTCCAGGGCGTCCATCATATATACATGTGTATCTACACGCAGGACAAGGGGGAGACACTTCCATGGTGTACATTAGAACAATACCCGCAAATGTGCTGAAGCTTCTCCAGGGTTTGAATTCGCAGCATCTGTCTTAGGAAACTAATGGTCCATGCACATTAAAAGGGGTGTATACAGATTTTTAGTTATGTTGTTTATAAGAGTGGAAAATTGGAAATACCCAGAATGTCAGTCAATAGGGGAGGGGTTAAATAAACAGTTGCATCTCCACACTACAAAATACTAGGCAGCAGGTTTTTTAAATGTGTTACAGTTTATATTGCTCTGAAGCAGAAAAATTCTCACATATCAATTTTAAATAGCAAAATATGGAACAATATATATAGTATGATATCACTTATGTAAACACACATATACTCACACACCCCAAATCCATGCATGAGAATCTGTATTTGTCCATATATTCTTATGCATAAGTAAATGCAAGAAATAAAAATCTGGAAAGATATTCACCAAATTGAAAACAACAGTTACCTCTGAGGCGAGGATTCCAATTAGGAGACTGAAAGTTAAGATAGACGTTTTCACTTCATGGGTATTGTTCAGTTTTTTTTTTTCTTACAGCACGAATATATTCAGGTATTACTTGTGTTACCCGTTTTTTAAAATTGCCCCCCTTGTAGCAGCCAGGAAACGGATGGTATGACCTAGGATGATTTGAGGAGGGTTTAATGAAGGGACAGTTATAAAGTTACGGGTTCAGGAGGACCACTTAGGACAGTGATGTTACCGCCCCAAACCCAAAGGGATGATTGGGAGGGAGTCCTGGGGACCCAGATGGAGAGAGTCACGCAGAAAGGTTTCCCGGAGGAGCACTTGGGACGCAACAATGAATCTGGGGAGTTAGGAATCCACTTCCCTGACCTCATTCCGTCCCCCCTCCCGCCAGTCATCTGCTGGAGTCCCCACTGGCCAAATCCAACAGGAAGCCTGACAGTAAGGGAACTTGATGTTGTTCATACAAGGGGGCTCCTGGGACAGAGACTTGAGAGCACAGTGGCAGAGGGTGGATTTGGAGGAGTAAAAGGAAGATAACAGGCGTAAAGCCATCCTCCCTGGACTCCTGTTGAAAAAAGGGGGGGACGTCTACAACGATATACACCACAAGGTCATCTCTGAGTTTGGGGATAATGAATGTTTTCAACTTCTTCCTCTTGCTTATTTATATTTTCTAATTCTTCTATATTAAACATTTAACTGCTTTAAGTTTTTTAAAGTTATTTGGGACATTGCTAGTAGTCAGGTGATGGTGCAAACATGAAAGACAAACATGAAGGTGGAGGTACCTCTGATTAACTGAAGAATGTAGGAGCAGGAACAGTTAATTAGTATCTCAAATTTGAGGCTCCTCTTGGGTATTAGAAAAAGATCTTTGATAAAAGAAAGGTTGGGGGCTTCCCTGGTAGCGCAGTGGTTGAGAATCTGCCTGCCAATGCAGGGGACACGGGTTCGAGCCCTGGTCTGGGAAGATCCCACATGCCGCGGAGCAACTAAGCCCATGTGCCACAACTACTGCAGCCTGCGCTCTAGAGCCCGCGAGCCACAACTACCGAGCCCACGAGCCACAACTACTGAGCCCGTGTGCCACAACTACTGCAGCCCGTGCACCTAGAGCCCGTACTCCGCAACAAGAGAGGACACCGCGGTGAGAAGCCCGTGCACCGCAACGAAGAGTAGCCCCGCTCGCCACAACTGGAGAAAGACCAAGCCAAGCAACAAAGACCCAACGCAGCCAAAAATAAATTTATTTAAAAAAAAAAAAGGAAAGGTTGGTTTTTAAAATAATCAATGCTGGCATAATTGACTATTCATCTGGAAAAACTAAAAAACTGGACCCCCTACTTCAAACTGTGCAAAAATAAGCTTCAGATATATTAAAGATCAAAATATAAACACTGAAATGCTAAAAGAAAATTTAGGAGAATGTGTAACTTTTGTGTGGGAGAGGCCAAAAAAGAAAAGGCCAACATATTTGACGACACAGCAATTAGACACTTATGTAAAGGGAGAAAAACCATTAACAAAGTCATGACAAATAATATACTCTGAGGTACATGAGACAGAATTATACCTAATAGAATTATACCTAATATACAAAGGGCTACCCTCACGGATAAAAAAGGACAATTCATTAAATGTAGAAATGTGTAAAATAAAGTTCACATTCTATAGCAAGAAAAATTTAAACATAAAACAATTTTTCTCTGCCCTGTGGCCTCCTCTCTCCCCCCGCTGTGCATTTTGTATCTGCCTTATGCATCGAAAAAAACTCCCCCGCTGGCAGAAATACCTGCTCGCACCAACAAGACAACTCCTTAAAGATAACATTCCTTCCTGATCTTGTCGGGGGTCAGGATGACCCAATACTTTGTACTTACAGATCTGGATTGTGTGAACTGTCAATAATACGTCATCTAATGTCTCTGTCTCAAAAATTTTATGTAACTGTGTTTCGACTTCTAACAGACAGAACAGCTCTTGGAGGTTTCTGAGGGGCTGTTCCCCAGTTATAATCCTCCAATTTGTCTCAAATAAAAGTTTCCTTTTCTTTCATAGATTGACCATTAAGTTTTCATTAACATATGTCTGAATAAATGTTATCTCACCCCCTTTCTGACTTGAATTCTGAGCAAACTGAGATATATGACAAAAAGTAAGGCAGAAGGGCGCCAAACACCACCTTTGGCTGGACCAGCAGGTCTGGTGGCAGACGTGGTCTAGCGTGAGAGAAGAATGTCCTCCTAATACTGGATATGCGAATCCTACAACACGTGACCGGTCAGAGCAGTGCTGCCCCAGCGCAGACCCCTCCCCACGAGGGAAGGGGGAGAAGATGCGCAAGGACCCGCTGAAGTCTCTTCATTCTATCAGACAGGTCACGTGGGCAGAGAAGCCACGGGAAAGAGAGTAGAGAAGGTTCACACCCCTCGCACGGACTGAACCATCCATCGCGAGGGGGAGGACGTGTTCCCCCCTAACAACCCAGAGGAACAAAACATTTACCTCTAATGAAAGGAAGCTGACAAAGGGAGGGAGGAGGAGACACCCTCTCACCGCGTGTGTTTCTGCGGCCGGAGACAGCGTGGAAGCTTCCTCACGCGGAATGCTTCACACCGGGCGAGCGAGAATGCTCACTTTTTCCTCATCAATTTGTGCATCGTTTAATGTGTTCTGGATAGAGTGGCTGTAATTTTTAAAAATCCCAAATAGTGAAAACGCTGGAGTTCCTCTTCTAGAAAGATGGGGAGCGTTACCTTGGTGGAACGCCAGTGGCACTGAGCGCTCCAGACGGCAGGACAGCCTTGCCCGCCCCGCGGACCGTGGACCGGCGGTTCCAGCCTCAGCCTCAGCAGCAGCAGGGCGGCGGGCCCTCGTGGCCCTCGTGGCCCCCAGCCCGGGGCCGCCGAGGCCAGGTACTCGGTAGGCAGGGAACACGACGCTTTCCAGCAGCCGGCAACCGAAAGGGAAGCTGGCCTGCTATCTGGAGAGAAACAAGGCGTGTGCACAGGTGTTGCTTTACTTCGGAGACGTGAGCCTATTCGCGTGCAGTTGACGAGGCGGTGGCCCAGGGAGAGAGCGGAGCCCGCAGACACGGACTCCCGTGAGGCACACGGGGACGTCGCGGCCTCTGACTCGGTGGGAAGGAAACCAGGTGTGCGCACGCGCAGCTGAGCGTGTGGGCGGGACGGGAAGACGGCTTCCGGTCAGGCGGAATGTGAGGGCGTCTCCTGCTCCAGCGGGGAGGAGCTTGCCAGCCCCATCGAAGGTGGAGACTCCATTTCTCCGTTTCGGTGGCACCCAAGGTAAGGTTAACACCTAACAGCCTCCGTCCGGTGGTTTGCAAGGCAAGTGTGTAAGATATGAGGAGATGTGAGAGTCCAGAACCCTTGGTGGAAGGCGATTCAAGTGGAATCTAATCTGGAGAGAAAAAAAAAAAGCCTCTTCGTATATAGAGTGCTCTATACTATTGTAAAAACTGCCTATTTTCCACCACCAGCCTCATTAAAGTGTAAAGAATCACTTGCATCCTTGGTCTCTGAGGGGACTATACAGCATGTGGTAATGATTCGGTAAATAACTGTCCACGGAATAACTAAGGGGAAAAAAAGAAGGGTTGACGGAATAGATCTCTCTCATAAGGTAAAGAAGAAAGCACAATGGGCTTCAGTTTAATTAGATCCAACAAGTATGGGCATCTCTTCCATAGCCTGGGCACTAGGCAAACCACAGTACATAGGCAGCTGCGGTCCTGACCCTCCAGAGCCCGGTCTGGATGAAGACAGTGGGCATGGAGGCTCTGATCAGAGGTTGACACATGAACTTTAAGATGTGGAGGTGAGGCTGCTGTAGGACAGCTCTGTCCGGTTATCCCTTCATTAGTGACAACTGCCGCAGCCAGACGGGGAAAGGAAGAAAATTCCAGATTATGGCAGGGAGAAGAGTACGATGTACTTGGGGGCGGGGCGAGCAATGCCGGCGGTGAAGGTGGGAAAAACAATGCAGCACATCATGGCTACAAGCATAAGCTTTGGTTCAGACTGGAATTCAAAATCAAACTCCTCCTCTACAATGAGACTTGCGTACGTTAACCCCCAAGGCAGTGATGCTCAACTGAGGGTGACTTTGCCCCACAGGGAATGCTTGGCAATGTCTGGAGACAGTTTTGGTTGTCCCAACTGGGTGGGAGGAGAGTGGGATGCTACTGACATCTAGTGGGTTGAGGCCAGGGAAGCTACTCAACATCCTACAAGGCACAGGACAGCCCACGACAAAGAATTATCCAGTCCCAAATACCAGTACTGCCTGTGAAACTGCTTCAAGACTTATCTGTAAATAGTTTTAATGATACTAACCTTACAGAGGTTTTATGAGAGTGAAATGATTTAATGTCTATCAAATACCCGTGTCACCAAACCAGGATCATTTGCCCGTGGTGCAGCACACCGGAATGCTGAGACCTCGAGGTGTGCAGCAAAGAGAGAGCTATTCATAAGGCAGACAAGTCTCAAATCGCTCCTCCCCCGCCCGCGAGGGCAAGGGGCTGGGATGCTTGTGGGAGGAAGAGTAAAGAAGCAGGGCAGGGCCGTCTGAGGCTTGGGGAGCGCAGGGAAAGGTGATTGGAAACAGCTGTGACAGCGGCCTTTCTGCACAGGCGTAGGTCCACTACTGGCCTCAGAAGGGGGCAGAGCAGATGCTCTCACGTGCCCAGGTGGAAGGTCAGTGGTCCCATCCGGTGTTAACCAGCCCAGCTCCCACTAGACACAGCTGACGCCAAGTTCCTAGAAAACAGCTCAGGCAAACCTCTTACTGTTCAGACGTGCTGCTTGGAGGACCCAAGTCTTTGTAGCAACAATTAAAACAACTGTGATTATCTTACAGTTGAAATGGATTTAACTAGTGATTACGCACGGTTTCACCTGCCATAGAGAATGAGAATAAGGGAAAAAATGAGGAGTAATACTAAAATGAAGAGAGGAAGATGCTAAAGACAATTTCTCATTGCAATTTTGGATCAAACATTTGTTTGCAGGGCATGGAAAGCCATCTCTTGCTTTAATTGCTGATCCTATGACCAGACACTGGATTTACTGTAGATCTGAAGCTGAACCCCCACAGGGCAAACTGATATCAGCTAAGACCCTAAAACCACCAGTGTTGGGAAGGCTCACCTCCATGAGAAGAGAGAGGAAACGTTTTCAGTGTCCACTCGGAAGAGCTGTGAAGGTGGAGGGGAGCCAGCGATACCTGCGTCCAACAAGAAGGTGGAGTCTGCTTGTGTTTAATGCTGGGGTTGGGAGAAGAGGAGGCGTCTCCAGTTTTTTCCCCCCCTTTCGTTTTAGTAGTTGCAAAATATTATAAACTCAAATCTGAGAGGATATAAAACTAAGACTATTTGTTGGCCAAATCAAAGTGCTTCACTTTTTATTTAAAATTTTATTTATCTTTTAAACCTTTATGTACCTTTATGTAAGTCATTCCATGTTCATTGGTAGAAAAGAAAAACAGAAAACGAATAAAGAAAAAAGGAAAGGAAGGAAGGATGGAAGGAAAGAAGGAAGGAGCCTGACAAAAAGAAAAAAGTCACATATAATCCAACTACTCAAAAATAATTGCAATTTTTTCAGTATGCATTCCTTTAGATTTTTTCTATGCATATATAACATTATGTATACCTCTAAAAATAAAATTGGATCATCTCAATCGAAAACTTTGTAACCTACTTTTTAAATTTACATCTTTAAATAATACATCTTAAAGAGTTTTCAGTATCTTTGTTTCCATATGTATTAACTTGTCAAAATATAAACAGCTTTTCCCCTAATTACAGAAAGAATAACCACTGAATGTAAAAGAAATGCAAGCAATATGGAAGCATATAGAAAAAAAAAGGAAAAAAAAGTATTTGAGTTAGGAAACCATGACTTCAGTTGGCATAAACACGTAAACAACAGAAGGCTCAGAGCCAGGATGAGCTCATAGATGTCATCAAGATCCCAGGGTCTTTCTATCTGTCTCCTCTGCTGTTTACTGACCTCATCTACAAGGTCATTCTCCTCATGGTCACAAGATGGCTGCCAGTGGCAACAAGGCTGCACAGTCCCTTCTTTATGTCCCCCTGCCGTGGAATGTAAACAGGTTCTTTCAGCCTCATTGCCTCAACCTGTGTCACGTGCTCTCCCCAACCCATAGCGATCAGCAGGGCAGTCCTATTCACTGATGAACCTGGAGTGGGGGGTATGTGGAGGAGCCACATGCATGGCTGAATGCATGGCGGAGTCTTCAGCCACCGCATACACTGTAAGTCCTGCGTCTCCGCGAGGCACGCAGTCTTTTCCGTTTTTTATTTTGTTTTGTTTTTTGTGGGGTTTTTTTTGCGGTACGCGGGCCTCTCACTGTTGTGGCCTCTCCCGTTGCGGAGCACAGGCTCCGGATGCGCAGGCTCAGCGGCCATGGCTCACGGGCCCAGCTGCTCCGCGGCATGTGGGATCCTCCCGGACCGGGGCACGAACCCGCGTCCCCTGCATCGGCAGGCGGACTCTCAACCACTGCGCCACCAGGGAAGCCCCGTTATGTTATTTTGATCACATGTTTCTTTTTAACTTACTTAAGCATAGAAGCAATTTTCTGAAGTTTTCTTCCAATGTGAGCTTTTGCTTGTTCTTATGCATTTTGACCTCGGGAAACAGAGAAGAGCAAACCTGACTCCATACTGGATCTATTCCTTTAGCTCTAACCCTGTGCTGTTGCCTGTGCTTAGTCATGCTGGCTCCGCACCTTTTGTAAAAGAATGTTGCCTGTAGCCTGAAATATACATACAGGATAGCCCATTCTCAAGGCTCTGACCTTTAAAGGAATAACACTTTCCCATTCATACAGAGATAAAAAGCTGCAGAACAGAAAAAAAACAATTGTCTTGTTGGTTTATAGGAACATCATGACGAGACCTACATGGACAGCTGCAAAAACAAAGGATTCCAGCACTAAGAAGTTTGCAGCAGCCAGCCATACCCCCTTCCCTTTTCCTATAGAGAAGCCCGAATTCTAACTCAGGTAAGCTGGCTCTTTGGGACGCTAGTCCACCGTCTTCTTGGTCTTCTGGCTTTCCAAATAAAGTCGCTATTCCTTGCCCCAGCAACTTGTCTCTTGACTTACTGACTTGTTGTGTGGTGAGCAGTATGAGTGTAACACACTCCTTTCCTCCTCTTCCTTTTTTTTTTTTTTAAGGGGATGAGGGGTAGAATTGTTGCACAGACCCCAAGCTGGGTTTCTTCTTGTTTAGTCATTTTGAAATAGTGCCCATTCTACATGGGCTGCTTTTCACCCCAAAACAGCATCTACGTGGTCTTTTTACTCCCTGTTAACCTGAGCACGGTCTGCGTCTTCCCTGTAGAGGGTGAGTGAGCTGGGGCTTGGATTAGCGTCATTGTATCTGTTGGTCCCAAGCTGCCCGGGAGGAGTGGGGAGGGGCGTGTTCCCACGAGCCCTCAAAGCTGGGAGCTGTTTTCACATTCATCTTATTTTTGATTCTGTTGAAACCCTCGTCTGGAGGCCCGGCCCGGTGAATAGAGCCTGCCCTGTCCCGTGGATGGTGGTGGGTCTGGAGGTCTGGGTTTGTCTCCCCTCTCTGGCTGCTGGAAGCTGTGGTCAGAGCCCAGCCGAGTGGTGTGAACGCCTTGCCTGGGGTGGCTTCAGGCACTGCCCCCCGCCCAGCTTGCTCTGTCCGGAGCTGCGGGCCCCTCAGAGAGAACTGCTGCTGGAAGCTCATTTCTGGCCTCTCTCCCACCACTGTGACCTTCGGCTGATGTTTGGCTTTCACTTAGGAAGAAGGGCCCTGGGCGGAACATTCCAGATCTTTTCTCTCGCCAACTCAAGCCCCCATTTCCTGTCCCTCCAAAGTGAGAAAACTTTTTAGCGGGCCTCTTCTCACCACATCGTGCAGCTCACTCCAAAAAGGGAGCTGTGGGTTGGTTCCCAGATTTTATATCCATTTGGGCTTGATTGTTTTATATTTTGGATATATCAGATGTTTTGTATTTAGATTTGTATTTCCTGAAGTCTGTGGTATGAGGTTGGGAAATTTCCCTAGATTTGTTGTTGGATGGTGTTTTCTTTGGTGTATCTTGTTTTATTCATTCCAGTATTGGAAGGAGATTTTTGTAAGCCTGCTAATACAACCCAGTCTTCCCTGATTGCCCCAGAGCATTTTATTTTATTTATTTATTTATTTATATTTATTTAGCTTTTGGCTGTGTTGGGTCTTCGTTGCTGTGCACGGGCTTTCTCTAGTTGTGGCAAGCAGGGGCTACTCTCTGTTGCGGTGCGCGGGCTTCTCGCTATGGTGGCTTCTCTTGTTGCGGAGTACAGGCTCTAGGCGTGCAGGCTTCAGTAGTTGTGGCACGTGGGCTCCGTAGTTGTGGCGCACGGGCTTAGTTGCTCCGCGGCATGTGGGATCTTCCCAGACCAGGGCTCGAACCCGTGTCCCCTGCATTGGCAGGCAGATTCTTAAGCACTGCGCCACCAGGGAAGTCCCGCCCCAGAAGCATTTTAATGGTTACACAGCATCCCAGCCCCATGGATAAAGCCAAATGTTCGTAACTAATTTCCAACTGGCAAACAGGTGATTTCCAATTGTTTATCATTATAAAAATGTTGCAAAAACTATGTGCCTAAAGTGTGTACACATCTCTGGTGATTTCTTTAGTGAGTGATCGATCACATTTTCAATAATGGTAAGTTCAACTGTACTTGGCCCCTTCTTGGCGTTGTCTTAGTTCTGCAGTTTAGTGGTTCTAAATAAAACCATCATAAAAATCCTTTGCCATATTGTGGAACAGTCTCGGCACCTTCTCTTTCCGCCAGACCATATGTTGACCCAGATACACTAATCCCTCCATGGAGCGACATGATTGGTCCACCAGGGATGTGCACTATCCTCATTTCCTCTCTTCCTTTACACCCCCTCATGGTCCATGCATCCTCCACAGCTTCTCACGATGCACTTTCTACTTATTCTCTTTCATTTTGGGCTGTTTTTTTTCCACACACTTCTGAAGTTTGGGGATCCATTTCTACCAAGGCTTTTGTCTCGTAGAGATCAAAGATAAGTAATAGCCACCCGCTTCCTAGTGTTCTAATCCTCAGAATCTCTGTCTGTCTCTCTCTCTCATGCATGCTGAAACCCTGACGTATCAATGGCAGAAGGCAGAAACCAATCATCTTGTGTTCATCAAACTATGAAGACCACCTGCAGAAACACACTCAGGGGCGCTTTTGTTAAGATCCAGATTCCTGGACGGCGCCTCGGGTTTGCGGGACCACAAATCTCTAGGGACGAAGGGTCTGTTTTATTGAGCTAATGATTCTGGTACTTGTTAAAACGTGTATCATTTTAAATGCTGCATCAAAGCTCAACTCCGTGTAAACTAACACGGTAACTCCCTTCCTATCATGCCTTTCAAATAAAGATTGCATTAATCGTGTTTCCAGATTGCTGGTAACACGGACACACTCTGCACAGATCCGAAAACCACAGCGTGGTAGAGATGACAAGAGCACCGCTTCTGGCCCTCCTCTCCTTCCTAGTTGCTTACTGTTAGGATGGGGCCACGTGACCAGTTCTGGGCTGTGAGTAGGGTTTAGCTGAGTCCTCCACGGCGTGCCTTTGCTGTGGTGCCCTTGAAGCCACATGCTGAGATGCAGTGTGATGAGCATGGAGCCAATGTCAGCTTGAGTCTCTGATGGTCTGTGGAGCAAAACTCCTGTCACCCTTCACTGGAGGTGCCACGTAGGCTAGGACTATAAGTCATGGAGATTTTAAGGTGACTTGTCACTGCAGCAAGACCTAGTGTTGTTCCGAATAATAAAACTGAAACCTCGATTTCTTGTTCATGCACCAATGTGACTGAGTGTCTTCTGTTCATTTTAAGTTATAAAAAGAATTCTCCAGTTCTACAAATCTGAGCTTAGTAGAATATTGACTTCCTAAAATCGACTCCTGTCTTCGTAACTAATTTTACCACATTTTAATCTGTGCAAATGGGAGGAAAAGAATTCTGTGGGTGAAAAAAGGAAACTAAATGCCCTGGGAAAAGTAAATGAGGTAAAATGAGTCAGTCAGTGGTTGACCTAGAGAAAGAACCCAGAACTTGCTCTGCTACCTGGTTGACAAATCTCTACCACTAAACCATGACAGGAAACCAAATTTCTCTTAAATCCAAAATGCACAAGTACTATAAACAATATCTACAGTTGGCCCTCCATATCCGCGAGTTCAGTATCAATTCTATTCAAACGGGATCCGAGGTTGGTTGAAACAGCTGACGTGGACCCGCGGATACAGAGGACAGACCGTGTACCACGCCATCTATACAAAGCACTTGAGCGTCCAGAGGACTGTGGTTTCCACAGGAGTCACAGATACCAACGGAGGACTGTATTTAACCTGCCACATCATTTTTTGTTGAGTCCGAATGTCTTCTTAACTTCTGATTATCTTACTCAACTCTAGTTGTGGTTCAGTTCAGTCATATCTGCCATTTAAACTTAGGCCCAGCCTTAAAAGCAGTGCCAACCTTTCCTGACCTCCTACCCCCACCCCCAGCTGTAGAGGACAGAGGAATGCAGACTGTATACACATAAAGCTGTATTTGATTCTAGCCAGACTAAAATGGCAGGGGTATATTATTATTCAGTACCCCAAACCCAGAATTTCAAGTAACATATAAAGTAAAATGCTATTCTGTAAATATCAACACGTCACAGAACCTCTAATGTATTCTGATATACGTCTTTACCAAGCTCAACTCCAAAGGAAAACTTTGAAGGGAAATGGGAATGCACGCTCTTTCTGTAAAAGAGTGATTTCTCATGGTTTTGAAGAGGTTCTGTCTTGTTCTTCCACTTATGTGTGTGCGTTTCACACAAGCGACTCCAGAGGGTCAGAGAGTGGTGGGTACTTTCCGTCACCCCTCCCCCATGACAGCACCGGGGGCGTCCGCAAGGGCCCTGCTGGGCGGGGACCAGAAGCCTGAGCGCCCCAGCCCGCGGGGAGGGCGTCCAGCACGGGGCTAACTGCACACAGCAGAGAAGGGAAGAGCACAGCAGGGGACGTGTCGTTCCAGAAAGAGCACCCCTTCCTCACCCTGGGCCATGTTTTCAGGTTTTCACAAAAGGACAGCCGATGGGACTTCGGTCCAGGAAAGGCGAAGGATTTGTGTGGCTGGAACTTGGGCGGGTGTGAGGATCCAGGCACAAGGCCGGGTGTGCCCTAGTCTAGCTGGAAAGCCAGTCCTGCCCTGCCCTGGGCGGGCGGCGGCCGAGGGTCACCGAGTCGCCACGGGAGACACCGGAAGGATGGAGAAGACGCGGGGGAGGGGGAGGGGAGCGCGGCTTCCTTCGCTGCCCTTCGGTCCCTGCCGCCCGTGCCAGAGCTCGCCTGGCAGCGGGGGACCAGCCCCGCGGCACGGCGGCCCCTGCGTGCAGCACAGAGAGCACCTCAGGACGGGGCCAGGTGAACCCACCTTCAGGCTCGCGGTGTGGCGCGCGCTTCTAGCCCCTGCGGGAGTGAAGACTCTGTTCCCCGGCGGCCGGTGGGAAGCAGCCTCGCCCAAGGTGACACACCGTTCCCTGCGTGGCCCACATCCAGCGACAGGCTGACCAAGCCTCCCTGTGAGACGGGACAGCTCCGAGGGCACCCTGGCCTCAGGGCCCGACTTCCGCCCAGTCCTATTTCCTTCCCCGGGTGCGGTGCTGGCAGCACCCCGCACGAATGCACGCTCGTCTCCAGCTCGGAGTTGGCTTCCTGGGGACCCAAGTCTCAGCACTGGCGTTTGTTTCACCGTCCAGAAAACAATAGCACACACTTTCAGAATTTTGTACAAAACTCTCTCTTAGGCATGGTACAGCTTCTGATTGTTGACGGTTCATGTTGAGCTCATGTTAGAAGACAAACGATGAAACTGGAAATTATTGTTTAGTTTTGTTTTGAAAATGACAGCTTTTAAGAATTGAAGGCTTCGTAATCTGGGGACACGACCTTGGAGTCTGAGGGGTTCAGCTGACTAGGACAAGACGCTCACATGCAGAGCAAGATGTGATGTCGGGGAACAAACAACCCTGGTCAAATGAGCCCCAGTTCATGGCCAGTAACTTTTAAAATTTTCAGTTGCTTAGTTGAACCCCTGTCTTCTCCTCCACTAGCTAGGGGGTGCAGAATACGCGTCAGCAAATCTCCCCCAAATGAAGCCCCCCCAGCAAAGACAGAAGGAAGAGGCCTCCTGACCCAAGGCGCCTGCGCTTGTATAGAAATTGGGTAGTTACTGAGCAGCGGGGGTGGCCTTTAGGGGCAGACTGTGGGTGAGCGCCAGAAATGGAAATAGTAGGATGGACCCTTTACCTCCAGGAGAGAAAGGGAGGGAGGGAGAGGGAGGGGGGAGAAATGGGGAGAAAGGGAGGGGAGGGATTCGGAGAAAAAAAAAAGGATCTGGGGAAAGGCCATAGCAGGAAGCCCCTGGCACATCAAAATCCCCGTTTTGGTTAAAAATGGCCATAATGTATGTGTAACTCTTGATGAAGATCTGTGGTCTCCTGAAGGAGCTGTAACCACGGGCATGTCAAGTGACAAATAAAATAATAAGCGAGAGAGAGGGGCTGATTTTTTTTTTTTAAGTTTATTCTCTTCCTGATTTTTTTCCCCAGAAAGCAACTGTTTAAAATTAAGAAATAGCTGCAACCCTTCTGTAATACGCTCTGGGGAAAGAAAAGAGAAGAGGAAGGAAGGCAGCTACAATATCGCAAAAGCGCCTGTGCGGTGTCAGCTTAAGTTGGAGACGGTTTGGAAGCTCATCAGAAGGGAAGAAGAAACGTAGGAAGAAAAAGATGAATAATCAGAAACAAAAACAATAAAATTCTCATTATATACAGAAGAAATTAAGCTACTTGAGAGGACTTATTAAAAGCACATTTGTTAGCATATTCCTTTGGGAAGAAGTGGGAAATGCTGCCTTGTGAGTGTTCTCCATCTGATTTCTACCACGAGAAGAATTTTAAAGGCCTTAATACAGAAATCAGCAGAGGCATGTGTTTCTCTCCAGCCACGCCCCATCCTGTGACCACCCCCACCTTGACCTATGATCACCCCCATTCCATTCTATGACTGACAGGCCCAGGGTGATCATGGGGGAATCTATTAAGAAGCCTCTAGAATATGTTTTTATATACTCCTAACAATTCAACAAAATCGCAGATTGCAAATTTTGAATGTTGTCCTTGCAAATATTGTACCACTTCAAATGCAGTCCTTTAGGTAATTACATTTGATTTGAAATCATAAAAGGTAGAATTTTCTTTCTTTTTATTTTTAAAAGGTTGCTTTTTAAAAAAAATTTAATTGAAATATAGTTGATTTACAATGTTGTGTTAGTTTCAGGTGTACAGCAAAGTGATTCAGTTATATATATAAAGTTTTTATATACTGAATGAAGTCAAACAGAAAGAAATATTGTATGACATCATTTATATGCGGAATCTAAAAAAAATGATACAAATGAACTCATTTACAAAACAGAAACAGACTCACAGACTTAAGAGAACAAACTTATGGTTACCAGGGTGGGGAGGGAGAGTTTGGAACTAACATGTACACACTACTATATATAAAATAGATAACCAACAAGGACCTACTGTATAGCACAGGGAACTCTACTCAATATTGTGTAACAACCTAATTGGAAAAAGAATTTGAAAAAGAATAGATACATGTTTATGTATAACTGAATCACTTTGTTGTACACCTGAAACTAACACAACATTGTTAATCAACTATACTCCAGTATAAAATAAAAAGTTTAAAAAAAGTTCCTATGTATATAAATCTTTATGTAAAACTTTATATATATAAAGTTTATATAAATCTAAAATATATATATAGATTCTCTTCCATTATAGATCATTACAAGATACTGAGTATAGTTCCCTGTGTTAAAGGTTTCTTTTCTTAGTGTTAACATTGTATCAGCCAGAATAGGCCGTTAGCCTGTTTGCCTGACAGTCTCGGGAGGTAGGGGTGGCACGTAATAGAGAAGAAAATGATTTATAGAGTTTGCTTTCTAAAAGAATCTTAACGCACTGAGTTTGGATACCAATCTCCTAATCAGTATTTTCTTCTCAGTTTAGATGTCAAGTCCCACACGTGTGAAGGGATAATCTAAGTACGAGCCAAGGATGAACACTTATCCTTGACGTCTAGACCAGTCTGTGCACGAAGCCCACCCCCTGAAGTAGTTTGTGAGGCAGGCTTTACGGAGCTGGTGTGTCTTTCTGCTTTCCTACCAATTACGCCTGTTTGGGAATGGAAGCTTTTCCTAAGTGTGGGGTTTTAAATATACACCCACAAATCCTTTCTTTGTTGCTTCTCCCTCAGGAGGTGACACTTAATTCCTCTCTCCTTGAGTGTCGGCCAGATCTAGTCTTTCACTTCTAGCCAGTAGAATTTGGAAGAAATGATGAGATGTCATTCCTTTCTTATTATTTATTTATTTAAATTGTGGTAAAATATACATAAAATTGACCATTTTAACCATTTTCATACAGCTCAGTGTACAGTTCAGCCTGTGAGAGGCCCTGACCAGGAACCACCTAGCTAAGCTGTTCCCAGATTCCTGACCCAAAGGAGCTGTGAGTGGTTGTCTTCAGTGCAAGGTTCGGTCCAGTGATATTCACATTGTTGTACAACCATCACCACCGTCTCCCTCCAGAAGTTTCTTCATCCCAGACTGACACTCAGCACCCATTAAACAGCTCCCTGTTCCCCCGCCCCCCCCCCCCCGGCAGCCACCATTCTTCTTTCTCTGTTGAGTTTGGTTATCCTAGGTACGTCCTGTAAGAGGAATCGTACGGTATCTGTCTTTTGTGACTGGCTCGTTTCACTTAGCATAATATCCTCAAGGTTCGTCCACGTTGTAGTGTGTGTCCGAATTTCCTTCCTTTTTAAGGCTGAATAATATTCCACTGTGTGTATATACCATATCTTGTTTATCCACTCATCTGTGGATGAACACTTGGGCTGCTTCCACTTTTGGCTATTATGAATAATGCAGCTATGAACATGGGTGTACAAGTCCCACTTTCAGTTCTTTGGGGTTTATATACTTGTGAGTGGAATCGCTCAATCATATGGTAATGCAAAGCTTCATTTTTTGGATGAATTGTCAAACAGTCTTACGTGGCAGCTGAACCATTTTACATTCCCACCAGCAGTGCACGAGGGTTCCAATTTCTCCACATCCTCGCCCATGCCTGTTGCTTACTCTTTGTTGATAATAGTCACCTTAATAGGTGTGAGATGAGATGTCATCTCTAAGACTAGGTTCTTCAAAGATTGTGGCTTTGGTCTCTGATGTGTGTGGTTCTCCTTCTCTGTCTCTCCCCCCCTTCAATCACTCACACTGGGGAAAACCAGCTGCCCTCTTGCAGGGAAGATATGGGGGAGAATCAGTCTGCCTGGCTGTGAGTACACTCTGGCAGCTGGAGCCACCTGCCCAGTGAAGAATGAGGACTCCTGCCAACAGCCTGGGGGGCGGGGGGCTTGCAGGAGACCCTCCTCCAGGCCTTGAGATGGCCGCAGCCTGTGGGAGACCCCAGCCCAGAAGCATCCAGCCACACCGATCCCAGAGTCCTGACCCATAGAAACTGCGAGGCAACAAATGTTTGTTGTTTTCTGCCATTAAATGTGGGGTAGGGCTTCCCTGGTGGCGCAGTGGTTGAGAGCCTGCCTGCCGATGCAGGGGACATGGGTTCTTGCCCCGGTCCAGGAAGATCCCACATGCTGCGGAGCAGCTGGGCCCGTGAGCCATGGCTGCTGAGCCTGTGCGTCCGGAGCCCGTGCTCTGCAACAGGAGAGGCCAAAACAGTGGGAGCCCGGTGTACCGAAAAAAAAAAAAAAAAAAAAAAAAAATGTGGGGTAATTTGTTATGCAGCAACAGATAACTAATACGGGACCCATAACCAATAAAGGGGAAATGTTACCAGTTTGTTCAACAGTTTCACAAATATTTCCTGGGCAGTTGTGCTGGGCTGTTCTGGGCAATGGGGAGACCACAGTGAGCAGAGAGGAAACATTAGGAGATAAATCCCACGGAGCTTATAGCCTCATGTACCACGTGACTTTTAGCTCTGAGCACGTGTCTGAGCCAGTTTCGGCCTTAAGTGGTAATGACTCCAGCACATTCAAGCAGAAAGGGATTCCACAGGGAATTGGGTCGACAAAAATCACTGCAAAGGCTGGATGAGAAGACCCTGGCGGAACTTTCAGAACTAACCCCAAGACCAACACCGCAGAACTGGCCCCCAGAGAGGAACTGCCTTCTCAGTTACTGTGTGAATCTGGAGAGCCCTGGGTGAGCTCTGAGAGCGCAGGGCTTCTGCTGTGACCCCACTGCGAGGCGGGCGCCTTCAGCCCAGCCCTCTGCTGTTTCTGCCTCGTCCTCTGTACCCCCCTTCCACAAATGGCATGTGCGCAGCTGCTGGGTGGAAGCAGGGTGGGTGCGTGTGGGACCCGAGCTGTACACACAGTGGGACACATGGTCTCCACCTGGCTGGTCTGTGGAGTGAAGCTCATTCAGAGAGGCAGAGTGGGCCAGGCTCCGGCATCTCCTCCAACACGACCCACGGGGTCAACAAATGCTCTCGGATGAGAATCCCGCTACAAAAGTAGAGCTAGGATGGATCCACTGTATCGAAGACTGTCATTCGAAGAGACCTGAAAACAGGGAACTCAGGTATATTGAGTAGCTGCTATGTGGCTGGGACTAGATTATGAATTTGTGTTGTTATTTTATTTACTAATCACAACAACCCTGCAGGATAGGTATTATTAGCCCTATTTTCAGGTGGAGAAAGCAAGGCTCAGCCAGATTGAATCACTTGGGCAAGGTTCCATGATAAATAGAGGTTAACAACAGAAAAAAAGAAAATTGAACCAGGCATTTCCTTCCAAGCCCAGGGCACTACTGTCATTATGTAGTGCCACACAACATAATGACAGTAGTGATGGGAGAAGTGTTCACATACTGAGGTGTGGGGAAGTCATTTTGGCCTATTAAACATGCATTGTATACCTACTTTAACCGTTAAAGGAAAGAATGCATTTGAGAATCAAAATGGAGTAACTGTGGTTCAGGCATTAGAAATGGAGCCGGTGGCCGCTGAGGATGTGGTTTCAGACACCTTCCCGCATCCCGGGGAACTTGAATTTTCTGAACTGTGTCAGACTCAAGGACACCTCCAGCTGTTCTCAACCCAGTATCTGCTGGTAGCTGCCAGCTGCAATCTTACGGTCTCAGGGTCTCCCCCGGTAACTACACAACCACTTCAGACCCCAGCCAATCCTTGCTTGGCAAGCACCCTTCCTTCTTCCAGCTCCAGTCCTAATTCTTGACAAACAACTTATGTGATTTTGCAGCTTTTGCCGTTATAAGCCTCCCCCATTTTGTAGTCCAGAGGAATACAATTCAAGCGCTTTTCGAATCTGGGTCTCCCCAGCTATTGTCCTAGGACAATGTGGTGCCCCAGTAATTGTGTTAGTACGTTATAAGCCATTGGGAAGGTAGTAATCCACAAGTCCATAATAATAGTAATAATGATAACCAATAATGTGGTGAGTATCTGGGGATGAGAGAAGACTCTCGATGAGGGCTCACTGACCAGCGTGAAGGGTGTGCTGGAGATGGACTCTCACAGCAAAGCCTGGATCAGGCGAGAGTCATCAAGATGCTCAATGCAGGTACTTTGATGAGGGGCTTGCTGTCTCCCCCAAGACTACTTATTGGTTGTAAGAGGGAAGAAAACAGCAAATTATATGATCTAAATCAACATCACCAGGGAGGAACAGAGGACTACCACGTGCCTCCAGAAGTGGTCCTGAGAAGGGTATATTACCTGTGTAGTATTTTGGTCAAGAATGTATACCTGCATCTCATCATGAGGAAACTAGGCAAAAGCAAAGTGAGGAATATTCTATTTTAAAAAGGGGGTGGGGAGCTGTATTTTTCAAACATTTCAAGGAAAGCTATAGAAATGTTCTAGATTAAAAGGAGACTGGGGGCTTCCCTGGTGGCACAGTGGTTGAGGGTCCGCCTGCCGATGCAGGGGACACTGGTTCGTGCCCCGGTCCGGGAAGATCCCACATGCCGCGGAGCGGCTGGGCCCGTGAGCCATGGCCGCTGAGCCTGCGCGTCCGGAGCCTGTGCTCCGCAATGGGAGAAGCCACAGCAGTGAGAGGCCCGTGTATCGCAAAATAAATAAATAAATAAAAGAGACTGAAAGAGACGTGACAAATTAAATTGTGTACTGGAGGGAAAAAAATTTCTATAAGGGACATTATTGATTTAAATGACAAAACTGGAATACTGTTACCGATGATAGATTAGATTAGGTAAAAGCATTGCATGGTGTTAAATTTACTGAAGTTAGTAACTGTGCAATTGTTAGGAAATAAACAGTGAAGTATATGGAGATAAAGAGCCTTAATGTATGCAACTTACTCTCATCTCATTCAGGAAAAAATATTTGGAAGAGAGAGAGCAAAAGATGAAGTGAATGAGGTAAAGTGTTAATAATAGGGGAACAATGTGGATGTTCTTAGTACTATATATACTTTTTCTTTTTTAATAGATCTTTATTGGAGTATAATTGCTTCACAATACTGTGTTACTTTCTGTTGTACAACAACGTGCATCAGCCATATGCATACACATGTCCCCATATCCCCTCCCTCTTTAGCCTCCCTCCCACCCTCCCTACCCCACCCCTCTAGGTGGTCGAAAAGCACCGAGCCGATCTCCCTGTGCTATGTGGCTGCTTCCCACCAGCCAACTATTTTACATTTGGTAGTGTATATATGTCCATGCCACTCTCTCACTTCATCCCAGCTTCCCCCTCCCACCCCATGTCCTCAAGTCCATTCTTTATGTCTGCCTCTTTATTCCTGCCCTACTAGATTCATCAGTACCGTATATATATATATATTTTTTAGATTCCGTATATATGCATTCGCATACGGTGTTTTTCTCTTTCTGACTTACTTCACTCTGTATGACAGACTCTAGGTCCATCCACCTCACTACAAATAACTCAATTTCATTTCTTTTTATGGCTGAGTAATATTCCATTGTATATATGTGCCACATCTTCTTTATCCATTCATCTGTCGACGGACACTTAGGTTGTTTCCACGTCCTGGCTATTCTAAATAGAGCTGCAATGAACATTGTGGTACACGACTTTTTGAATTATGGTTTTCTCAGGGTATATGCCCAGGAGTGGGATTGCTGGGTCATATGGTAGTTCTAGTTTTAGTTTTTTAAGGAACCGCCATACTGTTCTCAGTTGTGGCTGTATCAATTTACATTCCCACCAACAGTGCAAGAAGGTTCCCTTTTCTCCACATCCTCTCCAGAATTTATTGTTTCTAGATTTTTTGATAATGGCCATTCTGACCAGCGTGAGGTGATACCTCATTGTAGTTTTGATGTGCATTTCTCTAATAATTAGTGATGTTGAGCATCTTTTCATGTGCCTCTTGGCCATCTGTATGTCTTCCTTAGTGAAATGTCTATTTAGGTCTTCTGCTCATTTTTTAACTGGATTGTTTGTGTTTTTGATATTGAGCTCCATGAGCTTTTGTATATTTTGGAGATTAATCCTTTGTCTTTTGTTTCATTTGCAAATATTTTCTCCCATTCTGAGGGTTGTCTTTTTGTCTTGTTTATGGTTTTCTTTGCTGTGCAAAAGCTTTTAAGTTTAATTAAGTCCCATTTGTTTATTTTTGTTTTTATTTCCATTGCTCTAGGAGGTGGGTCAAAAAGATCTTGCTGTGGTGTATGTCATAGAATGTTCTGCCTATGTTTTCCTCTAAGAGTTTTATAGTGTCTGGCCTTACATTTAGGTCTTTAATCCATTTTGAGTTTATTTTTGTGTATGGTGTTAGGGAGTGCTCTAATTTCATTCTTTTACATGTAGCTGTCCAGTTTTCCCAGCACCACTTATTGAAGAGGCTGTCTTTTCTCCATTGTACTTTCTTGCCTCCTTTATCAAAGATAAGGTGACCATATGTGTGTGGGTTTATCTCTGGGCTTTCTATCCTGTACCATTGATCTATATTTCTGTTTTTGTGCCAGTACCATACCATCTTGATTACTGTAGCTTTGTGGTATAGTTTGGAGTTGGGGAACCTGATTCCTCCAACTCCATTTTTCTTTCTCAAGATTGCTTTGGCTGTGCCACTAAGATCAGGAACAAGACAAGGATGTCCACTCTCGCCACTCTTATTCAACACAGTTTTGGAAGTCCTAGCCATGGCAATCAGAGAAGAGAAAGAAATAAAAGGAATACAAATTGGAAAAGAAGAAGTAAAACTGTCACTGTTTGAAGATGACATGATACTATACATAGAAAATCCTAAAGATGCCACCAGGAAACTACTAGACCTAATCAAAAAATTTGGTAAAGTAGCAGGATACAAAATTAATGCACAGAAATCTCTTGCATTCCTATACACTAACAACAAAAGATCAGAAAGTATTATTCTTTCAACTTTTCTGTAAGTGTGAAATTATTTCCACATAAAAAAGGGAAAACATTTTTTCAGTCTATGAGATCACTTTTCACTTTTACCTAATTTTAATATGACAAATTTCAAACAAACAGAAAAATATAAAGCAAACTATAACCAAATCCCATATACTTACTTTTTACAAAGAAACTTTAACAACAGATAAACGTCAAGTTTATCTGTTGGATACTGTCTGAAAACCCAGGCATTCAGAAGGTAGACACATGGATGGACACCTGTGTTCCTAGTATTGACCACATATTTCTCCCGCAAAGATGGGTTTATTTGAGATCAGCAGAGAATTGCAATTCGAGATCTGTAACCATGGGGAACCACATGCAAGGCCCTGCACAGCAAGGGGAGGAGACCACTTTTATAGAGGGGAAGGGAAGATTTACTAGGGCCGAAGTAAACAGAGTCCAGGGCTTGTTGTTGGCCGAGTCCTCGCCAGGAAAAAGGGGGAGTTCGTCTTCTTCCTGCTGGCTTCTGCTGCCATCACAGTGCCTGAGAGTGCCCCCTGCTGGTCTCCTAACTCTGTTTAATTGAGGTTTCTGATTATTGATTTTTTTTACACCAGCAAAAGGGAAATGGCAAAGTGATGAGTTGGAAAGGCCTGCCTCTATCATCCTTGAAGGCAAGCTCGTTGTGGAGCGGGTGCTGAGTGGACTTTGTTGTGTGGATGAGTGACTAGGTAAGGAGGGACAGTGTGTCCCTCAGAGCCCTGTCCACCCCCAGCCAAGCCTTGAGGCAGTCTGTGCTTTCTCAGTTGTTACAGCACCTCCTCTACAAGTTCATTCCAGTGCACGTAGGACGGGGAGACTGCCTGGCCTCACCTCTTTCCTTGCGGCTCCTATGATAGCTCTTCAAGTCTAGAGCGCCTTGCTCTAGACATTTTAAGTTACTCAGAACTGAAATGCTTTCTACGCGTTTAGGTCAACAGAGTTAATTGGTCAATATATGTAATTCACATTCTTTCATTACTAAGAATTCAGAAAGTATGTTTGGTTCCAAATTGCACATGCAAAACAAAATAGCTAAGTAGTGATTTAGCTGTTTAGGTCCTCTGAGAAGCAGAGGCCAAGAAGGGATTAGATGTATTCGTAAGAGGTGCACTGGCGCAAACACCTGTGAGGGAGGGTGGGGAGGCAGCAGAAGGGGTGGGAGGAGCCAGCAGACTTGATGCAGGTTTGACACCCATGAAGGGGGGCGGGGAGGAGGGATGGAGGGGAAGCAGACGGCGTGGGAGGAAAGGATGGGGAGTAAAGGTGTGGAGGAGAGCTGTAGACTGCTGTGCGGTTCTAAGAAAATCCCGCAAGGTTGAAAGGGTCTTTGAGCCAGAGTCACCCATGGGAGGAGGCCCTGCCTCCCAGTTGTGGGCCCCCTTGGCATCCCTGCCGTGCCCGGGCACCGCCCGGAGCAGCCCTTGGGAAGCTTGGCCTGGCTGCCAGCATGCCAGGGGCCGGGGCTGGAGGCCGGTTATACCTCCTGCACTAGGCGGTCTGAGAGGCTCATGCTAATGGCCGCCACACACATACTTTGCATTATTTAGGCAGGGCAACCCCCGATTTTACCTGCAACAGCGGCTCGACCCAAGGCAAGTTGGGGGCTTAGTTTCTGCACCCTGGTCTCAGTTCCCCTTCGCTGTGAACAGGACTTGCAGTCAGAGCGTCGTTGAGTGGAGAGCAAATAAAGGATCCACGTCTTGCTGAAAACGTTAAGCTCTAGCCCGGCCGCAGAGTAACTTCTGCTTTCATTTCAAAATGCAGTAGGGGCATCACTTCCCTTCTGCCTCGGAAAGACACCGATTCAGGATGTTGGGTGTTGGATGCCTGTTTGGCTCTCCAGAGCTAATGGCTGTTTCTCTGAAGGCTTATTTAATTATTTTTATAGACTGGTTTATAGGCTGAGAGAGCTTCAAGTTGGCCTTTGCTGCTGCACGAGAAGGTCACCTTCTGATGGGCCATCCTTGCCCCCATGCCCCACGCGTCTCGGGACCTCTGCCACCACTGGACTAGGGAGCTGGCTTTTGCCCATATGGTGACGGTTCGGAAGCCCGTGTTCTTAGGAGGGCTTCTCTGCAGAGCCCCCGCTGCCAGAGCTCTCATTTGGGGAACGCTGTAAAGATGTCAGGATAGATAGTGGTCGGATCCAGTGCAGACAAGCACAGTCCTTGGAGGTGATGAACCTTAGCTCTGCCAGGCTGCGGTCAGTGAGGCAGGTGGGTGTCCAAATCCCAGGCCGTTGGAAAAGCTCCAAAAGAAAGAGGAGGTCTAGGGATACTAGTCACTGAACAGTGATGTTCAGAGGCGCAAACCATTCACTCGGCTGGATGCGATGGGGATGGGGGAGTACCCAGTGTGCAGGGGGTGAGGCAGTGAAGCACAGGGAGAAAAGCAGCAATGAAGTTTCCCACCTTCAAAGAAGAGGGCGAGCTGTAAATGAGGAAGCGATCTCCTGGAAATACTGGGGTAAATGGTCAGACACTATCAGTAGTTAGAGTCTGATCCGATGTTGGGCTGGTGATGGGTGGACTTAGGGTCCTTTGTCTACCACTTACAGAGGATCTGAATTATTCCAGAGTCTGAGCTGGAACTTTCCTGCTTTGCAGAAAGGGGCTAAGCAGCCCTGGAAGCAAACCCCTAAGGTTCAGAAGACCATACCCTCAAGAAGCTAGAGGTACAATGTTATGTGTTCACACTCTCAGATGATAATGTCTTTAATAACACTACATCTAGAAATAGACATAGCACACATCGAATGTCAACTTACTCAAAAGTATGAGATTTTTAAAAGAAACAACACAGCGGGGACTCCATTATCAACAGGGGACTAAAATAGGATCATGGAATAACTGTAAATTGGCCTGTGCTCACGTGCCATGAAAACCACTGAGAAATTCTCAGTTTTCATTACCTTTCGACAATGTGATGAGAGTAAACAGTCCTTCCATATCGTTGACGTGTCAGTTGCCACCGCCGGCACAGTCCAAGCGCTAAGTTAGTGCTCCATCAAGGCAGAACATTACATATTTAGAGGAAAGTACGTGTTAGAAGAAGAAGAAAGAATTAGAGAGTGGGCTTCTCCTCTCTTCCTCTTCCTTTACAGGAGCTGGCTTTTATCTGCCGTCTGATAAATTTCACAGTAGACGCACTTCTTTAAAGAATATTTCTTTAAAGGTACTTAATCCTCTAATTAGCAAGATTCATAGAAAGAGACACTTCCAGTCTTATAAATGTATGGTAAGTTTAATAATCTTTATTTTTCTTCAAAATTCTTTTCCAAAATATGGATCACGCGGTGCATAATGCAGCAACCTTATAATTCTTTTAAAGGGAAAAAATACAGCCTTATTTTTAAAGCTTTAAACTTTACCCTTAAATTAAATCTATAGGGAAAATGACTCAATTGCATAGCTAAGATCAAGTTTAAGGAATTCAGGACTTAGGGGAAATTACACTGCCTATGTGTTGTATACTTTTTACCCTCTCCCCTGCCACGTAAAAAAAAAAATACTGATGGAAATATAATCTAGTTAAAATTAGATTTCGAGGGACTTCCCTGGTGGCACAGTGGATAAGACTCCGTGCTCCTAATGCAGGGGGCCGGGTTCCATGCCCGGTCAGGGAACTAGATCCCACATGCATGCTGCAACTAAGAGCCTGCATGCCGCAGCAAAGGTCTTGCACGCGGCAACGAGGATCCCACCTGCTGCAACTAAGGCCCAGGTGCAGCCAAATAAATGAATAAATATTTTAAAAAATTAGATTTTGAGGGAGTGGTGATGGGGGAAAGGAGACAGAGAAGAGAAAGAGGCCTTGAGAGAGAAGTGAGCAAGAGAAAAGTAGGTGTGGGCTTGGCACGGAGATTGTAGGGCCACGTTATAGATTGATTTTATTTACGTGTGTCTGAGAGTGCCTAGAGTCCGTTTTAGTAACAGCTCGCTATGTTACATCCCTTTCTCTGATTTACTGCTTCACGAGTTTGGCGCCTGGCGCCTCTAGTAGCCTGGGCTCTGCGGAGCTCCGATGGTTGTTTTGGTGTCGTTTCCCCAGAAGCAGCTCCGTGCACAGCATTTTCTTTTCTGATAAGTCTGGCTTGTTCCCAAGGCACATCTCACCGTCACCAGGACCAGTCATGCTGATGGTTCAGACGATGGATTGTTTATGAATGAGGTAGGAATCAAGAAACCGTGTTTCTCACTGTTATCTTAGACAAATCATTTAATCCTTGTGATTCAGATTCCTCACTGTTAAAACGAAGAGGGGGCGTCCCTGGTGGCACAGTGGTTAAGAATCCACCTGCTAATCAAGGGGACACGGGTTCGAGCCCTGGTCTGGGAAGATCCCACATGCCTCGGAGCAACTAAGCCCGTGTGCCACAGCTAGAGAGCCTGTGCTCTAGAGCCCGCGAGCCACAACTTCTGAGCCCGTGAGCCACAACTGCTGAAGCCCGTGCACCTAGAGCCCATGCTCCGCAACAAGGGAAGCCACCACAGTGAGAAGCCTGTGCACTGCAACGAAGAGTAGCCCCCGCTCACCGCAACTAGAGAAAGCCTGCGCACAGCAACGAAGACCCAACGCGGCCAAAAATAAAAATAAATAAAAAATTTTAAATATAAATAAATAAAAATGTCCAAAAAAAAATGAAGAGGTTGGACTAGGTATCTTTCAGTTTTAAGTGTCTGCCTATATATTTAAGTTACCCTTTATTAGTAAGACAGGTATTTGTTAAAAGTTGGTATTTCCATTGGGAGCTGGGCTGATGAGAAAAATGTATAAGTGTAATTAAAAGATTCATTAACTGCTACTATTGTAAAGGGAAGTAAGATATATTTGTTAGAAGTGGATATTTTCATTTTGGAGTAGGCTGATAAGACTACTTACCCACTGTGGACTCATTTAGACCCAATTCAGAGTCAATATATGTTAACCCTACTCTGCCACTAGTTACTTTTGTTATTTATTAGTCATTTATGAAATGAGTATCCATTATTAGCCAACCTCTTTAGATCATTGGGTTTTTTGATAAGTAAACTTTTTATAAAATTTAGGAAAATTATTAAACATTTATTAATGATTCTCTATTTCAGTTACTATATCTTAACTGTGACAAGAGAAATAGAAAACATTCAGTGAGAATTTAGATATATCTGAAGCTGATTTCTTTTTATTTAGATCATATTCATGAATTAAGAAGCTAAGTCAACATAAACTTCCAGACAGATAAAAAAGTGAAAGAAAATATGAATGACAGATTGAGAGAGATGTAGGATCCATCCATGAGGATGAATACAATTCCAGGAAGAGAACAGAGATAGTAATGAAAGCAATAACAGAGAAAATCTCCCCATCTAATATTGATACATTTTAACAGACTGATACTTAGCCACATCCTCCTGAAATTTTACAAGAATGACAAAGAACTCTTAGAAGCTTTCTGACATAAAGAAAAACAAAACCAAACGAACAATGGGTTATAAGGCACAGGACCCATGTTTCCATATTTTAAAATTTTCCAATTTTTATCATACTCCTCGTCACACATATTTTAGTTCTTGGGTCTATCTTCTCAAATCTTGTCACCCATAAAACCACCTGTATTTTCTCATATGTATATTCTCTCAACTGAAAAATTGGAATGACTTTTAAACTTATTAACTTTCTGGCCAAGAACATTCTTTAAACATAGAAACATACACATTAAAACAAGGAGCTTGGTATTGAATATTGTAAAATCATGCATTTTTCTTCATTTCCAAAAACTCTGATTGAATGGAATTTGGATATATTGCTTTAACATTTATTCTTTATATTGGTATAAACCATTCCAAACTGGCAAGATAAAGAAGACCTACAGGCTCACTTTGTGATAATTATGGACTTTTCCCCTAGGCTTTACTGAACACACAAAGCTCAGGATACAACAGTGGCAAGCATATGATGTCTTAAGTAACTTTTCTCCCACTAATATTTAAAGCAAAGCTCAATAACAGTAAAGCAAAAGAAATCCTCAGGGAGAAAGAAGGAAGGAGGGGAGAGAAGGAAGGAAGAAAAATGGAAAACAAAAGAAAAAAAGGATAAGAAAGCATGAATCCAGAAAAGCATATACTATGGCAGAAGCTATCCTGAAGGCCTTTGCTGATTTCTCTAGACTGGAGGGGTACATCAGCTATAGTCTAAGGGCCCATGCAAGGTGGAAAGTCAGGGCAGAGACCACCACATAAAGTGAATACCCTGAAAGGAAGCACTATGCTGGATGAATTACAAAATGATCCATTTCTTGAAAAAGGATATACTTACACTAAAAAATTTGTTGTTTTTCTGAAATTCACTTTTAACCAGCATCCTGTATTTTTTTTTTTTTTTTGGGTACGCGGGCCTCTCACTGTTGTGGCCTCTCCCGTTGCGGAGCACAGGCTCCGGACGCGCAGGCTTAGCGGCCATGGCTCACGGGCCCAGCCGCTCCGCGGCATATGGGATCCTCGCGGACTGGGGCACGAACCCGTGTCCCCTGCATCGGCAGGCAGACTCTCAACCATTGCGCCACCAGGGAAGCCCCCAAGCATCCTGTATTTTTATTGGCTAAATCTGGTAACCCAAGCCCTCACGTAAGATACTAATGGAACTTACCTAGCAGCCTTGGCTCTGGCTGGAAGCAGGTGGTTAGGTAAAGTTTTACTGAAAATTTCCAACACCACCAGGTCCTCTTACAGTTTTAAGGCACAAATTCATGCTACCTGTGTGTCCCTAGGTACCTGGAAGAAGCAAATATAAGTCCATTCTGAAGGAACCCAACTTAAAACACAGATTTCAAAGAATTACAGGAGATAAATTTACAACAAATATTAATGCACAATCAAAAGACACAAAACATATGAGGAAATAAGCCACCATGAGTGAGAGTCAGCAGAAATAATAAATAATAGAATCAGACTTGAAAGACTAACAGTGTTTAACTTTTTGGATTTGGAATGTAAACTAAGTAAGCTTAATTTGCAGAAATAAATCAAAAAGGTAATCAGATCAATGACTAAAAAATAACCTGGCATTAAAAACGTATTATACACAGCTTCTAAAAATTAAAATTTTAATAAAATTAGAGATCCAGTGGATTGGCTATTCAATAGACACTGTTCAAGAGAGAGAATGGGAATGGAAACTGTGAAAGGGAGTTAAAAGACATAGACATGGAGTATTGCACCTATAATCCCAGTCCCAGAAGGAAGTAAGAAAGAGAACGGGGCAAGGAAATCCTTAAGGATATAATGGTTAAGAATTTCTCAGAATTCAAGAAAGACTCAAATCATCATATCCAAGAAAGTCAAGAAGAAATTAAAATGAAAGGAGGCAAAAACAGACACCTTCCTTTCTTGGATTATCCTTTTTTTCTGAGGACCCCAGAATACTGTACTCCTCTGTAGAAATACAGATTTAAGCTTTTTAGTAACAGCTAATACGATTCCTAAACACCACTAACAATTAATTTCACATAATAAATCAAGCCTAATTTTTGTTTCTTGTCCATATTTTATTTTAAGCTGATTTTGGTTAATGGTTATCTAAAAAGATTTTTAAATGTATCATATCTTTGCAATTATGTAAAAAATATACGTGTGGACTTGGATGGCAAATAAATGCATTCTAATACAAGGCAAGTGTCTCTGTTAGTATTGATACTTACTCAGATAAGGAGAAGAGTGTATGTTTCTCTTCACCTGCCAATGACAGTGTTCATGTAAAGGTTAGGAATAGTAATTTTATAGGTTTAGGTGTCTGCTCTTTTATCAAGGGAAAATTACTTTCCACTTGCATCCCATTGGCGACAAGAATAGGGATGATGACAATGTATGGTAACAATGATGATGACAGCTAACATTTATTGAATTACAAGCACTAGGAGTCAGCAAGCTTTTTCTGTAAAGCACCAGACAGTACATATTTTAGACTTTGTAAGCCACATGGTCTTTGTCTCAATCACTCAATTCTG
This sequence comes from Aethalodelphis obliquidens, assembly GCF_003676395.1. Taxonomy (NCBI): domain Eukaryota; kingdom Metazoa; phylum Chordata; class Mammalia; order Artiodactyla; family Delphinidae; genus Aethalodelphis; species Aethalodelphis obliquidens. Next base: position 26,044,201 of record NW_020837967.1, on the reverse strand, counting down.
CAGTCATAGTATTGAAGAAGCTATGGACAATACGTAATTGCATGAGCATAGCTGTGTGCCAATAAAACTTTATTTACAAAAGAGTTCAGGGTCCAGATTTGGCCTGAAGGCTGTAGTTTGCTAGCCCCTGGATTAAATGATTGCAGATATTTGAATTCCAGTGAATTACTTTATTGTAGCTGTGTTGTACTTCTTTAACTTCTGCTTTAAATTCTATTATTCTTTAAAATATATAATAAATTAGTATACAAATAAAGATATATTAGATTTATTTTAGTCTTAAAAAATTATCCCCATATCATGTATGTTTGCTGAAGCCTTGTAACAACATCTTCTGTTTGAAAAATAATAATAATTGGTATTGACTTATTAGTAATGGTGTTACCTTTTACTGTATAGCCAGTCATCCCCCAAATGTAGTAACTTAAAGCAGAGTCCCATTATTTGCTCACAGTTCTGTGGGTCAGCAATTGGGGTTTGTTTTTGCTCCATGCAGGGGCAGTTCCCTGTCTGTGTATAGGTCTCACCTGGAGAGGCTGAGTTGGCTGGCAAGGCCGGGTCCTCTCTCCACACACTCTTTTGTCCTCTATGAGACTAGCCTGGACTTTTTCTGAAGAGGAGCAGGCAGGTAATAGGGAAGAACAAATCTGACTCCATATTGGATCTGTTTCTTGTCCTTTAACCTTTGTATTCTATTGCTTTTTTTTACAAGTTAATCATTAAAAGGATGTTGCCCATTTCCAGAAACCCTGCCTCCCCTGCCTGAGTGTTAAGTTAAAAATACCTTTGTTCAGCTCCCAGGAAACATCCTGACAAGGTCCACCTATGAATGGCTGCAGGAAAGAAGAAATTAACACCTCCCCTCTGGAGGCTGGCTGGAACCAGGAAATGTTTGCAACAACCTACTGCCTCTTTTTACTTTACCTCCTCACCTTCCCCTCTTTGTTCCATAAAAGAAACTAGCATCCAAACCTGGGCAAGATGGGTTTTTGGGACATGAGTCCACCATCTTTTCAGTCGGCTGGCTTCCGGAATAAAACCTCTATACCTTGCCCCAACAACTTGTCTCTCGATTGACTGGCCTGTCGTGCGTCGAACAGTATGAGCATAGACTCGGTAACAGGCAGAATCCCCAACAGCAAGAGAGGGCAAGGCCTTGCACACAGGAGTCCCATGGTCAAGGCCAGATTTAAGGACTGTCTCCTGATGGGAGGTACAGCAAAGTCACGTTGCAAAGAGACATACAGTTACGCCAGAAAGAAGTGAGAGTCCACGAGATGGTCTGGGATGTCCTTGGGGTCGTGTTGCATGTGCTCTCGCTCCAGACCCACTTTGCCATCAGCCATTTAGGGTGTATAAACTAGTTTACTCTAGTCCGGGCACATCGTTAGTCACAAATTATGTACAAAAGAGGTGAATAAGCATAGGTGTTGCTTAAAGCCATTTAACTCATGTTCCCATGCAGAGTTCCCACTTAAACTGTGTCCAGTTTTCATTCTAGTCCACGTCTTTCCATGACCAGGCCAAGACCAGAGCCATTTATTTAGTTAGTTAGTTGAGATACATGCCCTGACTGCTGCTAAGAGGATTTAAAGCAGCTGCTCAGTTTCTTTTTTCTCAGTTCCCCTGGGTATTAGGGAAGCACACTCCTTTTCATCTGAGCCTGAAGCCTGGCCTCCAGCCCAAGTAAAAAAATGCTCTCTTGATAGCCAAATTCACCCCTACCCAGCTTAACACTGAATCGTACAAAATGTTCTTAACTCCAGTTCCATTTTTCTGGGAATACAGAGCCAGGTTTACCTCTCCTAAATGATTCTTCTCTATGTTCACCAGCCCATCTCAGTGACACAAGGCTAATATTCTGGTTCTCTTAGAAACCGTTGTCTTCTGCATTCAGTATTGTCATGTGCCTACCACCCAATTATCAGGATATATTGCCAAATCTATATTCATTTTCCAATAGAATTTGCAGTCTACAGCTCTCCTTTTTAAGATTTTGACTCTTCCTAATAAATGCCAAAATGTTTATCAAACAATTTTCCAAACACAGAACCTCCTCTACATTTTTGCTGTTCTGTAACAAAAATATATGCTAAATTTAAGAAACATACATATTATAAAAAGCATATACAGTAAAGTGAAGCCTAAGTTGACCTATTTTTCTTCTTCCTCGAGCCTTAGTCCTGACACAGTCATTCCTCTTTAAAAGTCTCTGTGCTTGCTATTTTTGATAGGAAAAAAAAAGTTGATTTACAAAATATAGCAGAACTTGGCTGCAGTTGAGACACACTGTTAATATGGAAAGGGAGTTAATAGGGTAACTCCCAAAGAAAGGAACAAGGAAAATCCTCTTTTGAGAAAACAGAGTGGAAAGGTTTTATCACAATCTGTTTTTTTCTCTCGACCTCTTCCTACTGTGGACAAACATCTAGGAGTATCCCACTCTTAGACTTTCTGTATTTGTCTAATACAGCTATTCATTTTCAAAGTAGATTATAATTTAGGGGCTGTGAGGACTTTCCAGGACTTCTGTAACCAGTGATCACGTCGCTGTAAGTTTCTGGTCAAGCGCAGTCCTGGAACCCCACCCCACCCCATGTCCTCCGCCTGCCTCTTGTTTATGAAAAGCGTTAGCCTCCTAGGCCTTCCCTGAGTTCCAAAGAAGACATTTAATCAGAGAAGTGAGAAAATGCAGAAACGAGGAAAACAGCCAAGCAAGACAAGATAATAAGAGTTTAGCCACTAAACAGAGTCAAGGACATTTCGTTCCTCCTCAAGGGCTGTAGATACTATTCTGAGCCATGGCCTTGAGCCACTGTGTGTTACCTGCATGCTGCCCACCCGCACGGAGACCCCAGACGGGTTGGAACCAGAAGGCTGATGATGTTGACTCCCAATTACCTCACCACCAACCAATCAGAAGAGTGTCCGTGAGATGACCACACACCCCAAAGCCCTCTCCTTCACTCTGTCCTTAAAAACCTTTCCCTGAAAGCCATTGGGGAGTTTGGGCCCTTTGAGCATGAGCTTCCCGGGCTCCTTGCTTGGCCCAACACTGGGCGCCTTGCGAAAAGTGCTGCGCTTTCCTTCACCACGACCCGGCGTCAGTAGTTTGTCTTTACTGCCTGTGGGTGAGTGGGCCCAAGTTGGGTTCTGTAACAGTCCCTTTTACTTAAGCTCGTGGAAGAAAAACTTGAAAACCAAAGAGGTAAACCTAAGATTCTTTTTTAGCTGACTTTGAGGGAGAATGTGAAGGCTAGCGCTTGGGTGAATTTCCTTTTGGGTGAAGGCCAGAGGGGTGGGTTAGCCCTGGTTTGCGTCACTGGGCTCCGCTAGTGAAGGGTTCTCCCTTCTTTTGGAAGAGCTTTGTTCGGAAGGGCTCTAAAGAAGAAAAAGGAGGAACGGGTTCTGATGGCTGTTGTCATCTCTGTCTGCCAGGCTTCTGCCGGAGACCCCAGGGCTGCTGTGGCCAGCACTGCGGCTTTCTGAGCTCCTGTTCTGATAGTGCAAGGAAGCTGCTCTTGGTAGGAATCTGAATGAGCTCTAAATCTCTGTAGGGCGTATGTTTGTCTCTAGGTGCAGGGAACTCACCGGGACTGATGCAAGTAATGGTGACAGGAAGGGAAGGGTGATGAGGAATACACGTTAGCGGAAGGAGCGAGGCTGCAGGAAGAGGTTGCTAAAGACTTACACCCATGTTTCTCTCTACAGCCTCCCTCTCTTTTCCTCTGCAGGGTCTGTCTCTTCATCCCTTATTTCTTTTTTCTATCTACCTCTTACTTTTGTTATTAACTATTCATAAGTTCTTTTCCTTATTGTACTCCCTTTGGTATAATCAATCCTATTCTTTTTTTTTTTTTTTGGCCATGCTGCGTGGCTTGCAGGGTCTTAATCCCCAGACCAGGGCCACAGCAGTGGAAGCACCGAGTCCTAACCACTGGACCACCAGGGAATTCCTATACCATTCTTTTAAAAGACCTACCTGTACTCAGCTTTTGTTCCTCTGATAAGTATTGGGAAAGAAACAGCAGTGATTAAGAGATGAGTGGTATTTCCAAATTAATATATTATTTTATAGAATACATTTATTATGTTTTCATTTAGCATAGGTAACTAAGAAATTTGACTATGACGTTTCACTTTTTAATTTCCTTTTCTAAAATTTGTACACAAAGAACCTTGTGTCAGTGAGCTGGGGATGGCTGGCTGTAGTGGGGGCAGTTAGTTACTGTCTGGCTGTCCTATTTGGCACCCCAGTCTCTTTTTTGAGAATCCTTTATCGTGTGTCATTTTTGGAGGAAGTGGCTTCTTTCCCTTCTAGGAACAAAAGGCTGCAGGGGTGGGGAAATAGCACGGAGAGGGGTATTGAGCCTATGATGGAGGATTGGATATTCAGACCTCTTTGAGACTTTGAATCAGTGAAGCATGGGTATGAGAACAGTTACAAGTTGACAAAATGTTACTGCTGCAAGACCTTCGCAGCAGTAACAACGTGCTTCCCGACCATGGAGAGCAACTTGCTTCCTGACCCTGGAGATCAACTTGGTTCCTATTCTTTGTCCAAGTTGGGGGACCCAGCTTTCCAGGAATTCTCTACGCTCTTCCAATAAATTCCATTTTGCCAGAGTTGGTTTTTGTTGTTTGCAAGAGAAAAAAAAATCCAGATTCTATTGCCAAAAATGCTCCAGGGTACCAACTCCACCATGCTCTCTGAAGTGGCTGAGTGGATCATGAGTCACTCTGGATACTTCAGGGACATGTTTAATATTTCTAAATGACTTTCTATATTTAAAGTGAAAATTTAGAAAATTCAGAAAAAAATTTAGAAAGAATAAAAAAAGTTCTCACCAGCTAAATGAAACTACTGAAAATTATTTGCAAAGTTATCTCAAAATCAGGGACTTCCTTGGTGGTCCAGTGGCTAAGACTCTGCGCTCCCAATGCAGGGGGCCAGGGTTTGATCCCTGGTCAGGAAACTAGATCCCACATGCCGCAACTAAGAGTTTGAATGCCACAACTAAAAGATTCCGCGTGCTGCCACTAAGACCCAGCACAGCTAAATAAATAAATAAATTTAAAAAAATAATAAAAGTTATCTAAAAATCAGAAAAGCACTAAGCACATACTTCTATTTATCTATCCATCTATTTAAATATGAATCAGGTAGAAATTCTTTCACTTTTCTTCTTTGCTATTTGGCCTTTCTCTATCTGTAGTCAGTTGTGTACACAACAGATCTTCATCAATGTTGGAGTCTTGTCATTCAACCACAGAAATTTCTATGACATTTCTGCTAAAGACTGGTATTTTGTCTGGTTTGTTCAGTTTGCAGGAAAATAAAGTTCTGAATACGTTCAGGCCATATTGTCTTTTACATCTCATTCACAATGGATAATAAACACCTAAATGGCCCAGAGTGATATGAGGACTTTGAAGCTAAACAGTCCTGGGTTCACACACATGCCTTGCATTTACTAGCTGTGTGATCTGAGGCATGTTATGTGATCTTTGTGCTTCTTAGTTTTGCTCCTGAAAGCTCAGCCTCTCTGCACACGGGTGCAGGATCAAATCTCGGAGACAGGGTTTGGGGTGAAGCAGAAAAGGACAGCTGTATTACTTTGCCAGGATTTGATGAGGGTCTTTGTAACCATGACTCAGGGTGGGAAGTGTGCAGGGCATGCGCTCCCTTGACCTCATCTCAGGTGGACGAGCTTCTCTGGCCCCTTCAGTCTTGCCTCAGGTGGTTCCCTGGCTGCTCCCCCCTGATTAGCAACTGTTCCATAATCTGCCCTTTGGAACTCAGGGGAGGTCAGGGAGGCTGGAGTCTTGCCTACAAGAAACGGGGGGCATAGGGTGTCGGTGCCTGGGAACCTCACAGGGCCCCGCTCAGCTTCAGTTTCCCTATTTGCACAAAGGGGATGAGAATATCTGCCTTCGAGGTGAATGTGAAGATTAAAGGTAGCATATGAAAAATGCCTGGTGTAACAACTAGCCATCCACTGTGCGTGGAACCTCTACTGTCCATGTGTCTTCTACCCTAAGTAGGCAGTAAACTGTAGGCAGTATTAAATTTAAAAGGAAGGATAGCAGCCAATTCCACAGTTTTCTCCCCTTACCTATTGCCTTAAATCAGTAATTCTTTACTTTTTTTTGAGCACCCCTTTGAGACCAAAGAAAGAGATGGATCCTCTTCCTAGGAAAATAAACATCACAACACAAGTCCAGATTTTTGTGTAAAATCTAATGGGACTCTCAGACCCCTTAAAGCCATTCCATGGACTTGATATTAAGAATCCTGGCTTTAAATCAAGTAGCTTCCTTGTAAGTTGCTTGTTGTGAGACAGTGTTGTAAGTACCTGTGTTCCCCTGCAGCTGGGATGGGGCTACAGAAACAGTGCTGGCCGAGGACTCTGGGGGGAGGACACATGACTCTTTCAGTCCGGAACCGTTATGGGCAGGTGTGAGTTCTCCGTCTTCTCTTTCCCATCAGTAGAGCTGGAAGTAAAGGACTTTAAGACGGCGGAGTTGTGAAATGTAAGCACCCCACGTCCCAGAATTGGAGCAGAGCCGCCAAAGAGACCCTCCTGCCTCGCACTGCATTAGGGTGATGGAGGAGTACATCTGTGTTGTGCTAATTCCCTGAGAGGTCACAGCGCCTGCGAAGGCAGCTAGTATGGCTTAACTCAACTGAGACATCCCCTCTGCTGGCACATGAAGCCTCAGAGAACTTGGATCAATCTGGACCATAACCATGTTAAATCAAATCTGTATATTAATAATAACAGGCTTATAAAACGCTTGTTCAACAGTCTTTCACACATCTAGGAGGGCAGGGATTATCATATCTCTTCTATAGATAGAGCGAACTAACACTCAAAAACTTAAGTGCCTTGTCCAAACACACTAGTGGAGACCAATGCTCTTTTACTATGCTATCTATTTTTACAGAAATATGTCTTAGAATGCTCCTGGAACTTTAAAAAATCTAATCTAGCCATTCATTCATTCTAGGTTTGTTCTACTAAAGACGTGAGGTGGTTATCTTTCAACTACATCCTATTTATTAAAGGGTTTGGCTAAAGTGGATGTTATATAGAGAAAGTCTGATAATTTTCTGGGATTATCCTTAGTTAAACTACTGGACGGTTTCAATGAAGATACCACACATATTTGATAAAAATTGTTAATCAAAGCAATACATTTTTATTGGGAAATTTGCTGACAATAATATGAATTTTATATTTTACATTTTTTCGTCAAAAACAAAGTATTTGTGGGACTTCCCTGGTGGCCCAGTGGCTAAGACTCTGTGCTTCCAATGCAGGGGCCCCAGGTTCAATCCCTGGTCAGGGAACTAGATCCCACATGCAGGCTGCAACCAACAGTTCTTAGGCGACAACTAAAAAGATCCCGTGTGCCACAGCTAAGACGCGGTGTGGCCAAAACAAATATTAAACAAAACAAAACACTTGCTTCAAAACAAGTGAAAGGTGCATTTTTAAAAGGAATCACAAAAGTCACGTCTTTAATCCTTTATTAGTATGAAATATATAACACAGAACAGTACATAAACATAGGTACAGATTAATGGACAAATACAAAGCAAATATGTAAGCAGCCACCATCTAGGTCGAGAAGTAAGTTAGCAGCACTCTAGAGGCAACCATGCTCAGTGCAGAATGCGCTTCCTATTAATTTAACGTTAATCCGTTGAATTCACTGGAACACACATTCCCACGATTGCTTTAGACGCAGGAATTGAAACGAATACAGTTTGTCTTTAGCAGATTTGAAGTAGCAAGGTGTTTGCTTCAGATAACCAACTTCCACTTGTCAGACGTGTTATTCTTTCAAAGGAAGTGAACATCGCAGTGAAGGTACTGACGCCCTCAGAGAGGGAAATCAAAGTGAGCTTGTATTGTTATTAATTTTTTTTACTACGGGGACATCATTCAGATTTGAATTCCTTCATCAAATGGAGACGCCGCCATCAGCCTCAATTAAACAACTTAGAGCACATGATGCTATATTCTCAAAAGATCATTTCTTTCCATATTCGAGAGCTGAGTTAGACGTAGCTATGAGCAACAAGGAACCCAAAATTACAGTGGCTTACCAAAATAGCAGAGTACGTTCTCTCACGTGTGGAAATCCGGCGGTAGGCTCTCCTGGGCTGACATGCCTGTCCACGGTGCCAGAAAACCAGGCTGCTGCTTTTTGCTCTGTCGTCCTTAGCACGTGGCTTCCACTTCGTAGTTCAAGAGGGCTATTCAAGCTCCGGCCACCACGCTCATGTTGTGCCAGAGGAAGGAGAGAGGGAGAAGAGCCCCCTCTGTTTAAGGATTTCGGTAAGTTCCTTGCACGGCTTCTGCTTATTTCCTATTGGACAGACGTTGGTCACATGACCACATCAAGCTACAGGGAAGTGAGGAAATACAGTCTCCTGGACAGAGATGGGTCCCACTACAAACCAAGGGTTCTACTAAGAAAGAAAAGGAGAAAAGATACTGGCAGAAAGCCTCTTTGCCACAGAGGGCTATTCTATTTGTAGGGTTCCATAGGTAAATCTATTCACTATAGAAACAGGTCAATATTCCTTCGAACAGGAAAGTAGCTTTCATGTAGAAAACATCCAAAATCTGTCTTAGAATTTTGCAAACAAAATTTAATCTTTTTAGATGTTGATTTAAGGCGGCCTGTCTTTTTTGATATAGCTGATGAATGTTCCTTTTTCTAGAAGTATACTTTTGTGATGCAAGAAAGGATGAAAGCCAGATGGGAAAACACCACTCTAAAAGGAGAGAATTTGGTGCCATACCACCTGGCAAGCAGTCAACACTGATACAAGTTTGGAGCCGTGCTGATGGAGTCATATGTCCCTCCTGGGCTGGGCTGCAAGGACAGAGACCCGCTCGTGTGTGCCAAGGGTGCTCCCTGCTGCCGTGTGTTTACTGCGGTGGCCTAAACGCACATAACACAGGTCCACGGTGAGCTTAAAAGGATATTCCTACAGAAGTCATACAGCCTTGAAATGAAGCTTGATTCATTAGGAAATACTGGACATTGACATGAGTGATATCATCATAACATTTCCTTAAACACTGCGTGAAAAGCTGGGTACCATGTTAACTCTATCCTAAATTGGATTACACTGTATGCCTGTGACTCCCTTAATCTAGCAATATCCCAGGAATTCAAATTCTGAACAAAATACCTGTATATGCACATTTGGAGGGTTTTGCAGAAGTGATGTCCTGTCAGGAGAGTGTTGACGGGGTGGTGCTTGCTAGCTGCAGGATCTGGAGAAACCCTACTTTAACAAGAAATCATTGCAAAATCTATCAGAGGCCCCTAGAGTTCACCAGAGTCTTATAAGCAAATCTTGCTTTACTAAAGACCCCGAAATGGTGTCATCTCTCTAAAATTTAAGAGACTAAAAGGGCCCCAAGAAACCACTTTCAGACTTTCCCTCTGCTTTGTTTCAAAGGCAGATAATAACTGAAGGGCAAAACAGAAGCCTTAGGGGCAGTTATAAGCTCTCTTTTTTTGGAGAAATGTTGCTAGTTTATGTAGTTCCTAACATTTAAAAAAAAATTAAAAATAAGTACCATTTGTTCATAAGAAAAGAGTAATTGGTAAAAAGTAGATAAAATGATGAACAGTTTTCAAAATATGAATCAGCTCTCTCTTAAGGTTTTATACTGTTTTGCAAAAAGAAGCTGGTGAAGTTTGCACTGCAAAACGACCTGGATAAACCAGGGATCTGAACAGGTAAGGCCTGAGCACTGTCACCACTGTACTTTCACTCCCTCACCAAGAGGTGTTGCCGCATATACTGGTTGGATAACTAACTGCTTCCGTGTTGGGGTAACTTCCCGGTAAGGAGTGCTTCCTTTTTGGACCCAGCCTGCTTTACTGTAATCTTACCAGGGCTGCGGAAGAAAAGTAAAGTCTAAAATGTGAACCCAGAAGCAAAGTTCCGTCAGACTACAACTTTAGTCTGTGAGTAAATGGGCTTACATATGAGTAGACGATGCCATGCAAATTACATTGAATATTGTGGTTTTGTGAGCAGGGATTGGTTGGTATCTTGGGGGTCACCTGTGCCATATGTCTGATTATCCATTTCACATGAGATGTATAGTATTGTGATTCAGATTGTACTTTAAGTTTTGTGGGTAATAATTCCTCACATTGTGTTTTTTAAAGATTGTGGTGAAATAAGCATAGCATAAATTTTATCGTTCAAACCATTTTAAAGTGTACAATTCTGTGGCATTAAGTAAATTCACGTTGTTGCACAAGCAGCACCACCATCCACCTCCAGAAGTTTTTCATCGTCCCCTACTGAAAGTCGGTACCCATAAAAACACAGCTCTCCCTTACCCCCTCTCCTCAGCACAGGTATCCTCTATTCTACTTTCTGTCACTATGAATTTGGCTACAATAGCTGTCTCATCTAACTGGAATCATACAACATTTGTCCTTTTGTGACTGCCTTATTTCTCTTAGCATAATGTCTTCAAGGTCCATCCATGTTGTAGTGTGTAAGAAGTGCCTTCCTTTTTAAGTGCCTTCCTGTGTGTGTGTGTGTGTGTGTGTGTGTGTGTGTATAGTTTTTAAAAATCCATATATATGAATAGACACTGGGTTGCTTCCATCTTTTGCCTTTGCAGACATTGTTTCTGTGAACATTGGTGAACAAATATCTGTCTGAGTTCCTGCTTTCGTTGGGGCATAAACCCAGAAGTGGAACTGCTGGATCATATGGTAATTCTATTTTTAATTTTTTGCAGAATCTCCATAGTGGCTGCACGATTTTACATTCCCACAAGCAGGGCATAAGGGCTCCAGTTTCTCCATATCCTCATCAATGCTTTTTATTTTCTGCTTTTTTGGTTTTTTATAATTTTTTAATAATAGACATCCTGCAGGGTGTGAGATAGTATCTTGCTGTTGTTTTGACTTGCATTTCCTAATGCTTAGTCATGCTGCGTACCTTTTCATGTGCTTATTGGCAGTGTGTGTATTTCCTTCAAGTCCTTAATCCATTTTAAAATCAGATTTCTTTGCTGTTGAGTTGTAGAAAACTCCCTATATATTCTGGATATCAATCCTTATCAGATACGATATCACGTGGTGCTTTAAGGGGTAATTAAGTCTGCACCATGGCTGAGTAGCGTAGACTCAGGGGAGGAACACAAGCTTTGTGTAAGTGAAAGAAACATACTGATAAGCAGGTGTCGTTGGGGGAAGGAATAACTAGAGGCTAGAAATCCCCCACAAACGCCAAAGTAAAGGGCTTTGATCTTTCACTCTTAGCGCAGAGCTCTCCTCCTTCTGTATCTCCCCTAGAGTGCGGGTGTGAAGGTACCTCAAGTCTTGCCCTATTTTTCTCAGATCCTAACAACCATCTAAAGACCCACTCCAGACAGATCAGTGATTCGTTTTAGACCAGCGTTTCTCAAACTTCCCTCACTTAACAAATTTTGCCATATTCACAGAATATCTAATTTTTCTTTACTGTCATATTCACATAATATATAACATTTTTTCCTAACACTTTTCTTTAAATCAACTCAGTTTTTAAACTTAAATTGATCTCAAAAGGAAACTTTAAAAATCAGTATTGTAAATGGAAAACCAGAATCAGGTGCCCTTCTGGCCACAGCAGATTACAAACATCAGTTACTCCCTTGTCATCCTGGACTTGCCCTGATGGCGCATGGGCCCTAGAGAAGCACGCGCTCTGCCTACAGGGAGCCCCTTCACATCTGCTGGCACCCTGGGGGGCTATTTATTGAACAGAGGGGGCTGTACACAGATTCGTGCCCAGGGAGTAGAAATGGGCTGATGGTGGGATAGTAGCATCTCAAGTAACTTTCTATGCGTACATTTCGGAAAACACTGCTCTAGTCTAGAAAAGAGTTCTCAAGATTTTAGTCTTGAGGGAGAAGCCACAGATTCCCCCATGGAATCTCTTCTGTTTAAGTGAGGAACACAGAAAGGGGGATGGAGGCCCAAGTGACATGACTGTCTCTTGTCTGAAAGTAATTCTTTTTAATTAATTAATTTTTATTTATCTATTTAATTTTTGGCTGTGTTGGGTCTTTGTTGCTGCACGTGGGCTTTCTCTAGTTGTGGCGAGCAGGGGCTACTCTTCGTTGCAGTGTGCAGGCTTCTCATTGTGGTGGCTTCTCTTGCTGTGGAGCACGAGCTCTAGGCATGCGGGTTTCAGTAGTTGTGGCATGTGGGCTCAGTAGTTGTGGCTCGTGGGCTTAGTTGCTCTGTGGCATGTGGGATCTTCCCAGACCAGGGCTTGAACCTGTGTCCCCTGCATTGGCAGGCGGGTTCTTAACCACTGTGCCACCAGGGAAGTCCCTGAAAGTAATTCTTTAATTTGGTAGTTCTCAAACTTTGTGGTCTCGGGACTCCTTTACATCCTTAAAAATTATTGAGGACTCCAAAGAACTTCTGTTTATGTGGGTTTTATCTACTGATATTTACCAGGTTAGAAATTAAAACTAAGAACATTCTAAAATGTTTATTAATTCATTTAAAATAATAAACTACATGTTAACATAAATATTTTTAGGAAAATAACTGTATTTTTCAAAACACAGAGTGGCTTTGTCTACATCTCATTAATATCTGCCTTTGTGGAACTCAGCTGTATTCTCACATCTGCTCTGCACTCAGTCTTTTGCAATAACACTTGTCATGTAGCCTCAGGAAAACTGTACTGTACACTCAGAAAAGAGAGTGAAAAAGTCAAATAATGCTTTATTAGTATGAAAAGTTTTGACTTCAGAGATCTTTTGAAAGGGTCTTGACTACTCCCAGCTCACACTTGAAAATTCTGCTTTAATTCATTTAGAGGTGGCATGGTGTAGTGGATGACAGGGTATTTTCTAGGGCCCAAATGCCACAGTCCTCCTGCTTTTATTATCTCTGTGACTTTAGCCAACTATTTGCCCTAGATTTCTTTCTTTCTTTTTTTAAAATAAATTTATTTATTTTATTTATTTTTGGTTGCATTGGGTCTTCATTGCTGCACATGGGCTTTCTCTAGTTGCAGTGAACGGGGGCTACTCTTCGTTGCAGTGTGGCTTCTGTTGTTGTGGAGCACGGGCTCTAGGCATGCGTGCTTCAGTAGTTGTGGCTCACAGGCTCAGTAGTTGTGGCTCACGGGCTCTAGAGCGCAGGCTCAGTAGTTGTGGCGCACGGACTTAGTTGCTCCGTGGCATGTGGGATCTCCCTGGACCAGGGCTCGAACTCGTGTCCCCTGCATTGGCAGGCGGATTCTTAACCACTGTGCCACCAGGGAAGTCCCTGTACTTTAATTAATTTTTAATATTTAGAGATGTAATACACTAAGAATTCATTTTGGAGCATGATACCAAGAGAGGAGCTAATTTTCTTTCTTTCAGAATGGGTAACTAATCATCTCAACATTTCTTGAATAGTCCATCACTTTACAACTGACTTCCAATTTCTCCTTTATAATACAGTGATTTGTTATAACCACATGGATCTATTTTTGGCCATTTCATTCCGTTTGTATTTGTCTCTTCCAGTATCCATAATATGCAATCTAAATTACTTTTGCTTTATAGTCAATTTTAATGTATGGTATGAAAAGCTCCCCCTCGTCATTCTCCTTTCTCCTAATTTTGAATTTTTAATGAGTTCATTTCTCAAGATAAATTTTGGTATGAATTTGCCAAAACAACATTCACTTCCCCCAAGTTGTGATTGTGATTGGAACTGCATTACATCTATGCATTTATTTGGAAGCACTGTCCACCTATGCAATATTAAGTTATCCCACCTAGGAAATTAAATGGCTTTCAATTTACTCAGATTGTTTTACATCCTTCTGTAAATCCTTAAGATGTTCTCAATATAGGTCTTGGTACTTCCTTTAAACTTATTCTTAGGTACTAAATAAACAGGATATTCTATGAGGATCTGACTGTGATTACCAACCTCAATCAGGATAATAACCTCTAAGACAGATGTAAGCCTATGATTGTGAATCTTCTTCTGTACAATATTTTTATCTTGCCTCATCTTAACAAACAGAAGGTACTCAAAGTTTACATGCATGAAGAATTGAAGATATTTTGTATTGGTTAACATAGATGATAAACTTATCTGATCCATTAAATTTGTCTCCCTATGCAAGACAAAGTATTTGAGTCAAAAGTAGACTCTATTCCTCTTCCTGGACCTTGGAAGGAGACAGGCCAGTAAGAAATAAATTCCCTGATTCTAATATATTGAACCTCAGTCATGTGCATCAGAATCACCTGGAGGCTTATTAGAACAGAATCTGCCTTCTGACAAGTTCCCAGTGGTGCTGATGCTTTGGCCCAATGATTGCGCTTTGAGAACCGCTGTTCTAATGCAGTAACCTTGGGAGAGAAGTCCAGTAGCTAGGCTAAGATGGATATAACACGTGATGGTACACAGCCCAAGTCGGATCTCTGATCACAGTAAGAATTTGTATGTTTGGCATTATATTCCTTTAAAGCTACGATTTTTTCCTCTGCGTTTAAGTTTTATTCATATCTCATGTATTTTCATATAAACTGTTCTAGTTTTTCCATTTGTATAAGATTTGTAATCGCAGCTATGATTTAATAATTGTGTAGTAGATTGTTTGGAAAGTTAGTAAGTTTTTTTTTTTTTTTTTTTTTTTTGCGGTACGCGGGCCTCTCACTGTTGTGGCCTCTCCCGTTGCGGAGCACAGGCTCCGGACGCGCAGGCTCAGCGGCCATGGCTCACGGGCCCAGCCGCTCCACGGCACGTGGGATCCTCCCGGACCGGGGCACGAACCCGTGTCCCCTGCATCGGCAGGTGGACTCTCAACCACTGCGCCACCAGGGAAGCCCAGTTAAGTTTTTTTAAAACTTTGTTTGTTCATTTATTCATCGAATGTTTATTGAGCATCAACTATGAGCTATATGCTTGGGACACATCAGTGAGCAACAGAGACAAAGACTCCGGAGGTTACATTAGTGGGCAGGAGGTAGGCAATAAACAATAAACATAGTAAGTAAATTATACAGCATGCTAGGGCATGGTAGACGCTACAGGTGAAAAAAACAGAGGAGAGCAAGGTGAATCATAAGGGCAGGAAGGGGGCTGCAATTTCAAATATGTTGATCAAATTAGGCCTCTTTGAGAAGGCAAAATTAGAGCAAGAACTTAAAGGAGGCAAAGGAGTTACCCAAGTGCACATACCGCAGAAGGATGCAAGCAGCTTGTGCAAAAGCCCTTACGCAGCAGGACTCTAGAGTACTTGAAGACTAAGGAGGCCACTGGAGCAGGTAAGGGCAGAGAACTGGGGATGAGGTCGGAGAGGCAAGAGGGGCCAGTTTACGTAGGGCCTTCGGAGGCCATTGTTTCGACTTTAGGCTTCAGTATTCATGAAATGAGGAACTATGGCAGAATCCTGAGCAGATGAGTGACACAATAAGATTTATATTTTTAAGGCATCACTGGCTGTTACATGGTGCACAAACTATGCGGAGCAAGGGTAGAAACAGAGAGACCATGGAGTAGGCAGCTGAGCAGTGACCCAGCGAGGGACGACAGCAGCCTGGATCAGGGTGGTGGCAGTGGAGGAACAGAGAAGGAATTAGACTCTGGTTCTAGCCCAAAGGCAAAGCCAACAGAATTTCCTGATGGAATGGATGTGTGGTGTAAAACAGGGAAATCAAGAATGACTCTCAAGTTTTTAGCCTCAAAAACATGAAGGATAGAATTTAGCATCAGTGAAATGAGGATGACTACTAAATAGGTTTAGCGTTGAAGATCAGGCCATTGGTTCTGCATGTTAAGTTTTAGATGTTCATTTGACTTGCAAATGGAGATGTTGAGTAGGCAGTTAGATACAGGAAACTAGATTTCAGAAGTCAAGGCTAGTTTTAAATTTGGGAGTTGCCAGCAAATAGGTGGTTTTGAAAGCCATGAAACGAGATGTACAGATGGAGAATGGACTGAGCCCTCAGTCCCTCTAATGTGAGACCAGGGAGAAGCACCAGACCAGTAAAGGAGACACCAGTACTGTAGGGAGAAAGCAGAGCATGGTGTTCTGGGAATCAAGCGAAGAAAGTGTACCAAGCAGGAGGGAGTGAACCACTTTGTCAGATGTTGCTGTTAGGTCAACTCATACTAGGATTGAAGATTAACCATTGGAATTAGCATATGGCGGGTATTAGTGACCTTGACAGGAGCAGTTTTGGTGATAGTGAAAGCCTAGTTGGGAGTAGATTCGAGTGAGAATTAGAAGGGAGAAACGTGAGACACGTTACAGACTGTTATTGCAAGACGCTGTGTTGCAGAGGGGAGCAAAGAAATGGGACAGTAACAAGTGAGGGAAGGGAGATCAAGTTTTGTACTTTTTTTAAATGAGAGGAATAACAGAATGCTTGAACGATGGTGGAAATAATCCAGTATGGAGGCAAAAACTTGTTAATGTAAGGGAGAAAAGGGAGAATTGTTGAATCAAGATCATTGGGTAGGTGAGTGAGGATGGGATTTAGTATAGGAACCAGAAAACTTTTTCTGTAAAGAGCTAGACAGTAAATAATTTGGGGCCACTCATGGTCTCTGTTGTATAGTCTTTTTTCCCCCCAACCATCAAAAAATGTAAAAACCATTCTTGCTTCATGGGCTGTATAAAAACAAAGACCAGTGTTTGGCCTACAGGCTGCAGTTTGCTGATCCCTGATCTAGTACACAAGCAGAGCTGCTGATTTTAGATAAGAACATGGAGAACATGGATGGTTTTCATACGGTAACGGGCCGGAACGCAGAGTCCATGAGTTCAAACGCTGACAGGCAGATAGATACAGTGGCAGGAGCCCTCTTCTGATTGTTTCAGTTTTCTCCAGGAAGTATGAAAAGTTATCACTGAGGGTAAGACTGGGAGTAGAAAGTAGTAAATATTTGAAGAACTGTATGAAATAGTTGTGTAAGAAAAGGGGAGAGGGATTGCCTGGCAGCACTTTGAGATCAGTTGAGGTTTGTGTTCATAAATTTAAAGTGAGACCTCTTACCATGCTTTCATTTTTCTTCCAGTCATGTTCAGTTACCTGGGAGCCAGGTATGAGTTATGGTTTTGCCAGGAGAGTATGAGGAATCAAGAGAAGAAATCAAGGGCATATCTAAGGGAGTGATCAATGATTGACTATGGAATTTAAACAGGGTAAAGAGGGAACTAAGGGTAAGGGGCAGTGAAACACTGATAGGATCGATAACTGGAATTCTCAGTGACTTTGAAGAATTGTCGAGACCAGATACCTAGAGGGGTGCGCTGGAAAACAGGAGGCCGGTCAGAGAAGGGGATGCATGAAATGGAGAACATGGAGGGCTTGCAGTTTCTGCTATAAGAAGCTCCAACTAGAGAGTGATCAAGGGAATGACTCAGGCAGAGTGAAAAGGAGAGCTGTTCAAGCAGATGGGAGCCAAGGTATCAGAGCATTGATATGCATACTAAAATCACCAACAAGGAAGGCGGGAGTGTTGGAGATACTGACGATGAACCAGAAGTTAAAAATCAAGAAATAGGGGCTTCCCTGGTGGCGCAGTGGTTGAGAGTCCGCCTGCCGATGCAGGGGACGCGGGTTCGTGCCCCGGTCCGGGTCCGGGAAGATCCCACATGCCGCGGAGCGGCTGGGCCCGTGAGCCATCGCCGCTGGGCCTGCGCGTCCGGAGCCTGTGCTCCGCAGCGGGAGAGGCCACAGCCGTGAGAGGCCCGCGTACCGCAAAAAAAAAAAAAAAAAAAAATCAAGAAATAGGGGACTTCCCTTGCGGTCCAGTGGTTAAGACTTTGCCTTCCAGTGCAGGGGGTGAGGGTTCGATCCCTGGTCAGGGAACTAAGATCCCACATACCTTGTGGGCAAAAAACCAAAACCGAAACATAAAACAGAAGCAATGTTGTAACAAATTCAATAAAGGCTTAAAAAAAACGAAGGTCCATGTCAAAAAAAAAAAAATCTAAAAAAAAATCAAGAAATAAAGGTAAACTTTGTTGACTTCAAGTTTTACTGCACTGAGATCTTAAGAGTAGCTTTTAAGATTACTAGCTTTTGAAATTCAGTAAGGATTTCTATGTGGCCAAATTTGATTAATATTTGTAAATGCTCCGTGGGCATAAGACAATATGAATTCCCTACTTGGAAGATACAAAATTGTAATTATTTTTCATTAGGTTGTTCTCACTAGACATGGAGTGATCAATTAGGAAGCCACTGTATAGACAAAAGATAGTGGTTTGGATGAGGCTGGTGGTAGTAGAGATAAAAGGAACTGGATAGAGTGAGAGAGATTTAGGCAATCAAGTCAATAGGACCTAATGATGAATTGGCTATGGCGTGTAAAGGAGAGAAATGACAAGGATGACTTTTAGGTTTCTATAAAAAGGTAGATGATGGTCCAGCAATATTAAGAACATAGACTTTGAGAAGCCAGGATGGGACTTCCCTGGTGGAGCAGTGGTTAAGAATCCGCCTGCCAATGCAGGGGACACAGGTTCAATCCCCGGTCCTGGAAGATCCAACATGCCACAGAGCAACTAAGCTTGTGCGCCACAGCTACTGAGCCTATGCTCTAGAGCCTGCGAGCCACAACTACTGAGCCCGCGTGCCACAACTACTGAAGCCCGAGTGCCTAGAGCCCGAGCTCCATGACGAGAAGCCACCGCAATGAGAAGCCCGTGCACCACAACGAAAAATAGCCCCCGCTCGCCAAAACTAGAGAAAGGCCGCATGCAGCAGTGAAGACCCAACACGGCAAAAAAAAAAAAAAAAAAAAAAAATCAGTTAATTAAAAAAAAAAAGAGAAGTCAGGATGCCTTTGCTCAAAGTTAGCTTTACTTGCATGGTGTGTTATATCCGCAAGTTATTTGACCTCTCAATTTTCTCTGAGCGAAAAGCAGATAATATGAGGTTCTTATGAGGACTGAATGAACTGATGGATGTAAAGCACTTATTTCAGCCCTAACACGAGGTGAACCCTCAATGAGTGTGAGCTATTTTTAACCTTTACTGATAGGGAACATTCAAAGATGACCCAGTTTGAAAGGCCAGGGAATGATCTCGGTTTTCTACATTTCAAAGATGCATTTGAAGCTTTCATGTGGCGGTGTTAGGTAAGTAAGTAGTTGGATATTCAGGCCTGGAACTTAGAAAAAAGGTCTGAGCTAGAGATACAAATTAGTGAGCCATCTGTGTATAGGTGGTAACTGTACACAGAGGCCATGGGAGTAGACAGGGTGCTTGGAAGCAAATAGAGAGGGGAGGCACTGATGCTTTGCTTTTTTCTTGTAAATTGAGGTAAAATTTACAACACAAAGTTCACCATTGTAACGTACAATTCAGTGACTTCCAGTACATTCACATCCGAAACCATCAGCACTGTCTAAATTTGGACATTTCATCACTCAACAAAGAAACTCCACATCAAGCAGTCACTCCCCAGTCCTATGTCTCCCTAGTCCCTGGCGACCACTCATCTATCTCCATGGATTTGCTTATTCTAGACATTTCACACCAATGGAATCAGAATCTTATGTGTTTTTTTGTGTGTGTCTGGCTTCTTTCACTTGGCAGGTTTTTCAGGGTTGATCCATGTTGTACCCTGTATCAGTACATCACTCCTACTTATGGCTGAATAATATTCCATTGTGTGTATATACCACAATGTATCCATTCATATGTTGTGGACACTTTGGATGTTTCCACTTTTGGTCATTATTTGGCTACATTCAGGTACAAGCTTTTGTTTGAATACCTGTTTTCATTTCTCTGGAGTATATATTTACGAGGAGAAACTGCTGAGTCATAAAGTAATCCTATGTTTAAACTTCTGAAGAACCACCAAACAGTTTTCCATAGTGGCTGCACCATTTTACTTTCCCACTAGCAATTTATGAGGGTTCCAATTTCTCCACATCCTTGTCAACACTGGTTTGATTTTTAATTACAGTCATTCTAGTGGGTGTGATGTGGTATCTCATTGTGGTTTTTTTTTAAATTATTTATTTATTTAGGGCTGTGTTGGGTCTTCGTTTCTGTGCGAGGGCTTTCTCTAGTTGTGGCAAGTGGGGGCCACTCTTCATTGCGGTGCGCGGGCCTCTCACTATCGCGGCCTCTCTTGTTGCAGAGCACAGACTCCAGACGTGCAGGCTCAGTAGTTGTGGCTCATGGGCCTAGTTGCTCCGCGGCATGTGGGATCTTCCCAGACCAGGGCTCGAACCTGTGTCCCCTGCATTAGCAGGCAGATTCTCAACCACTGTGCCACCAGGGAAGGCCTCATTGTGGTTTTGATTTGTATTAATATTTCCTTAATGGCATGATATTGAGCATCTTTTCATGTACTGTTGGCCATTAAAATATCTTCCTTGGAGAAATGTCTATTCAAGTGCTTTGACCATTTTAAAGTTGGGTTGTTTTTTATTGATGAATTTATGAGAGTTATTTATATATTTAGGATAATAGACTCTCATCACGTATATGACTTGCAAATATTTCTCCCACTCAGTGGGCTTTTTCTTGATAGTGTCATTTGATGCACAGAAGTTTTAAATTTTGATGAAATCCATTTATCTACTTTTCATTTTGTTATTCGTGCTTCTGATGTCATATCTAAGAATAACATTGCCAAATCCAAAGTCATGTAGATTTACCCCCAATATATTAAGACTTGTATAGTTGCCCGCTTACATTTTGAGTTAGTGTTTTTATATGGTGTGCGGTAAGGGTTCAAACGAATTAATTTGCACGTGGATATACAATTTTCTTAGCAGCATCTACTGAAAATACTAGTCTTCCACCAGTGATGTTTTGATATCTTTGTCAAATATCAATTTAACACACATGTATGGGTTTAGTTCTGGGCTCTCAATTCTATTTACTGACTTATCAATCTAACTTTCCGCCAATACCACACTGTGCTGATGACTGTAGCTTTGTAGTAAGCTTTGAAATCAGAAAGTATGAGTCCTCCAACTTCCTTCTTTTTGAAGATTGTTTTGGGGTCCCTTGTAACTCTATACAAATTTTAGGATCAACTTGTCAATTTCTGCAAAAAAACATAGTTGGAATTTTGATAGGGACTGCAATGAATCTATAGATCAGTTTGCCATCCAAACAATATTAAGTCTTCCAAAATATGAACAGGGAATGTCTTTCCATTAATTAGCTCTTTAGTATTTTGTAAATAGTTTTCAATGTTATGTAGCTTTCAATGTAGTTTATGTCTCATTTAAACTTATTTCATAGTATTTTATTCGATGCTATTGTAAATGGAATTGTGTTCTTATTTTTTGGAATGTTCATTGCAAGTGTATAGAAAGAAAACTGGTTTTTGTTGATCCTGTACCTTGTGACTTTGCTAAATTTATTAGCACTAATAATTTTGTGGATTCCAGTCAGTCATGGTATGTAATCATTTAAACATGCTGCTGGGTTACTTTTGTTGAGGATTTTTGTATTTATATTTATTAGGGACACTTTGTATCTATATTCATTAGGGACTATGTTGGTAGTTTTATTTTCTTGTGATGTCTTCGTCTGGCTTTGTTATCAGGGTAATGCTGGCCTAGAGGAAGACGTTCTCTCTTCCTCTATTTTTTGTAAGAGTTTGAGGACTGGTGGTGTTTTTTCAAATGTTTGATAGAAGTCACCAGTGAAGCCATATGATTCTGGGCTTTTCTTTGTTGGAAGTTTTTTGATTACTCAATCAATATTCTTACTTGTAACGTTAAGTCTATTCTATTTCTTCTTGAGTCAGTTTTGGTACTTTGTTTCTGGGAATCTGTACACTTCATCTAGGTCATCAAATTGGTTGGCATACAAATGTTAATAGTATTTTCTTGTAATTCTTTTTATTTCTATATGGTTGGTAATAATATCCCCATTTTCCCCTAATTTTAGTAATTTGGATCTTTTTTTCTTGGTCATTCTATTTAAAGGTTTGTTAACTTTATTGATCTTTTCAAAGAACCAACTTCTGGTTTCATTGATTATACTATTTTCTATTGTCTATATCATTTATCTCTCCTCTAACCTTCATTGTTTCCTTCCTTCTGCTATCACTGGATTTACTTTTCTCTTCTTGTTCTAGTTCCTTAAAGTGGAAGGCTGGAAAGCATATGTGAAGGAAGTGGCCTTAGAGATGAGGCTTAACTCCTGTTTTGAAACAGTGTCATTTGGACAATGCAGTAGCATCCTAACTAGTTTCTCTGCATACTTCCTTGTCATAAAGACTATTCTCAACACAGTAGCCAGTGTCACTCCTCTGCTCAACTCCCCAATGGCTTCTCGTCTATCTCAGAATAAAAGCCAGCCTTCTTATAATGGCTTATTTGATCCTTCATCACCTACTCCCCCATCCCTTCCTTTAAACTATTTGACCTCATTTCCTCATACTTTCCCCCTCCGTCAATACGTTTTACCTACACAGCTTTCCTTATTGCTCTCGAACACGCTAGACACACTCCTGCCTCAGGACATTTGCTCTCACCGTTCCCTTTTCCAGGAACACTCCTCTCTCTCATCACCTTTAAGTCTTGCTTAAATGTCACCTCAATGACCACTCTGTTTAAAATATTATTCCTAATCTAGTTCTCCCTATCATTCTCCACTCTTCTCCATAGCACTTACTATTATCCAAATTACCGTATCAGTTATTTATGTTTGTTTTTTCCCACTCGAATATAAGCCCCAGGAGAGTAGAGATTTTTGTCTGTATTGTTCATTGATGTATTCCCAGCACTAGTGGGTTCTCAGTAAATTGTTGAGTAAGTAGAAGGAAGGATAAGTTGCGTGTAGGTAAATTTGGCTATTTTGAGGCAGGAAGAAATTTCCATTTGGGGGCTTCGGTTTAGGAGGAAGGAGGTGCTATCTTCTGAAAGTGAAGGGGAGGCAGCACAGTGAGAGGAGAGTGGAAGTTAGAGGAACTTTTTGGAGTAGATGAGGGGGTTGAAGAGAGAAATGTCTAAGACTGCCTGGCTGTACTGAGGGTCCGTCTATTTGGTGATCATGAGACTTTAGAGGAATCAGTCTATTCAGAAGTTCACTCAACAGCCTTCAGCAGCATGCAACTGCTTTCAGGTACTGAGAAAGTGAACAGTTGGGTTAATCGAGGCTGAAGTTTTCCCAGAGGCAAAGGGTGTAGGTATAGTTCTCAATCTTGGCTGCACTTTGTTATCTATCACTGGGAGAAACTTTAAAAAACCGGCAAGTTGTAAATCCAGAACTTAGCTCAACTGTGAATACATGAATCAACAAGGATCCTGGGGGTGTGTGGGGAGGGTGGGAATCCCAGGACCTGCTGATTCCATTATTTACACTATTACCCCAGCTTAGAAGGATATACCATATACTGATATGATGCTGTCCTGGAAGTTTTTACTCCCCTTTTCTAAATCATAATTTTTGTTGCGTTTTTGCTAATTTTCAACATAGTTGAATGAAAGCCTCACATCACAAACCTGAGAACACAAAGGGTCTCCTCTTAGTTATGTACTGCACTTAGTTAAAACATAAACTCCATAGGAGCAGAGACCAAGTGAATTTGCTTAATACTATGTTCCCAAGACGTGATACACAGAAACTCAGTAACGCTTTTTTTGAATGAATGAATGATATCCACCAGCAGTGGAGTTATGTATGTGCCACGTGCTGCTAAATTATTTACGGAAGTTCATTAACTTTTTACAAACAGCCCTATACCCTATCAAGTCAATTTTAGGGATAAGGAAGCATAACCTCTGGGACTCTGGCAATTTGCCCAAGGTTACACTGCTCGTCCGTCAATAATGTAGCCAGAGCTCCACATTATGTCACTCTGATTCCAAAACCCATGCTCTTAAACACTAAACTGTGCCAAGTTGAGAGAAGGGCAAGGACAGAGAAAAAAGATAGAAAGGAAAAGTGCTTGGTAAAAATTTCAGAGGATGTATCCTTATTTTGTGACCCTTTAGAAATTTGAGCAAACCTTTTAAAGTCTCTTTTACAACTAGAGGCCTGATGACGTGACTTTCTGATTCTTCCTCCACCAATAGGGCCACACTAACGTCAGGGTCACCCATGGCCTTTTGGCTGATAGATCTCCCCCATAATGGTTGATATGTGTTCATTTATTGGCTGAAATATGGATCTCTGCTCATTCACAAACTTGAGATCTCTCATTCACAAATTTGAGATCTCTCATTCAACAGAAACGCAAGTGGTCTGCATAAGATTTGTTACATATGCAAATTCATATAAATTTTCAAATGTTACCTTTTACAATATTTTATGAGTATTAGGAATAATCCAGCTTTACTCCCATTTAATTTGTGACAGCAGGACTCAATTTATAATTCTGTTCTTTAAGAAAGCAAGCAGAAATAAACCCATGTTATCTTTTTCTTCATGAGAATTATAATATTTTGCTGTTTTCTTTGTATATATTTTTGTAGGTAAATATTCTTTCACTCACCAAATATTTATCTGATTATGTCACACAGAACCTTCATTCTAGTGGGAGACAACCAATAAACAAAATACACAACATATTACATGGCAAGAGGCACAGGAAAAACAGAGCAAGGTAAGGGAGAGAGATGGTGGTGGGGTGCTGCTTACATAGTTCTCAGAGTTCAGCCCTTTCTGATGAGAGATTTGAGCAGAGACCTGAAGAAGTGACAGTGTGAGCAAGTGGGTACCAAGGAGAAGAGCACTCAGGCAGGAGGATACTAGTGCAGAGGCCCTGAGACAGACATGCTCGGTATAGTGGAGGAAAGTGGAGGATGGAGTGGTGGGAAAAGACTGAGCACGCACAAATGTCATACTGGATGTGAAACCAGAGGTAATGTGGGCGGGAGCGGTTTACGCAGGGCCCTGCAGACCACGGTAAGAATGGAAGACCACGGCTTTTGTTCTGAGTGAGATGGGAAGCCATCAGTGGGCTTTAAGATAGGAATGTTGTTGACTTTCAAAGGGATCACACTGACAGCTGCCGTGAGTGAGTAGATGACGTGGAAGCAAGTGTAGAACTGGGAGACCAGCCCGGTGGCCTTTGCTATTGTCCAGGTGTAAGAAGACGGCGGCTTGGATCAGAGTGGCTGTGATGGAGGTGGTGAGCTGAGATCAGATTCTGGGTATATTTTTAAGATAGCGCTGGTGGGATTTGCTGATGGAGTGGATGTGAGGTGTGGAAGAATCAAGGATGACTCCAAAGTTTTTAGTCTGGAAGAATGGAGTTGCCATTTCATGAAATAGGGAACACTAAATCACAGTTCTTTGGTGGGGTGGGAGGGGGGTTAACAGTCTGGTTTAGACTATATTAAGTCTACCACACCTATCAGACATTCAAGCAGTGCTGTAAAGTAGGCAGTTAAGTGCGAGTCTAGTGTTTAGGGGAAAGGCGTGGGCTGGAGATTCAAACGTGGGTTTCATTTGGCCAGAGATCTGGATGGGGCTGCTGAGGGAGAAAGAACAGAGAGGAGAAGCAGTCCAAGTTGTGAGATCTGAATCCTGGGCTACTCCAGCATTTAGAGGCTGGAAAAAGAGGGCAACCAGCAAGGGGACTAAGTAACAGTCATTTAGGAAGCAAGAGAGAAATACAGAATGGAATTCTGGCAGGCAAGCAAAGGGGCTTCAGGAGGAAGAGAGTAAGTCATCAGCTGTGTCAAATGCTGCTGACAGGTGGAGTGACGTGAAGACTGAGAAACGAAAGTGGGATTTGAGAGCGTGGAGGCTCCCAGGATCCGGAGCCTTAGTTTCAGTGGAGTCTGGGGGTCAAGTCTGACTTGTGGGTTCGAGAGAGAGTAGCAGATGCGCAAATGAAGTCCTTCTGTATAGGAGACCAGGTCAGAGCAATGGGGTAGTATTTGCAGGGAGATATGATCAAGATTTTAGCTATTAAAATCTTTACAAGTTGACAAAAACAATCAAGTTGAGCGGGGAAAATCTGCTAAGGAAAGAGGACAATTCCAAGAGTAAAATGGAACTCAATGCAAAAGTGGCAGTTTGGGTCTTGGACAGGAATTTGGACCATCCATCCAGTTATGGAGGCTAGCAGTGTATTCAGATGGAGGAAGGCTGGTAGATGCAAGGTGGGCGTGGGCCAAAGCTGTTACAGATTTCTGATTCCATCTATCATCTCAAGAAGCAACACAGCAAGGACTGGGGATGTACCGTCAGGTTTAGAAGAGGTGAAACAGCTGTTGAAGAGGGCAGGGTAGACAGATCAGGGAAGTTAGTGGGAGGGGGGTGAGGAACCCAGGGAGCTCTTTTCAGAGTTAGTAAGGTGTTATGTTTTCCTCACGCATGCAGGGAATTGAGCAGGGCTGTGGGTTAGATATGTAAAGTGGAGGGAGAAGGCAAGGATGGAAGGTATTTCCAAAGGAGGACTCACAACAACAGATAATGGAATCTAAAGTAGGCGACGAGATGAGATTTTTAAAAATGCGGGTAACATTTGGACGTGTCCTTTAGTAACAGTCGATTCTCATTATCTGAGAGAGCTGTGTTCTATAAAGTCACCGGGAATGCTAAACTTCTCCTGGAGGAGCAAAGGGTTAGGTTCCTAAGATCCTGCGGTCACATTTCGTCAACTGACCGGTACCTAACTTTGTTTATGTGAGTTCCTGTTTAGACATCTTATTTAATGTACTGTTGATTTACCAGCACTGACCTCATCACGGCCAAGAGCACTAATGATAACCCTAAACGAACAGGATGCAGGACACACGTTTTCTCCACAAAGAACACAGCCTTCTTCTGCTTAGGAATACTAGATAGCAGCTCACCACTACGCCTGGGGTGGGGGTGTGGAGGCACTTAAAACACGAAAGCCACCAGTAAAAAGCACAAAAAATTTGCTAAAAACATGACACTGTACGTACCGTGAAAAGCACATCTGTTTACAGCGCAAGAGCTGATGTAACAAGGCTGAGTGTCGTCTCCTTTAACCTCAGTAGTGCCTGTCAGGCAACTCACATTTTTCACTGTGCACGTCCACGAACCCTTGGATACTGATTCGGGGATTACAAATACATTGCAGTGAGCAGGTGAATTCGCAGACATGGAATGTGCGAATAACGAGAACCGACTGTACACTGCCTAGAGCTGTTTGCTGCGTGTCTCAGCCCGGTTTGCTGCTTTTGATCAAACGGTATATAACAAGTTCAGCAGACGTCTAATCATCAAACAAGAAGTTAGTAATAAATTTTGCTGCCAGCTTTCAAAAAGTTTCTGCATGAGATTTATGTATTACTTTCTGTACTCTTCCAATCTGACGTCTTTCGTCTTCAGAGCAGTTGTCACAAAAGTGTTTAGAAACCACACTTAAAAGACTCCGGTTTTTCTTTTCTTTTTTTCCTCATTTCAGTCACTGGCAGTTTTGTTCTTAGTTACTGACACCTTCGGTGGGCCTTAAGTGGACTTTACTAGTCCTCCCAAACAGCAATAATCTTGGCTTTTGGCAGGTAGATGTGACAAATAAGGCTACGTAATTATTTTTTTTTTCTTTTTCCATCAGCTGTGATTTCTGGGCCTTCTTCCCCGCATCATTCCACCTCTTCATTAGGTCAGCCATAATTAACTGGTTGGATACCAATTAAATCAGTTCTTCGGAAGGACCTTGTTTCTTCTGATTTGTTTCGTACCTCACCTCTTTCTTCCATGTAATCTGTTGTATGTTTAGTGTATGTTTATTACACTTCATTCAGTGTTGCCTTACAAGATGTTTAGAACAGAAGGAGAAATAAAACCACCTGGATACCACCGCCGTCCAGGAAAGCCTAGCTGGGGTGACAGAGTTGATTTTCTCCCTCCCAACGTGCCAACGCCGCTACTGTGCCTGGAGCGCGCTAACAAATTCCCTTGACAGCAATTTCCTTAGCACTCCCCAGGCCTCCATTCACATGCAGAACCTCCAAACGACCGCACGTGAGCAAAGAGGAACCAGAAGAGAGAAAAATGGGAAACGAAGAAAGGAGACGGAGGGGAGGGCGCGGCTAGGGGTGGAAAACAGTAAACAACACTTTTTCCAAGGTCCCCCCCTCCCCCACGCGTGCAGGCGCATCGCGCGTTTCCAATCAGCGGCCCAGGCGGCGCTCGCTCTTCCCCCACGGACCCCCGCCCCCACCCGGGGGGCGCAGGCCCACGGGCTCCGGGCGCTCCGCGCAGTGACCCGGAACGCACGCCGCCCTCGCCCCGCGCTTCCGGCGGTGACTTACTTCTAAGACGCCGACGGCCCAGGGGCGCGCCCTGCCCACCCCAGGCCGCCGCGCGGGCTTCCGGGGCAGCTCGCGTCCCCGCGCGCGGAGCGGGCGCCTGGGCCAGCGTCCGCCCGCCGCCCAACCAGGGGCTTCCCGGTCGGAGCCCGCAGGGGCGGGGGCGGCGGCCCGCGCGCTCCTGCGGGACGCCTCCCCGCCCCGCGCCGCCGGGCGCACGCGCAGCAGCGCAGCCGCCCTTATTAAGTCCGCGATGGCTCCTCGCGCGCCCCACCGGCCTCCTCCCGAAGGCGCCGCCCGCCCCGCGCGCCCCGGGGCCCCCGGGACCAGCCTCGGGCGGCTCCCCGAGCCGGACTACCCCTAAAGTGGAAGGGCGGCGGCCGGACGCGCGTGTGCGAGCCCGCAGCGGCGACCGGAAAGAGCGGACGGGTCGCGAGGAGGCGAGCCAGGCCGCGGAGGAAGAGGAGGGCCGCGGCGAGCCGAGGTTTGCCGAAGGCGGCGTTCCGGAGCGCGCGAGGGTGGGAGAGGAGGAGCGCGGCGGAAAGTGCCGAGGGTTTCCGAAGGCCGCAGCGGCCGAGTTGCCCGGATGTAGTTGGTGGAGCGGCAGCGGCGGCACCAGCGGCGGCGGCGGCAGGAGGAGGAGGCGGCGGCGGAGGAGGAGGACCCGGCGGCGGCGGCGGCGGGGGGAGGAGGGGTAGCGGCGGCGGAGCGGGAGGAGGCAAAGGCGGAGGAGGCAGTCGCTGCGCGCGGGGCCGAGCCGGACGCATCTTGGTGCCCCCTCCACCGGTTCGCCGCTGCCCGGCCTGAGCCGATCCGAGCTGAGCGTGAGCGTGGTGCGGACGGAGGGGATGGCCCGGGAGCGCCGGCGCCAGTGACGGGGAGGTGCTGAGCGTCGCCGAGGGCGCGCCGGGCCCTGCGCCGCCCGCCGCCTGCGCGCCCGCCCGCCGCCCGGTCCGCGGCCGCTCCCCGTCCCCGACACACGCTCACAGGCCGGGCATTGATGGTAATGTATGCGAGGAAACAGCAGAGACTCAGTGATGGGTAAATCGTCTTTTCGTTTCGGGGCAGCGGGGCGGGCGGCGGGGGGGCGGCTGCTCCTTATCTGGGCCGGCCTCGCCGCCATTTTTGTTGTTAACCCTGATCCGGAGCAGCCGGGAGGGGGAGCGGCCGCGCGGGCGGCGGGCGGCGGCGGGCGCGAGTGTGCGTGTGCGCGCGGGCGGGCTCCGGGGGCTCCGCGGGGGGGGGCGCCGGGGCCCCCGGCCTCAGGCCGCTTCTCTTCCTGTTTTCCAGCTGTCACGACCGGCGGGGGGACGCGCAGCCTTACCAGGTACCCGCGGGCCGGGCGCGGGCCGGAGGGGCCGGCGGGGCCGGCGGGGCGGCGGGGCCGGCGGGGAGGGAGGAGCCGCTACTCGAGCGCAGGCTTCGCGAGCCGCTGCAGGCCCTTCGGGGCCACGGCTCCGCGGCGCCCGCAGCCTGCGCTCGGCCCCCGCGGCGCTCGCCGTCGAGGTGTGGGCGCTCATCTTGACAGGTGACTGGAGGAAGCGCAGCTCCGCGTGGCGAGCGGAGCCCATCTCGGCCGGGCGGGGCCGGACTCGGGCCTCTGGGCGGGAGGGACTCGGTGGGGCGAGGCGCGGGGGCCTCTGGAGCCACGCTCCTTTGTAGCGGGGCGACGAGAAGTTGCCGGAAAGGTGTCCAGAGTAGACGCGAGGCTGGGGCGAGGCTGCCGACGGGTTTGCGACTCCTGGGCGCGCGGTGGAGCGCTCTCCCTTCGCAGTTTGTTTTCGGGGCGGCTAAGTGCATTGCTAGTGGAAGATGGCGCTTTTGTTCCTGCCGGAGTTGAGGTCTTTGGGTGCTGGGGCAGCCGCTCTAAGTAAGGAAGGTGCTTCTAGTGTGTGCCTGCGGCGGCTGCACGTAAACCTGTAATTTAAAAAAAAAAAAAAAGTCCTGGTAGAAGTGGCCCCTGGTTCCGGCGGTGGGGCGGGTCTCAGACATGGTTGGCAGCGCTCAGATGACACTAGAAGGAAATACTTTCTGCGTCTGATCCCTTACCGGGTAGGAGAGCAGGTTTCTAAGCTGACGGTAGTGTTACTGGCTAGCATGATTTGTTAAAAGCCCAAGTTAAAAACCCTAGGCCCCCTGATGTGCAAAACAGTGTTCATTAGTTTGCATAAGTCAGAGGTCAAACCCTGTTGAGCCGGGCCCTCCAAAGCATAATTGATGATGCGGTTTGAAAGACTGCCATGTCGTGGTTGTCTCAGATACGTTATTGCGAGGGAGTTCCATTAAGTTCCGCCGTGATAGGTCAGAAGTATCAGCCAGCGTTTCTTTCTGCCTCTTAAAATTATTTCCCGCACCTGCAAGAGCAGTGAAGTCAGGTCCCAAATGCTTTACATGGGTGAGTCCAAGCATTGGAGAAAGTGACGCTTTTGTGTTGTTGGATTGCAGAAACCTCTGCATGCTTGCTGATATCTTGTGTCTAGCGTAGCAGTTGCAGAGCAAAAACGGGATGACGGTAGTACTCTCCTTTAGATTAAACTTTCTAATTCCCAGAAAAATTTATTGAGGAGTTAATTTACCAAAGTGTCTGATTTCTTGTATTTACAAGATAATTAGTGGAGTGGATCTTTTTTTTTTTGAATGTGGTATTTTGATTTGTATGAGGAGCCTTACAGTAACTCTTAGTCATTTAGGTCTTGTTTGAATAACTTAAAGACAGACTTGGAAAAGGAAATTTTAGTTTTCTTGATACAAATTCATAAAACTGAATGAAGTTAATATGCCAAGTTTTACAGTAGAACTAACCCAGAAAGTTGAGTTCAATGTTTTAATTCTCTTATTTTTGGGGGGGGTGATGTTTTACAGGCACTTAAGTATTCATCGAAGAGTCACCCCAGTAGCGGTGATCACAGACATGAAAAAATGCGAGACGCCGCAGATCCTTCACCACCAAATAAAATGTTGCGGAGATCTGATAGTCCTGAAAACAAATATAGTGACAGCACAGGTCACAGTAAGGCCAAAAATGTGCATATTCACAGAGTTAGAGAGAGGGATGGTGGTGAGTAGCTTTTTGGTTGAAACTTTCACATGTTGGTTTTTCATGATAATTCTGTATAAAACAAAAGGTGTCAGTCATGTTTCCAGCTTGCAGACGTTACTGTATGGTTATGTCATCAGAATGTTTTATTTTTATTTATGTGATTCCCAAACAAGTGATGTAGAGATAACAGATGCTGACCTGAGGATCCAAAACTGGAGTCCAGTAGCTGATAGAGAATGCATTTATGAATGTAGCCTACCAGTACTTTATTAATGGTGAGGGAAAAATGCAGGACGTTTTTCCCAGAAAGGAACCTTCACCTCTTCAAGTAAAGATTTCAGTTTATTTGGCTTGGTTTATTTTGAGATCCTTGTTTCTGCTTGAATTTTTTTTTTTTAAGGAGTTCAGCCGTGTCTCCTAATGGTGAAGTGCGAATTTAAAAATTTAGTAGGTATTTTGAGACAGTTCACAGGTTAAAAAAATCATTTGTGATTCAGAAAATTTTTCTTAACTTTTTGCTGTGAACATTTAAATGAGATTTTTCCTGTTCCCTAGGATCTTATTAATGTAACTTGTATATTTCTTCACGTATTCACCTTGTTAAAAGCCTCAATGGTATAAGGGTAACTTCAGCTGTTCCTTTGCCTCAAGTTCTTTGTGGTAGGTGGAAGGCCAAGAAAAAAAGTTAAACTCTTAACTGTTTTCAGACTTAATGTGGCCAAATTTACCAAAATAATCAGATTTCATGTCTAAAGAATGCATTGAGGGATAAACCAGTTTCCCTGAGGCAATTAATCTCTATTTTTCCCTGTTATAAGATCTTAAATTGCTTAATAGATAACGTGTTCGAAATAAATATACCCTATTGATTGTGCCTTTATAAACTTCTAAGGAAACTCGGTAGTCTCACGTGGCTTTCTGTCTGATTTTCAACTAGCTTCTCAATATTTTGCTTTTACTTCAAAAAAAAAAATCCTGCATCTTCTGGTTCTCTTCTTTGCCTCCTAGGGTAGAAGTCAGCTATACTCAGTATGATGAGATATTGAGAAACATCGGTCTCCTCTGTATATAATTACTGGGTTGAGGAAATTAATAATGATCAGAAGATTGCATTGAGATGGAACATTTGGATGGTTATTGAATGGGAGGGGAATATAGTTCTCCATTAAATATAGTATAGTTCTGTGCTACTTACACAGATAACCTGTATATTGGTTTGTAAGTAACAGCAGATGGGTTCGGTTATTTAGCGTTACAAGTTCCTGGACAGAATTACTTAAACTATTAACGTTTTTAATTTTGTAGGTAAGTTTTCATAGTGTATGTGTAGTCAAGATGATTCTATTACCAACCACTCTTCTGTAGTGGATTTCATTTCAAATGTTAGCTCTTAGAAAGCAGTATTGTTTGCACTGTATTTTGCTTTATCTTTAAAATTTTGGTGACTGTGACTAAATAGGATGTGGCACCTCATCTCCTTATGGATAAGTATCCCAGGTTCTCTTTTAGTGATTCTGATCTGGTTAATCTATCATGTATCCCCAAATCCAGGAAGGAGGTCATTTTAAGTACTCTAGGAAACTTCTGTAAATGCTTTCATACATTTACAGTGAATCACGCCTGGTAAATTCTTTTACAGGTGAAATAATCCCAAGAACATTTTGTTGCTCATTCATTCAGCAAACATTGGGCATCTGCTATGTGTCAGCAGTTGTGTGGTATTCCTGGAAGTAATGCTAAGATGTGATCCTGGCCTTGAAGCTATTCTTAAAGGCGCTGACTCTGGAGAGTCACCACCACTCTGGTGGTGGTCGAGCTGCTTGCTTTTTCTGTACTTTTTCTTTCTTCATTTTGATTTTAGTTTTCCTTTCTATGTGTAGTCCAGATATTTCTTGTTTGCTTTTAGTTTCCTTTTTATTTGCATCTACTTGCTGATGGTTCTTTAGCTCCATTTGTAAAGAAACTTATTTTTCTGATCTAGTCCCTTGCTCAGTTAAAACCCCACTTTCTGATTTGCTTTTTTAGCTGTTTGCTTTTCTTTCTCTGGAGCCTTTTAACTAATACTAACTTCATCCCTGACTGTATCGTCTCTCATATACCTGGCTACCATATTACTTTACACTAGGTAGGAATAATAATGAATACCATAAAATCAAATCTACATTCTTGAGCTCAGAGTGCATCTTTGATGTTAATTCTGTGTTTTAAAGATGTGAAGTGGTGATTCTTCCCTCAGTTAATACTGATATATTTAGTCATTATACTTTGACTCCAGGTGTTTTTTTGTTTTTTCCTTGCTAATGAGAGTTTGAAACAGATTTAAAGGGAATATGTAATTTTATTACAGGCATTTTTATTCCCTGAGATTTTTATCTTTAAATAAATATGAATTCAGGGCTTCCCTGGTGGCGCAGTGGTTGAGTCCGCCTGCCGATGCAGGGGACGCGGGTTCGTGCCCCGGTCCAGGAGGATCTCACGTGCCGCGGAGCGGCTGGGCCGTGAGCCATGGCCACTGAGCCTGCGCGTCCGGAGCCTGTGCTCCGCAGTGGGAGAGGCCACAACAGTGAGAGGCCCCCGTATCGCAAAAAAAAACAAAGAAAAAATATATATATACATATTTTAGATAAATGTCCACATAACAGTCAAAACCATTATCCAAAGTGAAGTGCAAGTGAGTTGGATTATCTGTGCACTCAGCATTTGTAAGTAACAATTTAATGTAAGAACAGGTTACTATATTTATTGAACTAATTTCAAATTGATATTTATTTTAGGATTTAAAAAAAATCTCATAATTTTAATAAGTACCTAATTTAAGGATGTGTGTACACCCCCCCCCCCCCACCAAATGGGGCTTTACTGGCATCCGTCCACATCACAGCATATTTTTTTTCAGTAATTCACTAGATTTCTTCCATGGCACCTTGGATTTCCTTGAAAAGTGCCAATTCAGAGTAATATATAAAATGACTTTAAGGTATATCGTAAGTCAGAAAGCAGGGATTGAGGAGGATCGTCACTCGCAGAAATCTGCAGCTAAAAAGGATTTATTCCAGCTTTGTATGTGCAGTTAAAAGAATTGGAGGTTTTTATCCTGTAGGATTTATGAAAGGGAATGTAGATTATCTGTCGTAATTAAGGGAAATTATGTGACATTACAGCTTACCTAGAAGGTTGTTTAACTTGGTGCAATAAGTTATTTTTATATATTTCCTGATCTATCTGCAAAATATCTTTTGTTTAAAAATAACCAAAAACAAGAATCTTAAGGTACACTGGATTTGGTTTTGTAGCTTAGACATGTTTTTAAAGGTGCAGCTTACATCCCCCCACTTCAGAAGTATGACAGTACAATACTGGTTGAACTTGTACTTCTGTGGAATTTTAAAACTCTTTCCATTTCGTTAAAGTATGTTTTTCTTTAACAAAACTAGTCCTGAGGATAATTTTACCAAGTAACTTTAAGAATGTTGATAGTACAAATGAGTTGAGGAACGAGGGATGTCTTTACAAGGGTTCTGTAAAGCTGTCCCACAGAACTTCACCCTCTTGGGGGTTGTCCCATTTTTCTCATCATCCTTCTAAGAATTAACTGTCAGAAACATACTTGTTAGAAACATCTTTTGGGGGGAGATAGCTCCATTGGTTAATTGAAAAATATTCTGTATCGGCTCCCTGATTGGTGGGACTTAACAGTGATTTTGCATAGCTTTTGAGTTAGCATTCATATACCTTTGAGTACAAAGGAAAAATTGCCCTTAGTGGTTACATTTCTAAAGATGTTAAAGTTTGTAGCTGCATAATGAAAGCTTTTATTTTTTTTGTCATTTAGCTATATCTGGAGAAATTTGGAAATGTACTTAATACAGTTGTCAAATGACAGTTACTGTAACATTTGAAGGAATTGTTCAGTAGGGAGTATTTGGGGATAATTGGTGTTTTTACAGTTTTTAAAGTATGATTTAGTAATGTTTTAGTATTTTCACATTAAATAATAGACTGATAATTGCACAGTATGGTCTTACGGTTATTCATATAACTTTACATTTGGAATAAAACGAAATATGCTGTGCATTTGTAATGTTAGAAAGTACTATAAAAATGAACAGTCTCATTTGATCCTCATTGACCTTGGAAGGTAGATAGTACAGATAGTATCCCTGTATTACAGTTTATAGATGAGGGAATATTTACTTTTATGAAAGGAACCCATAGTGACAGATTAGTCTAGAAATTAGTCCTCTCTACTCTGGTAACTTGTGTACACTGTTGGAGATGAAACATTCAGGCATATTTGAACTTTATTTGGTGGGTGTTTACTATATTACAAATTAGTATAAAGATGACTTGATTTGTATCTTAATGCTCCGGATACATCTTAATGAATTATAGTAGGTGTGCGTGTGTGTGTGTGTGTGTGTGTGTGTGTGTGTGTGTGTGTGTGTGTGGTTGTGGTTGTGTGGTGTGTGTGTGTGTAGTTCTAGACCAGATGATCATGTTAGTGTACTTTTAAAAATAAGTTTTAATGGGAAAGCTTGCCAATTTTACTAGGAAGAAGCCATTTTTCTCAAGTTAAGCCCTCGTATACACAGGCTTGTTTTCAAAGCAACTTGGAAATTTCATATAGAATCTAAAATTCACTGATACTTGAATTAAGTGTTTTCTTGTCTAGTGAAAATAGATAAGTATTACCTATTTTTATTGGTCCAGTGTATATATAGTAAGGTAATAAACTAGGCAGATAGGTTTGCATTGGGTTTCCATAGGAAATAGGTATTCCATTTCAAGAGGAACAGAATAAGGTTGGTGGATAAACAGTTTTAATCTTTCAACTCTTCAGTATTCCTTAATTTTAGGAAATACTTGCTCTAAAGATTTGTGCGTGTGTTTGAACACATACCATGTCATTTGTCTTGTAGTCATCACATTTTAACCTATTTGTTATTCTTAAAAAGGTGGTTATTATGTATTTATGATACAATGGATTTCAATTTCACAATCAAAAATATTTTGGAATGGTTTAAGGCAGTCTCAGTTGAACTTTGATCTTTTAAGGCAGTCTCAGTTGAACTGTTTTAGTTGTGCAAGATGTATTTAAAGTTCTTGGTGTAACATACTTAGGATTTCTGGTCCATAATTCACAGAAAATTTATATATTCTAGGTTGTCTTCCTGGTGAGGCTCTGTTTGTCTTATTTTGTTGTGCAGAATGGTTTTGATTTATGTAGGGAACCATTTTGTTGATGCTGGAAAGAGTGGAGCCAGCAGTGAGCTGGGGTATCTTGGTAGAGATTCTGTACCTGGGACCACATCTGTACCTGGACTCTGCTTCTGCGACCCTGTGCTAAGAACTGGAGATACTGTTCGTCAGTCATTTCAAAACCAGTTATTTAGGGCTTGAAAATATATCCTATGAAGACTCTCCTTTTTATGATTTATGTGATGCTTCATAATCTCGAAAGCCCTTTTACATTGTTTTTCACCTGGTCCCATAACCCATTGAATTAGGCTGATCAGGATTATTCCTGTTTTACTGATGAACATATAATCTAATTATTTAGCCTACTATTGTTGAAAGTAGAAAGCAAGTCTTTTTGCTACACATAAAACCTTATCTCTACCTTAAAGTTGTATTCCAGCTGTAACCACTTAGTACACAGCTTCCTGGACTTACAGTGGGGTTACTTCTCGATAAACCCATCAAAAGTTGAAAATATCTTAAGTTGGAAATGCATTTAATACATGTAACCTACCTTAAATGTGCTCAGAACACTTACACGAGCAAAAGCATTTTGGGTAAAATCATCTAACACAAAGCCTGCTTTACAGTAAAGTGTTGAACGTCGCGTGTAACTTACTGACTGCTGTACTGAGGGTGAAAAGCAGAATGGCTGTAAGTGTAGGGGTGGTTCGCCTTCTGGTCACGTGGTTGACTGGGAGCTCCGATCCTGAGGGCGTATCCTACTGCATATCGCTCGCCTGGGAGAAGAGCAGAATTCAAAATTACAAGTATGGTTCCCACCGCCTGCTTGTTGGCTTCCACATCATTGTAAGGTCAACAAATCCTAAGTCGAACCGTGGTAAGTCTGGGACCGTGTGTACTTAAAGTAAAACTGTT
Source organism: Aethalodelphis obliquidens (assembly GCF_003676395.1). NCBI lineage: Eukaryota > Metazoa > Chordata > Mammalia > Artiodactyla > Delphinidae > Aethalodelphis > Aethalodelphis obliquidens. The sequence goes on along the minus strand of NW_020837967.1, from coordinate 26,006,804 downwards.
GTCCCCTCCTCTTCTTGCCTGGACTCTGCAGGAGCCTCTTGAATGGTGTCCCACATCTTTTATGCTTCACACAGCACGTAGCCAGAGTAGTCCAGTTAAAATGACAGCTTACATCGCTGTCATGCTCGAGACCCTCCCTTGACTGTGTTACTTACCGAGGCCTGTAATGAGCCCTGTGTAACCTGCTGTCTGGGTACTTCTGTGGCCTATTCCCCTTGTTGGTGCCGCTCTGTCCGCACTGGCCCCGCAGCAGGTTTGTTCATCTTTCTGTATGTCCCCCTGGTGCCGTCTCTCCAGTAGGGTGTCCGCTGAAGTACCACCCTCTCCCAGAGGCCTTACCTGCCGTTGCAGGCACTCAGCCGTCCTGTCATCGCCTGTCCTTCCCACTGCTTTGTTCCTTCTTTGTACTTAGGTGACCTGATGTTACCGCTTTCTTGTCATTGTGTTACAGCACGTGTTCCTGGAAGTTGCCGTGCACAGTGCACCCCAGGGTTTATGGGGGGGACGTGGGTGGGGCACAGGACTCCAAGAACACTGTTGGCGGCATGTTAGGAAGGGGGCGGCCTTGCGAAGAGCTTGCACAACTTTGTTAAACGGTCAAGGAGTACGCTAACGACACAGCAGATGCGGCATTTTACCTTGACGAAGGCCTGAAGTTAGTAGCTTGTGGAAGGCTGCAGTTTGTGAGTTACTGTCAAGTGATGGAAGGAGGGTTATCTGAAATAACCCTTTGAAAATTGTCACCGACTGTGGATGGATGTGACCCGTAACTCGGACGCTGAGCTGGGGTAGCTGGCAGGTATTAGAGGCGTATGTCTCTGTGCCATGAATCCCCGTGTAGCTTGGTCCAGCTGGGTGCAGCTCGTGTTTCTCCCGGGTGAAATTGCTTGTAGGTAAGTGGGGAAATCTGTGTCATGCTCAGGTAGTTTCCTGGTAAATCAGTAGTGCTCAAACAAATTTGCATTTTTCGCAAAGTGTTATAGCGGGACTGACAGTTTTGCTTGTCCTCTGGAATATACTCCACCAGAACAGGGAGTAAATTTGTTGATGATTTTATCCCCTTGTATCCCTGTTGCCTAGAACAGTGCCTAACACCTTGGCACATTTTAGTAAATGGGTAGATGAAAGACTATTGGGATTGTCAGGATTGAAAGGGAAATGAAACTGGTTTTCTGGAATAGTGTTTCTCAGACATGCGTGTGTATGCTGAACATCTGGGGATCTTGCTAAAATGCATTTTCTAGCTCAGCAGTTCTGGGGTAGGGCCCAAGGGTCTGCCTTTTTAACAAGATCCCAGATGTTGCCATGTTGTTGGCTGCACGTGAGTGACAAGGTCTTAGAGCAGCACTGCCCAGCAAAAGCAAAGTGAGCCACAAAGGCGAGTTTTCTAGTGGCGCCGTTGAAGTAGAAGTGAGCTTTAGTGTATTTTATATAACCTGGCGTATCCAAAATATTCTCACTTCGGCATGCACTGAATGTTTTAAAAACTGTTAAGATTTTTTTTGTAATCCTTTTTTTGTGCAAAGTCTTTGAAATCTGGTATTTTACGCTTACAGCATATTTCGGTTGGGACTGGCCACATTTCCTGTGCCTACTTGCCACATGTGGTTAGTGGCTACTGAATTGGACAGCACAGTTCTGGAGAATATAATCACCCTGTTGACCTATTTAGCTTAACACGTTTTCCTATTTTTCTAAAGAAATTTTTTATCCGCTTGATTTCTGAAACAGCATCTTTATGCCAGGCAGGGTTGGAGTTAATGGGCCCTTGAACTGTATAGTGCTACTTGTACTACAATTTCTGTTTGTTAGTATGAATTTATTATAGAAAAACTAGAAAATGCAGAGAAGGGGGAAAATGAAATCGCCTCAGATCCTGTCGGTAGTTTTCATAGGACTCATTCTTGTGCCATAACATATGAGAAGGATCCTATACATAGCTTTTGCAGATTTTATTAAAAATGGTTTCGTATTATGGGGTTATTTGGCTCGTCTTCAGTGTATTTTCACAGTGATTCAGTAGACATTTGGTGTCAGCAGTATCAGTGTGAGAGGACTGACCACACATACTTTTAGTTAGTGCTCAGAGAATGTGAGCACTTCTCTCTTACCCTTAACCAATGGGTGGAGCCATCTTTCAGTTAGATTTGTGTTTTAGTCCAGTCGCTGATAACGTGTAGCTGGGCGACTTCAGGCATGTCACTCGCTCTGTGTTTTTGTGTCCACTCCCTAGGATTGCGGTGGGGTTGAATGAAAATGACAAACCTTGGAACACTTGTGAAGCATCTAGCCAAGTGCTCAGACTGTGACATAGTACATTATGATGTTTGTTCTTATTCCTGTGACTGAGGAGGAGTTGGTGTCAGACCAGCAGCCCCAGTCTCAAGCTACCGCTGCTTTCTTCCTTCTTCCTTAGGAAGGACCATCCTGGGTATTATTTTCACTTGCCAGGTGAGGGGTCTGATCGGTGAGAGTTACGTACGTGAAGGGGCTACAGGGCCATGCTAGCTTGTTACCTGCTCATCCAGAGCTCTGCAGTTGAGAGATGTTTAGGATTGTTGGAAGGGTAAACCAAAACACAAATTTAGGGTAATTACCCCAAATTTGGCTGTCTATTCAAATCACCTAGGAAGCTTTTAGAGCTACAAGTTCCTGACTCCATCTGAATTATCATCAATCAGAGCATTGGGGGGCGGGTGGGGAGGGGAGACTAGAAAACTGAATTTTTAAATAAACACTGGTTTAATTTAGATACATGCAGACTGTAGACCTAGGCAGAGTGCGCACAAGAGGAGGAACGCTGAGATGGACATGAAGGAAGGTGAATTTTCTCGTTAGGAGTCTAGAAGTCAGAGTGGTTGTTTGCCAGATCATACTGTGTGCTTTCTGGAGTTTCAGAGAACTTTGTTCTCTGTCACCTTCTTTTCTGATGCACAGATAATAGTATAATTTGTATACAGTTACGCATTAAATAGCTCAGTTAGCATCCTGTGGCATTTAATGTAATGGCCATTGCTCCGGAGTAGAACTAATGCTGGGAAGCAGAGGAGTTTTTAACCAGTATTAGCAGCTGGCCAGGCCTGCAGGATATGTTTGGGTTGTATCTGAAGCTGCCGCTCTTACTTAGATCGAGTGTTTCTGGCACACACACCCCCGTGCAGTCAGGCTTTCCTGAGACAGCCCGGTGCTAAGCTTCATCTGGTTTTTGTTTCTCTGGATCACAGAGCCTTGACCCGAGTTGGCGTGCTCAGGCCGACCTCAGGTGCTAGCAGACCGTCTTCCTGCAGTTGGTCCTGAGGAGTAGAGCGGGCCGTCGAACGATGTGGGGTTAGGGTGCCAGCCAGCCCCCTCCCCCGTAGCCGTTCTATGTATGACTTTACAGTCGAGCGTCCTTACCCGTCGTTCTGCGCTTCAGATTCAACTAACTTCAGCTCGTGTAGTGCTGTGAAATGTGTATATTGGGGAAGAAATCTGCCTGTAAGTGGACCAATGCAATTCAAACCTGTGTTGGTCAAGGGTCAACTGTAATTGCATTTTGAAGGAAACTTAGGATGAGCGTGTTTGATGTATTTAGATAGTGCTAGTCTTTTGGTTTAATCTCTGATTACTTCTGAATTGTATGACGGTGCGCCCGAAGAGCATGGCATCGTGTTGGCATCTTCTGAAGGGTTTTGACCTGTACCGTACCCATAAAACTAGTCCTTTGTGGTAGCTAAAAAGCAATACGAGAAAAAGATGTTATTTTGGAATATTTTGGCTCAGATGAGAAGATCATGGTAAATATTTCTGCATTTAATAATGCATTTGTGAAGAATAAGTTTCCAGACTCTTCCAACTTCATAAAAGTATGTGCTGGTGGTTTATGAAAATTGAAGCCCTGGGGAAAACATGGGAGTTGGAACACAGTAAGATAGGCTGTTAGAAGTGGTGGTGTCTACTGTCCCACAGCCTTTTCTGTGACGATGTGTTCCTGCTGCCTGTTGGCTCCTTATCAGGGTTTTAAAGTATTCGTATTTAATACTCTATGCATAGAGATGAGTCTCGTTTATCATGGGACATTTAAGTTATAAAGAATATTCTTAAGGGTTAAGTCACAAGGCTGTACTGTCTAAAGCTGTAGACCAACCTCAGTTTTGTATTTTCGTGTAATTATGGTAGTTCCTTTGTAATGTAACTTATATGTCAGTGTTGATTATTTTGCAAAAGTCGACCCAAGGCACTTGGGCCCTCCAGATTTCCTTGTCAGTTTGATTTGGGCTAGATTTATTTATTATTACCTTGACAAGGAGTTGGGTGAGTCCCTGATGCTGACTCTCATAATTTAGGGGTGTTCTTGATTCTTGGGAAGAACAGGTTTTAAAATGTAGCACTCATTTTAGTATTTAAATGTCAAACTTACTTTTAGTGCAGAGATAGGGAATTACTGTTTAGTGTATGTATCAGTTGATTTTCGCGTTCACTAAGTAAGGTCTCCTTAGAGCAGAACTACCGGTGGGCTTCCTGCTCGCCGTTGAACCGGAGTTTTGTCAGCACCATGTCGTGATTAGCCCAGGGGATGACACGCTCTTCAGGACTTCCCCTTGGGTCCTTGCACATGGGCACACTGTACAGTTAGGCCTTCAGGTTGTCCTTCTGTGTGCTGATGCGGGGCACGTTAGCCAGCCTTTGATTATATAAAGCCGTGTATCGTTAGCGCTGCTTGTTGTGCTGTAGATTTGAGGTGGTGAGGGTTTGGATTCAGATGGTAGAAGTAGAATTTAAGAGGATTGCAGTTGATATGCGTATTTTGAGGGAAAAACTGATTTCTGGTGTCAAGTCTAGATAGATAGGTTTGGACATGCATTTGTCATTGGGTGACCTCTTTGTTGCTCTTACAATCTTGTTTGGGAACCGTATCAAAATTTCACTAATAGAGAAACTTCTGGTTCCTACTTTGATAATGTAGAACGGGTTGACATGTAAATTTTCTGAACTTTGCTGCTTTGTTCATATTACATAGATTTTAATGTAGAGTTATAGAGTGATTTCATTTTGATTCAGGCCTAAAGGTGATTTCAGTTTTGATTTTTCCTTTTTTTTTTTGTAAGTCCAGGAGTATTTAGAAGTGTGCCTTCAAATTTCTAAATGAATGTTGTAAATAGGTATTTTAAAAATTATTATTTGGCTTTTAGTTATTCTCATTTTATTGGCCTTTTGGAATTAAGATTTTTTTCTCGTTATCTCAGAATACTTTAATTACAGCAGATATTTTTGAGGTGTTTGAAAATAATGTATTTTTCTCTTCGATACAAAGAACTGTTTAGATCAAGTTCTTTAATTCTGTCGTACATTACTGTGTAATAGAAATCCTTTTATTCTTAATGTTTACTTGATCTGTTTTCTGACAGGTGAGAAAGTTTTCCAGTATGATAGTTGATTTCACTTCTTATTTTTTAAAAGCATTTTTTCCTTTATGTGTTCTACTTTTATGTTTACATAAAGATTCATTACTATTATTTTTTAATGGGTGGTAATCTGAGGCTTTGCTATGCCCAAACATGTCTTCATTTTGTTTCTGTACATGGAGAATGATCTTTTGGCTAGATTAAAATCATTTTTCCTTGAATCTTTTAAAATTTTATTTAATTTTTTTGAAGCTACTTCTAAATTGATTACTATTCGTAGTTGCAAATGAGAAGTCCACGTCAAACCTAATTCTTTTTTATAGGTAGCTTAACCCACTACGATGCGTATGTCTCACTTTCCTCTACTCTCCCACCCCCAGCTTGAGAGTCTTGAGGATTTCTCCTTCACCAGTCTCTCCTTAAGTGTGGTCCTTTTTTTTTTTTGTACTTCTGCTTAGGGCTGTTTTAGCCGGAGGATAACCCTTAGAAAGGGTCATTCGCGCTCTCCTCCTCCTGCCACCCTCCCCCCCCCCTTTTTTTTTTTTTTTGGCGGTACGCAGGCCTCTCCCATTGCGGCTCTGGATGCGCAGGCTTAGCGGCCATGGCTCACGGGCCCAGCCGCTCCGCGGCATGTGGGATCTTCCCGGACCGGGGCACGAACCCGTGTCCCCTGCATCGGCAGGCAGACTCTCAACCACTGCGCCACCAGGGAAGCCCTCCCCCTCTTTTTTAAAAATTGTTTCTGACTCTTCTCCTTTTGGGGTTTGTGTTAGATGTGTTTTGGTTCTGTTCTTATCTCTTGCTTAGTAAAAAGGTGTTTGGATACTTTTTGAATGTGTGTACATTGTACTCTGGGGAGAGGAATCCCATGGCAGGTTCTCCTGGTGCCAGAATTATAGTGAAAGCTGTGTTCATTTTGTCCACCTGTTGAAAGCTTTATTTTGGATGATTTAATTTTTAAATAACTTATTGTAATTTGATGACTGATTCAGTAGAAATACACTTGAGATTTTATATTCTAGTTTTTCCTGTGTCAAATATGTGTCCTCAGAAAGTTTTCTGTCTGGGTTTGGTTTATCTCTTCCATGTTACTGGTTTCCTCATACGTTTGCTGTTTGAAGTTGTCCGTTCATATTTGGGAAAGAGAGTAGGTTAGTTAGCCACTGTCCAAAAGAACGTTTGTGTAGTTGAAAAGGTTCAGTATCTGAGCTCTCCAGTATGGTAGCCACTAGCCACATGTGCCTATTGAATACTTGAAATGTGGCTAATGCAACTAAGAAGTTTTAGTGTTTTAAAATTTAAATTTAGGGCTTCCCTGGTGGCTCAGTGGTTGAGAGTCCGCCTTCCGAGGCAGGGGACGTGGGTTCGTGCCCCGGTCCGGGAAGATCCCGCATGCCGCGGAGCAGCTGGACCCGTGAGCCATGGCCGCTGAGCCTGCGCGTCCGGAGCCTGTGCTCCGCAACAGGAGAGGCCACAACAGTGAGAGGCCCGCGTACCGCCAAAACAAACCAAAAAAAACACCAAAGCTAGAAAATTTGAAGAATTGAAAATCTTCTGAGTCACCGTGGCCAAGAGTCCAAACTTTTCTCAGCTCCCCCCTCTTTTCTCTCTACACAGTCACGTAGAAACTACTTGCCCGGTCCTAGAACATTAGATACTTTTGTCCCCCTTGTATGTGTTTTTCACAACCAAAACTGTCTTCTCATTACCCCTACCCCACCTTGTTTTTCTTGGCAAACCTCTTAATCCTTCAGGATCCCAGTTCTTTTATTGTATGAAGCCTTCCTTGAACCTATTTCTCTTACAGTTCCTGTCCAGTGAATTGTAATTGTTCACATATGTGGTTTGCTTACTCTAAGCTCCTAGAAGGCAGAGGCTGTGTTTTAATTTTAATTGTATCAGGGCCTGGCATATAAATGTAGGTGCTCAGTACTGTTAAACTTAATGCCATTTTACATATCTAGTACATGTGAGAAACGGGTGAGTGGTAGTAAACCTCAGAGAGTTTGTTTTCATGTGCATTTACTATTCTAGAATTCTTAGGTTGGATTGAAGTTGCTTTTTTACTGTTTGTGAAGGAAGCAAGCAGTTATTCACATTTTCAGGAAACTATCTAAATAAACTTTTTAAAAAAATTGTGTATAGTAATTGGTATGTTAATTCCAACACATTATTACCAGTTCTTTTTTTTTTTTTGCGGTACGTGGGCCTCTCACTGTTGTGGCCTCTCCCGTTACAGAGCACAGGCTCTGGATGCGCCGGCTCAGTGGCCATGGCTCAATGGGCCCAGCCGCTCCGCGGCATGTGGGATCTTCCTGGACCGGGGCACGAACCCGCATCCCCTGCATTGGCAGGCAGACTCTCAACCACTGTGCCACCAGGGAAGCCCTACCAGTTCTTTTAAGTCACCTTGATAGTTAGACTGCTATTGGTTGCCATATGATAAACTATAATATACTATATTTAATCTGAATAATGACATTTAAAACTTCAGACTCTTTACTAATTTTTTTACTGTTCCTTTTGTAAATTGTTTCTCAAATCCTTTTAAGTTCATGCACCACCCACTATTTAAGGAGATCTTACAGTTGTACTTTCTATGATATATTTAGGCAGGACAATAAGGTGAGTTTTTGTTGTTTTGTAGGGCTTTTTGTTTTGGTTGTTGGTCTTTTTTTCCCCAAATTTCCTTATATTTGAATATTCAATAAGGTTTTTCAAGCTTACTGAAATTAAGAATTTCCCAGAAATTCTCACATGTGGTGCTCCATTTCTTTCACCCTTGAGAATTACTGCTCTAATTATTTTTAATTAGTGATTCATTGTGTTGTGATTTTATTCCTAAAAGTGACTAAAATGTTAACTGAAGATCATTTTTCATCAGCAAAAAAAAGAATACAGGGCTTCCCTGGTGGCGCAGTGGTTGAGAGTCCGCCTGCCGATGCAGGGGACACGGGTTCGTGCCCCGGTCCGGGAAGATCCCACATGCCGCGCAGCGGCTGGGCCCGTGAGCCATGGCCGCTAAGCCTGCGCATCCAGAGCCGCAATGGGAGAGGCCCGCGTACCGCCAAAAAAAAAAAAAAAAAAGTAAACTCATTTAAAGAACATAGACTATTTCAGTCCAGCAGTGGCTCAGTTGAGATCTTCTGGGGTTGAATTCACATCTTGCTGAAAATCAAGAGCCATAGTAACAGATCGATCTTAATTTCTCTTAAGTCCCATTTTGTTTTTGATCTGAAACAATATTAACCAAACAATATTAGCCAACTTTTCTCCTACCTCAGTTACCAGTATTTTCACTGAATTATTAGTTATTTTTAATAGTCAAACACATCTTCAGTGATTAAAGAATTGGCCTCAGATATTTGAGTGAATATACTCTAGACTCTCAATGGAGGAGTACTTAAGTGTGTGTAAGAGTTTTCATCATTGGAGACTCCTTAAGGTGGATGCTTTAAAGGTTCCTATCTACTTTTCTGTATGTGTGTATTCTAATGTTATCTTTTTAAAGATCATCACATAATTTATCACCTTTCCAATTTTTCTCTCAATGTTTATTCTTAAGGATATGTGTGGTTTTTAAAAAGCTGTCTTCTGGCTTAAAAGCACTAATTTATTTTTGTGATGTTGGAATAGTGTATCATCATGCTTTCTCCTCTGTCAGGTGGAGAAAATCAGGCTTGTTGGTCAGAGTGGTGCCTAAGTTGGGTTTGTTAGCCGTCTCTTCTTGGACATACTAGATATTCCCTCTCTGTAACCTTTCAGTATCACTAAGACCGCTGTCAGTGGAGGAAGGCCAGGAAGCATATGGGGACCTTCTGTGTTGTGTTCTGCAGTGTTATTTCAGAAGACGCTTATTGGGTGGCATTTGGGTTTTTAATACACATGTCAAAGCATCGTGTTAAAGAACTACTACCAAGTAAAATTTGAAACCTAAAAAAAAGAAAATGTTGAATCATAGAAGCCAGAGCTCTCTGAATATTGACTGGATTCTAGTTGTAAGAAGTTCGTTTTTTGTGTTTGGATATACGTATCTTTTAGGATGGCATGCTGTTAAGAGAGAGAGCATTGTTAGCTTGGTGCTTTCAGATATTTGCTGGGTGTCTGTCTACCATTGCATGGTAACCAAAACTCTGTCCCTGCCAGAAGTGTAGTATGTATGGCTTCTTTTGTTTGTGTGGGGACCTTTGGAATATTTCTCTCCAGTGTTCATGTAGTATTTTCATCACTGTATATAGAGAAGGATAGAACAGCATGGTAGTTTCCTCTGCCTTCATTAAGTTTAAGTTGAGAAATAAGGCTGAGACTTTTCAAGACTCTTATAAACAGAAGCCCTGAAGTTTTCACTGTATGGTATATACTTCAAAAATCATTTTTGTTTATGTAAAAAAGTGATTTAGTTTGTGACCGTGTCAATACAGCTTCCAATTTAAGTCTTAAGTTGCCCACTAAATATAGTATTCATTTTTTTTGCTTTGTCGGGAAGTAATCATTTTGACTCAAGATGCCGAGTATTAAATATTTTAAACTTACTCTGTTGGTCAAATACCATTTTCTGGTGGATTTACTTTTAAAAAGGGAAGAAATCCTAATTTCATATTTCAGAAATTCTTGTGTATTCTTTATTCTTTGTATTTTTTGTTCTATGTATTCTAGTGTAGGTTCTTTTGAACATACAGCCTTTTCTGGTTTTTACTTAACAGATGAGATACTTACAAAGTTATAAAACAAAGGTGTCATGAAATTATATAGAGGGCCATTTAAGGTTAAGGGAAGAGTCATTACTGGTCTTTTAAGTTTAAAGTATGTAGGTAGAGTGTACATGTTAATACCTAAATTTGGCGACTTGTGTTTGGTGAAGATGAATTTTTCAAAATGAAAATAATCTAGCACGGGTATGTATGTTTTTGCAGTGCTGTGTTAGGTTGACTGTGTAATGCAGTAAGCATTGAGGTGTGGGTGCAGTATCCTGGTTGTCCATTTAACTGCATCTTGGTTTCCTTTCCTTTGCTTCGCTCTTGACTTTCTTAATGCTGTCATCCTCCCTTTCTTACTCATTTTTTCTAGCTGGGGTCGTGATCCCCTCTTGCCTAAATCAGAGCAGTGGTCTACTGTCCCCTCCTCTCCCCAGTTCATTATCCACACTGCAGCCAGAATCGCCTTCTAAGAAAAGCACATTTGCTCATTCTTTATGAAAAAATCTTTTGTCTCCCCAGTGCCCTCCAGGTAAAGCACAAATGTTTCAGTGAACACCTTGCTGCATCTCTCTGTGTCTAGCCCTCTTGTAGTTCTCTGAAGCTAATTGAGCTCTGTCACACATGGGTAACTTACACGTGCTGTTTCTTTCTAGAATACTGTCTCTCCTCCACTCCCCTTTGCCTCATTAATTCCTTCCTGTTTTTCAGGCTTCAATTTAGAGGTCGCTTCTCTAACCTCCCAATCTCCAGTCTAGGTTAGTTAGCACATCTGTTATCCCAGGAAGCACTTTATTTATTAGTGTCCAACACTGAGCTGCTCACTTTCCCCCCTCAAACCTGCTTTTCCCAGTCGTCCGCATTTTGATAAGCAGAAACTATAGCCTCTCAGTTGCTCAGACCAATAGTCTTGAGCCTCCGAACCGGTTTTTCTGCTTTCCTACCTTCTGACTCCAGTTTATTCTCAGGGCAGCAGACCCTCTCGAATGTCCTTGACAATGGCCCGCAGGTCCCGTGTGTGATTTGTGACTGCAGCATTGTTACCTCTCTGACATTCTGTCTCTAGATCCTCCTCTCGACTTGCTGAGCTTACAGCACTGACTTCCTTGACTCTCCTCGAGCATGTTAGGTACCTTCCTGCCTCACGGTCTGTCTGCCTTCCTACTGGGTGTCTCGGATAGCTTCACTCAACCACTTAGCTAGTTTGAAAATGATATCTAAAAATGTGCCGTTCAGAATAATTGCTAAGGAGTAATAACATTGAGTGAATTGAAATGGGATAGTCGAAAGGATGACAGTGACATCTGTGGTTCTCACCCAGGGCAGCAACACACTGTTCAAATGCTTGATTTCTCAGGAATCTTCTCCCCTCAGAGGACTAAATATCTAATCTTAGACTAAATCCAGTGCATTTTATTTAGGTGTACAGAGGATTTTTTGAACAAAAAGTGAACATATACTATGAAATATACTGCCAGTAATTTTAAGTCTTGTCAGTTTTTCTGTGTTCTTCAGAATATACTTCAGTATGTTTCAGAGAAATTTATGTTTATCATATTTTAGAGAAGCGTTTTTGTTTTTTCTTTTTTTTCTTCCATGGTCAGAAACATGTACCATTGTTTTTCAGAGTGTGGTCCAGGGACCATTTGCCCCAGAATCACTTGGGGTGTTTAAAATGCCACTCAGTTCCACCTGAGTCAGAACCTCTGGGTGCTGAGACCTGAATGTCAGCAAATTTAACCTGCAGGTTGGTGCACATAAAAGTTGGACAGCCACTGCTCTGTGCTGTGTGAATGATGAAGCCTGATGGTGAATCCCACGGCATGCTAGTGGCAGAAGTCTGGGAGAAGCCTTAACGTGAAATCTTTGAGTACTTAAAAATGTTTTAATTTAAATATATTTAAAACTTTAAAGAACTATAAGTTGAAACTCTGATACTAAGCGAACATGAGCCCTTTAAGTCTGCGGAAGTATCTTTCATTTTCTCCTGGAAGCAAGTGTGACAAACTTTGGGGCTGAATAGGATCCCGTTGGAGTCGTCAGCACTCACACGCCTTCTAATTCTTAATGACATTTTGTCTCTAGTGCTCACACTAGAGAACTTCGGAATAACCTGTGATTCAAACAGTGTGTTTGAGTCATATGTACAGTGTGTAAAGATTTTTATAAACCTCTGCTTTCTAGGCAAACGTCTCCTATCTTAGTGCTTTCGTTGCATCAGAAAACTTCAGGTATTTGTTACAGTACTTGTGGGCTGTTTGACACTAGCACTCAGCTTCGGCCTGGATGTGAGTGGGTTATTTCGGGTTGTAGAAGACTGTGTTTCCTGCATGCCAGCAGTAGATTCCTTGAATGAAAACTTTGCATTTTTGTCATTAAATGTGTAACAGTTTTAAGATGGAGATTGTCCTAAACATATGAGACTGGTAATTGCATAAGTCAAGATTATTTAACTTGAAACAGTCTATTTCTAATAAAAACAGGTGGTTATCTATACCCTGAGGTGTTCAGAAATTAACTTGAGTACCTGTGTTATCAGTTAATAAACTGTTGGGTAGCGGTCCTCAACCTTTGTGGCACAGGGACTGGTTTCACGGAAGACAGTTTTTCCACGGGGCAGGGGAGTGGGGTGATGGGGAGGGCAGATGAGGCTGTGCTCCCTTACCAGCCGCCCACCTCCTGCTGTGCGGCCCGGTTCCTAACAGCAGCCCACAGACCGGTACCGGTCCATGGCCTGGGGGTTGGGGACCCCGCTCTGAGGCATAATTTAATGCATTTTCAGTGCCAGTAAAAATCACATATTGAGGCAATGTAACAACAGTATTATAAAACTGTATTAATGTTATCATTATCATTACCTATATTAAGGATATGAGATTTAGCAAGCTCAGGTTTTTAGAGATGAAACTTTACTTCTGTGAAATTATTTTTCCTGCTGCCGCTTACTTTGTTCTCCAGTGTTACGCACAACAAACTACCTTGATAAATATTTATTTATTTGGCTGTGTCGGATCTTAGTTGCGGCATGTGGGATCTTCATTGCTGCACACGGGGTCTTTAGTTGTGGCATGCAGACTCTTAGTTGCAGCATGCATGTGGGATCTAGTTCCCTGACCAGGGTTCAAACCCGGGCCCCCTGCATTGGGAGTGCAGAGCCTTAGCCACTGGACCACTAGGGAAGTCCCTATAAATATAAATTGTAAGAAGTCTTATGTAAGTGAACCAGCCTAGGTAAGTTCACAGTTTTTCATTTTTCTTGGCTCATGTTACTGCACTTTACTGTGTCAAGGACTGCAGTTGCTGATAATTAGTGAAGGCAAGTAAATGAGCTTGCTTCAGAATCAGTAAAGTCTGGTGCACTCAGGGAGTTCAGGGAATCCCACGGTGGGGCTGTCCTGGGGAATAAAGACACTCTTCAAAGAGTAGAACGTAATTTTCATACACTGTAGGCTTTTTAGTTGATACAATAGGCAGGCACCTAGAAGTCAAAGGTTGATTACAAGTGAAAAGTGAGAAGATAACAGAAAACTGTAGAGTGAAGAATGTATAGTAGTACAAATCCACCAAGGTGAATTTATTGATATAACAGGTGGAATGTGTAAGGTAGAAAACCGTTGGGGGAGCATGGTATTTCCCTGAGACACTGGTAGAGTACACGGAAATTATATGAGCGCCTCCTGTGTGCCAGGCACTGTGCACATTGCAGGTGGCTAAATCTGCCCTCATGAAGCTCACGCTCTCTTGGGAGAGAGAGAGAATAAACTGATAGTATATGAGTTAGAGAAAAGCGCTGCCGTGCAGAAAAATAGAGCGGAATAAGAGGAAATAAAATAATCTTGGGAAGTTGGGGCTGCTCGATGGAAATGTTGCAAGTAGGGGAGGTGGGCATATGAATATAGGATGAAGGAAGTACATTCTAGAAGGGTAAGTGTCAAGGCCTTGTGGTGAGAGCATGTTTGATGTGTTGGAAAAACAAGAGAACTGCCAGCGGATGAGAGTGGGAGGTGGCAGGAGATGGGGATGGAGGGGGCATGTCGGCTTGTGCCCTGAATAAGGTGAAGAGCCATTGGAGGACATGGAGTCGCGTAGTCCATGCGAATAAGAGAAGCGGGATCACTTGGAGTGCAAAGTAGAGGGTGGCCTTAGGTTGGGCATTAACAGTCCATTGGTAGTGAGTAGGGGTGTATGTATGCATACTACTGTGATGTATACAGATTATTATTTACCATTTACTTAATTATAGCTGGAGAGAGCACTGCGGTACCATTTTTTAAGTTAAACATGGGAAGGATTAGTTTCATATAATTGTCCTCATTTTGATGTTTGTTATTCCCATGAATTTGACTGTTTTGCTTTGATTTTAATTTAATTTTTATTTGAATAAATAAAATTTAATTTTTTTTGAATTTTTATTTATTTTTATACAGCAGGTTCTTATTAGTGATCTATTTTATACATATGAGTGTCTACATGTCAATCCCAATTGCCCAATTCATCATCCCCCACCACACCTCCCTGCACCCTGCTTTCCCCCCGCTGGTGTCCATACGTTTGTTCTCTACATCTTTGTCTCTGTTTCTGCCTTGTAAACCAGTTCATCTGTACCATTTTTCTAGATTCCACATATATGCGTTAATATACGATATTTGCTTTTCTCTTTCTGACTGACTTCACTCTGTATGACAGTCTTTAGGTCCATCCATGTCTGTACAAATGACCCAATTTTGTTCCTTTTATGGCTGATATTCCATTGTAGATATGTGCCACATCTTCTGTATCCATTCCTCTGTGGATGGACATTTAGGTTGCTTCCATGTCCTGGCTGTTGTAAATAGAGCTGCAATGAACATTGGGGTGCATGTGTTTTTTTGAACTATGGTTTTCTCTGGGTATATGCCCAGGAGTGGGATTGCTGGGTCGTATGGTAGTTCTTAAAGTCACCTTTGTAGATTTTCCTTTGACAGAAACTACCAGAGAAGTTCACTTTTAACTGGTGTTTTTAAAAAGAATAGTTTAAAACAGTTTACATTAGGGTATGTGGACGTGTGTGTGTTTTAATGGGCTTTGACCCTAAGGGGGGGAACAGGGATCACAGAACTTTTAAAGGTTTTTCATTAGGCGGGATGGTGGGTGAGATATTATGGTTTCAGTGGAGTAAGGGTGGGCGTTAAGGGTGAGAGGGTAGGAGGGCAGAAAACCGGGAGCTGGGAACTGACTGCGATACATGATACGCTGCAGACATTTCAGATGAATTCTGTTTTCTCATAGGTTTTCTAAATGTTTTTTCCCCCAATTCCTTAAGGACAGTGACATTAATTGAAAATCTGATGCAAATAGAGTGATCTGACCATTTCCAGCGTGCTTTTTGGTCTGTTACATGTTCTCCTTGAACACAGTAGTTGCTGAATGATATTGGTGATTTAATGAGCAGATAGTTATGGTTAATAGTTGTTTCTGAATTTGAATATAATTTAAGAATATACTTTTAGGAGATCAGAAAGGTGAGAAAAATTAATAAAATTAACAGCATTTGGGCATTTCATTCTATCCCTTATTTGAAGCGGTTAAACTAATTTAGTATCGGCTCTCCTGTACCAGCTGTCACTTCTGCAGATAGTGGAGCATGGGCGGCACTGAGAAGAAAATACTGTAAAAGGAGCATCAGGGCCAGGGGTCTGTTTGTCTTCCATGCAGTAACTCTGTAGCCTGGGGCTCATTGTTTAAAACTTCTCTCTTTTTTGAATTGTAACACAGGCATTTTTACTATCCTCTCAAAGATTTGCTTGAGGATTAAATAGAATAATATGCTTGAAATCTGTAACAATTCCTACAAAAAATGGTAATCAAAAAATGTTACTTCGTTTTTTGTTTTTCTGTTTTATGATACTGTTTAGGCACAAAGAACCATATTCTTTCAGCATTACTCTTTTCAAGTAATCCGATTCTTCTGCCCTATGTAGGATGTTTAGTAATGCCTAATATTTCTGACGTTCCTTCATTTTGGCTTATAGCCAAACCATAGTGATTGTGCTCTAGGAGATAGGACAAGTGAGATTTTGGAGTTGAAGGAAGGGCGAAGGGTGACACTTCTTCTTTTATTGAAAGTGTTTCTTAAAGTGCTGTATTTTATAGCACTAAACAGGTTTGGGAATTTTTCAGACCTATGGCAATTTAATGATAGCAACACAAGACTTGTTTTGTTTTGTTTTGCGGTATGTGGGCCTCTCGCTGTTGTGGTGTCTCCTGCAGAGCACAGGCTCCGGACGCGCAGGCTCAGTGGCCATGGCTCACGGGCCCAGCCGCTCCGCAGCATGTGGGATCTTCCCGGACCGGGGCACGAACCCGTGTCCTCTGCATCAGCAGGCGGACTCTCAATCACTGCGCCACCAGGGAAGCCCAAGACTTGTATTTTTAAGGAGAATTATAGTAAAACATTATTTGAATAGAGATTTTCTTTCTGAAATGGCATCAAATCTAGAAGTGTTTAAAAAGAAAAAACTTGACAGAAAAATTAAGGAACAAGAACAGTGGGGAAGTGTTGTGTGGAGTTCATTGACATGATTGGCTGAAACTGGGGCTTCTCTAGAAGGCGAGTGATGTATCCGGAGGATGTTTTGATGTGCATGGATTCCATGGCAGTGAAATGAGAGAAAAGCCATGGAGGTTAGATGAGCGAACGGGAGTGATTAAACACGCGTCGGTGGAGGTTAGGGAGTCCAGTGGGGAGAGTGCAGAGCAGTGATGGAAGGGCACCTCCAGCAAGAATGACTCTTGGGCTTCCCTGGTGGCGCAGTGGTTGAGAGTCCGCCTGCCGATGCAGGGGAAGCGGGTTCGTGCCCCGGTCCGGGAAGATCCCACATGCTGTGGAGCGGCTGGGCCTGTGAGCCATGGCCGCTAGGCCTGCGCGTCTGGAGCTTGTGCTCCGCAACGGGAGAGACCGCAACAGTGAGAGGCCTGCGTACTGCAAAAACAAAAAATAAATTTAAAAAAACAAACAAAACAAGAATGACTCTTATTCCGGGCGATGAGAGCAGAACCACAGCACCTGTACTTGTTAGCAGGCAGGAGAATAGGAGCCTTCACACTTGGGTTCGCACCCCAGCTGTATGGCTTTGGCTGTGGCTACTAAAAAAAACCACAAAACTTTGCATAACTGTAGTATACTGTCATAGCCAGGAAACTGATGTGGACACCGTCACTAACTGTTCAGATTTTACCAGTTTTACACGCGCTCTGTGTGTGTGTGTGCGCGCGCATGCATGTGTGTGCATATTCCATGCAGTTGTATCACATGAGTAGATTAACGTGACTCCCGCCCAGGTCTGGATATAGAACAGTTCAGCACCGTTTCTTGTGCTATTCTTTTTGTAGCCACAGTTACCTCCTTCCTTCCATGCTTCCCTAAGCCCCAGCAACCACTAATCTGTTCTCAATCTGTATAGTTTTGTCATTTCAAGAATGTTATATAAATGGAATCACAGTAGGTAACTCTTGGGATTGAGTTCTTTTTCACTCGGCATGATTCCCTTTGAGAACCAAGGGACTGTGTGTCAGTGGCGTGTTTCTCTTTTATTACTGAGTAGTGTTCTGTGGTATAATGTACTTCAGTTTGTTTAACCACTCACTGTTGAAGGACATTTAGGTTGTTGCCAGTTTTTGGCTATTACCGATATAGCTGTGCATTCACGTACAGATTTTTGTGTGAAGTAACTTTTCATCTCTCTGTTACGAATGCCGGAGTATAATTGCTGCTTAACTGTTTAGTCACAGTTGCAAGTAGGAAAATCTTCGCTCATTGTCATCAATTATCAAACTGTTACTGTTGCCAGAATTTAATCTTCATCTGTTGTCGTCTCTCTAATCACATTCTTCTGTAAGTCATTACACAAATAGCTGATTTTTTTTAAAGGAAGGGTGCTAATTAATGTTTAATATTTGTATCTAACACGGAGTGATAGTAAGTGTACCAGATTTGCTTTTCATTTTGCTCAGGTCATACTATAGGCAACTCTTCTGGATAACCTGTACTTTGATATTTGGTCAGTGTGTTCTGTGAAACAAATATACTTTGTTCACATTTAATTTGTTTATATTGTGTTTATTTATACTTAAGTATGTATTTAAGGTAATTTATTTTTAACTTATCAAACTCTTGAGCTGTTACATATTTTCACAGAAGTCAGTTTTGCTGTCACTGTTTTTAAGACATTTAAAAACTGTTCAAGAAGCAGTGACACAATCTAGACTCTGACATTTATAGCAAAGTATATCATGACTGTACTGCTGTTGTCAAAAAACTTAGAATAAAATACTGTCAACAGTAAGATTACTGGATGTTATTTAATCTGCCTTTGAAGATTCAGGAGACCTGGAGAGGTCGCAGTACATTTGATCCTTGAACAGCACGGGGGTTAAGTGTGACTTAGAGGTGTCCCTCTGTAGCCTCGGTTCCTCCAAGTCCTTGGACTCAACCGAACACAGACCCTGTAGGACCGTAGTATTGACTACTGAAAAATACCTGAGCATAAGTGGACCTGTGCAGTTCAAACCCGCCTTGTTCAAGGGTCAACTGTATATGTTGTAACTGTGGCAGACCTGTAGCTCCTCAACCTGGCTATCAGAGTCACCCAAGAAGTTCAAACAAACCTAAAAATCCTCAAATTATGAAAAGTGGTGAAAGGGACGAGGAATTTTAATTGTTTAAAAAGCACCTCAGTTTCTTTCAATACGTAGTTAAGTTTGGGAAGCTATGCTAAGCTTCAGGGAGGAATGGCTTCGGTCCTATTCTCTTAGTGTCTTGCATTGTCTTTGGCATATAGTAAAATACTCAGTAAATGAAACATTTGTTAAATGAGTGCTCTGTGTGTGTGTGTGTGTGTGTGTGTGTGTAATGTCATTGACGGCTTTTATAAAATTGTAACAAAGGAAAAGTTTAAAGAGTATGTTTTGACAATGATTTGCTGTATAATGTCAGTTGTTTGGCACAAGGCAGGTATCAGAATACATGCTTGGTAATAATGCGTGGCTGTTGAACCCAGCTGTTAAGGAGATGCGTTTAGCTTCATTCAGTGCATGCTGCCTGTCCTGAAAGCACAGCTTCTCCACTGGCGAATGGCTGGTTTGATTTTTCTTAGGATTATCTACTAACCCCATCACCTCCCAAAATATGAGTACTTTGAGTTTTGAGTTCTTGAATATTTGAGAATGTCCTCTTTCTGTTGTTACTCATGAATGACATCCTAGTTGGAAAAATAATTCTCTGGGTCACATCCATTTTTTTTCTCTTAGCAGAAGACATTACTTCATTGTCTTTTGGCATTTAGTGTTTTCTGTGGAGAGGTCTGCGGTGAACCCTTCTTTGTTTCATAAGTGACATGCTTCTGCTGCCTGGATGCTTTAAGAATTCTGTCTTTATGCTTACAATTCAGCAGCTTCACCAGAATGTGAGGATATGTGTCAGTTTTTATTGGTTCTCTGTTACTTTTCCCTGCTACATGGTGAGCCCCTTCAGTCTCCAGATGGAGATCTTCCTTTATTTCAGGGAAGCTTTCTTTTCTCTTGGGTGCCCTCCCTGTTTTCTCTCCTCCTTTTCAGGACCTCCAGTTCTAGATATGTTGGCTTCATCCTTCACATCTGGCATCTTACCTCTAAATGCTGTCATCTCTGTCCTTCTGTCCCATGTATATTGTGATATTTCTCAGGTCTGTGTTCCTTGTGGTTGACATTGCTTGCAGCAGTATTGATTCTTTCATTACTTCTAAGGTGCTTTTTGTTTCTTGGATTTCATCTTTTCACTGAGTTCCTCCTCTTATTTATTCCACCCCCCTCCTTTGTATCCTTTTATCTCTTGCTTTGTTTCGTAGAATTCATGTTCTCTTTATTTCTTGAGATAAAAGAGAATTTGTTTTAAGAAGTTACTGGTTTCCTGAGATTTCTTTTGAAGTATTCTTCTGTTTAGGTTATTATATACTGCCACTTTGGTCTCTGCACAGGCTCTGTGTGGAATGGTTTCTGTGTACTTGAGTGAAGTCATTCTCTTGGGTTTTAAATATATATAGGTAAAGTGTGATTAGATTCTCTTTGTTTCTTACTCTTCTGGACACTGTCTTAATTGTAGCCTTAGAAGTTGGTGGTTCCTAAAATGAGTCCAGATAAAGGGAAGAAGGTGAGGGAGGTGTCTTTTAGGAGGAGAGTGATCATGTGGGAAAGTAGCAGTTCATACTGTTTTCTCTGAACTTCTGCCTTTTTAAAAAAAAAAATAAATAATTTTATTGGTTGATGGATTTGATTTTTGGCTGTGTTGGGTCTTCGTTGCTGTGCGTGGGCTTTCTCTAGTTGCGGCGAGCGGGGGCTACTCTTCATTACGGTGCACGGGCTTCTCATTGTGGTGGCTTCTCTTGTTGTGGAGCACAGGCTCTAGGCATGTGGGCTTCAGTAGTTGTGGCACGTGGGCTCAGTAGTTGTGGCACGTGGGCTCAGTAGTTGTGGCACGTGGGCTCAGTAGTTGTGGCATGCGAGCTCTAGAGTGCAGGCTCGGTAGTTGTGGTGCACGGGCTTAGTTGCTCTGCGGCCTTGGGATCTTCCCGGACCAGGGCTCAGTGGATTCTTAACCACTGCGCCACCAGGGAAGCCCTGAACTTCCACTGTCTTTAATTCTCTTTCCAAGAGTCAACGTCTGTGGATCCAGGCAGGGTTTTAGAGTGGCAGGGCTCTCCTCTGATTCAGGTAGTTCTCTACTCAGTTGGGCCGAGTGACCCTCTCTCCCCCCTCTTCTGTCTGCCATTTAAGTAGAAAAATACACATGTAAAGTAGTGTGATTCTGTCTTTGGGTATTAGATGTATGTGCAGAAAAAAAGCCTGTGAGGATACAGTTATCCTTCCTCATGTTTTTCTGTAGCTTCCAATTATAATATTAATACCTGTTCTTTATTTTAGAAAATCAAATAATAGTTATTGCAATTAAAAAACAGTAAAAGACTCAATCGCGGGTGTGGTTCTTGGTATTAAAAAGGTATTGCCTGGTGATAAGATGATCATTATGTAAAGATCATTCCTCATTAGACACTTTTTCATATTAAGGAGACATCCAGCTATTTCTACAGTTAGTTGTTCAATGCTTTGAAATTTATCAAATGCTCTTCATTATCTGTTTACAGCATGTTTTAAGCAGTTAACATTCAGTGTGTATGTTCATGCAAGCCTTTGAATGTGCAACTGTCGCTCTGCTGTCGCTCTGCTGTCGCTCTGCAGTTCTTGTTAATGTTTGCCAGGATTTTCCAGTTGGTTAGTTTTATGATTGAGTCTGATTCTGGAACAGATTATATACTTTTTCCTTGAAAGTTTGAAACAGCTCCTCAATAAATCTATATAATCTAAGTCTGGCTAGAGCTGTGATTGGACAGGGAGGGGGGTGAGGAACCGGAAGATTGGGACTGAAGGGAGAGCGAAGAGATAATGAAATAATATTCTTTGTGCAAAGCGTGTTGTCATCAAATCAGTATGTAGGTTAAACATTATCAGCAAATGTCATCTATCTGTTGCAGCTTCTCTTCCCCCTTATTCTGAGCTTCTGTTTTTATTTTTAAAATACTTCATAGTGTTTTGCATTTGTCACTTAAATGTTTATAAAACTGGTTTAGGTGGTATGGCAGTGTTGACTCTCCCCTTTAACAGACACCATTTCACAGTTGGAGCACACCTAGGTACACAGTGTCCAGTGTTCGTTCACCAGTACCTTATCCCAAACTGCAGGCCTGTCTTGATCCAAAGCAGGATGACTACCCAGCAAAAACAGATGGAGTAAATGCTGTTTGTTTGCATATGTCTCTGTTAAGGGACACACAAGAGCAGTATTCAAAGTGTCTTATGTGTAAGAGGAAACTTACTGTTTTCCTTGAGGTAACTGTGCTGGAATATGCTGCCTTTTTTCTTTCATATACCTTAAAATTTTGGGAAAAGCGCTTTTCCAGTTTATATTATGTTGTACAGGTAATAGAATGGAGGGTAAGTTTTTTTTTTTTTTTAAGCCTAAGGCTCTGTTTCAGTGATCTTAGTTTATTTTTTTGGCTGCATTGAGTCTTCGTTGCTGTGCTTTCTCTAGTTGCGGTGAGCGGGGGCTACTCCTTGTTGCGGGGCGCGGGCTGCTCGTTGCGGTGGCTCCTCTTGTTGCGGAACATGGGCTCTAGGCACGTGGGCTTCAGTAGTTGTGGCTCACGGGCTCAGTAGTTGTGGCTCGTGGGCTCTAGAGCGCAGGCTCAGTAGCTGTGGCACACGGGCTTAGCTGCTCCGTGGCATGTGGGATCTTCCCAGACCAGGGCTCGAACTGGTGTCCCCTGCATTGGCAGGCGGGTTCTTAACCACTGTGCCACCAGGGAAGTCGAGAGTAATTTTCAATTTCAGTGGGTGTTTCAGGTCATGAGTGTCTTGTTAGAACTCTTTGCTGTATCATGTTATTTATGTTTAACAGGTGAAGTTTATATACCTGCTTATGATACATAGAACTTGTTACTACTACCTAGCCTTTCGACAGCTAATCTCTGGAGATTATCTATGTCATTTCTTTTTTTTTTTTTTGCGGTACGCGGGCCCCTTACTGTTGTGGCCTCTCCTGATGCAGAGCACAGGCTCCGGACGCACAGGCTCAGCGGCCATGGCTCACGGGCCCAGCCGCTCCGCGTCATGTGGGATCTTCCCAGACCGGGGCACGAACCCGTGTCCCCTGCATCAGCAGGCGGACTCTCAACCCCTGCGCCACCAGGGAAGCCCTGTTATTTCTTTTTAAATGATACTGTATGGAGCCCAGAGGTTCCAAGAATGTGACTGGGCTAATTATTGTCCTTAATCCCCCACTACCACCATTGCAGGAAGAGCAGCTCCTGTTGTGGTATTGGGCTTCCATTCATGTGTCTATTTTAGAGTCTGTTGAGAAACTCAAGCACCGTTGTAACTACATGCAGGGTTTATAGCGTGGCATGACAGGCAAGGTTCCCTGTGCTCAGGGAGCTTCCCTCCTAGGGGAAGAGACATGATCTAAGGTAGATGAACAGGATGATCTCATACTGAGATGTGTGCTGTAAAGGAAATGAATTACGATTTGAAAATGGTAATGTCAGGAGAGAGGGAGGCAGGTGTAGGAGGTGGTCAGGGAAGGGCTTTTTTAGGGGCAGCTTGTGAATTGACACCTGAAGGATGAGCAGCCAGCCATGTAAGCAAGAAATTTTGTGGCTTGAAGTTGGGGGGAGAATATTAGATAACCATTTCTCTAGAAAGAATCCTCTTAAACCTCTTTTTTAGTCTTTTATGTTACCCTTAGAGATGCCTACTTTTAATCTGCTTTTTTCATGATGCACCCAGTACTGTTCAAAAGCACCCCAAAAAAAAAGAACCTCAAAAGCAAAAAATAGGTTTTTAATTATTTATTTTGACAGTCCTTTGTCCAGAAGATAAAAATCTGTTTGTTTTCTTTTTTTTTTTTTCCCTTAGTTTGATTTCCAAGGCCCTTGATGTCTTTAGCTTAAGTTAGCTTTATTCCCTTTTATCTCATTTGGGAACCGCATGTTCCTGTCAAACTAGTTTTACTCATTGCCCTCTGAACCCTTGCCATTCTGTGTTTACCTCTTTTTATGCCAGTTGCTCCTATTGTTTTCCGTGACTGAAGTTTATTCTCCATTTCATTGTACCCAGTTAAATCTCTTAGATCTGTGTAGTTTCTCACTATCTTAGTGTAACTGAGAGTTTTAAGTGTATGAAACATTTAGGACATGGCACATACTTGAAGATTCCTTTGGTCATTTTTCATCCTTTCATAGATGGAGTGAGGGGTTACCATGACCATGAGGTTTCCAAGGTTGAACTCTGCCACTTCTTGCTCAGTTGATTAGTCAGGAGGTGAAAATACTTGGAGAGAGACCTTGAGGCATGCCAGCACCTGCGCCTCTTTCTCTGTCTCTAAAGGCATCAGCTTGGGAGGATGCTTAGTTTTTCAGTTGCAGTTTCCTACTCTCCCTTTTAGAATCTTAGGATAATTTCATAAATCAACTAAAAGTGCTCGTTGTTTTCCATACTAACTTATGTTTTTCTCTCAAAGGAATGCATTCTGTCCTTAGGCTAGCCAGTCAGCTAATTAAAAAACGAGAAAACATAGGGAGCAATGTGAGATGTAGTCTTGATTACACTGCGTAAGAATAGCTGTTAAGGACAGTGTGTGCTGTGATGGGGGCTTGTTTTTAGATTGAGGGATCAGGGAGGGCTTTTCTAAGGATTTGGCATTTAAGATGAAACCTAAGGATGACCTGAAGAAATAGGCAGACGGAGTGGGAGGTAAGCGGTGAGGGGTAGAATGTATGAAGGATCTACGGTAGGAAAGAACTGGGCATATATTCAAAGAACTGAAAGAGGCCAGTGTAGCCAAAGTGTAGTGAATGGCTTCCTTCTGTACTCATTAAAATTCAAAACACATGTCATGATCTGAGGTACATGTTTAAAAGATTACTTTGACTATTCTGTAGAGAGTGTTTTGAAATGGAGATAAGAATGATAGTGGGAGAGCAGTTAGAATATTATGGTGAGCCCAGCGAATTTCTGCTGGAGTCAGTAAAGAGGAGGAGATCGCTAGTCCAGGATTAAGTCTGCATAGCCCTGTGGTGCTCGCTGCCTGTTCTGTGTGTGTTAGCAAACCAGGTGCCTGAGATCGCTGAAGAGTTGAGAGTTGGTAATTTTTTTAGGCAAGTAGAAGCATAAGGCGCTGAATCTTAAGGGCATAGGCAGTTTGAAGGCTGTAGACTTTTATTGTTACTTTGTTAATACAGCCCTCCTGAAGAGCTAACAGAAAGGAGGATAAAAATCTTACTCTAAAATCTTCATTAATCCCATAGTGAAAAGTCAGATGGCAGAGGTCAAAAGAGGTTGTTAACGTTGCTAAGTATGGCATTTCAGATTTAGTTGTGACTTTTTTGCAGCCCTGCACACTGTAAACCAGTACCTTATTTGACAAGTGGAGGTAACTGTAGAAGTTCGATGACCTCTTCAGTTTTTAGTAAAGTAGAGGCAAAATCTTGACTGAAGCCCAGGTTGCCTGATTGCGGCCTGATTGAGTACCCTTCACTAAATGAGTGGTTCTCAACTTGGTTAGACCCAACCTCCCCATCCTGTAAAAAAGCAAAATATTTTAAACGTTATTTTTAAAAATTAAAATATAATTCACATACCATGCAATTAATCCCTGCCACCCCTCCCCCCCAGAAAAAACCTCCTGTACCTGTTAGCGGACATTCTCCATTTTCTTCCCCTCCCTGCCCGCGCCCAGACCACTCGTCTACTTTCTGTCTTGATAGATTGTCCTGTTATGGACATTTCATAGAAATGGATTCTATGCGGTCTTCTGTGATTGGCTTTTTTCACCTAGCATGGTGTTTTTGAGGTTTGTTCACGTTGTATCATGTACTTAATTCCCTCCCCCCTCCCCCAGGTTAAAGTTTATTCACTAACGATAATTCTCAGAGCCTTTAAAGCACATTTAAGTTTTCCGTAAAACAGTACCATATACAGCTTTTTCCAGGTTCGCGTGACCATGCAAGATTGTTTATTGAAAACATCTCATAGGATTAGAATTTGAGAAATGATGACGGACTTCTGTATAAGCTAGACAAGTAGAAGTTACATGTAAGATATGGTAGACTTTTTTTTTTGGTAACATTTTTATTGGTGTGTAATTCACGTCCCGTACAGTTGGCCCATTTACAGTGAACTGTACGGGAGTTCAGTTGTGCAGCCACCACCACAGCCAGTTTTAGAATGTTTTTGTCATCCAAACAGAAACCCTGTGGCTCTTGCTGTTCCCGTCTCCCACGTGCCCGCGGCCCTAGGCAACCATTCATCTCCCTTCTGTCTCTGTAGTTGGCCTATTTTTTTTTTTTTTTTTGGCGGTATGCGGGCCTCTCGCTGTTGTGGCCTCTCCCGTTGCGGAGCACAGGCTCTGGACGCTCAGGCGTCTTGTTGTAGTCTTGTTACTGGCTTATTTCACTTAGCATACTATTTTCAAGGTTCATCATGTTATAACATGCAGCAGTACTTGTTCCTTTTTGTTGAATAATACTCCATAGTATAGATATACCATGTTTTATTCATTTGTTCATCATTTGTGGGACATTTGGTTTGTTTCCGTGTCTTGGCTGTTTCGAATAGTGTGCAATGAACATTTGTGGACACATGCTTTCATTTCTGTTAGACATGTACCTAGAGGTAGAATTGCTGGGTTATATGATAACTCTATGTATAACCTTTTCAGGAACTGCCAGACTGTTTTCCAAAGCAGCTGAGTGCTTAGATTCACAGCAGCAGTGTGTAGGAGGGTTCCAGTTTCTCTACATCCTCATCAACACTTGTTAAGCCTGTCTGTTTCTGTTTTTTTTTTTTTTTTTTTTTTTGGGGATGCGGGCCTCTCACTGCTGCGGCCTCTCCCATTGCGGAGCACAGGCTCTGGACGCTCAGGCTCAGCGGCCACGGCTCACGGGCCCAGCCTATCCGCGGCACGTGGGATTCTCCCGGACCAGGGCATGAACCCGCGTCCCCTGCATCGGCAGGCGGACTCTCAACCACTGCGTCACCAGGGAAGCCCAAGTCTGTCTTTTTGATGGTAGCTATCCTGATGGATGTGAAGTTGTATCTCATTGCAGGTTTAATTTGCATTTCCCCAACGGCTAATGTTGTTGAGCATTTTTTCATGTGCCTTTTGGCCATTTGTGCGTCTTTGGGGAAAGTTGGGATGTTTCACTCTTTTTTTTTGGCTGCACCATGTGGCATGTGGAACTCCCCTGACCAGGGATCGAACCTGCGCCACCTGCGTGTGGAAGCGCAAGGTCTTACCCACTGGACCACCAAGAAAGCCTGTTTCACTCTTCTGAAGTCTGGTTTTTCTTTTTTATTGAGTTGTGAGAGTTCCTACTGGTAGAACCAGATAAAAGCCCTTTGCATAAGATTGCAAGTGTGTTCTCCCATTCTGTGGATTGTCTTCTTATTGACACAGAGTTTGAAGCACAGAGTTGTTAATTTTGACAAAGTCTAATTTGTTTTTCTTTTCGCTTGTTTTTTTGGCAGTATTTTACACCTGTATTTTAAGAGTTTTACAGTTTTTGCTCTTACATTAATTTCTGTGATTCATTTTGAATATTTGTGTATGATGTGAGGAAGGGAGCCAACTCAGTGTTCTTTGTTGCATGTGCACCTTCTCAAGTATTTTGTAAATGTCCCGTTTCTAGCCTGTAGACAAGCATGAATAATACGTGCTACCTGCACATGTAAGAATAGGAAAGATATGGGCAGCTTCAAAGGAAATAATGTTAAATGTAATTTTCACAAAGTAGTTTGTATCACCTTGCTGAAAATATTTAGCATGTTCATTTGGGATAAACATACAGGATAGCAGTACTATTTTTTTAAATAAATTTATTTATTTTATTTATCTTTGGCTGCGTTGGGTCTTCGTTGCTGCGCGCGGGCTTTCTCTAGCTGCGGTGAGCGGGGGCTACTCCTCGTTGCAGTGCGTGGGCTTCTCATTGAGGCGGCTTCTCTTGTTGTGGAGCACGGGCTCTAAGCAGGTGGGCTCAGTAGTTGTGGCGCACGGGCTTAGTTGCTCCACGGCATGTGGGATCTTCCTGGACCACGGCTCGAACCCGTGTCCCCTGCGTTGGCAGGTGGATTCTTAACCACTGCGCCACCAGGGAAGCCCAGCAGTACTGTTTTTAAAATAGTCTTTATTAATGAAAGTCATTGAGAGCTGTTATCTTTCATTTATCTCTACTAGTTTAATTATTTTTGGTCCTAACGCTCTTAACAAGGGTGTCTTCTTGATACCATTTCTTTGTAATAAATACAAGTGCAGGTGTATTGTATGGCATTATTGATGATGAAATTTTTCTGAGTGGTGAACATTTTGGTAAAAGTTCAAAACAAAACTAAGTATAATACAATTTGTGCAACAGTTACATTCCTACAAAATTCAGCAGGTTGTATTAAGCAGAATCAGGCTCTGGGCTCAGCTGATTAGAAACTGATTTTTCAGATATGCAACAGTTCTTTGAGAAATGTCCTGTGCACGGTAGTCATCCCTGGCCGCCTCTCACTAAGTGTCAGTGGGCATCTTCGTCTAGAGCAGTGCTGTCCAGCAAGCCACGCATGCAATTTTAAATTTTCTAGTAGCCAATGTCTGGAATTAATTTTACTAATACACTATTTAACCCAATATATTACGTAATATAAAAGTATTAATGTGCTATTTTACACTTTTTTGGTACTAAGTCTCTGAATCCATTGTGTATTTACACATAACGGCAAATCTCAGTTTAGAGGAGCTGCACGTCATGTGCTCACTAGCTGTGTGTCGGCCAGTGGCTGTCATTTGGATGGTGCAGGTCTGTAGGGAGTAACTCACCTACCGGGGACTGTCAGGTTGCCAGCCCATTGTTGACATGTCATCTTATCTGTTTCCCCTCTCCCCAGGAGAAAGTCTGGTTAGCTACAACTTTTGCTTTTCACCACCAGTGAGCTCATATGCAGTTGGTGAATGGCATCAGTGTAAACTGAAGTTGTGTGTTGGTTCATACATGAAATTTTTTTTTTCTAGGCAGTGCAAATCAAAATAGTAGGAGTTAAGGTTATAACCTTCAAATAGAAAGAAAAAGCCCTCAACTAGCTGTACAGGCAGGACCCCTAAAGAACATTTCAAGTCTGCTCCCCTCGTCTTGCATGGCTCCCTCTCTGTGGCAAGTTGCACTTTCCTTCTCTATTTGGATTGTAGCCTCAATGCTCAGAATTTCATTTCCATGTTCTCAACCCCAGCAATTTAATATCCCCTGAAGCAGTCTGCAACCATGCTGAGCTGCTTGCCTGTGCTGTTCAGGTTTTTGTTAGTGCTCTGGTTGTGGTAAAGTTGCATAGTTTCGAGTGATTTGCTTCTACCCTATTTTTCCCATAAAACTTTTAGTGTGCAATTTTGCAGAGTTTAAGGTTTTTCAGGAAAACATTTATTATGTTATGGCAGAAATACCCATTACAGATACATGACATCCTTTGTGAAATCCCTTTATTTTTAAATATTTGTGGTCTCTGGTTTGAAGTGATGAGAGGAGGACACTTGGAATAAAGTGCAGTCTGCATACGGACCACCAAAACCATTTTGACAGAGGGAGTGCCTATTAATAATTCAGGTCTTGAGGTCCTGTCTCATATAGTGTGAATCACAATCTCTGTGAAATTCAACTTTGAATTCGACATTTTTTAATAGACTGAAGTTCGAGGTCCACTACTGAACCTTAGTCATGCCTGCTACCTGCTTGTGTTAGTTTGAATAGCAGTTCGGGGTGGTGGATGTACTTGAAATCTTTCATTATCATTATAGGTGTACCTTACGTGTTCTTTCCAGTTTCTTGGAGAAGGCATTAAGACTTAATTTCTAAGTCTGAGGATGTAGTAGGGAATTCCAGTGGTTGTCTTGTTCTGAATAAGGACACAAATGCCATAGTGTTTTGCCCCTGAGTAGAGTGGAAACTAGTTTCACCTTTAAAAAAGCTGCTTGCATTTCCCAGCCTTGTTTGTTTATATAGAATTGTATATACTTCCCACTTGCCACCTAATATCCAACTTCCCTTTTTCTAAATGCGAGGGCAATCTAATTGCTTAACACCCATTTCTTGCTGAGTTAGGTGAGTTTTGCTACATTTTTTGGGTCCATTTCCCATAGTACTCTCTTAGGGCTCCATCTTTCTCAGACTGTAGGTTATATCCTTCTCACCCTTAAGATCTACCTTCTGAAGTTTAGAGAGTGACAAGTAGGAGGGATTATTCTGCCTTTTAAATAGTGAAAATTCTGTCAGGGAAGAAGTCAGCATCTTACATTGTTATGTTAACTATCTGTCTTAGATGAATATTGTCCAGTCCAGGAGTCAGCAAACTTTTTTTATTTTTATTTATTTATTTATTTTTTGTTAGTTTCTGCTTTATAACAAAGTGAATCAGTTATACATATACATATGTTCCCATATCTCTTCCCTCTTGCGTCTCCCTCCCTCCCACCCTCCCTATCCCACCCTCCCTATCCCACCCCTCCAGGCGGTCACAAAGCACCGAGCTGATCTCCCTGTGCTATGCGGCTGCTTCCCACTAGCTATCTGTTTTACGTTTGGTAGTGTATATATGTCCATGCCACTCTCTCACTTTGTCCCAGCTTACCCTTCCGCCTCCCCATATCCTCAAATCCATTCTCTAGTAGGTCTGTGTCTTTATTCCTGTCTTACCCCTATGTTCTTCATGACATTTTTTTTCTTAAATTCCATATATATGTGTTAGCATACGGTATTTGTCTTTCTCTTTCTGACCTACTTCACTCTGTATGACAGACTCTAGGTCTATCCACCTCATTACAAATAGCTCAATTTCGTTTCCTTTTATGGCTGAGTAATATTCCATTGTATATATGTGCCACATCTTCTTTATCCATTCATCCGATGATGGACACTTAGGTTGCTTCCATCTCCAGGCTATTGTAAATAGAGCTGCAATGAACATTTTGGTACATGACTCTTTTTGAATTATGGTTTTCTCAGGGTATATGCCCAGTAGTGGGATTGCTGGGTCATATGGTAGTTCTATTTGTAGTTTTTTAAGGAACCTCCCTACTGTTCTCCATAGTGGCTGTACCAATTCACATTCCCACCAGCAGTGCAAGAGGGTTCCCTTTTCTCCACACCCTCTCTAGCATTTATTGTTTCTAGATTTTTTGATGATGGCTATTCTGACTGGTGTGAGATGATATCTCATTGTAGTTTTGATTTGCATTTCTCTGATGATTAGTGAAGTGAGCGTTCTTTCACGTGAGCAAACTCTTTCTTAAAGGGCTGGATAGTAAAAATTCTAGTCTTCCAGTCCACATAGTCATTGCCACAGTGAAAAGAGCAAAAGTAGCCGTAGACAGTACTTAAGTGGCTGTGGCTGCACCACACACCCAGCAGGTTGGATCCTTGTGTTCTCGTGTGATACTAGCATCCAGTCATGTTGCCACCTCTCCTTTTCATGTCTGCCTTGGGTTGGAGCTCGGGACAGGAGAACTTTGCCCACTCCTGTAGGTTGATCAAGTTGCAAGGATAAACATAAAATGCCCCCCCGCCCCGCCTTTTGCCCCCTCCCAAAAGCAAGACCCCAAGTAATTCTCAGTAGTATCCCTTTCTTAGAAGTCTTGAATACTTGCTTTATCAGTCTTAACTTTAATTTTTTAAGGTTGGTGTAAATGTGTATTGCTTAAAACCAATTTTACCCCACTTAGCCACAATTTCTACTTTTCTCAAGGAGATAATTTCTGTTTCTTTCAAGTAGCAAGCCTTTTTCTTGGTAATGTAAAGAAAGCATAATTTTTTTTAGGGCACCAGACATACAAACAGTTTTTGCTTCCATTACTTTGTTGGGCCAAACAGCATCTATGAGATGATCTCTCACCAGCATGTATGTATGTAAATCTCTGGATTGAGCATTGAAAATCTGAGTTCAGGTTTTATGCATGGCTCTGCTTTTCTTTGGATATGTTACCATCCTCAAATCACTTATTCTTTCTCTCAGCCTTAGACTCTACATTCTACTACTACTACTACTTAAAAAAAAAAAAACCCTTCTGTTCTTATCCTGAAACATACAAATCCATCCATCATGGGATAGGATATAACAGTTTGTGTGAGTTTTTAAGATAAAATAGGAGTTTTCAAAGAAACACTGTTCTGTAGCACTTTAAGGTACGGCTGTAGGAAACCATAACCGTAATCATTGCTCTGACCTTGTTTTCCTGCTTGCATGTTACTTCATGTTGGGAAGAACTACATGGAGAAATTAAAAGCCTCAGTGCTTTTAATGCCTCCCTTCCCCCCCAGTGCTTTGGAAGATAATATAAACTGTAGCTTTTTAAATGGAGAGTTACCTTTGTTCAGCTTATCCTGGTCCTGATCCTCAGAGGCAGAGCTGCCCTGCCATCAGTTCTAAGTGCATGCTTCTGGCGCTGATCCACAGCTCTGTTGCCGGCTCTATCATGCTTCCTGTAACACCTTTCACTTAGTTTGGTTCCTTAGGAATGTGAGTTTATCCCTAGTCTTGCAGTAAAATATCTGTATCTCACTCTTGCCCCTCACTTCTTTTTTCTTTTCCTTTTGTTTTGGCCACACCTCGTGGCTTCTGGGATCTCCGTTCCCTGACCAGGGATAGAACCCGCGCCTTCAGCAGTGAAGGCACCGAGTCCTAACGACTGGACCGCCAGGGAAGGAAGTCCTCCTCACTTCTTTCTTAAGTTAACAGTTGTTAGTTCTGCGAAGTGTTCTAGATAAATCTGTTTCGTAGAATGTGGAGTCTAGTCCCCATTCAGAAAGCTCCTGTTTCTGCAAATGACTTTCCTCTCAACAGCTGATGCCGTTTTTCTCTCGATTATGAAGTCTTATGCTGGTGTGCCTTGGTGCTTATGGTTTCTACTTGTTACGTCATGCCCTCTGAAAGCACTGAGAGTAGACCTGAGAACTGTCCCATAACGTCTGTCAGGCTGGTGGAAGACAGGTCCCTTCTTCAGAGGTTAAGAGCTTAATTGGGTGCTTGTCAATTTTTTGAATTTCCATGGATATGAAGACTAACACTAAAGTGAATTCCTGTATCTCAACCTCATGAGAGATCAATAGATTTCATTTCTAATCAATCGTAGGCTTATAGAGTACTATCCCTATCATGTCTTCTAAGAAACCTTTTGTGTGGCACTTTAATCTCATAGACTTACATCTTGCTCAAGAACGTATGCAAATAAATGTCAGGGCATCTAACTCAGGCTTCTCAGTGAACTACTCTGGGGATCATTTCAGTCAGTAATATCGGCCTTTTCTTCAACATTGCCAACATATTTATGGAAATTTCCGTGGAAATCTCAACTCGTCGTGTATATAAGTATGGTGTTGCAGTAGTCCATATTACTGTTTCTTTTTTATTTGCATGCAGCTGTAAAGCTTGATTTAAAAAAAAAAGAAATTCATCAGTTACAGCTGAAAAGTGCAAATTTTGCCATAGAGCAGAGATTTTCTTTAAAGTCTAATTTGGAGTATTGAGTTTTCTTTGAATGTGATGGGGTCCTCATACCACCCCCCAGGTTTGATGATCCTCTTAAGAGGAGTCATAGGACCTTGATAACATGGCTATGACTTACGAACCATGAAAGAATACAAAACGTAGTCGGCAAAGGGAAAAGGCATCTGCGGCAAAACCTGGAAGACACCAGGTGCAAAAAGCTTCTAAGAATCTTGCCCCAGTGGAGTCACACAAGCAGACGCTTCATTCCTCCAGCAACGAATTGTGACAACACTGGTGAAATGTTGTCCACCAGGAAAGCTTATTAGAGATTTAGTACCCAAGGTTTCTATTGGATTTGGGTTCTTAGGTAGGCATCTCTGCCTAGTTTTCACCAGAAGTCTGGATTCTCAGTAGGAAAGCAGGTGTTCAGCATAAACCATATCGTCTGCACAACAGCTTAGCCACAGTCAGCCACTCTTGGCAGTTACTGTTGTGGCAGCTCTTCCTCCTGAAGAGTCACTGTGCCAGCCAGGGACCAACTCTGCAAGCAGGCTTTTCTGAGGACCGCAGTCTCAGTTTCCGTGCTAACCTTCCTGTATGCGTGAGCTTATTCTTGACTGATTTCTTCTTTCAGTCGTGTTCATTCTTACAGTGTTTATTGAAGAATTCATTGACTACTGTATTAAAAAAACGTTTAGGGTGTTTTACATAAATACATACCATCCAGCAAGACAAATTTAAAAGTAAGTAGATGATGAAGAAACTGTCGGGCATCTCAAGCAGCGGTCTTGCTGGGAAATTTCCTCTCTTGTATCAGCTACATTTTGCTGGGCACTTAACCCCCTTTTGTCTTTAGTCATATCACTCGCTTTTTTGGATCTGAAGCTGCTTCTAGTTTCCCCAGTAACTTGGGTCCTATCCAGGATTAAATCTTGGTCATTGCCTTTTCTCTCGCCATGCCGTTACTTCATTCTGAGCTCATAGTGCTTGTTCATTATATTCTATGTGCGTCCCCTAACTTTCATCTTTTTAAAAAAATTTAATTTATTTATTTTTGGCTGTGTTGGATCTTTGTCACTGCGCGCAGGCTTTCTCTAGTTGGCGGAGAGCAGGGGCTACTCTTTGTTGCCGTGCGTGGGCTTCTCATTGCGGAGCACGGGCTCTAGGTGCATAGGCTTCGGTAGCTGCGGCACGCGGGCTCAGTAGTTGTGGCACATGGGCTTAGTTGCTCCGCAGCATGTGGGATCCTCCCGGAGCAGGGATCGAACCCGTGTCCCCTGCATTGGCAGGCGGATTCTTAACCACGGCGCCACCAGGGAAGTCCCCATCTTTTTAATGGAAGAGACTTCTTGATCCACTTCTAAATTCCTTTTCCTCCTCATTTCTTTTTTTTTTAAGTTACAGTTGTTAGTTTTGCTAAGTGTTCTAGATAAATCTGTTTCATAGAATGTGAAATCTAGTCCCTATTCAAAAAGCCCCTGGCAGAAGACCTAAATAGACATTTCTCCAAAGAAGATATACAGATTGCCCACAAACACATGAAAGGATGCTCAACATCACTAATCATTAGAGAAATGCAAGTCAAAACTACAGTGAGGTATCCCCTCACACCTGTCAGAATGGCCATCGTCAAAAAATCTGCAAACAATAAATGCTGGAGAGGGTGTGGAGAAAAGGGAACCCTCCTGCACTGTTGGTGGGAAGGTAAATTGGTACAGCCACTATGGAGAACAGTATGGAGGTTCCTTACAAAACTACAAATAGAACTACCATACGACCCAGCAATCCCACTACTGGGCATATACCCTGAGAAAACCGTAATTCCAAAAGAGTCATGTACCACAGTGTTCACTGCAGCACTATTTACAATAGCCAGGACATGGAAGCAACCTAAGTGTCCATCGACAGATGAATGGATAAGGAAGATGTGGCACATATATACAGTGGAATATTACTCAGCCATGAAAAGAAATGAAATTGAGTTGTTTGTAGTGAGGTGGGTGGACCTAGAGTCTGTCATACAGAGTGAAGTAAGAAAGAGAAAAACAAATTCTGTATGCTAACACATATATATGGAATCTTAAAAAAAAAAGAAAAAACATGGTTCTGAAGGACCTAGGGGCAGGACAGGAATAAAGATGCAGACGTAGAGAATGGACTTGAGGACACAGGGAGCGGGAAGGGTAAGCTGGGACGAAGTGAGAGAGTGGCATGGACATACATACACTACCAAATGTAAAATAGATAGCTAGTGGGAAGCAGCCACATAGCACAGCGAGATCAGCTCGGTGCTTTGTGACCACCTAGAGGGGTGGGATAGGGAGGGTGGGAGGGAGACACAAGAGGGAAGAGATATGGGAACATATGTATATGTATAACTGATTCACTTTGTTATAAAGCAGAAACTAACACACCATTGTAGAGCAATTATACTCCCATAAAGATGTTAAAACAAAACAAAAAAAACCCTGTTTCTGAAAATTGGAATCCATTATCTCAAACCCTGCTGCTGCTTTATCAACTAAGTTTACTGAGTATTCTAAATCCTTTGTTGTCATTTCAAACAATTTTCACAGCATCTTTACGAGGAGTAGATTCCATCTCAAGAAACCACTTTTTTCGCTTATCCATGAGAAGCAGTTCCTCATCCATTCAGGTTTTATCATGAGATTGCAGTAATTCAGTCACATCTTCAGCTCCACTTCTAGTTCTCTTGCTGTTTCCACCATGTCTGCAGTTCCTTCCTCCACCGAAGTCTTGAACCCCTCAAAGTCATCCGTGAGGGTTGGAATCAGCTTCTTCCAAACTTCTGTGAATGTTGATATTTTGACCTCTTACCGTGAATCATGAATGTTCTTAACGGCATCTACAATGGTGAATCCTTCCCAGAGGGTTTTCAATTCACTTTACCTAGATCAGTCAGAAGACTCACTGTCTGTGGCAACTATAGCCTTATGAAATGTATTTCTCAAAAAAGAACAGGAAGTTGAAGTGAGCCTTGATCCATGGGCTGCAGAATAGATGTTGTGTTAACAGGCATGGAAACAACACGAATCTTGTCCATCTCCATCAGAGTTCTTGGGTGACCAGATGCCTTGTCAGTGAGCTGTAATATTTTGGGAGGAATCTTTTTTCTTAGCAGTAGGTCTCAGCAGTGGGCTGAACATATTCAGTAAACCATGTTATAAACTGATGGGCTGTCATCCAGGCTTTGCTGTTCCTTTTACAGAGCACAGGCAGAGTAGATAGATTTAGCACAGAGTTCTTAAGGGCCCTGGGATTTTCAGATGGTAGATGAGCATTGGCTTCAACTTCAAGTCACCAGCTGCCTTAGCCCCTGAGAGAGTCAGCCTGTCCTTTGAAGCTTTGATGCCAGCCATTGACTTCTCTCTATGAAACAGAAGGCTCTTTCATCTACATTGGAGATCTGTTGAGTGTAGGTACCTTCATGAATGATCTTAGCTAGATCTCCTGGGTGACTTGCTGCAGCTTCTACATCAGCACTTGTGGCTTCACCTTGCACTTCGATGTTATGGAGACCGTTTCTTTCCTTCAGCCTCATGAGCCAACCTCTGCTAGCTTCCTCACCTCTCTCAGCCTTCGTAGAATTGAAGAGAGTTGGGGCCTTGCTCTGGACTAGGCTTTGGCCTAGGGGAATGTTGTGGCTGGTTTGATCTTCTGTCCAGCTCAGTAAAACTTTCTCCACAGGAGCAGTTAAGGCTGTTGCTCTTTCTTCCTTGTGTTCACTGGAGCAGCACTTCTAATTCTCCTTCTAGAACTTTTCTCTCGCATTCACAGCTTGGCTAACTGTTCGGTGCAAGAGGCCCAGCTTGCTTCCCGTCTTGGCTTTCGACCAGCCTTCCTCACTGAGCTTCACCATGTCTGGCTTTTCACTCGGAGTGAGAGACTTGTGACTCTTTGTGTCACTGAGCACTGAGAGACCATTGCAGGGTTATTAACTGGCCTCATTTCAGCATTGCTGTGTCTCAGGGAAGAGCGTGGCCCGAGGCGGGGCAGTGGAGGTGGTTGGTGGTGCTTCAGAACAGTTACAGTAGCAACTCAAAGGTCACTCACCACGGATCGCTATAACAAATAGAGTAACACGAACAAGTTGGAAATACCGCGAGAATTACCAAACTGCGACACAGAGACGCGGGGTGAGCCAGTGCTGTTGGAAAAATGGCGCTGATAGATGTAAGATTGCCGCAGACCTTCGATTTGTAAGAAACCCAGTAACTGAAGCGCAATAAAGCAAAGCCCAGTAAAACAGAGGTGGGCCTGTAGTTGTTCCTGTTGATTGAAATGGTTAATTCTTATTCATTTCTTCTCGTAACAGCTCTGGTTCTGACGGCTAATTAATTTCCAGGACCACTGGACCATCTAAATTGCTCTTCCCACTTCCAGTTTTTGTTCATTGTCTTGTAGCCTCCATACCACTTGCTAGCTCATTTTTGGGTGTGGGGAGTTGAATTATGTTACCTTGATGCTGAAAAATAAAGACATGGAATGAAATTGAAGTACTAACAGTTAGATTTTTGTAGTGGACCTTTTTGTATCATGAATCAAGTGTGGGTATTTATATCTTGGTTTTTCTTAAGACAATAGAAACCATCATCCCTGATGGTCTCTGAGATGTGTAGATTATTCATAAAACTCATGAATTACTTTTAAGCAGTTTTTAGGAAGAGTTGGTCCTGTAGTGAGGAGATATGATGCCATCTTCATCATCTTGAAAGCAGGCACCTTTCCTGAAACTTAACTTTTTGAAAACTTCATACTGTTTTAGTTGAAATTTGGCAAAACTTAAAAGAGCAAGTGTGGAAACTGTTTAAGAAGTTGAAAAATAATTGCAAAAACGTACTGGATAATTGTGACTTCTAGTTCTCTGTCAGTTGAACTTTTTTGCCTTTTCTCTATGTACGTTGTGTCTTTATTAGAACTTTTATTTTATAAAAAGCTACAAGTTGCTAGAAATGATAAAAATGAGGTTTCGCAATGATGAGTTAGTGATATACAGTGATCTGTAGTATGATAGAAACCAGTGCAAACATCAAATATGACTTATAATTCACTTTGCTTTTTATTTTTTAAGGGACCAGTTACTCTCCCCAAGAAAATTCACACAACCACAGTGCTCTTCATAGTTCAAATTCACATTCTTCTAATCCAAGCAGTAATCCAAGCAAAACTTCAGATGCAGTAAGTATATAAACATGCCCAATTTTGTGTTTTTGGAATTCATTGCAAAAAAATTGTTTTTAAATCAAAGTTGATCTTTTCTTAACGCACTTGAACTAATGAGCTGGCCTTATTATTCGAACTGAGCGTGGTCCGAATATGCCATCTTGGTACTGTTTCACCAAGAAATAATATTGTTTGCCTTCCTCTGTGGAGCAGAATTTGCCATTGTGATACTTGAGATACACAGAACTCTAGATTGTGAAACTTGTGGCTTAACTTGAGCTGCTTCTTTTCATAATCTATAAACTTCTGTTAAAAAAAAATTCTATAAATTTATTGAGTGTCTACTTGTATTACATACTCTACAAGACACTAGTGACATAGAGGTCCCTCTCCTGAAAGGCATGAAACCCAGTGAGGAATTGTAGGTATTTCTAAAAATGAAGTAATTGTTAATGAAGTTAACTATTACTCAGGTTGAACTTTTTAGAGTCAAGGTTCAAACAAAAGTTTTAATACATTCATTCAAAAAGAAGGTTTCAATTTCCCAGGCATATGCTAGGTTGTTGATGTATAGAACTGAGAAAATGTAGCCCATCTTAAAGGAACTTTTGGACCTATGGTGGAGACTGAAAAGTAAACCATTAAAATGATGCATGTTAATGTTGCTGGGGAGCCCTCAAGAGGGGGGCTGCAGCCTGGAAGAGGAAGGTGTGCTGGCCAACAGACTGACTGTAACCCACGCAGTGGAAGAGGTTGGAATTTGTGTAGCATGAAAAGGAACAGCACCTACAAAGACGTAGAAGTATGAAATAACACCACATGTTTGCAGAACACGGATTTCGATGGTGTGGAGGAATGGCAGGGGCTCAGGTTACAGAGAGAAATGGGGCCGGATTACAAAGCATTCTCTGCCTTTCCAGGGAATATGAACTATATGTAAAGGCAGTGGAGAGCTACTAAAGGGTATAATCAGTGAAGTACCATGTTTGCAATTTTAAAAACATGATAGGAAAATACATTATAGGAAGGAAGAACAACTAGAAGGCTGTAGAAGTGTAGGCTGAATCCGGCAGACATTGCCTTTGTTACTCAGGTGATCATCATACCTGAATCGGTACTGAAAACCCTTGGGGTTTATTATTATTTGTCTCTTGTTGAATCAGTGTAGATAGTACATTTCCATAGAAAATTGAGACATCAGCGATTTTCATAAAAATTTTAGAGTAGTTTTTAGGGTCCAATTAGGAAAACAGGACTCATACCGGTTATTTTAGCATAGAGAATTTCAAATACAGGAAAGGAAAAGGAACATATAGTGATTACCCCTGACGGCTGGGAGCAAAAGGAAGAGGTTGGGGTTATCAGAACCCAGTTGCTCAGAGGAAGAGCCTTGCACAGTTGGTGATGGTACCTCTGCGAGGTACAACGAAGCTGGTTCTGATTCTGGGTTGAGAGCTGGAAAATGGAACCCGCTGCACTGCAAGGCTTCTTCCTCCTGCCTTTCATCCCTCCTCTAATGCCTGGTATTGGCAGAATCTAAGAGGAAGCCAGCTGGCTAAACGGAATGTAATTGGCGTTATCCCAGCCTTAGCATCACAGAATAGAGAAAGGGTGGTATCGAGACTGAGACGACAGCTTGATGAACCTTCACAGGTGTTGTCATCACACTGCTTGTGCTGAATCACTTTCACTAAGACATATACTCAGCATTTTGCAATGCGTGTCTCTATTTTTGTGAAAAATGGCCCCATTAAATTAACAGGCTAGCACTAACCTAATGTTTCCTTTATTACTGACAGTTTAGCTTTGATATTTGCTATTAGGACAGAGGCGGGCCATGTGGACATCGTTTTGGTGGAAAAAATTCCTTATTCAGGGAAAACAGTTTCTGATTATTTTGATTTTCAAGAAATGGATTGACATAATGAAATCAGAAAGAATAAATAATGGGCATCAGATAAGTTTGAAAGATCCAAATTCTAAAGGGTGTCAGGGGACTGCGCTGTGTGAATGGAAACTGAAGACAGATTAAATGTCATGTGTTTTCAGAGTCAGGGTTCCCCTTTCTGTAGATTTCAACTCTGGGTATATAATTAACCTCAAGTAGTGGTCTTTTTCACCATAATGTACCCAGGGGGAATGACATTTTTGCAAACTATAATTTAATGTTACCTGAGAGCCTGGGTTTTGAACATCTCTGAAGGTTACTTGTAAACTGACTTTGTCCTAAAATCACTTCCAGTGGAAGGTTTTTGAGTAGTAAAGTAAAACATAAGGTCGCCTTTCATTAATACTTTCATAATGAAAGAAGAGATGAACAGAAGAATATCAG
The DNA here is from genome assembly GCF_003676395.1 of Aethalodelphis obliquidens. Taxonomy (NCBI): domain Eukaryota; kingdom Metazoa; phylum Chordata; class Mammalia; order Artiodactyla; family Delphinidae; genus Aethalodelphis; species Aethalodelphis obliquidens. Next base: position 25,966,134 of record NW_020837967.1, on the reverse strand, counting down.
GTAACTCAGGTCAACACATTATTTTAACCCAGGTTAAAATACAGAATAGCTTTTTTTTAAAGTGGGTTTTTATTTTGTGCTTTCTGAGCTTTAAATATGTCTTTGAAAATCAGTAGCAGTATTATTTGGAGTTATGCACGCAGATATGTGTTTGTATGGGTGATTTATATTTATCAAGTTAACTGTTGGAAGTCGAGTTGCAGTTACCTTGTTTTTTAGTATGAAGATATTCACAGGTAGGCCTCGTTGAATTTAAATATGTAACCTGTTGAACGCCTCCTGCTTCCTAATGTAAATCATGGTAGGATTTACAGACGTCATGTAGGCTGCCTTAGATTATGTTATGCATATTCCTGATTTTTTTAAAGAGATCTCTTTATTCAGAAAATCTGTTTATTTAGGAAGAGAAATTTATTTCCCTTTAAAGACATTATAATTGGAATCTTCCCTTAAGTATCCTTTACCAATTTTGATTTGCTGGAAGTGCTTTAAATTCAGTCCTAGGTTACTTTGCATTTATACTCCAGCTCCCCTTGTTATGAATTAAATATCTTCTGTTATCAATTAAATATCTTCTGGAGGTTTTAAGTTGGAGGTTCTTCTTCACATGTATTCTCTGTAACCAGTCTTGACTGAAGATATTCTACTTAACCATAGAACTCTTAGGACTCCATGAAATTCTTTGTTACAGTGAGTGCCATCTTTGATGTTATTTAATGAACTGTTCTTTATTAACAGTGCATAATTAAATTCCGAGATTAACACTTTATTTTCCATAGCTTAACTTTGAGGAGAAGTGGTGGAACTCTGTATTTTGGAGAGAGTAAATAGGGAGATGCTTTTTTATTTAAGAAGAGAAAAGCAGCGTTGATATAAGTTCTAAAAGTCATTTTGAACTGAAGAGTAGACGGGTGCTACAGGAACTATTGAGTGCCATTCTTAGAGAGCAGCCATTCATGCTTCATAGTCTCAGGGCCTCTATATTCATGAAAATTGAGAGCTTCTGTTTATGTGGACTCCGTCGTGAGTAACCGTATTAAAAATTAAAATTGATAAATTTGAAAGATAATTTAAAAATTGTAAAGCTATTACATGTCAACACATTTAATATATTTTTTTGAAAAATAACTTTCTATTTTTTTGAAAAATAGACATTGAGCATCTCTTTAAATGCCTGAGTAGGGAGAAGAAACATAGAATTTCATAGTTGTTCTACCTTCAGTCTTTTGTGATATCAGATCTCCCATAAAGCCTCTGAGAAAACTCCCCTGTGTTCTTGTGATAGAATGAGGAGGAAAAAGACAAAATTATCTGAGTATTATTTATGAAACTATTTATGAAAATAGTTGTGATTTTGTGAATGATCTCGGGGTTCCTCAAGGGTTCCTGGGCAGCACTTGGCAACTACAGCAAGCCTAATTTAGAAAACTTGAAATGTTTGCAAAACTTTTGTTTAATTCTTAATTTTAGATACCTTGTTTTAATCAAGGAACTTGAGAATCTAATGTATAACGTGATGACTATAGTTGGTGATGCTGTATTGTGTCATGGAGATTTGCTAAGAGAGTAGAGCGTCAGTGTTCTAACCAGAAGAAGCGCCTGTGAGTGAGGTGACGAGACAGACGTGGTAGTGAACTAGACGAGCAAACCCTTCCCAGTGAACGCGGGCGTCCAGCCGCGACCGTGTGCGCGTTAAGTGTCTTACGGTTTTATTTGTCAGTCATACCTTAGTAAGGCTGGAAAATACAGCGAGGGGGGTGGGGAATTTAACACCTCCTGTTGCATATCAGCATTTAAAAACGTTAAAAACCCTGTTACTTAAAGGTTTTTTCCTTAACCTTTTTTTGAGGATAGAAGTAGGGTGGAGAAGATGAGCTTAAGTTACTAGTATGTGATTGCAGTGCTGTACCTGGAGCACGTTCTGTTAAGTAAGACATTAACTCGTACCAGCCTAGGGTTTGGTGAACCCATGCTCTTCAAGGTTCTGGTCTGTGAACTTTGAACCGTCCTGGAGGCTGTGCCAGAGTGCAGATTGACTGCCGTCAAACGCACTGCCTAGTTGAGCGGTGGCAGCGTCTGTCCCGGAAGTGGGCTTTGGCTCGGGAAGCAGTGTGTCAGTGTGCGCTGTGCCGCGGGCTCCTCTTCTCTCCAGACAGGCCACAGCCGGCACAGGCACCGCTGTGAGGGGCATGGGCTTAGACCCTCTGCTCCACTCTGGTGGCCTCTGTTCCCCTGCCTCAAATCTCCTTCTGCCTCTCCAGACCAAACTAGTAACCCCACGTGGCCACTTGCCCAGCAAACCAAATCTTGCAGATACCTCCGTAGAGGGGCTCAGCTGGCATATACTAATGTAGGTGTAGGGAGTGGTAGGTGGTGGAAAAGAGCCTTTTGAATTCCGCCTTCTGTGGTTGGGTTTCCTGCAGCCTGGCAAAGCCTCCTGGGAGCTAGGGGGCTTGAGAGTTCACTCTCCACTGGTCTTTAGAGGTTTGGAAGCACAGGGCTGATTTCCAGCAGCTTCATGATTTTGAACACCAGCCTGAGAGCATAATCTGCATCGTTTCTTCAACTGTCCTCAGAATTCTTACGACATTTCCAAAATTGGTATTGACTTAGTGGAAATAATAGATGTCCAGAAACCTGAGTTTTGATCCTTTCTTCTGCCACTGATTACTTTTGTGACCTGTGGACAGCTTGTAAGTTCTTTCAGCTTGTTCCTGTGTGGTAGATTAAAGAAAACTGGGTAGGCAGTACATAAGAGTCCCTTTCCTTAAGCTTTAAAATTGTGTTCCTCTGCACTGTGGTGAGCCCAGAAGAAGGATGGGCTGCCAGAGTATAACCTTATTTCATTTTAGCCTCAAAGCTCCTTTGAAAACAGTTAAATTCATGTACAAGTGTACTTGGGGTTCTACCAGATTTCCTGGAGCTGCTGCAGGCACTTAAACATTACTTTTGTTGAGATTCATTCCATGAGAACTGGGCCTTTCAGATATTTCTAACGTCATTATAATTTTACAGTGCCTGTGAAATTACTAGCAAGAGACTGTATCTGACAACTTTCGGAAGACAGACCAGTTTTAGTTATGGGAAAATGAGCAACGCTGCCGACACTGTACACTGTGAGACAAGGTTTAGTTAATACTTGACCCATCTCATGGATTTTGAAGTTGAAACAAATCCGTAGCTTTTAATTAGCTTTGTGTTCACATTGAAGTGTTTGTGTGTGTGCTTTTTTCCCACTGAGTAACAGTGAATACAGGCAGGCTGTTCTCTGTCACACTATTTGTGATTACTTTGTGCCTTAGAGTGTTTAGAACTGATGTACTCTCATGCCATCAGATCAGTCAGTTGAGAGTGGCTTCTCCATGTGACTAGATTTCAGCAATTAAAACTGTGGTAATGGGGGGCTTTGTAATGCTTTTCTGAAGTCACTATGATGTTAGTTTCGTGTCATTCTTCCTGTGCCTAATGAACCTGCTGATCTGTTTAATTTGATATTTTATAGAGTTTTCCATTGTTCCCCTTGAAGGTTTTCATAGACCAGGGTCTCCTAAGATATATATGCAGATAATTACATCTTAGACGTCTTAGAGCAGGGGACTTTTATCTCAAGTCTTTTTCCATATGTATGCCTTGAAAACCATTGACATTCTTGATATTTCATACCAAGTGATTAAATTGTATTAACGTGTGCTAATTTTCTAAAATGTGTTTTTAAGCCTTATGATTCTGCCGATGACTGGTCTGAGCATATTAGCTCCTCTGGGAAAAAATACTACTACAATTGTCGAACAGAAGTTTCACAGTGGGAGAAACCAAAGGAGTGGCTTGAAAGGTATTTGCTCATTTAAGTGAACAGTATCTCTCATTGTTGATCCTACCGGCTAACGTCTTAGGGTGCTAATCGTTCTGAACAGTATTTCTCACTGCTGATCCTGCCGGCGAACGTCTTAGGTGCTAATCGTTCTGAGCTTAGGTTTCTTAGTGTGATGCTCGTCACTCCTTAACTGCAGTGGTTGGCGCATCGTCTGTGTTTTCCATAATTTCTCTTTACCTTAAAAAGCAAAACCAAAAAAACTAGGACAGATGAGCAGCTGTCCACAAGGGCCTTGTGAACAGTCAGTGTATTTATGTAATTTAAAAATTTATATTAATCTGTTATCTATCATACATCTTCCCTGTAATTTGTATTAGAAAACTTTATCATTCTTGTAGGACAATAATATGTTTCCTTCATATATGGAGAGTTATCATTACAGAGTTTTGGTTGTAGGGTTAATGGCATGTGAATAATTGGTATAATATTGCCATCAGTGAGAAACATTAATGTTGTTTGCTATATCCCATGTCCCACACCAGTTGAATGATATTACTGCCTTGTTCTTTTACGTTCCACGTACAGTTTCGTTGAGCATTTGACCAGAAGTGTTAAATGTAGATTCATTGTATGTCTTGTAATTTTGTGGGTGTGTCTTTTATTTTTAGAGAACAGAGACAAAAGGAAGCAAACAAGATGGCAGTTAATAGCTTCCCAAAAGATAGGGATTACAGAAGAGAGGTGATGCAAGCAACAGCCACTAGTGGGTTTGCCGGTGGAAGTAAGTATTAAGTTCTTTCTTGGAACCAATAGAATGTTTGATTCATTCCTGTAGTTTGTTTACTTTACAGATCTATGTGCATAGCCGTTTGTATAGGTAAACTAAAAGAAACAGACACATAAAAGGTTTTCTGTGTTGGGTCTGTCCTTGTAACGTGCATCATTTTGTTCTTGAAACGGTGCACGTGGAGGTGTCCATCACTACCCGTGATGGCTCTAATGCCGTTGTGTTGGTGAAGAAGTAAGCTTTCATGCTGTGGATTGACAAGAGACCCCACCCCCGTTTACACTGGTCACTGAGAGACCCACTGGGTTTCAGTCCAGTAACTGAACGGTAGCTGCACACAGAGAGTGACGTGAAGTGACTGTCTTCGTCTGTGTTATCAGCGAGACGCTTGTTCATCCTTGTATATGGAAATGGGTTTCACCACGATTGTAGATCTGTGTGCCGTCTCCATACTATGGGCACCTTCAGGTTCTTTTGAGGTCAGATTTTGTCCGAGTTGGACAGTATGGGTAACATACATTTATTTTTAAGTTCAAGTAAAATTTGAATTTGAAGATTTCACTAAATATATTCTATTCCCAGTGGCTGGTCTTGCCCAGAATAAAATTTAAATGCCACATAGAATTCTTAGGCTCTTCATCGAATTTTGAAGTTCTGAGAATTTTTAGATGTGTTTTGGGAATTCTTAGACTTAAGCGTTTGCATTCTCCTTCTGTAACTCAAGACAAAAAGTAGGGTTATATTTGGTCCCAGTGGGGGATATTGAATTTTTGATGGGAGAAATTACTTAAGATGAAACAAATAATACAGTTCTGTAGGGCTGATGTTTAAAGTATGTTCCCTGGAACATTTAACTTTTTATATTAGTGAAATTGTACTTAATTCTTAGAAAATAACAATGGTTTAAAGCACTGAAGTTAGGGAATTTAAGAATATTGTATACTGAGACAGAAGACCTGGGTTGTAATCCCATTTCACTTAATATCTTAAGTAACTGTGACTTTCCGGCAAATAACTAAAAATGAGAGGTTTTCCTTTTTTCCAGGCTAAAAAAAATATAGTGCCCAGCTTGTGGTCCTCCTGAACAAATTGTGGGCGTCCAGGAAGACTCGCTAGATGAGTGTAAAAATAACGTTTTTTAGTTACTGGGCCAGGCCTCTCCACGTAGTGGCTGATGGTTCCCAGAGAAGAAAAGATCACAGCCTAGTATGTTTGTTCTTTCCAAAATTACCTAGTCACTCGTCCTCTCTTGGGGTAATTAGAGGTCTGATAGAAAAGTTGGTGGAAGTGAAAATAGTACTTTTGGCTGCTTAATAAAAATCTTTAAGGAAATAAAATCAGAATTGTGGTTTCAAATTATCTGTGTGCATCTTTTTCTTTCAAAAGGGAAATCAGTTTTTTCTTCTTTAAGATTTCAGAAGTTAGGCATGTTTGTTATTAAAAGTAGAGAGAGGGAAAGTATTTTAATCTCACGACTCAGGAACGCTTGGAGACATACACTTTTTTCTAGCTGCATGTGAAAGTATATAAAAACTACATATGCATGTATTTTACACCAAAAATAGGATTGTATGTTACTGTTCTTAACCTGTTTCTTCTGTTCAATAATGTTTCAAGGATATGGAACTTCCCTGGCGATCCAGTGGTTAAGACTCTTGTGCTTCTACTGCACGGAGCGCGGGTTCGATCCCTGGTTGAGGAACTAAGATCCCGCGTGCCGCGCGGCGCGGCCAAAAAAAAATTAAGAAAAAAATGTTTTCCAAGGATTTGTTTCCTTTTGCCATTTTATAGTTCAACGTATGTTAACTGCATGGTGTTCTGGTTTTGGACGTGCCCCCATTCATAAATAAGCCTCTCTCCGTGGATACCCGCGTGGTTTTCAGCTTCTTCCTGCAGTAAACAATGCTGTTGTTCGTATTTCTGCCCACTTCCCTGATTACTTCCTTAGCTAAATTCCTAGAAGTGCAGATGAGGAGTCGGTGGGTCTTTGTGCTGAAATGGACTCCTTTATCACACTTCTTGAGTTTTAAGTAATGTTTGAGAAAGGGCTGCAGCTGTATTGCTGCTACTTTTTTTTTAATTGGTCAACTGACTGTACTTGGCGTGATGGTAATAATGGTTCCTAGGCACTGAAGTGCTTAACTTTGTCTATCCAAAAAATGCTGGCAGAGTGTCCCATATGTCTGGTACGTTGGTGTTCATGTAGGGTAGGGCCTAAAGCTCTGTTGTCCCCAACAGCCAGCTAAAGAGGTGTGCGTGTGGTGGAGGGGACAGGGAGGGTTGGGAACGTTTCCTACGTAAAGAGGTAAAGGTAGGAAAAAAGATTCTTCAAGAGTGTTTTTGTGTTTCGGGAGTTTTGGCAATGTAGCAAATAATACCCACAGTTTGACAGTGAAGTTGTAGGGGTAGAATTTTAAATTTGGTATTACTGCTGCTGTAATTGTACTGGTGTAGTTGTATTGTTGATTATTTTTATTACCTTTAATCGGTGCCTCACAGACTGATTGCTCTGTGGTTAGAGAAACTTTAACTTGGGTTCTTCAGCAGTGGCACGGATGGCGCTTGGGGTCAGGGAATGCGTATGGATTCTGTCCTGTGTTGTAGGATGTAGAGCGTTACACCTGGCCTCTCCGTGCCAGCCCCAGTAGCACACCTCTCCTCGCCCAGTGGTGGCACCCAGAAGTGTCTGCAGATGTTTGCTGAGTGTTCCTGTCGTGGGGCTGTGCGGATGGATGGAGTCTCTGCTGAACGGCGTCACGTCTCGAGCCGTGAGCAGGAGAAAGCTGTTGGCGCCATAGCGCCCACGTGTGCTGTAATGCTCTGCAGTGTCTCTGCTGCAGGTGTGCGTTGACAACTTGAAAACTGCTTTGCGGTTTAAGCCTACTTCCTTCTTTGTGCTGTCATGCTCTCTAGACTTGGAGGAACCATGAACTGGAAAAAACGACACAGTATTCAACAGGGAGGGCATCCTTTGGTAGTATCATTACATATCATGTGCTTGAGTCTTAAGGTGTTTTTCTCCTTGGAAGTTGCTTTAATCCTTCAGTTACTGATGAGACTTGTAATTTAGGCTGGAGGTTTTTTTTGACAAATACAAATTTTGTTGCCGTGATTGTTGAAATTTTCCTTCTTTTGTACTCTTTTTGCGGAAGCAGAAGTACTTTTGAGTTTAAAATATTTTTGTGGCTTTAAATTGGAAGAGGATCTGTTCTTAACATGACGGATAATACCAAGTATATTTTTCTGACTTTGCTGCAGATGTAGGGCTCCTGTTGTCAGATAGCATTATCTATAACTTGATTTTATAACTAACTCTGGTATTTGTTAGCATCATTAAAAATATGAATTGATTTACTTACCGAATGCAGAGTTCTTTATAAAATTCAGCCATCCCAAAATGAGGTCGTCTAAGCCCTCGTACCAGCTGCTTTAGAGCCCACTAATCAGCCACGTCAGTATTCAGAGAAATCAGGCTAACAACAAAGTAGTATTCCTCTGTAGTTGAACCCCTGTGGGTAATTCAGTCAGTTATTAGAACCAAGGTCCATATTTTAAAAGAATGGACCATTTACCTTTTCTATTTTAAAAATATTTTTTTTTATTTGAGTAAAAAATGTTATACCTCTCCATACATTTTGATCTTTTAAAACATCAATGTTTTGATGTTTTAAACAAAACAGCTCATGTTTTGTTTGAGCTTATGGTGTGGCTCTAAAGAGTCCCCAAACTAGCAGCCGCTTGAAATCTCAGCGTAGATGAAGCACTTACAGTTGAGCTAAAATTCCTCTTCCAGCATTTGAATATCTATATGCTAGTGGTAAAACTGCAGACGCTAACTGGGCTCGCAGTTTTATAGAAAGATGTTAAATACAGGTATGTTGCTAAATTAGCTGATGTTAAAGACAGGATTCTAACGTAATCTTTTTTCTTCCCCTTCCGTCATTTCCAACATCTCTTTTTCCGAACTCTGAACTAAAGTGGAAGACAAGCATTCCAGTGATGCCAGTAGTTTGCTCCCACAGAATATTTTGTCTCAGACAAGCAGACACAATGACAGAGACTACAGACTGCCAAGAGCAGAGACTCACAGTAGTTCTACGCCAGTACAGCACCCCATCAAACCAGTGGTTCATCCAACTGCTGCCCCAAGCACTGTTCCTTCTAGTCCATTTACGCTACAGTCCGATCACCAGCCAAAGAAATCATTTGATGCTAATGGAGCATCCACTTTATCAAAACTGCCTACACCCACATCTTCTGTCCCTGCACAGAAAGCAGAGAGAAAAGGTATGCCGTTACTACTAGATGCTGCACGTTGAACTGGAGTTTCTGGAGTTTCTGATTATATTACATTATTTCCGTTAGCTAAGTAAGACGCTTAATTATGAATTCTTCTAAAAAGTCTTCTAGAATGTTACTGCATAGATTTAGATCTAGAGTTAGCCATATTTAGCTTTTTTTCTTTTTCTTTTTAATTATGAAGCCTCAGAACTGTTTTTTGCCTCTGACACTTTGAAGTCAAGTGCTTAATTTATAACAGTTAGTAATGGATAAAATAACTTTTCACAGCTAAAATGACTGTCCCATCATACTTGTATAAAGTAATTTTTGGTTTTTGTGATAATTGTCTTCATGATATAGTTTAGAAATTGTCTCAATTTTCTATTAAAATTTAATATGAATAGAGACATTTAAAAACTTGTCATTTCCACATACATGCAACTATTGGTTTCAGTTTGTGAATTAGAAAACTGAGTTGTGGGCCATAAGATAAGGAGTCTTAATGTCTGAATTGTGAGTTAAGTCTGAAGAGTAGAAGTTGAACTTTACAACCCAAATTGTGTTTATCTGACTCGGTGCTAGTAACCATAGAAGGTTCAGAAAAACTGTGGCAACCACCACTTGGGGGGTGATGCATAATGGAAGAAGCAGGGTGATGGGATAAACCTATTTCATAGACCAGCCACAGTCCCAGACTTAACCCAGGTTTAAGGAACTAAGGAAATTTGAAAAGCATTAAGTAAATAAATCACCTTGGGTAGACCCCGTAGCAGATGAATTAGCAGATTAGCATCAGTAAACGTTGAGGAATTTTTATGTCCTTTGGGTTTAGAAGATGCTGTGTGGACCTAATGAGTCTTTAAGCTTTTACTCTATTGTCAGACTCATTATTTCACACTGATTTGATGTGTTGACAAAGGATTTAAGTAATTGGGTTTCTTTTGCTTCTAGTTTGCTCTCCTTTTATGTATGTAGTTTGAATTTCCCCTGTAGCAGTTGTTACACATTACAAAACATACTTTCATCATGGAGTGCATCATACATAAACAGGTTATTCCAAATGTTGTCAGATTCCCCAAAGATGGCTTGTACCAAAATTCATATGTACAAATCATATTTGCCCTGATGCAGAATTAAATTTACAAGAGAGAATTCCTGAGAGAGAAAGTCTGAATTAACGCATTAATTGTTAGTGTGGTAATACTTTCTAAAGGGTGTTTGGGTTTTTCAGTTTTGCCGCTTTTAGTTTGGTTACAGAAAAAGTTTATTTAAAAAACATTTCTCAGTTTGAAAAAACGACCTTTGGCCTTCAGAAAGGTCTTTGGTCTTTCTCCCACTTTACCTGTTGTTAGCTGTCACCTCCTCTTTGGAGAGTTTTTCTTCCCTGACTTCTGGGACGCTGCGCTCCTCAGCTTCCTGCCCTCTCCTCTTCTTGCTCCTGAAATAGCATCAGAGCCCAGTCTTCACTGTGGTTTGTTCTTTTTTTTTTTTTTTTTTTTTTTTTGCGGGACGCAGACCTCTCACTGCTGTGGCCTCTCCCGTTGCGGAGCACAGGCTCTGGACGCGCAGGCTCAGCAGCCATGGCTCACGGGCCCAGCCGCTCCACAGCATGTGGGATCTTCCCGGACCTGGGCACAAACCCGCGTCCCCTGCATCGGCAGGCGGACTCCCAACCACTGTGCCACCAGGGAAGCCCTTGTTCTTTTTTCCTGCCCAACATGTCCTCTTTTGCTGGGTAGCAATTCTCGTGACTACCTTGTCTACATAAGTGACTCCCAGATCTTTATTTCTAACTCACACACGTCTGCTTCCTTCTCCAAGCAGTTGGTATTTGTTAACATCTCCCCAGAATATAGTGTGTCCTAAATTCCTCCCTTTTCCCACAGTTTCTAGGTTCTCAGTGACAACACTATCCTCCCAACCATTCCATGTTCTTCAACATTCTTGCCCATTCATCCATCAGCAAATCTTGGATTCTTCCTCCTGTGTCTTACTGGTGTGTATTGTTTCTCTCTCTTGTTATTGCCACTGCCATTATTGAGCCTCAGGTCATTGCTCTTGAAGTAACCTTCTGATAACTGCTGTGCTTCCTTCTACCCACTCTATCCACTTACAGTGACATCATTATAAAATTTAGATTGGATTGTGTTATTTCCTTGCTTAAAATTTTCTAATGGTTTTATCCAAAGGAGAAGTCCATACTTCTCAGTAAGATGATAGCAAGTCCTTGATAGTCTGGTTGCAGCCTGTCTTACTAGCTTGATCTCCAGTATTTCACTCTTAAACATTCCCTGTATAATTCATCTGCTGCAAACGTGTACAGTTTTTTAGATCGTGTTATGCTCTTTCATGTTTTGATCCTTTGCTGAAAAGGACGTATTCTTCCCTCCATTTCCGTTCTGTTGGACTCAGTTCCTTCTCTAAGGGCCAGCGGTGGTGTCCTTGGGTTCTCAGTGTCAGTTAACCTCTCAAACACTTTGTTTTTCTATTACTGCACTCACCACTTTACGATTTTAGTTCCTTCAATTAGACTATCCTGTGTAGGGTCAGACGTTATGATTTATTGCATTTTGTACTTTTTTCACTCCCTAACCTCTCCCTCGAAGCTTCAAGCACCATTCCTGACAAACTTAACGTAATTAAAGATTAACTGTGTACCAGGTTTGGTGCTAAATGTTTTGTACATATTTTAGGTTATTCCTTAAAACAACATTGTGAGGGAAAGAATTGTCTTCTTAGATATGAAGAGCCTGCACATTGCTGAAGTTGAAACATATGGTGTAAGAAGTGCTTCTCCAAAGTCCACGTTCTTTCCATAAAACTGTGCGCAATGAAAGACATCACCAGTCTATATTAGTTTGGACTCCAGTAATTCAAAACTCCTCACAAATCTTAGGTGATTCATGTTTAAATTCTACAAAGTGTGTTTGCTGATCACGAACTTATTTTAAACTTACAGGAAGAAACTTGATTATCTTGGAATTGCCTAGGTGTGGTGTATAGGGAAGATAGTACAGTCTTACCAAGTATTTCCCCTTGCATGTGAATTGAAGACAGTACTGTTTCCTTAAATAAATTGTATAACAATTTGGATCTTTTCAGATTGTTTTCCAGTTAGTCTAAGTTTGTGAAAGGTCCATTAATTTGCGGTATATTTTTTTCCTCAGTGGAGACATCCATGTTATTTAAGTTAAGCTTCCTATTGACTGTTGTCATCAACATAGTGATTTCCTTGTTTGGATTTTCCTTAACAAATAATTTATATTAAGAGGTTGATGGTTCAAATAAGATAGGTCTCTTGGTCTTAAGTGCTACTAGTGTAGCTAAACTGTATTTAAGGATGACAGCAATAGAATGCTCTAACAAATAACAGAAGAGCAGGAACTTTGTCCTAACCACTGCTGTATCCTTAGTACTTGACAGGTAATAGGCAGTCAGTTCAGTATTTGTGGTATATGGATAAATAACTGAAAGAATGGTAATGCATGTGTTGAGAGTTGGGGAAGCACCTACATTGGTCATGGTTTAAAAAACGTATTTGGAGAAGAAGAAGAATGTTATATGTGTTGTGCGTCTAATTAAAGAAGTAGATTGAGATCTGTTTAATGCCGCTGTGTCTTTTGATAAAAAGAGTCTTAGATAAATCAGTCTGTGCCTGCTTGAGGGACAGAAGTGTGGAGGAGCTGTGAAGCTCTTCAGTTCTGCAGAGAATAATCCTAGTGTTAGATAGGGTAAAACAAGGGCATCAGGTACCTCCTTTTAGATTTCTATCTGTTTCTTATGGTAACATTTGAACATCTCTTGGCAAGACTCCTTTATTGGACAGCCACATAACAAAGTACAGAGAAACTCTGATGTGCTTAAAAAAAAAAAGTCTAAAACCGAATTTTATAGGCTTGCAACCCGTTGACCATTCTAAACTGGTCCTGACCCCAGCCTCTTTTGCAGATTTGTGAAATGACAAAATAGGCAGGAGACGTGGGTCCTTGTTTTTTGATTTCGCCAAATAAGTGCCAGGGTCAGAAGAGTTTAATGACTTTTAAGTTTCTTATTTAATAATTTAGAGTTACAGTTTATTAACAGAGATAAGTTTGAAAAGTAAACAGAGCAGCCACAGAAGCAGACCTATTCAGTGACCTCAAGGCAGCTCTCAGAAAATCAGCCTGTCCAAAGAGTCACGTAGTTACATGCTGTTCTGTAGTCGGAATCTAATGGAAGGGGATTAGTCGTTCTTTAATGTGAGATGTGAGTTAGTCACTTGGAATAAACTTCCTTTTTGTGTTTTGATGATATTTGTAGACTGGGTGAAGTTAAAATGAACCTGAAGACTTTTCCCAGTGTGTTAACAGCAGTAATCTTTTATAGCCCACATAGGAGGTCATAGCTGGCTGAAAGTGGGACACATTTAGCTCTTCCTTGCTTTGCTTTAAACTACTTTTCAAACTACTTTTCGGATTACTAAATGTTCATGTAAAATTAGACCAATTGGCCATAGTAGAAGTACTTAAGTATTTGTTGAATAACTGAGGACGTTAACCAGGGGCGGGGGGTGGGGGGGGATTGGTGTTAGTCTGATTTAGTTAGTAAGTTTCACTAAAATTACATTATGTAATAAAGATGGCATTTTGAGCAGTGGGGCAGGGGAATACCTGTGATGAAAGAATGTTAGAAAATACTGTTTTTAACTTGAGGGGCAAGGAAGACCTTTTAAATGAGGACCCAAAACACATTTGCCTTAAAAAGTTGGTAAATTTGGCTACATAAGACATTTAAAACTTCTCTGTGACAGAGATACAATAAACAAAGGTTGAAAAAAAATACAAAATTGGGAGACAATATTTGCAACAAATATGAATAACGGTACATTAAGGCTACATTAAGAATTCATCAAAGCAGTATGAAAACCAACAATCCAATGGAAAGATGAGCAAAGTATCTGAACAGGCAGTTACAGGAGAGGAAGTTTAAATGGCCAGTCTTGCTCTACAACAGTTAGAAAAATTAGCTCAAAACGGAACAAGGACCTTAACTTAGGAGCTAAAAACTATAAAACTGTAAGAAAGCGAGGGAAAACCTTTATGACACAGGATTGGGTAGTGATTTCTTGGATATGACACCAAAAGCGTTGGCAACAGAAGAAAAAAATAGATACATTGGACCTCATCAAAATGAAAAACTTTTGTGCATCAAAGGACACTCTAGAGTGAAAAGACTGAACCCATGGAATGGGAGGAAATATTTATAAGTCATGTCTGATAAGGGATTAATAGCCAGAATATATGAATACAAAGTCCTGGAACTCAACAGTAAAATGAAACAGCTCAGTCCAAAAATGGGCAACGGAGTTGATGCGACATTTTTCCAAAGAACATAGTCTAATGGCCAGTAAGCACATAAAAAGGTGTTCGGCATCATTGGTCAACAGGGACAGAAAATCAAACCACAGTGAAATATCACTTCACACCCATTAGGATGACTACTGTATATATATTAAAAAAACAGTAGAAGACAACAAGTGTTTTTGAGGCCGTGGAGATTGAAACCCTTGTGTATTGCTGGTTGGAACGTAAAATAACACAGCTGCTGTGGAATACAGTTTGGCGGTTCCTCAAAAAGTGAAACATAAAATTACCATAGGATCCAGTGATTCCATGCCTAAGTATGTAATCAAAAGAATTGAAAACCAAGGAATCAAACGGGTATTTATACACGAGTGTTCGCAGTAGCACTATTCACAACAGCCAAATGGTGGAAACAACCCTAGTGTCCACCAGCAGATAAAGGATAAACAAAATGTGATTGATATATGTGTGTGTGTGTGTGTGTGTGTGTGTGTATACACACACACACATATATATATACACACATGCAGTATTAGCCTTAGAAAGGAGTGAAATTACGATAAACGCTGCAACGTGGATGAACTGTGAAAACCTTATGCTAAGTGACACAAAAGGACAAGTATTGTGTGATTCCACTTCTGGGGTACCTCGAATGGGCAAATTCATAGAGAGACAAACTAGAATAGTGCTCAACTTTGGTCTTGTGAGATGGGGAGCTGTGGTTTAATTGGGTAGAAAGTTTCTGTTTGGAAAGATGAAAAAGTTCTGGAGGTGAATTGTGGTGATGGTTGCATGACAGTGTGAATGTACTTAATGCTAATGAATTGTAAACCAGAAATGGTTAAAATGGTAAATTGTATGTTGTATATTTTACCAGCATAAAAGAATTCAAGAGAAAGATTACCAATACAATATTGGAAATCAAAATGAGATTTTTCACTCTTAAAGTTGGTGACAATTAACAGTTGACTGTAGGGAAACAAAACTGGTAGGAGTGTAGAAGGTGGTTATTATGGAGGTCACTTAAGTAAAATCTGTTAAAAGTTTTAAAATAGGCTTATCCTTTGTATGTATTAGCATAAAGATTTTCTCGGTTGAATAAAAGAGCAAGTTGCAAAAACATAATTGTTATAAAACATCAATTAATGCCATACTTATTTTTATGTACATTTTAAATGCATAGAAAAGTTCTGGACAGACACATTTAAAATTATGAATTATAGAGTAAAAAATAAATTAAAATGAAAGTCACAGATTATATACCCGGTGTTGTCACCTAGTTATCTTGCGGTTTTTTCTACTACACTTGTATACTTTGTTTTCCCTTATGATTCCTCCATGTTGTAACACCATTACTACACAATGGAACAAGCAGGCTGCCCTTGTTGCATCAGTAGTTTGAGCTTTACAGCCATATCCTGTTTAGTATTATGACGGCAACTGTCAGAACATTGTGGGAAATTAATGTTTAGAAATGCAGTCAGTACCTTTTACTCTTTACGTGCAGTATCTCGTTAGACCTTACTGCAGATTGAGGAGGAGTTATTTAGCATACCAGAAAAATGTAGGTCAGAAAATTTTGACTTTGGTCTGTGTTGTCTTGGGTATTTTGAAAGGGTGCCTATAATTAGAAGAGGTGAGTGGTTATTATCTTAAGCCTTAAAAAGTTAGGTTATAGTACATTTCTCTGTGAAGTCTAATCTTTGGTAGGTTACTCCCCCTACTGGTAAAAATTGGAAGTATAAATGAATAATTCATAATTACAAGCATAAAGGGAGAGAAAAAGGTTTTATCAAAGTTTATATACACAATTTAAATTAAAATCAAAGAGTAACATTTATTTCATGGCTTACGATAAGAATTGGTTAGAGATCTACAAATGATAGAAAAACATCAGGTAGGAAAGTGACCTTAAAGCTCATTTTAAGTTTAAAATACCATAGGACAACATCACCACATATCCTTAAAAAAATCATAGGCACACACGTGCACACATACACACAAAATAAAAAAATAAACATGGTAGAGCTAAAATTGGATACCGTTGTTTTGCCAAAAGCTGAAAAAATAGGCTTAAAGCAACCTAGGTTTCTTTAATGCTTGGAAAAGTTTGCATTTAAAGAATGAGACTAGAGGCTGATGTTAAAAAGCAGAAGAGCCTTTTGAAATGGCTTTGTAACGTAAAACACTACATTAATTTTCTTAAGTTCATTATTTGTCTTTATTTTCAAAGATCCAGATTTTTAATTTTAGTTTGATACAAAACTGTTTAAACATGAAGTATGTTAACCTAACATTGTAACAGATTCCGGATTAAAAAGGCAAATAGAAATGTTAATTAAAATTAAATATCTGTGTAGAAAAAGCACACTTAATGACTGTGTATTTGTTCTGAATAGTTGCTTGTTGCCTTTGAGTGTTTAAAAAAAGAAGAAGGGGGTTGAGGATTTTATGATTATTAAAATAAATCTAAATAAGTTGTTTGTCTCTAAGACTATGTAGTATTACTTAGCTTTATGAAAAAATAGCATAAAGTGAGCTGTTCATTGCCTGCTCAATGAATTATTTTTGGAGACCTTAGGCTTTTCCTCCCCATTATAAGTTTTGAACGTAGAGCTTAAGAAGAACAGCACAGACACAGGCACCTGAGCCTTTCTTGCCTAATCAGGCGTCCAGTCAACAGGTACGTGCTGAGGCCATCTTGGTGCCAGATCCCATTTTGCACCAGAGCTACAGGGATAAATACAACAAAATTCTTCTCCTGAAAGAGTTCATTTTCTGACAGAAGAGAGATCATAAGCTGTATAATAGGAGATGCTGGGTAACGTCTGTGGTAGGGCGCTCTGAACGCAGAGGAGTGGCACCCAACCAATAGCTTTCGTTTATATATATATTTTTTTTTTTTTTTTTTTTTTTTTTGCGGTACGCAGGCCTCTCACTGTTGTGGCCTCTCGAGACTGTTGCGGAGCGCAGGCTCAGCGGCCATGTCTTACAGGCCCAGCCGCTCCGCGGCATGTGGGATCTTCCCAGACCGGGGCACGAACCCGTGTCCCCTGCATCGGCAGGCGGACTCTCAAGCACTGCGCCACCAGGGAAACGCCTTTCGTTTATATTTTCATGATGAAACCAAGACTGCCTTTCAGGGTAGCATTTTATATTTTTATCACAATTATTTTTCTCAATTATACTACTAGATGGAGGCAAGTAGTATTAAAAATGTTTAAGATGTAACACACTTCCGGAGGGCATTTGTGTGGGTGTGTCCTTTAGGAAGAAGGGGGTGAGTGGAGCTGTCTTTAAAAATAAATAACTGGTGTGCAAATAGCATGCTGAAGACCTACCTGGAAAAGCAGTTTCGCTTTGCTGTCTTTGATCTTGCCCTTTCTCCACTAGTTCTCTGTGTTTGTGCTAGATTTTTAAAAATTTTGTTTTGGTTTTGTTTCCTTTTGTTTTTTGAAGTTAAAAGGAATCTGGGAAGTTCTCTCTTTTTTCATAACCAACAAGGTGTGCCAGAATCACCCATGGAACTGGAAGTTCACCATATGCTCAGACACCTCAGCCCCGCCCCGTTCGTTAGAGCTGGGGTGGAGCCCTGGTATCTGTTTTTTGTTTTTAAACTTGGATAAGTCCTATCAAAGTCAGACCTTTTAAAAAGAGAAATTCTGGCCTTCAGAGATGTTGCTTGCTCAAGGTTCCCGTAAGTATTGAGTAGTAGTAACTGGTTTCCATACTGTTCATTAATAATCTCTCACAAAACTGCAAACGAAATTCCTCCTCAGGATACACATACGTATTTACATTGTTACCTTATTTCTTTGTGGTGATATGTATCTTCTGTTTTGGAGTGTTTTCCTTTTCCTGGATTGAATGGCAACACTGAAGAATTTTCAAGCCTTTGTTAATTTTTCAAATCTGTGGATAGATTTAGCAGAATTGAAACAAATTAGGAAACAACTTACACCTTCTCCAACTCCTATCATTAAAGGCAGAGGAAAACCATAGTAAACGTAACAAAAGGGTCATTTCAGAGGGATATAAGTACTAATTTAATTGTTCATGCAGGAAGTAAAAACAGAGAACTTGTTTCATTCTAAACATCATTAAGATGCCCCTAAACTGTTTATTCCTTAAGCTGAACCTTAAGGTATATGATCTGGAGAGGACTGCTGCTATAGTCTATAATTGCCTAATAAAATGTAATAACTGACACAAGGAAGGAATAAACTTTTCACAAGGAAGATCTTATTTCCTTCGTTTCTTTTTTTTTTCTTTCTTTCTTTCTTTTTTTTTTTTTTTGGCGGTACCCGGGCCTCTCACTGTTGTGGCCTCTCCCACTGCGGAGCACAGGCTCCGGACGCGCAGGCTCAGCGGCCATGGCTCACGGGCCCAGCCGCTCCGTGGCATGTGGGATCTTCCCGGACCGGGGTACGAACCTGTGTCCCCTGCATCGGCAGGCAGACTCTCAACCACCGCACCACCAGGGATGCCTACCTTCAAGTTTCTTTATACTTGTTTATGATTCCAAAACAGCAAAGCTGAACACGGTAGGCAATCTGCTAGACTTAGAGACTACCTCCTTTAAAATGTGTGCCTTTTAAAATGAAAATATCTGCCTTACAAAAATGAATATGTCTTAGACCTTCTGAGTGGATCATGCGAGATCAACACATCTGTGAAATCTACTGAAAGTAGCTATTGTCCCTATAGGTGTTTTGACCATTACAGTAGTGTAAAAAGGCCGTAGAGGAGGTTTTTTTTTTTTTTTTCTTTTTTTTTTTGGCAGTAAACTTGCTATTCAGTAGTAATTCCTGGCTTCTTTGGGGCCATGATGATTAATGAATGTTTAGTTCCTAGAATTGGGAGTGAAGATTTATACTTATTAGGTAGCAATGTAATATTCAAATGTAGTGTTCCTGAAACTTTTATACATCATAGTAGCAGTCTTAATTCAGTTATATAATGTATATATGAGCTTGAAAATCTCCAAGAAATGGGTATATATGGGAAATTCAAGAGCCTTTCAGCCAAGATTTTAAGAGACTGTATGAATATCTTGAATACTCTAGTCTTAATGTCGTTACCTATGGGACCTTGGTTTCTAATTGTTTCCTCCATTACAGTGACTGTATTAGTAAAATTTCATGGTATAAAAATACCAGTTTATGTTCTTCCTGTTGGTGGACATGTGTTTTGTTGCTAGTTTTGTGCTAAAATAAGAAGAGAAGCATAACACTGTTAGGAGAATTGTTGACTATTTCTCCAAATTGACGTACGTTAGAGTTTCTCTAAGGGTGTATACCTAAGGGGAATTACTGGGTCGCAAAGTGCACGTAGCTCCAATTTTTCTAGATGATGTCAAGTTGTTTTCCAGTGTGGTTATATGAGTTTAGTCTCCACCTGAGATGTTAGGTGTTTCCATTACTACTTGAGAACATTCGGTATTGTTAGACTTTGGACATTTTTGTCAGTCTGATGAACGTAAAAGAATATTCTGTTGCTTTTTAATTTGCGTTTTTCTGATTATCAATGAAGTTGAGCATCCTTTGTGTTTTTTAAGCCATTCACAATTCTTCTGTGAATTGTCTCCTTGTCTTCTGTTCACCTTTCTGTTGTTTAGTCTGTCTGCTTTGATTTATAGGAGTTCCTTAAAGTAGTTTGGTCACCAGTACTTTGGGTGTAATTGTTTTGCTCTTTGTTATTTTCTGCATCCTCACATCAAAGTTATTTTCCTGTGTTTTCATCTACTAGTTCTAAAGACTTAAATATATATACAGAAGTCTAACCTGCCTTAAATTGGTTTTGTTTTAAATGTTAAAGTTTTTATGTCTGGCAAGGCATGTTAGTAGCTGTGTTCTTTTTTTTTTTTGCGGTACGCGGGCCTCTCACTGCTGTGGCCTCTCCCGTTGCGGAGCACAGGCTCTGGACGCGCAGGCTCAGCGGCCATGGCTCATGGGCCCAGCCGCTCCGTAGCATTTGGGATCTTCCCAGACCGGGGAACGAACCCACGTCCCCTCATTGGCAGGCGGACTCTCAACCAGTGCGCCACCAGGGAAGCCTGCTGTGTTCTTTCTTTAAAGAATTTTGTGGCTCTTACTAGCCCATACGTCTTCAAAATACGTTATAGAATTGGCTTGTCAAATGCTACCAAAATGCTGTTGGGCTTTTAATTTCAGTTACGTTGAATCTATGTAAGTAATTTGCAAGGATGGCTTTCGAAGGATAATTTTTTATGCGTGTTTAATACTTTTTAAACACTGAGGGGGTCTTGTGGGAGTTTCTTTTAAAAGTATCTTTTTTAGTGCTAATAATCATTAAGTGATACAAATAGAGGTAGTTCATTACTTTATATTTTTAAATCCGAAAGATTTAAAAGTATGTAATTCTAAAACTCAGTTGTAAGGACGAAAGTTCAAAGTAGGAGTCTCCTCTTAGGCATCACATCCTTAGTCCATTCTGGGGTTGCTCACCACCGTGACTATCCTGATTGATATTAAGGCTGTTGTCACGTTTAAGTAGACTGTTTTTGTGCTCATAAGCATTTTCACCTTATTTTATGATGCATAGAAATTAAGTCTTGGAGAATTGTATTGTCCCTTTATATCCTAATGGAAGCTTATTTGAAAGTGTAGTTAATACAGGACAATACCATGGAGATATTGTGGGTTCAGTTCCAGACCACCACAGTGAAGCAGGTCTCACAATAAAACAAGTCAAACAATTTTTTTGGTTTCCCAGTGTAATATAAAAGTTGTATTTACACTATACTGTAGTCTGTTAAGTGTGCCATAGCATTATATCTAAAAAACAAAGTATACCTTAATTTAAAAAGAATGCTGTTGGAAAAATGGCACGGAGAGACTTGCCCAATACAGGGTTGCTGCAGCACCTTCAATTTGTTGGCTGGGGCGGGGGTGGGGGGGAAGAAAAAGGCAGCAACTGCAAAATGTAATAAAGGCAGAATGCAGTACAAGAAGGTGTGCTTGTGCATGTGTTTGAGACAGCATTACTAATAGAGTGTGGTACTGTGAGACTCAGACATGGGTATGGTAGAGTCACTGCCTTGCCAGGTTTTGTGACTTCAAGCAAGTTATGTAATCTTTTTCAGTTTTCTCATCTATGAAATGTGTGCCTCATATCTAGTCAGCTAGATATTTACTGAGCCCCCTCTGTGCTACCTTGTAAATACTAAATGAGCTTACTTGAGTTAGGTGCCTGCCACGTGGGTGTTGCTTGTTTGATGTTGGTTCCAGTTTCCTCTATTGAAGTAATGTTTTTCAGCTTTATTATCTCCTTTTTATTTAGAATCTACATCAGGAGACAAATCGGTGTCACACTCTTGCACAACTCCTTCCACGTCTTCTGCCTCTGGACTGAACCCCACGCCTGCCCCTCCAGCCTCTGCTTCAGCAATGCCTGTCTCTCCTGTCCCACAGTCACCAATACCTCCATTGCTGCAGGACCCAAACCTGCTCAGACAGTTGCTTCCTGCTTTGCAAGCCACGCTGCAGCTCAACAATTCTAACGTGGACATGTCCAAGATAAACGAAGGTAATCCTCATGGTGGTAATTTCTACAAAGTTCGCTGTTGTGCAAAATTATGTAATTAGTAAAATCCCCAGTATAGGAATGGTCTTGTTTTGTTTTGAAATTCACATTTGAACTTCATGCTTTGGAGTTTATATCCCCCATAGCTTAATTTGTTACTATAATTGAATTAGCAATACTTGGATTTTCTGTGTATTTTTCAAGACTTGCTGCGTACCTGGTAGTTACTGGAGATAACTGTTCCATCAGCTTAATATATATGGCGAATGTTTTTTTTCTTTTTAAGTGAAAACAGAAAAAAGAATATTTGCTAAAACTGATACGGAAACACCTGGTTTCTAACATAGTTCAAGCAATCTCATGTACATCGGTAAATGATTATTTGGAATATTTAAAATATGCTAATTACTAAGAATAGGAATTCAGGTAGTTCTTAAACTACTTACACACTTTTGAGAAGGGAAGTAATGGATAACATTATGCTATTTTTCCTAGTTAATTGCATTGTTAATTCCAACTTGGCTTTTCAGTGTACCACTAAAGTATTTGGGCAGCCACCTCAAAGAAGTCTGAATAAAAGTGGATGTAGTTTTTAATCCGTAAACCATTCAGATTGAAACATTAAGCCTTATGGACATTATAAAATTTTCTGTGTGTGTACACTTCCACATAAGTGGTTAAGTTCTTCCTTTACCCTAAAAATGGAGCTATCTTAGGCTAGTTGGTCATTAATCTTCCATTCTTATTCTCTTCAGCATTTCTGTATTTGTTGTTTGATAGGTAAACATTTTACTGGGCAAAGTGGGGCTTTTAAACATTTTGAAGAAATGATAGCCTAAGCAAACGTCAATAATAAAAGATCTTATGCTTCAGAAATACATGGTATTCCAAAGTACCCAGCTTTTAATATCCATTTTGAAAGCTTGTTGTGGGTGGGTGTTGATGTAGGGTTTGAGTGCTCAGCTGGTGTAACGATGCATTCCGATGAAATAACTGCTGTTTACCTAGTTAATTCCAAGTAATGTACTAAGTACGTTGCCTGTGTACGGATAGGTTTCTGGTATAATCAGAAGTTCCGGTGAATACTCTTTGCTGTTTTAAAAGTCTCATAGAGGAGTTTCCTTTAACTGGACACCTAAACTTTACTGTAAAGGAAACTCTACTGTTTTATTATATAAACCCACTAAACTTCTTTGCCTTTGCCTCAGATCATTTCACATCTCTAGGCTCATTGTATTACTCCTATCTTCTAGACTTTTATTTTGGGAATTCTAGTATGGAAACACTCCAGATTTTTTCTGGGTTCCTTTTGAGTTTTCAAGTTGTAACTAATACCACATATGCCACTGTGTTTTTATTTGAATTTAAGATGTAATATGTTTATAGTTCTTACAGCAGCTGTGACCCAAGCCTCATTGCAGTCTATCATTCATAAGTTTCTCACTGCTGGACCATCTGCTTTCAACATGACTTCTCTGATCTCTCAAGCTGCTCAGCTCTCTACACAAGGTACTTATACTCTTAGATGCCTCTAGAATTGTGTCCTGGTGGGGGCAGGTGGGATTCGTAGCAGATTTTTCTTTAGTCTTTGAAGAGAGCGTAGCTATGATATTTTTATTTTGATTTTTTAACACTGCTGTATACAAGTAGTATTTTTCTTTACCTTTTTAGATGAAACAAGCTTTTGACATATATCTTGCACTGTTGCCATCATATCTGCAATATAATCTATATTTAATTCAGCATTTAAGTCGTTAGTGAGATATTTTACTCCAAAGCTAAAGTAAACTATGATATAGCCTCAATCTTTGCGAATCGCTGGATCTGTTTTAAGAGTTGAAGTTTGCTTCAAGTTGGTGTTAGATGGGTTTTGACCAGAGGATGCAGAAACGCGCAAGCCCTGCCTTGAGTTAGCCAGCCCTCTTCCCCGTGCAGGAGCCAACGGGGCACGAAGGAGCACGTGGGGAATGGAAGGGTTGCCTGGCTTGCCCCCAGCCCCGGTGCCGAAAGCCGCCGAAGCAGCAGGAGTGTCTGGCCTACTGGCGCAGCGCATGAGGGCCACCAGCCCTTGGGCGGCCTCGAGGGGCGGGGGCCTGAGGGGACGGCCAGGCCTCCTCGTAGGGTGAGGAGGAGGCAGCGAGGGCGAGGTGAGGCCTTCTGGTGAGTGCGTTCTCAGACGCAGTGGGGGCCGCACTGGGTGTGCCGGTCTCGCTCAGCAGCTCATTTGGTCAGTGTGACCCCAGCGAGTGCTTAGATGCTGACTTCTTCAGATAGCTGTTCTCTCTGGGGCTGTGGGGCGCGTGGAGAGACGTGCAGATTTCCTGCACATGCACTACAGCGGCTTTTGGTTTACTTCACCCTTCACAGCCCAGCCGTCTAATCAGTCTCCGATGTCTTTGACGTCTGACGCGTCATCCCCGAGATCCTATGTGTCTCCGAGAATAAGCACACCTCAGACGAACGCAGTCCCTGTCAAGCCTTTGGCTAGTACTCCTCCTGTTTCATCACAGCCCAAGGTATGTCGCCCTTGAGGGAAACTGGGAAAGACACCGCTTCTGGTTAAAGCAAGTTTCATGATGTTTTAGAATATTGGAGAAAAAGCTCTCTTTCGGGAATGAGGTAGTGGTGGGATGAATGACAGGTGAGTGAGAATAGGTTCAGGTTAAACTCTCAGTTGATGGCTTGGAGGAGGGAATTGCATCGTGCCACTTCTATACACTGGTTCTCTTCTCTTCGTTGGCTTTGTGGATAAAGAAGGTATACTAATTGAGTCTTAATATTTGTAGAATTTTTAGACTGACATATCAGAACATGTTTTCCAGTGATTTTCTCCATACTTTTTTTTTTTTTTAACAGCTTTATGGGAGTGTAATTGCTTCACAGTGGTGTGTTAGTTTCTACTTTATAACAAAGTGAATCAGCTTTATGTACACATATATCCCCATATCCCCTCCCTCTTGCGTCTCCCTCCCACCCTCCCTATCCCACCCCTCTAGGGGGTCACAAAGCACCAAGCTGATCTCCCGGTGCTATGCAGCTGCTTCCCACTAGCTATCTATTTTACATTTGGTAGTGTATATACGTCCATGCCACTCTCACTTCATCCCAGCTTACCCTTCCCCCTCGCCGTGTCCTCAAGTCCATTCTCTACGTCTGTGTCTTTATTCCTGTCCTGCCCCTAGGTTTTTCAGAACCTTTTTTTTTTTTTTAGATTACGTATATATGCATTAGCATATGGTATTTGTCTTTCTCTTTCTGACTGACTTCACTCTGTATGACAGACTCTAGGTGCATCCATCTGTCTACAAATTATAGAAATGAGTCAGTTTCTGTGCTGAGAGCTTTATATATATTATATTAATTTTCACATCAGCTACTATTTGCTTCATTTAATAGAAAATGAAATCTTCCGTTAAGTCTGATGTTTGTGGTCAAGTCAGATTTTGAGACCTAGGCCTTTCTGAGCACAGAACCCATTTCATTAATACTAAGCTACACTGCCTGGTTTTCCCAGCGAAATCGCGTATGGCTGGCTCCTCAGAGCACGGTTAGAAAGTTGCTGGTTTCTATTCTTACTGGACTGTGAACAGGACCTTACCATGCTACTGCCAATTTTATATTACATCCTTTGAGTCTTACGCACAAATTCATAAGCGGTTCCCAGTCACACTCATTCTTTGCTTTGTAGCATACCACCAGTAAAACTTGAGCTGTTTGGAAGTTGGAATGTACAGGTTTAATTTTTTTTTTTAATTAACCCTTACTGGTAACTATAGGAGGAAATTCTTTTTAGTTGTAAAACAGTGGGCTGTTTGAAACTTTCATGCCAAAGAATTCTTTATTCAAATAAAATCATAAGGGCTTCCCTGGCAGCGCAGTGGTTGAGAGTCCGCCTGCCGATGCAGGGGACACGGCTTTGTGCCCGGTCCGGGAAGATCCCACATGCCGCGGAGCGGCTGGGCCCATGAGCCATGGCCGCTGAGCCTGCGCGTCCAGAGCCTGTGCTCCGCAGTGGGAGAGGCCACAACAGTGAGAGGCCCGCGTACCGCAAAAAAATAAAATCATAAGCAGAAGCTTGAAAATAAAAATGTATTGAAACAGCTTGAAATCGATGGTGGGCCGGCTCTCAGGTCTTCTATTCTATTGGCTCATCTTCCCTACATTCCCTACATCAGCCATTTGTCTGTGTGTGTTTTGGAGTCAGTCTAGATTAAGTTTTTAAATTTTGAGTTACAATTGTTAGTTTTTTGTGCAGTTCTTGTTTGCCTGTATTTTGATGGGAGAAGAATTAAAAGGTGAGTTTTAGCAAAAGAGACCTTATTCTTAGAGCTTACAGCTCATCTTGCGGTGGTGTTCTAGGAGTACGTGGCATGAGTGGCAGTGTTGGGTTTACCGTCGGTCCTAACATTGTCACTTCAAATCCTTTTAAGCAGGTGGCTCTGAGTTTTTGCATTAAAAACTTACAAGTTGTTTTTAAAAGTAAGTGGACATTTGATCTCACAAAAAAATTCTTTATAAAAGAACATACTCTTCTATATTCAGAAGTAGCAGTGCTAACCAGAGTTGTTTGGGGCGATATTAATTATCCCCCCCCCCCCCATAACAGCCTCTGCTGCTGAACCGTGTGACTTAATCACAGGTGCCTCCGTCTGCCTTCGTGCCTTAATTTCGGGCTTCCATTTTTGACTCCTTGTTTTCTCCCTGTCGTATCTGAATGTGAATCATACTAGGTTGGCCAAAGAGTTCGTTCGGGTTTTTCATAACATCTTACACAAAAACCCAAATGAACTTTTTGGCCACCCTAATATATGTGTCCCCACTGTAGTCATGGACCTCTTGGTCTGCCTGTATAGGGTGACATCTCTTTGAAGCCCACTCCAGTTGAATTGTGTATGGGCCGTAGCTCATTCTCTGATAGACCGGTGTATACATTCTCTTCGTATGTGGTTGAAATTTGAGCAGCTGTATTTGTATGATGTGGTAACATATTTATTTTTATTGATACAGGAATAACAGTAAATCAAAAGAGGTATTATAGTGTACTGGAGAGAAAACTGGGCTCAAAATCAGGAGAACTAGTTTCTTATGCTGGTTTGCTAAGTAATTTTTTGGCCCAGGGCTGTTTTATGAAATTAGATCTAAGTCTCAGAACTTGACTTTCTTCTAACTACATGACCTTTGGAAACTCATTTGATTCTACTTCTTTAAACCTCTAGATTATATAAAGTGTTTAAGATTACTAACTAGACTTAGAGGAGTATGTGGATTTCGGCCCTAAATGACAATAGTTTAACACAATTGAATGTGGCTGTATCACTTATACTGATCTTATTAGGTAAGGACTTCTAATACTAATCTTATTAGGTAAGGACAGTTAGGACTACTCTTGTTACCTTAAAAATCACTGAATAGAAATAATTGGGAAGAT
The DNA here is from genome assembly GCF_003676395.1 of Aethalodelphis obliquidens. Lineage (NCBI taxonomy): Eukaryota > Metazoa > Chordata > Mammalia > Artiodactyla > Delphinidae > Aethalodelphis > Aethalodelphis obliquidens. The sequence continues at coordinate 25,938,937 of NW_020837967.1, read as the reverse complement.
AATAGAATAATAATAGAAATAATTTCATTGGTAGAACTTTTCGTTCTTATCTAGTTTTCATGCTTTTTGTCTCTGTGGCAAAGCCTTGTCTCACCAGAGTTTGACGTTTCAGGTTAGTACTCCGGTAGTTAAGCAAGGACCAGTTTCCCAATCAGCCACGCAGCAGCCTGTGCCTGCTGACAAGCAGCAGGGCCATGAACCTGCCTCTCCTCGAAGTCTTCAGCGCTCACAGTAAGTTGATGTGGCGTGTTGAGGCCACGTTGTTTTTTCCTTAATATGGCATATTGCCATACTGTTTGGATGTTATTTTATATGTATATATGTAGTAGAACTTGATCTTGGAAGAATCCGTGAATAGCTTAACCATAGTTTTGTGGATTACAAAATTTACAAAGGCAAATCTTACTACAATAAGTAGATTGTCTCTAGTAATGAATCCTGGGTTAATTTGAAGAAAGTGGCTCTTTCTTTAGAATTTTACTTGGTGAACTGTGATGGGGGGGTAGTAACATGTGATACTTGCAGAGGGCACGTGATTTTATACTACTTCATTAGTTGGAAATGATACCATTTTTAACCTCCTGATAGCAGTTTAGATTTGAATGTATTGATAAAGCCAAATATCTCACATCTGAAAGTTGGGCCAGTACTTTACAGCTGGGGGGTGTGTGTGTGTGTGTGTGTGCGCGTGTGTGTGTGTGTGCGTGTGTGCGCGCGCGTGTGTGCGTGTGTGCGCGCGTGTGTGTCTTTCCTAATAATAGCCTCAACTCTGACCCTGTACGGATTGCTTGTCAGATACAGAGCTGTATTGTGTTGTCGGTTTTCTTTGTTAATTAACTTTAAATGATTTTAATTTGATTGATTTTCCTATTTCTATTTCTTGTTATGAGGTGGCAACATAATTCAACTGTTGTTTTTATTGTTGTTTTCTAAACAAGCATTTCAGAGCATATACATCCACATGAGAGTTGTTCCCTTCAAAATGATCACTTTGGGAAACTATCTACTGCAGCAGTGTTGCCATTGCTCAGAACATTTGGGGGAAATTCTTTTTTTTAAATTGGCATTAGAGGCTGCAGTATAATTGTAAATATCCTCAGTGGTGAAAACGCTTCATCCTTTGGGAGACTTAGTTTTTGGAAATAACTGATGTGAAGCAGGTAGGAAATCAACTTGGGTGATTATTTATATCCCCGAATCCTAGCCCAAGCCATATAGTTTCAGAAGAAGATAAGCAACCTCAGAGTGTTGCTTTTTTTGGTCTTATTTTGCCACTAAACTCATTCATTGTTTTGCAATTAAAAGTTTTTTGCTTCACATTATTTCACCCTCTGATTCAGCACTTTATTCTGATATTAAACAGTCAGAGGCAGTGTACTTTTTCCCCCTCCATATCTTCACGTACTTAAGATAGAATAATGTGCCTTATATCTACAACTGTTCAAATGTGACCATTGCTTAGTTACATTCTCGTTAGTGTTTGTAGTATACAAAGTCAACAGGTTCTGCCGTCAAATTTGGGAGAGTACTGATAACTCTGACGTTAATCTTAAAGGGGCTCTTTTGACCCCCCAAAAGTGTATTAGGAATACACGATATAAGTATACTTCAGATTTTAAGTTCTATTTATTTGATGTTAAAATAATGAATTTTTGTTAGGAATTTGTGTACCTTTAAATTAATGAAAGGTATTGACAGACAGTGTCTAGGATACCCAGAGACCACTCGTAAACATACTACACATTGAACAGTGTTTTCTCTTCTAGTAGCCAGAGAAGTCCGTCGCCTGGCCCAAATCATGCTTCCAGTAGTAGCGCACCAAACGCAGCAGCTGTGCCACAGAATCCAGCTGCCCGTCCTGCGTGTTCGTTGACACCTACGCTAGCAGCACACTTCAGTGAAAGTCTCATCAAACATGTTCAAGGGTGGCCTGCAGATCATGCTGAGAAGCAGGTATGTCACGTGATCCAGCAGGTGTTTCACCTGCCGGTGACTGGCAGCTTAATTCTACCTGGGGAAAATCCAATCTGGACCAGTGGGTTCAAGCTGTATTTAAAGCAACGAATTTCCAGTTAGATGGTCTGTGGTCCCTCTATAAAATATTTGATGTGGATGTTTGTGAGGTAACTTTTTGTGCTTTCACATAAAATATTTTAACTATCAGTATAGCCCCCATTATCAAGTGCTCAGCATTTAGCTCTGTGCTAAGTGCTTTATGTTTGTTTTCTCCACTTTCTAAAACTACTAAGCAGTGCAGATAATGAGTTTTCCATTTTACTAATGAGGCCTTTAAGACCAAGTAGATTTATACTAGGGTCACGCAGTTACTGCAGTGTTATGACTCAGAGCCGTTGTGCTTTTTCTACTCAGCCGGCTACTCTGATAGTTTTAGAACCTGTTAGTGCAGTTGACCCTTGAACAACTCAGGGGCTGGGAGGCCAGCCCTCCACGTAGTCGAAAATCCGAGTATGCTTTATAGTCAGCCCTCCATATCCAGAGTCCGTCATCCGCAGGTTCAGACAAGCGTGGATCGTGTAGTACCGTGGTGTTTATTGAAGAAAGTCCACGTGTAAGTGGACCTGCACAGTTCAGATCTGTTGCTCAAGGTTCAGCTGTCTGTCCCTCCAGACTAGCTACTGGAGTTAGGAAACACTTCTGCTTTGGGATGAGGGACCTTAGGACATTGCGGTCACTGCCGTTGGCTTTTCCCTTTTATCACATGACTAACCATCTGAAATGTTCTGTAAGTTCACGGAAATGCATTGTGTATCTCTTGATACAGGGATACAGTAGGCCCTTTTATCAGTGTTAATACCTGAACTTCACTTTGGCTGATCCAGCATCTTTATTTAACCACAAATCATGAGTCCTTCTGTCCCAGCACTGAACTACTGTGAGATGGGAAATACTATCCTCCCAAGGAAACCTGAAGGGGAAATCTTAAAATGGACACCTTCCACCATTAGAGACAGTTCTTTAAAAGAAACTTAGATTCATGAGCATTTTTGTGGATTTAAAGGAAAAGATTTATTTTGTAATCTTGGTATAAAGTTAAACTCAAATTTAATGTTTTATTTTTTGTATGTGAATATGACTTATATTTCATGAGATTTTCATTTCTTTAATTATAGGCATCGAGATTGCGAGAGGAAGCCCATAACATGGGAAGCGTTCATATGTCGGAAATCTGTACTGAATTAAAAAATTTAAGATCTTTAGTCCGAGTATGTGAAATTCAAGCAACTTTGCGAGAGCAAAGGTAAGCCTTTCACTGAAATGAATTTTTTTCTGTTTTTTTTAGGTAATGCTAAAAATTATATACCTTTTTTTTTTTCCCCTAAAAATTATATATCTTAAAATAATTAGATCTTAAATTGGACTAAAGAACGTAAGTCGAATTTCATTTCTGAAATTTAAAGTTCTTTGATATATCACATTCCATGATACTGTAAACTGTGTTTTCATAATTTAATAGTATTCCTGGCGAATGGTAGTGGCATCTAGATTTTATTTCTCTTAACCCATGGTAAATGCTTCATTATTGGACTTTTTCTCTTGCGTTATGACAGTATACGGTACCAGTAATGTTTCATTTGAAAAGCTGGGTGTTGACAGCAGCGAGTTACCAGGAGCCCCCTGTTCGACTGAGGGCAGCGCTCTCTTGCTGAGGGTACATACTTCAGTTGAAATTCAAATCGCTGTTGACATTGTCCTCGCAGCATCGATAGATCCCTTGGCAATTACATTAAGAATTTAGTTGTCCAGGAAGTTTAATGATATATATCTGCTTTCTTTAATTGTTTTCACTTAAACTCTGTCTCATATTTCTTAATCTAGTATCTTACTCAAGTAGGATTTCTATATCGTGTTAAATAGTATAGATATTTTTTTTTAATGCCTATTACAAAATCGAGGACTTAACTTTCATTGGCTTCACTTCCTGTCTATATTGAGTGACTGGGTCAATAAGTAGAGTTAATCTTGTCATGAAATCACAAAAATTTAATAAATGCCAAGTTGGGATTTATAGTAAACTTGGAAAAGTGAGTTTTTATCTAACCTTTCAACTACTGAAATGTCTGGAGGTACTTGTTGAATATCAGTTGGGAATTTTCTACTCTAGGATTGCTCTGAAAGTAGTTCTGACGTACATAAAACTTAACTTTATTTTGGCTTGCTAGGCAGGCGATACTCGTTAGAGCAGCTTACTGAAGCAGTCAGGTATCGTATCAGTCACGTGTCATGTATCATGTTTGACTGTACACAGATACCATGCTATATCAAAGCAGTAATCGTCATAGTTCACAGAAGAAAGGGGTCAGAGAGGAACAGTGTTAACAAAGTTCATGGAAATCGAGTCAGCTGTGGAATTTGTGTTTTAGTTTTTGTTTTAGATATGCATGTCAGTTGGACTTTGCTCCATTTTTATGAACCTACATTTATGTTGAGAATTGTTCTTCAGAAACGATTAGCCTCTTGCCGCTCGTTAATTCTAGGCTTACTATATTGTGGTCCAGAAAACATGCAGTGTAAGTTTATCTCATGTTATCTGCTGCCTTTTGTGTCTGGTGATGATACAGTGAACAGTTACCTTTTAAGTCAGTCATTATATTCAAACTAATTATTGAGAACGGGTTTTAGAAAACTAGGAAACCTTCTAACTTTTGTCATCCTGATACTTTAATATATGTAATGTTTTCAAATGGTGATTTTGTCCTAACTAGACTAACCAGTTTTAAATTACTTCATCTTAACTAGTTACTCATTTTCTTTGTAAAGCTATCTTTATAGTTGAAAGCCTGGTTTTTCTGTAGCGTTTATAGTGACCACGTGGGTTCTAACGCCCTCTCTTATTTTTCAGGATACTATTTTTGAGACAACAAATTAAGGAACTCGAAAAGCTAAAAAATCAGAATTCCTTCATGGTGTGAAGATGTGAATAATTGCACATGGTGTTGAGAACAGAACTGTAAATCTGTTGCCCAGTCTTAACACTTTTGAGCTGCATTTAAGTAGACTTTGGACCGTTAAGCTGGGCAAAGGAAATGACAAGGGGTGGGGGTCTGTGAGATTCAATTCAGGGGAAAGATACAAGATGGATTTGTAAAACCCTTGAAATGTAGATTTCTTGTAGATGTATTCTTCACGTTGTAAATATGTTTTGTAGAGTGAAGCCATGGGAAGCCATGTGTAACAGAGCTTAGACATCCAAAACTAATCAGTGCTGAGGTGGCTGAATACCTAGCCTTTTACATGTAAACCTGTCTGCAAAATTAGCTTTTTTAAAGAAAAATTTGGGGGGTTAATTTATCATTCAGAAATCTTGCATTTTCAAAAGATTCAGTGCAAGCGCCAGGCGATCTGTGTCTGAGGATACAATTTTGAACCATATGGGCAGAGTACAAAATACCATGAAGCAGCGGTTTCCACACTTGCCCCTGATCAAGAGCAGTGCTTCGCCGTTTGTTTTGCAGAGAAATGTTTTCATTTCCCGTGTGCTCCATCTCCCTCTGGAATCCTTCACCTGATTTTATCCACTTTTTAAGGCTCCTCTTCCTCTCCTTTCTTAAGGCACTGTTGCCATGGCACTTTTCTGTACCCTTTGCATTCCTGTGTACAGTAGCGTAAAACTGCAGTGATTGAGCATAACCCACTTGTTTGTGTAAATTATTAAATCCATTTGCACCCTGTAAGAATGGACTTAAAAGTACTGCTGGGCATGTGTGCTGAAAGTACATTGATGGCTCAAATATAAGGAAATGGCCCAATGAACATGGTCGTGGGGGAAGAGGAAACAGCTAGTCAGATGTGAATTGTATCTGTTATAATAAACATGTTAAAACAAACACAAATTGTTATTTTTCTTTACCTTCGGTCAATGCATATTAGAATTTGAACTACCTGGGGATTCTTTGTCAGAACTATTCTTGTTGAACATTTATACTTAATTGAAGTAAGTCCTTAAGGGAGGTTTTGTTTAAAGCGATTAACAGGAAATTGTGTATAAGAATATTTAATGAAATACGAAATTCAACAAGAATGATGAAGTCACTTCCCAAGTGGCTGTCACTTGTTAAGCCCTGGTTTACCTGTCTCGCTGTTGATGCCGTTTCGTTTGGAGGGTGTCTGTGCTGTAGCTACTGTTCCGGTCTGGCGCTGACTGCTGTTCTCGGCATCACAACACGCTCCATTTGTGTAATCAGAGCCTCCCGCTGTTACCTGGGAATGGCGGGAAGGCTCAGCTTTGTATATTGTTTCCTAAAGTATATTAAAATAAAAAAAGAAACTATTGCTACTATAAAATTACCTTGGCTTTTTTTTTTCTTTGCTAAAATATTGGTCACATGGCCTTAGCAAGACACTGCCAGTATTAAATCAGATCACAAGGGTTTCTTTATGCTGAAAATCCTCCTAATTTCAAAATCTTAACTTACCCAATTTAGAGGCCTTTTTTTCCTCTTGGGCAGATGTGTTCACGTGCTCTCAGAACCGCCAGCACCAAGGGCTTCTTTTGTGATGTTAGCCATTGTCACTGCATTCTGGGATGCCGCAATTCCACGTTGCTCCTGCGCTTTAAGCATATTTAAAGCATGGAAGGTAATGCTCGGCGTTCTCAGTAAATTTCAGAGCGGTAAACTCTAAGCGATAGTATGGATGATACTTTCTAAAATACAAAAACGTTCCAGTGTAATTAAGGATTAAAGTCATACTGGAAACTGATTTTTTTTTATTGTAACTTGAGGATACTTTTAAAATGTAAGAAAAAACAAATGTTATAAATTATATCGCCATAAAGTGTTAATACCTGTGAGATTGTTGATTTGCTGGACTTGATTAGTGCATGTAAATGAAACTCGGGAGAACTATGTTAAGTTAGAACCCTTACTGATGCAGGCCTGTACCTTTTCTGGAGAGATGATGCAGTAGGCAGATGTTTCCCAGTCAGATGGCAGCGTGTGATTCAAGCTAACTTTGAACTTGATTTGCCAGTTGTCTGTCGATCTATGTCACCTTATTGTTTTGACTTTTAAAAATGTTTATATCCCTAAAGGAACTGCTCACATACACGTATGTGATGCCTAATTTGAAATTTTCCCAGTGAATTTTTAAACAATTAAAAATTTTGTGGAAATATTTTTATAATATTTGATTCACTTATTCTGTAGTGAATTACTTTAAATACTGCACTTTAATACACACATGGTGTCCAGCTACTAACCTTCTTGAGGTAACCAGGGAATATTTATTAAAATAGGCATAGTATCCCAGAATATTCTCTATCTAGTTGTCCTGTTGCCATGGCTTTGAGCATGTATCTCATTTTGGTGGACACCTTGGTTCAGATAGTTTGCGAATAGAAATACAAATAGCCCCTGGGAAACCTCAGGGTTTTTATTTTTCTGTTTTAAAAGGGACCTGAGTGGTGGTACATTCAAACCTTAAAAACTGATGTTGTAATAAAATGTATTTTGTGAAGGTGGGTCTGTTAGAGTCTTATCCCCAGGAGCCAGCCTCCCTACCTTTTCCCCTTTGTTTTCTGTTTAACTAGTTTGACTAACTTTTCATTTTAGAACTTGGGCTATATCTCCAGATTTTAAGCGCACTGAAAACTCTGTCAGCCCTTTTTAAAGACATTGTGCTGCTTTTAATAGCCCAAATGAGTGGTTTTATCTTCCAGATTTTATGTATCTGCTTCACAGTTGTAAAATCTTGGAAAGGAGGTGCTTAAAAGTTTTCAAAGAATTCATTGTGAACCCATTTCAGAAACAATCTATTGTTGTCTTTAAACACAACCTTAACTTCGAGGGATTATTTCAACGGGGGGGAGGGGGCAGGGCATGAAGTAATTCACTGCAAACCAGAACTATTGTAGTTCAGGACTTAAAGCTACTGTGTTTAGATGTGGGGTTTGAATATACGGATTTCTTTTCAATACCTGTAAATATGGCTATATTCTTGTATTTGTACTGGAGTGTACAAAATGACACTGAAAAGTAATAAATATGTTTTGACTACATTGTGCAGTTATTTCAGAACAGTCTGTTTTGAAAGAGTGCATAATTTTATGCGTTTGAAGAAGAAAACTTAAGATACCAGGTTACTACAGAATTTTTGAAGAGTGGTGTTCCAGTCGTGTTTCATATAATGTCTTAACTGCACTGTTTTAGTGAAAAACTTGGCGTTGGGATTCTTTAGATGCCGTTATGACCTACTGTACCCTTTGCCCCCAATGCCGAGCTTTGGGAGTGCCCTAAAAGTGCATCCTGCCGAGGTGAGCGCGTCCAGGCCCTTGGCTTTAAGAATCCCACTCTTAGGTCGGTTTCACCCAGGTTATCTGCAGCCCTGGTCTCTTCCTTGAGCTCCCCACAAGTTAGTTTAACACTTGCCTTACCACGCATGGCAAATTCTCTTAAGAAAAAGAGGAGCTCTTGCGCTTAAGAATTTATCCTCCCCTGTTCCCTGTCTTCAGGGGCCGACACCGCAGTTCCCCCAGTTGCTCAAGACCCAGACGTTTTTGTTCTCACACGTGCTCTGCCTTCACGATGTGCTTTGGGCCTGAGAGCCCCTGCCCACGTTTGCCCCTCCAGCCCAGCCCTCGGTCCTCTTGAAGGCCTCCTGCGTTCCTGTCCGCGCGCACGCACGTGCACAGCCTGCTCTCCGTGTTGTCACGCTCAGAACAAAACCCAGAGCTCCCCCGTGGCTTTTGTGTTCAAGGCCCGAACGTCAGCACTGTCTCATGTCTGGTTCCTCCCTTGCTTGCTGCAGTCAGTCCCCCAGGGTCCTCCGTTCTCTTGCGTGGAAAGCCCTGTTCCCAGAGGCCTGCACAGCTATAGCTCGCCGCCCATTCAGTCTCTTCCCAGAAGCCTTCCCCGACCTCCCATCCAGATCAGAGCACCGCTCTCTACACCTGCATGCTGGTATTCTTCAGAAGATAGTTACTGAATGAATGATGAGTGTTAAAGGGCTACGGACAGAATCAATTTAAGAGGATTGATTGGCAAAGATTACGGAGCTTTTTCTTCAAGTTGTAATTTTGGTCCTCTCACCTTGGGAGATAGGAACGGAACAGCAGCTAGTTTTGTATGTTTTCCTTTTAAGAAATGACAGTTGGTTACCAAAACCGAACTCCAAACCCATTTTAATTGCTAGCATTGTGAAATGTGCCCTCTCTCTCTCTCTCAGGCAAGGTTAGTCAGCTTGAACACATTTTAAGATTCAATAAGCCACTGAGAAGCAAGATGCTACTTCTGATGGGAGAAGCCTGGGCATGGCCGGGTGAGGGGGCTTGGAGACTGGGTCCAGGATTCACAGGGAGGGAAGGTTTGCTAGGCCCATGTCTTCGGTTCAGGTGATGCCTTGACATCCAACCAGATGCTGCTTTCAGGACGGGTGTTCTAGGCGGAAAGCACACACTGCGCTCTGAGATGTGTCACTGGTGGAGGAGCGTCTTTATTACATCCACCCTAGAGGAGAACAGCTGGGGTGTGAGAATTCCCTGCTTTTGCGACTGGGTGCACTGCATAAACAGGTGTCTCTTTCTTTTTTGTGTGTGCCTACTGTTTAGTGGCCCAGTTTGACCAGCCTGTGCGGGTGTGTTGTGGCCTCACGTTTTCTCATCCTGTTGAGGTAGTCCCAGGGTTATTCCCTCGGATGAAAAAGGCAGACTGCAAGGACAATGATGTTTGTTTCTTTACTGTATTGTGTATTCCCATCACCTAGAAAAGTCAGCACCTAGTGCATGCTCAGATATTTTTGCATGAATGAGTGAAGTAAACATTTTAGCTATGTGCTTTGTAGGATTGGTCAAATTTGTATTTAATATTTAAATGTAATACATTCAAACATTTTTATTAAAATTCATGATTAAAGAGGAGAGCTTGAACGGAGTCATTGTGAAATATCAACAGGCCACTTCTTTAAATTTCACTTTTTTTTTTCCATTCTGATACCTTGACATTTTATCATCTTTTTGAGCTAAAACTGTTAAAAGTGATAAGCAGAAGATAGTTCCATGGTTGGAGAAACTCTGATTTTTAAAATGCCAATGCAGAATCTCAGGCTCCATCTCTCTTTACCTGTTTGACAAGCACAAGGGTTGCAAAGATATTATGTAAAATACTGATGATGGAATTACAGCATAAGATAGCTGATGAAATATCCCCCAACGCTTAACAAAACAATAGCATTTGAAGAGCCAGAATATTCCTCCACAAACCTCAACACAATGAAAAAAGTACAAACCTGTCCTATAATCTGTGAAAGGTGGCAGCTGGTTAGAGAAAAGCAGATAGAAAATTTTGGTGGAGTTTAGCACATCCAGTCACCCCTGACTTAGGGCCCAGCCAGAAGGTAGAAGTCACCCTGGGTATTTCCAAAGGAGGGAAATTGAAGCTGGCGGAGGGTAAACCAAGGCAGGCCTGACTGGAGGGAACAGCGGGGCAGCGAGCGACCTGGAGGGCAGACAGAGGGGCAGCCCCGCCCGGGGAGCCGGGTCCAAGGCAAAGGCGAGCCCACTGAGGAAGATGCCAGCTGCGCAGAGAGGGCGAAGGCCCACCTCCCCACCTCTGCTTCGGCCCACTTCGGCAGAGCTTACCCAGAAGCAGGACGGCAAGAGAGCCCGGCACATGCTCTGCAGCCCTGAGACGGGAAGAAACGGGAGGAAAACGGACCTGAGCGAGCAAGCAGATAACCGGCTCGAGCAGAACAAGGGACGAGAGAAAGTGCCGGTTTCAGCAACGCTTCCTGGCAGGACGTGATGCAGCACCGTCTGCGAAGTTCTAACAGATGTCTGAGAAACTGTATTGTGACCCAGATGTTACAGTTAGGAAGTTGTTCAAATATAAAGACAGCAGACACTCCCAAACATAAAAGGGTCAGAGACCTTGAAGAAAGCAAAACTGACAAAATCTAACCAAGAGATGAAGGGAGAAGGTAGTGAAGCACCATTGGCGATATGGAAGCAACCTAGCCCTGCGACCCCGGAAGACGGGGCTCGAGGCTCGTGATGTAGGAAAGCGCGGCAACGTTGGGATAAGGAAATGGGAGGAGATTCAGGTGCAGTCATTGGCTTCTCAGCAGGGAGAAGACAGGAGCTGATCAATAGAAAGATCTCTGTATGGGCAGGTCAAGCGCTTGCTCCAGCCAGGGCAAAACAATCATAATCTGAAAACATAAATGCACAAAAAGTTCAGCATTCAATACAAAATGCCTAATACAGAAATAGCTGCTGTGGAGAAAACAAAACACGGCAGTAAATTAGAGACCCACGAGGGAGGGAGCCTGGAAAGGCCTCGCCTAAGACGTGACCTTGGGGCTGAGCCCCGAGGAGGGAGCAGAGCAGAGGCAGCATGTCAAGCTCCACGTCACGTGGGGCTCAGCGGCGCGGCACGGGAAGCTGTCCCGGACAACCGCGTGAACAGATACACGCTCTTATCACCTCTGTTACTTCCAATACTCTTCGGGAAACACTACTGTGGTTTTCAGTGGTGCGAGGAAGCCAAGCTCAAGGGTGCTGGCTGTGCAACTGTGCGCGTGTAATTCCCAATTCTGTGTTTAATGACTGCACGTTGGCAGCTCGAAATTGGCCACGGTGGTAATATGGACACCATGGAAATGGACTAACCCTCAAACCAGGCTTTACCCCACCCCCGGGCCTGTTGTTAAGTATTCACCAGCACACTTCTGCATATCTGACTAGCATTATCGCCCTACCAAATCTCTAGTTAATAAAAACGTGGACAAGTCCCCAGGCCAGTCTCCCCTGCCCCGGGCGCGACTAGAAGGAAAGGCAGTGGGCAGGCCGCTGGGCCAGACCCTCTCTCGGCCAGGACCGGCCCCCTGCGCCCTGTCAGTTAGCACTTTCACGGGCTCTGTCCATGACCTCAGTTAGGGAACCGTGCGCCGCAGGCCTGGAGGGAAAGGATGGGGATCCGGGCATGAAGCTCGCTTGCAAAGGGCCTTCTCCCTGCCTGTGTCCCCCCTCGACGGTGCTTCCAATTATATGAAGAAGTGGCACACTTTTTTAACGCTTTACTTCAGCTCGGGGTTTGTCCACAGCAAGAGTGTTTGGGTGACGGGTGCGGTTAACTTACCTCTGGCTCACGTGGTCCCGTCGGGAGCCTGCAGGGTTCTCCTCTCCCACACACGCTGTGTCCTCTGCCCCAAACCCCACCGGAGAAGGGCCAGCCTACCCTTCGGGGCCCTTCCCCGAGTCCCTTCAACTATTGTCACTTGCCATTTTGTTTCTGACTCCTCTCCTGCTTTGGTGTAGAAATAGAAAAGGAATGTCAGCTGATCAAGAACGGAAAGTGAGCATCTACAAGGAAAACTGTCCAGGATTGAGAGGGGATGGAGCGGCGCCTGTGTACCAACCGGGAGAGAGAGAAACTGAGCTCAAGAGACAGTCAAGTCTGAGACCTCCCTGGTGGCCCAGTGGTAAAGAATCCGCCTTCCAGTGCGGGGGAAGCGGGTTCAGTCCCCGGTCAGGGAACTAGGATCCCACATGCCGCGGGTCAACTAAGCCCGCACGCCACAACTACTGAGCTCACGCGCCTCAACTACTGAGCTCACGCGCCTCAACTAGAGAGCCTGCGTGCAGCAAACTACAGAGCCCACGCGCCACAACTAGAGGAGAGAAAACTGGCACGCCACAGCTGGAGAGAAGCCCGTGTGCCTCCACGAAGACCCTGAGCGCTGCAACTGAGACCCAGCGCAGCCAAATATAAATAAATAATAAATCTTGAAAAAGACGACGACGAGCCAACTCAAGCCAGCGCCCGTGCTGCAGGCCAGCGGGAGACCCTCTCCCTGCAACCTCTCTGCTTCCAGTCAGTCAGTCACGTCCATCATCTTCTGTCTAATGCCGTGCAGGGTTGACCATGTTTTGTTTGGTTGGCTCCACCGAGCTCATCAAGCAGGCAAAGCCACTGATCTCTAAGAAGGTGCGAGGCTGCCCTTGAGGCTGTTGGCTGGAATCCAGTCCCCCAGGGTCCGATTTGCCCATAAGCAGCACACAGGCCCCGAGGAGCCCCACGCAAGGGCACACACGGTCCCCATTCCCGAATCTGGATACTGACATTGGGAACATGCTTGGCCTCTCTCCTCGCCTGTCCCAGTGACGCTTGTGACTTTTTATTTTGCAAAATGTCAGACATATGAGGCATGAAGAGAACTGGCCAACGGACACCTGTGTGCTACCATCCGGAATCGGTCACATTGTCATAGCCCCGTTCCCTCCCTTCCCCCCAGACCATCTGGAAGTCAGTTGTAGACATTGTAGCACTTACCCTCCACACTCCAGCGTGACTCTCCCACAGGTAAGGATAGCACCTCACATAACCAATAACACTATCACAAGAACAGATACCATTTGGTGGGGTTTGGGAGTTAAGGAAAATTAGAGAAACATCCATATGGAGGTCAAATCAGGGCTGCTTTGGCTTTCCACTGTGTAACTTGGCTTTTAGAGTCGTTCTCTACAAGCATACCTAAAAGTTTTACAATAAGCATCTTCTCTTGCAGTCAGGAAAAAAACAAAGGGTTTGAAGCGGCATCAGGACCCGCAGATCTCAGCACGGGGCGGGCTGGGCCGTCCCGCTGGTGACACTAGGTGGCGGTGTTGGGCTGCTTTCAGGAAGGAAGGTCCCCCCGACACTTTAGGGCTGGGGCAGGAGAGGAGGACGGGGACGCTTTCAGAGAAGCTGCTAGAACTGCAAGCAGACCCTGAAGAGACAGGAAGGGGGAAATGACGGAGAACTTATTTTAATGAACACACTTCTTTTGCGGGGATATTGAGTCAGCACCGTCTCCGAGTCTGACCTACTGAAGTCAAGTCCAGGCTCTGCCATAGACTCAAGGAGGCTCTCTGTTGCTGAGCATGTGTAGGACCTGCTGCGCGGGACAAACGTGGCGATGCTGGGAAAGTCCTTAGCGCGTGCCCGACACAAAGCCCGAGCCGCGCCCTGCGTCCGTGGTCATTCATTGCCCCCCAACATCGAGTCCCTGTTGGTTTTATCCTCCTGAAAACCTCGCTGCCTCTGCTCTAGCCCACCTGTTTTCCAGAGCTCCCTGTGTGTCGGGCGGACAGTGGACTCCGCTTCAGGTTAGGGAGGTGGACAGCAGCCTCGTGTTCCGAGCAGGACTGCACATCCTCATGAGGTTTAGTCGTTATAGATTTGTGGCTTCTCTCCCGCCACTTGAGGAGCAAACCCCACAAAGGCAGGGCCTGTATGTGTCTCGTTTGTTTCCGGCAGCGTCCCCAGCGCCTAGAATAGAATAGGACCTGGCACGTAAGTGCTTAATAAAGGTCTGTTGAATGAGTAAACCCCCTACCCCTTACCTGGAGGCAATCACACCCTCTGCTAAGTTCTCTCCCCCTTCATCCGAACTCTCACCGTCGCGTCGGACCTGTTGGTTCTGGAGCTGTCGGGATGGTAAGCAGTGCCCACGAGAGTAGCTCAGGTTTGCATCCGATGAGATGCCTGCCTTGGGCACAGCAGTTCCTTGGTTGTTTTTGGCTGTTTCTTTGGCTGTAGGTTTACTGTTTGGTGTTTAAATCATGGAGTTTTCAGAGCTGGAAAACATCCTCGAGGGCAGTATTCTGATGTCCCTATGGACAAGACACTTAGTTGTCCATGTGGAGGTGAGCAGTCTAGGGCAGTGCCTGGGACAGAGGGAAGGAACCCAGGAGGAAGTCATCTGAGCAACACAGAACCTGCAGGAAGGACGTGCTGGGCTGTTGCAGGAAGCTGTCTGCCTACCCTCTTCTATCCACCCTGAAAAATCCAAAGGCTTTGGCTGGCGGGGTTCTACTCACCACCCACTCTCATCATGCGAGTGGGCTTGAGTGCCAGATGTGCCAGGACCGCCGTGCTGGCCACTGGACTGGAGGAGGAACAAACCGGGCTAGTTGGAAACAGGAGACAGGGAAGTGGGCCATTTGATGAGAGCGCCGGCAGGTGGATGGGGCGGGTCAGGAGTCCAGCCAGGGGATGATATTAGGCACAAGCTGAGAGTCAGCTGGCACCTGGGTACCTGGCTTTCCTTACCTGCTAGGTTTACAGCCCAGGGTGAGATGCGATTAATCTCCGCTGGGAACACCGAATGGTCAGCCAGGACAGTCAGTGCAAAGGAATTCAGATAGACCTGAGTTCACATCTCAACCCTGCGGATTTCTAGCTCCGAGACCTTGTGAAAACCAGCTCTGGGAAGTGTGATCTTCCTCGCGGGTAACACGGGGATTGTGTGACCTGCTTTGAAGGGTGATTGTGACAATTAAATGAGAGATGATGGATGTAACGGAAGGTGCTGAATCGATGGTACTTACTGTCCATCTAATTTGGGGGAAAGCAGGCATTATTGTTAGTGGGCTTTGTATCTCTTAGGAGTTGGCAAGAATTTAAAAGGGGGGGAAATAAAAAAATAAAAGGGGGGGAAGTTACCTCAGTAGGCGGGTGATGGGTTAGACCGGCTTCGATCTGATCTTTGCTTTTCTGCTCAGATCCCAGAGGGAACGGAAGGAAGTAGAACCCAGCCAGGAGAAGCCAAATCTGCAGAATGAGACAGATTCCTCTCTTTCCCAAAGAGAGAGGCCAGGGAGGGATGGGGTATTTGCAGACCTGTGAGCAGTACCGTGGTGGCTCTAGAAACAGAGCTTGGGACTTTCTCTACCTGAAGAGGAAGGAAGTGGAAAAATCTTCCCGAAGGGGAAGAGAATATGAGTTTGATGTAGCAGTTACCACCTGTGGATGTTTCATTTTAACCAGGAACGTGTGTATTTGCTTCACCCTCCATCGGGCCTTCAGTTATACTGCCCTGTGGCGAGAAGCCATGAAGGGGATTTTTAGCAAATTGAACTACTTGGTTGCTTTTGTGTAGTGACTGCTCCATGCACTGCACTTCTCTGATCGTTCAGCTTTCCATTCCAGGCCAGTGCATGTACGAAGCCAGGATGTTTGTTACTTTTGTGGGGTAGCTACCAGCTGAGCCGGTGGTGCCCGGACAGCAGTGATGAGCCTCAGAGATACCGGACCAATGTGCGAGGCAAACGCAGCCACGCTGCCTGGGCTACAAAGGCAGCCACCGCGTTCAGTCATCGATCAAGTCCCTGCTACAGATTGGGTTGTTGCACAAGATCATCTCCGTAGCCGCTGTAACGACCCTGCGGGGCGCTTGTCCTCTACCCGCCCAGGTAGCGGTGGAGTGGCTGGGAGTTAGGCCGGGTCTGTGAACCGGACCAAGCCACCTCCCCACCCTCTGCTTCTCTGACAGGGAGCTGCACGAGGGGGGGCTCTCCTGCCCTTTCTCGTGCAGTACGGCCCCTGCATACAAACCTTCAAGTCGCGAGCTCTCAAAGATGCGAACGTGCGTTCGCGTGCCCAGTCATGTGAGTTAGTTCACGTGTCTGGCGTACGTTGTCACGTGCGTGCATCCTCTGCAAGTGGTCGTGCTTTTGTGTACTTTACTGTACAGGACTGTGTAGACCACAGTAGTGCAGCATCTTTATTTCAAGCCCAGGATGTCCGGAAGCGAGCGTGAAAGCAGTGGTATATAGCCGACTGTGTTAGTTGGATACCTAGGCTAACTTTGTTGGACTTACAAACAAATCAGACTTACAAATGCGCTCTTGGAATGGAACTCGTTAGGATGTAGGGGACTTACTGTATTTTCTTCCGTATCTGGCTTAAACCGGTGATGCCGGTTTAATCCCAGTTGTGCAGTCACCGCCGAGGCGCAGACACACCTACGAGCTAGCAGGAAGCGGGGTTCGCACCATGGGCTCTGGGGGTCCCGGCAGCACTGGCAGGGCAGCTTCAGGGCCCAGTACGAGCTGCAACGTCTGTTGGTAAAGGGTGACATTCTTTTTGCCCATTCACGCGGCAAACATTAATTGAGCGCCTTCTCGTGCGCCAGGAAATTTCCCCGGTGCTTGGGCCACATCACTGAACAGCAACCCCCCTGCCCGCTGGAACGCGCACACTTCCACGGGAAAACAGACAGCAAATGGTAAACATCACACTTAAGTAAGTTACGTGGTGAGTTAGAAGGTGATAAGTGATATGAACACAGCACAAGAAGCGCAGGGTGAGAAAATCCAGATGCGTGAGTGGTGCGGGAACAGACCCGTTTTATTTCATTTTTAAAATTATTTTGTCTTTTGATTTTTTTGGCTGCACCCCACGGCACGCGGGATCCGAGCTCCCCGACCAGGGATCGAACCCGTGCCCCCAGCAGTGGGAGCGCAGAGTGCTAACCACTGGACTGCTGGGGAGCCCCATGTTGCCACTTTAAATAGCGTGTTGGGGGGTCAGCACGGTCGAGCGGTGACACGGAGCCAAGACTTGGGGCAAAGGCCCACCGGCTAGAGCAGGCCTGGCGTGGGGCGGGCGGAGCGATCGTCAGGGGCACCGGCAGAAGATGAGCTTGGATGGGTGGAGGGTTCAGATCACGTGGGGCCCTGGAGGCATGTAAGGAGTGAGCCAGGTCCGTTGGAAGGTTTTGGTTGGAGCAGATCACGCTTACGTCTTAGAGGGCTGTGTGCCGAGAAGAGACCGAACGGGGGTGCAGTGAGGGGAGAAGCAAGGCCCTTAGGACTACTGCAGCAGTCCAGGCGCGAGGTGCTGGGGGCTGGGCGGTGGCGGGCGCAGGATGCCGTGAGCACTGGGAAGGCGGCCGACCTCGCTGCTCGGTGCGCTAGATGCTGGGGGATGGGGGTGACCCCGCGGTTCTAGGAAGAGTGAAGGAGAGAGGTGGGAGGTGGCCCCGGTTGCTCCCAGGACAGGGCTGCAGATGGCGTGGGGCCGCTTGGGCACCTGCAGCGCTGGCACGGCGGGACGTGGCCTCCACGAAGGGCCCGGGATCGGGTGGAAGGACCCCATTTTCACCGCTCAGTCCCTGCGGCCCTCGAGGGGCTCAGGGGGGCACGATGCTGGCGGGTGAGGTGGGTCCGCTGGGGAATGTGTGTGTGTGTGTGTGTGTGTGTGTGTGTGTGTGTGTACGTGTGTGTGCGTGGGCTGCGTGTGCGTGCGTGCATGCGTGCGTACGTGCGTGTGCTGTGCTGCATGTGCGCATGCGTACGTCTGTGTGCGTGCGTGTGCCAGGGAAGGGTCCTGCCTTGGGCAGGGGGGGGCAGGGGCGTGACCACGCGGCGCTGCCTCGCCAGGGCCCCAGGCCCTCGGGGCGGCAGGGACCCCGTGCACCTGCCCACCAGGCCCAGCGAGGTTTGTTACGCCAGAGGGAGTAAAAGCCCACCTTGGCGCTGTGGGCCCTGCTGGGCCCTGGCTGCGGGACCTCAGCGTCCGGCCGGGCTGGCGGCTCGGGGCAGCAGCGGGAGTCACGCCCTTCCCTGCGCCGAGGACCGAGGCTCGCCCGCGGCAGCGCGGCTCAGCTCCGCCGCGGGCGCCTCCGGGGGCCGCGACCTTCCCTCTCGGAACCGCCCCCGTGTGGGTGACGGGCTGTGGGGCCGCCAGCCCGACGCTGCCTGAGCCAGGCGCCCCGCCGGCCGAGCAGACGCCCCCGCCGCCCGCAAGGAGAGCCGAACGAAGCGGGGCTCCGGGCTCGCTGGCGAGGTCGAGGCCTGTTTGTCACGGCGTCCGCAGCCGCTTAGCAGAGTCCGAGCAGCCGAGTGCCTCCCGCCGTGAACCCAGCCCGCCCTTCCAGAAGGGTCGGGGCCCGAGGGAAAGGAAGGCCTCTTCTGGGGGGTCCTGGACGCGGGGCATGCGCACGGAAGCCTCCAGAAGACCACCAGAAAGGCAGGAAGGGGGACTGCCCTGGGGGCCTGGTGGCTAAGGGTCCGCGCTGCCAGGGCAGGGGCCCGGGTTCCATCCGCGGCCGGGGAGCTGGATCCCACTCGCCGCAACTAAAGAAGATCCCACACGCCGCAACTAAAGGTCCCACACGCTGCAACTAAGACACGGCGCAGCCCAACAGACAAACAAATACTATTTAAAGTCAAATGGAATAAAATAAAAAGGCCGGAAGGTAGGAGGGGAGTGAAGGAGCAAACGGAGGCGTCCCCGCCCGCGCGGCCGGGCCCCCCGGCGTGAATAAGACTCCGTCCCCGCGGAGGGGGACGTTGCCGCCGCGCACGAGGGCGAGAGACCTGACCGCACTCTCATAACCCAGGTTTGCAGGACGTGCGGGAAACTCCTGGCCCCTCCGCGCTAGCTGTTCTGCCAGGTGCCAGGTAAGCATTTGGGAGGGACGCTTTCCCCTCCGGGGCCAGGTGGCCCTCAGGGAGGCTGGCTGAGGCGGGCCTGGTCACAGGCTCCGGCCCTCCTGCCCGGGGGTCACGAGCGCCCTGCACGCGCCACGGGGCGCCTGGGTTCGTGGCCTCTGCAGCCGGGGAGCTGCCCGCTCACCCGTCCTGCGGGCAGGACAGCGGCCCCTGGGCGGCCGGGGCCGTGCGCGGGAGTTCAGGCCTGGGCGGCGGCTCCTGGTAGAGGCACGAGGCAGCCAGCGAGGCCTCTCCCCGCCGGGGCGCCCGGGAGTGACGGCAGCGGATTCGTGTGGTCCGTCACACGTAGACCGCCGCCGCCGCCGCCGCCGCCCCCTGCCACCTCTGCCCCCAGCTCTGCGACCAGGGCCGGGCCAGGCCGGGAGGGCGGACGGGCAGGGGGTGGGGGGCGGCGCTGCTGAGGGGGAGCGGGGCCGCGGTCCAGCTGAGGCTGCCGTGTCCCGTCCCTGCCACACCCTCTCCAGCCCGCGTGGTGCCCAGCCCTGGGCTCTGCAAGCCGGGGCCCTGCCCGGCAGGACTCAGCTGCAGAGACCTGGAACGGGTCACGTCCGGAGACGTTCGGGCCGTGACGTCCAGTGGTCCCCAGACAGGTGAAGGGGCGTCCCCGCAGGGATGGTGCCTCCGTTGAGGACGCTCCGAGGGGACGTGTGATGTTTAAAATCCTGTCAAGTTTGTAGGTCTGGCAAAGCAAGACTTTCCAGGCAGGAGGGTCTCTAAACCCCAGGAGGGCTGCAGAAAGAGGTAGAGGGCCTGCTGGGGCAGCCCGAGGGGCCAGACGGGTGTGAGCGTGGAGGCCTCTTCCAGCCTGGGGATGCGCTGGGACCTGAGTTAACGAAGAGATGGGTTCAGGGAGAAGCCTGTACAGACCAGCAGGCAGCTGAGAGACGGGCGTGTGCACGATGTGCGAGGTGTGCACGGGGGCGGCAGGAAACCCAGCGCTGATGCTTTCTGATTCAAAGGAGGAGCGAGAAGTATGAGTTTTGTGACCGTACTGTAACTAGACACTGTCTGTGCCTGGCCGGCATTGTCACCGGTGCCACTTGAGCAGACCTGGTGGCGGGGCCTGGTCTTCCTCCCAGAGGCTCGTGGGCGCCTCATTAAACACGAGCTCCGGCCTCAGCTGTGAAGCCCTGCTCTGGACGCCTTCTGCTGACGCCAGACCAGTGCTGCTCGAGCAAAGCTGCAGGATCAGGGCTGGGGAGGGTTTGTTTATATAGAAAATTGAATCAGCCTTGGACCTAAAACCAGAAACTGTGACGTATCTAGACCAGAGCTGGGAAAACATCCTCACAGTGTTCCGAGCCTTCTGGTGGCATCTCCTCATTTACAGTTTATTTGGGATGGTGATGTTTAACGTTCTTGGACTTTGCAGAAACTTACTGTATTTCATGGCCTTCATTCACCAACCTCCCAGAAATCTGTATCAAAGCAAAAGCCTGTACTTACGGTGTTGGGGGGTTGCCTTCTGCTCTGAGTTCTCCTGTAGCCCAAGCATCTTGCTCGGAGACACTTGGGCTTTCGGGAGTTGGGCGTAGGACCCTGTGATAAGCGTGCAGACCTTCAGTCACTCAGTGAGAGCTTCTCCCTTGTTGAGGCAGGATTAAAAGGTCAGCAGCACTCAAAATATAGAATGGGGTGGCCTGTGCTGGACTTATCGATTCTAAATGAAAAGACTGCAGTCTGTATATTCCTCTTTAAGTATTCTCTGGATGCCTTCCACAAGTTATGACATGTTGTAGTTTTATTATCCTTCCACTGGAAAACTTCTTTGTTTTGTTTTGTTTGCTTTCATTTTTATTTTATGTTTTTATTGAAGTTTAGTTGATTTACAGTGTTGTATTAGTGTCAGCTGTACAGCAAAGTGATTGTTATATATATATATGTTATATATAAATATATTAAGTTACATATATCTATTCTTTTTCAGATCCTTTTCCACTATAGTTTAGTACAAGATACTGAATATAGTTCCCTGTGCTATACAGTAGGTCCTTGTTGCTTGTCTATTTTATATATAGTAGTGTGTATCTGTTCATCCCAAACTCCCCTTCCCCTTTGGTAACCATAAGTTTGTCTTCTGTGTCTGTGAGTCTGTTGAAACCTTTTCTAATTTCCCTTTTAACTTCTTCTTCAATCTGTGGATTGTTCAGAAGTGTGTTGTTTCATTTTCAAATATTTGGGGTTTTTCTAGTTATATTTTTATTATTGATTTCTAATTTAATTCCATTGTAGTCAGAGAGCATACTTTATATGATTTCAATATTTTAAAGTTTATAGAGACTTTTTTATAGCCCAGCATATAGTTTATGCTGGTAGAGGTACCATGAGTACTTGAAAAGAACGCTGTTCTGCCCTTGTCAGGTACCTAAAAACGTAGGTGGTAGTGTTCAGATCTTCTTGTTTTTCTTGATTTTTGCCTGGTTATTCTGTTAGCAATCTTGTCAATTGCTGAGAGGGGGCTGTTAAAATCTCACACTAGAATTGTGGAGACATCTCCCTTTCCCTTTAATTATAGCAATATTTGCTTCATGTGTTTTGAATCTCTGTCGTTAGACACACACACATTCATGGTTGTTATGACTTTGGATGAGCTGATCATTTTATTGCAATGAAATGTCCCCTTTCATCTCTGGAAGTACTTCCTGTCTTTTTTTTTTTTGGTGGTGGTACGCGGGCCTCTCACTGCTGTGGCCTCTCCCGTTGCGGAGCACAGGCTCTGGACGCGCAGGCTCAGCGGCCATGGCTCACGGGCCCAGCCGCTCCGCGGCATGTGGGATCTTCCCGGACCGGGACATGAACCCGTGTCTCCTGCATCGGCAGGCGGACCCTCAACCACTGCGCCACCAGGGAAGCCCAGTACTTCCTGTCTTAAAGTCTCTTTCCTCTGCAGTAATGCAGCCCCTGAGCCGTCTCATGCCTGCTCTTTGCTGCATGTATCCTTCTCCATCCACTTACTTGCAGCTTACATGTGTTGTTGTATTCAACCTGCACTTCTTCTGGACGGTGCATATAGAGAGAATCTCTATTCTGACAGTCTCTGCCTTTCAGCTGGAGTGTTTAATCCATCAATCTTTAACGTAATTACTGACATACTTGCGTTTGGATCCACCACTGAGTTTGTCTTCTCTTTGTCTACTCTCTTTTTGTTCCTTTTTCTTCCCCGCCTCACAGCCTTCTTGATCTCACCACCAGGCCTCACGGACCAGATTTGTATCTGCAGCCTGGGCCCCTCCCCTGGACCCCAGACTTCGAGATTCAACTGTCTCCTCAGCGTCTGTCTTTGGGCACCTAGTAGGCGTCTCACACCCACACCAGGCCCAGCCTCCCGACGGCCTTTCCTGCTCCTCTCTCAGTGGTCCCCTCGAACACGGTGGCGATTCTTCCTGGTGCTTCTTCCGCATCCCCCTTCTCCTGGTCAGCATTCGCCCCGTCCTTCCCGGCCTTCCGGCCAAAACTGGAGTCGTGCTCGACTCTTCTCTTTCTTTCACCCTCACATTCAATCCATGCGTCTCCCGTCTGTCTCATCTTCGACAGACACAGAACCCACTGCTTCCCACCACCTCACCTGGACATCCTAGACGGAGCACCCTCACCGGTCACCTGGGCCACAGCGCCCACCCGCGGTGGTCATCCCGCAGTCTGCTCTCAGCGCAGCAGCCAGAGGGATTCTTCGAAAAGCTAAGTCGCGCCTCTCCTCTGTGATGCAGCGCCTCTCACTGTAAAAGT
Source organism: Aethalodelphis obliquidens (assembly GCF_003676395.1). NCBI lineage: Eukaryota > Metazoa > Chordata > Mammalia > Artiodactyla > Delphinidae > Aethalodelphis > Aethalodelphis obliquidens. The sequence goes on along the minus strand of NW_020837967.1, from coordinate 25,915,977 downwards.
CAGAGGGTTTACAATGACCTATCAGACCATTTCCCGTGTCTGCTCTGTCCTCTTCTCCTCCTCTTGATCACCCCATTCTAGCCAGCCCAGCCCCTTTACTGTCCCTCAAACTCTGTTTCTTGACTTTTTTTCGTTACTGCCTCCGCCGGGAGCAGAAGGGAAGTGCTGTTTAGATATTTTATTCCTAATGACCCTCTTACATCACCCCATGAAATCTTAGCGCCATAAATATACTGCATTTGATTATCTACCGTCTCTGTGTTTGTGCTTTACACCAGCGGTCCCCAACCCTTCTGGCACCAGGGACCAGATTTGTGGAGGACAGCTTTTCCATGGACGGGTTGAGGGTGTTGGTCGAGGCGGTCATGCGAGCCACGGGCAGCGGCAGATGAAGCTTCACTCGCCCGCCCACCACTCACCTCCTGCTCTGCGGCCTGGTTCCTAACAGGCCACGGACCAGTACCAGTCCATGGCCTGGAGGTTGGGGACCCCTGCTTTACACATTAAAAGAGTAAGCTTTTTTCGTCCTCCAAGAGTGAATTTCCTGCCCCTTTGGATGATGTCTCCCTGTTGAGAATGCGTGCTTTCACTCTTTGCATGTAGTTCTACCTCAGGGCCTTTGCACCTACTGTACCGTCTGTGCACAACACTCTTCCCCCATCGAGCGGTCAAGCTCACTCCCTCACCTCCCCCAGGACTTACTAAGACGGTCACTTTTCAGAGAGGCATCGCTCGGTCACTCTGTGGGAAGAGTGACTCCGTGACTCAAGCTCCCCACTCCCTTCCTGGCTCTGTCCTTTCACCTGAGCACTTGTTACCAACTGGCATCTCCACATGTTACTCACCTATTTTTTGTTGTCCCTCTGCCTTCACGAGAGTGCAAATTCCAGGAGATATTTGCGTTCATCGATGGCTCCCGGATCCGGACCATTTCCTGGCACACAGAACATGCCCTATTAAACACTTGTTGAGTGCACGCATGCCGTGCTCACCTGTGCGTACCTGCCTTCACTGTGTGGCCCCGTGTGCCAGCTCATCCTCTTTTCTCCTTTTCATCTACCAAGTCCTGTCTTTGCTTTAAAGCCCAAGTCAGTACCAACTTCTCCCTGATCCCTTTCCTGGTTTTATGTCCTCAAGAATATTATAAAGTTTTGGACTTCCCTGTGGTTAAAAATCTGTCTTGCAATGCAGGGGACACCGGTTCGATCCCTGATTGGGGAATTAAGGTCCCACATGCCGCGGGGCAACTAAGCCCATGCGCCATAACCGCTAAACACCACAACTAGAGAGAAGCCTGTGCACCACACTGAAGAGCCCCGTGCTGCAACGCAAGATCCTGCATGCCACAACTAAGACCCTTGGCAGCCAAAATAAATAAAAAGTAAATATTAAAAAGAAAGAGAAGAATATTATAAAGTTCTTATACCCCGCACTCCTGGCAGGAGTTATAGAATTAGAATTAACTATTGAAGGCTGAACTTCTTTTCTTCTTGGTCTAATACGCCTCAAAACTATTCAGTGACACTACCTTTTAGCTCCAAGAGATGCTGGGTTATTCCTGAAACTGTGAACTTTTATATACCATCAAAAGACGATGTGGAATGGGGGGCGGGCTTCTGAGTTGAATGTGTGGACATAAAGAAAGGAGAGAAAACCATTTCATCTCCAGGCTGATTAACACCGTTGAAGTGTGCTTGGGTGGATTCAGCCGGCCTGGTGCTACTGGAAGTCAGGAATATATTTTCTTGCTCGTTTTCATTGCATCAGATCATGTTGTTTTAACCCAAGGGCCTCAGGAAGTGCAGAGTAAATTGGAATGCTCAGTCAAATAAAAGAAGTCTGCTTCAACGGAGCAATGGATGGTTGTGCCGCACATGCTGAAGTTCAAGCTGACGTTCCAGCCTGAGCTCGTAATGTTATTACTGAGGACCCTGTAGCAGGGGGAAGGGGAGAGGGTATCAGACTTCAACACACTGGCTGGGACTTTTGTTACTTTAGAAGAGAATGAACCTTGTGATAACCTAACTCTTTTGTGGTTATTCATTTTCTCATGTGTTCAAAGGTCAGTCTGGGCAGGCCAGCAAGTGTCAGTATACTTTGCCATTTGCTTGGTGGGCCTTGGCTGGTGGAACAGAAGTGCCTCGGGGAAATTGCAGTCCACGCCGTCCTGGCCATCCCATCTCTCCAGTGCTGGCGGGCTGGGGAGGGAAGGGCGATCCTGTAGCAGGAGTGAGGGAGGCGCTCTGTAGCCCACGGCCCTGCATTCCGGAGGCCGTGGCTTCCGGCGTTATCTGCGTGCTGTTGACCCAGGAATATGGTCAGTGAGTCTGGAACCTCTCAGTCGAAAGAGTAAGTGATGGTAAACTGTTTGCCTCTGGCGCAAGCCCGCTCGTTGCAGCAGCACAACCGTGTTTGGGGAGCTGGACTTCTCAGAGACAGCTGGGGTAGCCTTTGGGCGTGACTGAGGGCGGGAGAAGTCTGTATTCAGTGTCTTCCTGGTTCTTCCTTCTTCGTCCTCATTCTCCTGGTCACGGTCCCTCCTCACATATCAGCCCCTTAGAATACTAGGAACCGGTCTTTACAGCTGAGGAGACAGTCCCTCCTGTAGTACTTTAGTTAGTCCTCACGGTGTTCCCAGGCGGCAGGAATTGTCTTCGGGACCTCCACCTGGTCAACAAGAAAGTGGAGGGAGACACTGAGGCGGGAAACACACTTTGGCATCACTTCTCACCTCACATAACCTGTGCAGCACACAGCTCCCGGCCAGAACCTCGGAGCCCTAGGGCCACCCTCACCAGATAATCACGTAACGAGGAAGCACGTCCTCCATGATGGGCGTTGTGCTACGTGCGTTGTACGTAATGCCTTATTTTTCCTCCCAGTAACCTTATGAAATGGTTATTTTATTCCCATTTTAAAAATGAAAAAATAAAGGCTTAGGAAGATGTGAAGACTGCCACCCAGTGTATGACAAACAAACAGCTCCATTAAATCCATCTTTATTAAGAAAAATAAAAGACTGGAGGAATCACAGACCTCGTCACGGTGTTGCCAGGGTGCAGGTGGCGTTTGGGGTCCAGTTGTGCCTTCCTTATCCCAGTCCACTGCCCCCTAAACCCTGGGGGAGAAACACTTAGGGGGAGTGAGGCCAGGGAGGTTTACAGGCAGAAAAGCATCCTCGTTGAACCGTTAACTCAGAAGCCAGTGCTTTGCATCCTAAACCAAGGCAGTAGTTGAAGAGGCATAACTGCTACCAAGTTAAGGTGGAAGGTAGTTGGTTGAGTTTGTAAAACCCAGGCTAGGAAGGCGTCAAGGGAGAGACCAGCTGGCATCTCTGGGTGGCTCTCAGCCAGTTTGCTAGAAATCCTTTTGCTGAAACTCCTTTAATAAGCTTTTACTGAACACTTACTTTACTAATTGTTTTGCTCCTTTCCCTGTGGCCAGCACTGTTCACACCCCAGTCCACGCGTCACCCCAGCCTTCGCCCTCCTCTGCTCGGCCCCTGCCGTTCTCCCAGGCCCATCTCTTTCCGACTGGTGCTCGGACAGTATCCAACTTTCATGTCGGCCGCGAGGCCAACGATGTTTGTCCTTCCCTCGCTGCTCAGAATCTTGTCTCAGGGCCTCAGGCTTGCTTGGACAGGGATTTGATTGGAAGAAAGAAAGCTCAACTCTCTCGGTAACGAGTGACTTGGGAGATCCCACTGGTCAGAGCCTGTGCTCCACCCAGCCTTGCCGCATTGCCAATGAGGGATGCAGGACCCTGTGACGGGGTGAGAATCTCAGGAAGGAGCAAGGTTTTTAATCTCTCTTGCAAAAGCTCTATCCCGGGTCAATGTTTCATAGCACAACAAGCACAGTCAAGTCCTTGTAAGACAGTCCATTTGTCCTCAAGTAGAAACATTTAAGATGATGGGTGATTTTTTTGTGTGGTTCCTTTATCCTAAAAACTAGGTCCACATTCCCTGTGGCTACACTGGAGCTGTCAGCATGAAAGACTCATCACAGGCAGCGCTCCCCGAAGGGATGACGGACGTGCTTGGGAAGTTCATCGCCATTGATGGTGAAGGGTGTGTACAGGGGAGAGTGCCTTCATTCCCTCCAGTTTCAGCCATCGCTTTATACCACCTGTCTGCCAACTGTCTCCGAGGACTTGCTGTTAACCAAGTTAGGTGAACACAGAAAGGAATCCAGAAAGAGCTAAGAGATTTTAAAAATCAAATCTGAGAACTAAGTATCAAATTTTCCCTCTGGCAATCTTATCCGGGGAGCCCTTCTCTAGCACATGGGGCAACGCAGAAAAACTATTTGATACTAATGATAATTGAAATATGATCTAAATTAATTTACTATTTCACTAGAGTGGCTGACCTTCTAATGCAAGAGTACGGCTTCTCGCTCAGGTTTCTACTGGGTTATGACAGTTGGGCCAGAGAAAAGGGCTTTCTGAATAATATGGCTTTGCCTGTGTTAAGGTGATACCAAGTTAGCACCTCAAAGAAACAATTATTTGGTTAGAAATAGTGCCCCAGTTACCCAGAAGAGTATCTGGAAGGGTGGCTTGGTAAAGTGGCTCTAAAGCCTCGGGTGGTCCGGGGTCCCTGCTCCGTGGCCTTTTAGCTTTGTCATGCAGATCAAAGACAGGACCACTAGGAACTGCAGTCTCCTCTTCTGAAAATGGGGGTAATAATACCTCCCCTCTCTGTATCGTAGGATTGTCAGGATGAACAAATGAGGTAAAGCAGAACTCTTCGGAGACCGTAAAGCGTTACGTAAATATTAGTTGTCACTACATGCTTTTCCGGAGGCTAACGCCAGGAGACATGTCATAGGGTATCTGGCAACCTGGCAGCAGGTGTAGGTCTCAGTGTCTGTCTGGAGGAGCTTCCGTCTTGCTGGTGGAGCAGGTGTACAATCCCTCAACCTTCTCTCACCGCGTCTTCTGGGACTGGGGGCCGGGGGGTGGTACTTGGTGTCTCCTGTGAAGCTCAGGGCGCAGGTTCTCCAAGTGTGGCAGCATCAGGCGCATATCAGCAACACCCGGGAACTTACTAGGAATGCAAGTTCTCAGGCCCCGCTTCCGATCTGCCAAATCAGAAACCCTGGGCTTGAGGCCCATCGATCTGGGTTTTTTTTAATTAAAAAAAAATAAATTTATTTATGGCTGTATTGGGTCTTCGTTGCTGTGCGCGGGCTTTCTCTAGTTGCGGCGAGCAGGGGCTACTTTTTGTTGCGGTGTGCGGGCTTCTCATTGTGGTGGCTTCTCTTGTTGCGGAGCACGGGCTCTAGGCGCACGGGCTTCAGCAGTTGTGGCTCACAGGCTCCAGAGTGTAGGAGTTGTGGCGCACGGGCTTAGTTGCTCTGCGGCATGTGGGATCTTCCCGAACCGGGGATCGAACCCGCGTCCCCTTCCTTGGCAGGCGGATTCTTAACCGCTGCGCCACCAGGGGAGTCCTCCATCAGTCTGTTTGAACAAGCCCTCCAGATGATTCTGACACTTGCTCACGTTTGAGAACCGTGCACTAGGTCTTGGAGCCTTTGCAGAAACCAAGAACAAGGGCCCTGCTTTTTTTTTTTTTTTTTTTTTTTAATTTTATTGACGTCTAGTTGATTTACAATGTTGTGTTAGTTTCAGGTGTACAGCAGAGCGATTCACTTATACATACAGATATATCCAGTCTTTTTTTAGATTCTTTTCTCATATAGGTCATCACAGATGACTGAGTAGAGTTCCCTGTGCTCTACAGCTGGTCCTTGTTGGTCATCTATCTTATGCATAGTGGTGTGTGCGTGTTCATCCCAAGCTCCCAATCTATCCCTCCCGCCAAGTTTCCCCTTTGGTAACTGTAAGTTTGTTTTCAAAATCTGCGAGTCTGTTTCTGTCTTGTCAGTAAGCTCATTTGTATCATTTTTCAATTTTACTCCACGCTCGAGCACCACCCCGTGACACCTGTCTTTCTCCACCTGAAGGACCCCACCTTGCCGCCTGTTACTAACCCTCCGCCACGCAAGCGGGCATCACAAGGGAGGCTCTGGGTTCCAGAGCCTCAAGGGACTCGAGAAGCCGGTTTTCAGGTTGGCTCGTTTTGTAGCTGAGGGTTCTGCAGCCCCCAGGGGCTCTGTGAGAGCTGGTCCAAACCCAGAGCTGGGGTCAAGGTGGCGCTCGGCCCGGGGCTCTTCTCCCACTGTCTTTCTTGCATCCCGATCGCAAAGTTCCAAGTACGTGCTCCTCAGAGGAGGAAGGACCCCGCGGAGCAGCAAGGTCAGGTGGGGAGCTGGGCCCCCCGAGGGCAGGGCCCCAGGGGAGGTCGCGGCTACCTTCCTGGTGGCCTGGAAGAGACGTCATCTCCAGGAGTGACTGGGGGGGCTCCCACCACCCTCCTCAGGAGGGAAATCAGGTATGGACCTCAGTCAGGAGCCCTGAGGGGTCCCTTCCCTGGAAACCACTTCCCTGGTGGGCGTGGGCATCCTGGCTGGTGTGAAGGCTGTGATGCTCGTTGCTTTGGTTTACGTACCTAAAGACGCCGAGGTCAGGGAACATTTTCTACAGGAAAAGGCCAAGGTCGGAGCAGAGGGAGATTGCAAATTGAATCAAGCATCAGGAAAAACGGTCACTGACAGCTACCGAGGCAGGCTGGTTCCTGCAGCGAAAGCTGAAATCCAAGGACGACCCCAAACCCATTCCCAGAAATCCTCACTTCAGGCTCGTAGGAGGTGAGTGAGGTCTGGGTGTGACAGTGATTCAATCACCTTGTAAACAGCTCTACCCTGAGCAGCAAAAGTTCTCTCTTCTCCTTTTCCCCTCTCCCTCAAATTGCTCCTTTTGTCAAGAGGTAATTTGGCCTTTCAGTATCACCAAAATGTTGCTGTGGACTTTCAGAAACGCTTGCAATTTCTACCCATACCCTGGTTCAAAGAGAAACGGACAGTGAATGTGGTGGCCCGTCACAGCTTCTCCCTTCGAGACGGGCCGGACGGTGATGCCTTGAGCCTAGAGTCTCTGTGGGAGGCTCAGCTGCTGTGACCCCCGGGGTGGAGGGTGTACCTCCGCTCGACTTCCTCAGCTCTAAAGTGAGAGACAGACGTGATCACTTCCGTGGTTTAATTTAAAAGAGGCTGACGTGGCCTCACGTAGCTCTTACTCAGTACCAGAGGAACGGTTTGATTAATTTGATCAGTCTAGACGGGCAAGTCATGTGGGATTGGAGCCTGAATTATCCTGTTAGCCTCTTGGCTTTGATCTCGACCCGAATGAGAGTCAGGTTCTCAGGTCACGTGAGGGCGGGCTGTGGGGCCCCAGGCCGCGTCCGCAGCGCGCTGCCACCCTCAGTGCCGGGGAATGTCCGTCACCTTCCTTCGGTGTTGCTTGGATCAGGAGAGGAGGGGATCTCTGTTTTACTCATGTGTTTGGAGGTTTTCTGTTTGCTTTTGAAGGTTGAAGTTGGCCAGAAGAGTTTGTGGGTTTGTAGGAACAATGCACACATTTAGGACTCAGAGGTTTAGGGCAATGCCTCCCGGGGGTTCTGTTCAGTAAACGCAATTCCACCAAAAATACAAAAAAACCAAAGAATGAACCAGAGTGGCCCAGAATATGACCTCCTCCTTGGGAGGCGCCCTGGACTGCTGGCGGGTGACACAGGCCCCTCACAGGGAAGGGTGCTCTGTTCGGAACGGCGGTCACAGCCGTGGTCCACACCTCACCTGCTGCCACCAGCTTCCCCGGCCTCATGCCCAGAGGAGATTGTTTGTTACTGTCCGAGGCCCTAGGAAGGTTCTGGGAACAGGGCTCACAGCCCTCTTACTGAGGTCACCGCATGACACTGAGACACGTTCGTTGAAACACCGAGTCTCAGTTTCCCCAGAAGGACCTCGCTTTCTGTGTCAACAGCCAAGGGCAGCTGCCTGTCCTCCCAGGTGGGTGCTGCCTCCCTCCGGTCACTAGAGGGCGAGAAAGACCCAAGCCCAGGCCGGCCCCCTCTGGCCGGAGGGTGTGTCCCCTCCAAGAGGAGAAAGCTCTGGGCTGCAGAGACAGTGCGTCTTTATTCTCTGGAAAACTAAACTGCTAATGGCTGTGTGTGTTCCAGTGTAGGCTGAGGAATAAGGGGTTACCTTGGTGGGTTTTCCACTTCCTTTTTCATTTTTAAACAGTTTTTACGTTCTCTAGAGAGTGAACACAATTAAATAACTTGAATGATGCAGTTAAGAACCCAAACGTGTGAGAAAAGAGCAGGTGGTGGTTTGGGGCAGAGGCCCTGCTCCCGGCGCTGCTGCTCTGGCCTCAGAGGCTGTGACGCACGGGGAGGACGCTGGGAGGTCAGAGCTTTCAGCGGCAGGAAGGGCACAGCCTGGGCTTGGCGGTTCTGTTCCCGGTTCTGCAGGGCCCGGTCCCAGGAGCATCTCAAGGCAGACTTACCAAGAATTTAAAATAACATGTTCCAAATGAGCCTGTCTAGGGAACATAGTCAGACTCACAGACACAGAGGACAGACTTGTGGCTGCCAAGGGGGAGGGTGAGTGGGGGACGGATGGAGCGGGAGTGTGGGATTAGCAGATGCAAACGAGTATATAGAGAGAATGGATAAACAGCAAGGTCCTACTGTAGAGCCCGGGGAACTAGAGTCAATATCCTGTGATAAACCATCATGGAAAAGAATATAGAAAAGAATGTATGTATGTGTATAAGTGAATCACTGTGCTCTACAGCAGAAGTTAATACAACATTGTAAATTAACTCTACTTCAATTTAAAAAAAAGAATGGAAAAAAAATAACGTGTTAGCAAAAGCTGGGAAAACAAACTACAGCACCACCGTGAAGAAAGCTGTGGGCTCCCCAGCTCCCCTCCCCTTCCCCCGTCTCTCCTTCCACCCTCCCCAGCTCACCTCCCCTTCCCCGTCTCTCCTTCCACCCTCCTCTGCTCACCTCCCCTTCCCCCGTCTCTCCTTCCACCCTCCTCTGCCTTTTTTTTGGGGGGGGGGTCTCAAATTATGCTATGGATATGAAATGATTTTGGAGAAAGTGTGTTAAGGTTTGCTGAGTCTTTATCCCCACAGAAAGTTAAATCTGTCCACTTGTCAAGTGAAAGATGGACTCTGTCAGGACAGAGAGAAAGGAAGTGCTTTTCGGTAACACACAATGCAGGTTTGGGAGAACGTCTATGAGCTTGAAACGGTTTTGAGATTTTCTCTGTGGTCTTGTGTGGATCGCAAACTCGACTCAACAGCCCAGTTATCAGCTGTCTTCCTGTGGTCCATCTCCCCTTTGCAGCCTGCGCTATGATTACCTGCCAATGAACTAGACCTGCCAGGTTAGTAAAGGCTGGGTCGTACTATGTTTTTTTGTGAATTAGAAAAAGGCATCTCCTCTCAGGCAGTCAGGGCAAACCCCAGGTGCGCGGTGCCTCTGGGGATGGGAGCTGAGCCTCAGCCCTCGCTCATCCCCGCAGCGGGAAGTCCGGAGTCCGGAGCAGCTTGGCACAGTCTGCATTGACTCTTCAGTCCTTAGTCCTTCATGAGTTCCAGGGCCCAGCATTTTCCCTACTTCTGGAAAGTGACACAGCGTTTCATCTATAACCAGAACCTGTGGCTGTAACTCTAGCATCTTAGTGTTGAAAGAGATTTTAAAGGGTCTCTTGCTCCAACCACTGGTTCACACGTCCTTCACCCGACTTCCTCTAGTGCTGGGGAACCACCGCCCCTCCCGGCTCCCAGGAGCAATCATGCCAGCAAGGTCTTCCTTACTTTTAAGTGTTCCTGACAGCTTAAGCAAGTCTCCTTTTTTATCCGTGAAAGTTTTCCCTTCGCATTTGTTGTTAAGCGTGGCACTGAGTGCCTTTACCAATTTGATCACTTCTCAAAGACCTTTTAAGGTGCTCCGTCTGCATTAAGCTCACGTTCTAGAATGGTCTGATCAGTGCAGTTTCCAGTAGGACAGTCATAATTTGGCGGTGGACTTTTTTCAACTGGCACTGGCACCAAGTTGCCTTGTCAAACACCTGTGCTATTACCTGCACCTGTTTTTAAGGGACAGAGCTCCTAAGTGATAGGGTCAGGTGGCTGCTTTTGGAGGCCTTCGTAAGGCCTTTCTTGGAAGGTAGTAATCGCACTTTATTTGACTTGATAGAGAAGGTGGCGCTCGCTGTTTTGGACCCTGAGTTCACTTTTGAGGCTCTTCCACAGAATCTGGACATGATCTTAGAGATCACTCTACTGCTCATACCTGATGCATGACAAAACAGGCCTGGGGAGGTTTGTCCATGTTTGGCCCAAACCACACACTGCTGGCCGGAGCCCTACGTACGCAGAGCCCCAGGAGCAGGGAACACCTCCCTCCTCTTCTCTGAGTTGGGAGCTCCTGAGGGACACGGACCAGGGACAGTGCCCCGCCACCTGCCCTGGCCGCAGAAGTTTCACACTTCTTTTCTGTGTTTTCCAAGTTTTCTTCAATGATGCATAACTTTTGCAATCAGGAAAAAAAATATATTTTATAACTATATTTATATAAAACCGTGGTTTTTCCAAACACACGTAAACTCCCCTGGCCTCGTCTCTACAGCTGCAGGGTGCCACTCAGGAATGTCTATTCCATCACCCTCGACTGCTTTGCAATAATTAAATGATTCCCGGAGCCCATTTTGACCAAGAGCTAGACAACAGTACAGCCCTTTCCCATCCCATCCACCACCGTCCTCACTCCCCCGCTGCCCCGGGCTTGTTCTGAAGACCCACATCTGTTCCCTGCGTTAAAGGGGACAGGGAAGGAGGTTTTGGTGCGGACGGGACTGAGAACTCCAGCCTGATGGGGCGCGATGGCACAAGGGTCGCATCGCCAATCCCTGCAGACTCTAGCCTGGGGGGATCTGTCCAGACCAGGAGAATCTGCCCGCCGCTTGTTTACCAGGGGCGGCAGAGGACAGCTGGCCGGAGCCGGCAGCCGAGCGGCCGTGGGGGCGCAGGGGCGCTGACCTCGAGGCCGCGGGAGGAGCGGCGCTGCTGCGGTGCGCCGGGTCCCTGCAGAGACGCGCGAAGCGGCGGAGCTGCTTGTGGCCTCGGCGCCGGTACCTTCGATGAGGATGCGGGGCTCTCCGCGTTCGCTTCCCCCAGGGATCTCGCGCCCCCCCCCCGGGGCGCCCCCCCCCCCCCCCCCCCCCGCCGCAGCCTCGGCCTCCCCTTGTCCATCTTTTCCTGTCCGATCCCTGCGGCCCGAGGCCTCCCTAGAACAGACACTAGCGTCCCACCGACGGGCCCACACGGCGATGCTGCTGCTACTTTTTTCTACTTGCAACGGAAACTCAGAGGAACCTGCGTTAGCATTTATTTTCTGCTCACGCTAATATCTCCAGGTACTCCTCTGCTTCCAGTAAACCGGAAACCAGTACAAATGTGCAGAGCCTGGGGTTAACGCTCCCGAAACTTCCCGGATCTGTCAAGATGGAAGATGCCCCCCGCCCCCTCCGCGGCTACCACCCACCACCCGCCCCCGCCCCCCGCCCCCTTATCTCCCTTGTCTTGCTGGACTCCTGGCTGCGTGATAGAAACGAGAAGATTTTAGACCTGGAAGGGCTTTGATTACACCTCGAGACAAAAATATGAAAACAGGGCTTCCCTGGTGGCGCAGTGGTTGAGAGTCCGCCTGCCGATGCAGGGGACGCGGGTTCGTGCCCCCGTCCGGGAAGATCCCACATGCCGCGGAGCGGCTGGGCCCGTGAGCCATGGCCGCTGAGCCTGCGCGTCCGGAGCCTGTGCTCCGCAGTGGGAGAGGCCACAACAGTGAGAGGCCCGCGTAATGCAAAAAAAAAAAAAAATATATATATATATATATATAAAAACATAGGTTCTTTTCTCTGCATTATCTGCGTCTATCAAGGGCCTGAACTCACCTATTTCCAGAAACGTTGCAGGGCTTCCGGGGAAGACTTGAAGGATTAGGGAAAAAGTAACGTCAGCATGTCAGCACCCCTCTCCTCGCCCCCCGCCCCAGTTTCTCCAAACATTTGTTAGACGGTCACCTAAAAGAAGGATGGCAGGGTTGAAAGCGTTTTGAGGACAGGAGGCCCTTCAGTAATCTTATTGATCATCCATTAAAAAGAGCGTGGTTCATGAGTAGCTCGTGGCAAGTACATCCGTAATCAGTCAGGGTTTTACTGGGAAATGCTTTCTTCTGACAGTGCGTTAAGCAGCATCAGACTTTTTTGAAAAATGCTGTTGAACTGGAGACGGGCGATCCAAGGGAGTCCTATGCTGAGGTGGAAGATTCTTGTCTTTCCCAGGACACCAGAGGCATGAATCATGGCTCCTGGGAGCAGCTCTATGTCTTGTGTAATGATAAGTTAGCCACCAAGTTGTCTCAGCTGATTCTTGGACTACCTACATTCATGGGAGGTAAACTCTGTTGGCAAGAGTCTTGCTGTGTTTAGAGAGACATCACCCTGCCAGCCTGGCTTGGCCGTGGCATCGTTTGTACCTCTGACCCTCAGCTCCAGGGAGAAGAGAATCCTAAAACCAGCTGGAAAGGCCTGAAGCAATCATCAGTGTATCCAGATGACTAAAAAATGGATCTGAATAAAGCCTTTGATTTTAAGGAAAATCATGTAACATTTCTATAGGGTTTCACACTTAAAACTTCATGAGATGGTCTCCTGTTCCTCTTGCAGGAATATCAGAGGCAGCTAGGCCACGCACCACTGCTGTCCCTTACGGGAAGGGGGAGGTGGGGCACGAAGGGGACAATTCATTTCCCGGGATCACACACTGAATGATGGAGCCTAGGTACAAGTTCAGGTCTTCAGTCTCCTGGTTAGCGATGTTTCCTCATCTACAAAGTTCCATCCTTTCCACTGGAAATGCGCTCACTGGCATCTGCTTCTTAAAAATAAGATGTATTCAGGACCACACTGTGAAAGGCATCGAAGGGAATAAAGGAGTGGTAAATGGGTTTTCTGGTCTTTCAGGGTTTATAAACCTCTTAGGGAGCCAGATGGAAAAGGAAAATTGAGTAACGATGAAAACAATGCTGCTTCTTTAGAGCCTGTCTTCATACTCCTGTGATTTTATGAGGAACAGCTAAGTGGTATGGGGTGGGGCAGAGCGGGTGGAACTCTAAGGAAGCAAGTGACTACTTTGGCTTTTTGGTTGTAAAGTCGAAGGGTTTGGCTCACGTGTTACATACAGACTGGAAGGCACCTTGGCCTCCGGTATCCAAACTACATGTGTGGAGAAAGCCATATGATTATTTACCCCAAATACCCATCTCTCTCAGGAAACTAATAAAAAAGCTCTTTTAGTTGCCGCAGTCAACTGAAAAGACAGGATATTCAAGATGGTTGTCTATTAAAAATAATCCAAGTTCAATGTGGTTTTTCAGTCCTGGATTCTGGAAATGTTCTGAGTCTTTAGTCCACGTAAGATGGGCCACCTTCATTTGGTTACATTAGATTTTTTAATTTTAAAATTTGGACGTTTTTCAACTTTCATTTCTTTAAATATTTTCTCTGAGCCCCTCTCCCGGAATTTCAATTACATGTGTGTTAGGCCACTTGACAGTAGCCACAGGGGCACTGAGGCTCTGTTCTTTTTTCTTCTGGCTGTGCTGTGCAGCACGTGGGATCTTCTTTCCCTGACAAGGGATCGAACCCATGCCCCCTGCAGTGGCAGTGCAGAGTCTTAACCACTGGACCGCCAGGGAAGTCCCTTAAGTTTATTTTTGATGAGGGAATTCCCTGGTGGTCCAGCGGTTAGGACTCAGTGCTTTCACTGCTGGGGCCCGGGTTCAGCCCCTGGTCAGGGAACTGAAATCCTGATGACAGCAAACACTCAAGTGATAAACTCACACTAAATTAAGAATTTAAAGGAATGATCTTAATTCCACTCACTAATACTTTTCTTATTAAAAAGGCGAGTTAATGATGAGGGGAAAGTTTCTCTTTATAGAAGTGTTCCAGCTAATAAATGAACATAAAATAATAGAATATCACCGTTTTGCATTCCCCACTGAAATAATGGATGTAGGCAATGATTATCTATAACTTCACATCACACAAATAGAGGCAAAGAGACAGAATGAACTTCTGAGAGAGGTACAATCATCATCTGGGAGGTAGTCTTACCAACTGAGTCTGAATCTGATGGAGACTTTTGATCTAACAACCAATTCACAGGAAATAATAGCAGGAAGGAGGAACGTGTTAAGTGACACCATGGAGATGCAATCAGCAAACTTTAGACCACAGAAAGCCCTATAGGATAAATGATCTGATTGTTTCCATAAGTAACCAGCAGAGCAAGAAGAAAAGACAGAGAGGAGGTGGAACCGATAAATGTAACGGGCCATAAGGACATGTCAGTCATTACAACGTGTGAATGTTTATTTCAAGCCTAATTCTAACAACAACAACAAGTAAAGATAAAAAATAAAAAGGCGAGTTAAATGATAACCTTGTTTCTATGTGTGTACCATATATATGCCATATATATATATATATATAAATGCCTTATGGTGCTGGCCTGCCCACACTTTCCGGTCTTCCTGGTCCACGACCTTGATGACGGGCAGCAGTCGTGTTTTATATCAGCCAGGACCCTGCCCTAGCTGATCGGACCATAAACTGAGCATTTTGAGATGATCTCTCCCTAAGCTGAACAGCAACCTGTGTAACAGGGGCTTATGATTGTATAAAAGCAAGCAGAAGTTATGAAGAGCAAAAACTAGAAGTAGGGAAAGTGTGCCAGCTGTTTGGTAGAGAGGTGAGAAGCAAAGAGAACCCTGGGAAAATGAGACCCAAGTGTTCTAGTTTCCGGTTTCAGGGATACTGGCTTCTCGGGAAGATAAGTAATGCTTGTAAGTTACCAACTGGCTGTATCCTGACAATAAGGCTATTGTATCCTCCCAAGAAACCCCTCCTAAATTAAGTCATCTCAAGTGGGTCTCTCATTCTTTTAATTAAACAAGTTTGACTGAGCTATAAATGTGCATATTTTAAATGATATCTTTGAAATGATAGGCTAAAAATATAGGTAAGTGACACCAAACTATGAATGGGCCAGTGAAGGGTTACTTGTGTTTAAACAAATTCACAGCAGAATAAGAGCTTATGTGTTAGGTGACCAAATGGAACAAAGGAAGATTATCGAATATGGGGGAAAATGCACTGTAAGTTCTTCCCTTAATATCAAGGATAAAAACAAGAATTGTTCAGTGATGATCTCAGTGCAACCCTGCAGCTCTGTTCATGACTTCTGCCCACAGGAAACATTTCACTGAAATGCATTAAATATTAGAAGATATGCTCATTTGGATGGCATTTCGTTTCATGGGTTGAACACATACATCAAATTTCATGTGCATCTTGATACTTTGTAAACGGCAAAACAAATACTGTATAGCTAATTATTTCCTCAGACACTGTTGCGAAATAAAAACGGAGGCAGGGACAGAAACATGATGGCAAATACCAGTAATTACAAAGTTCCACTACAAAGACCTCATTCTGTTCTGTTAATGAGATTTCAGTTTGGAAGATCCAGTGTTAGAATGGAATGAGGAGCAGTCGTTACAGCAGTCCCCCCTTTTCTGCAATTCTGATATCCGAGGTTTCAGTTACCTGATGAATTGTCCAAAAATATTAAATGGAAAATTCCAGAAATAAACAATTCATGAGTTTTACATCGCATGCCATTCTGAGCAGTGTGCTGAAATCTCGTGGTGTCCAGCGCCATCCCGCCCGGGATGTGAATCATCCCCTGTTCCCTGCGTCCTATCCCTTAGTTACTTAGTAGCCCTCTCAGTTATCAGATGGGCTGTTGCGGCCGCAGTGTTGTGTTCAAGTGACCCTTATTTTACTTAATAACGGCCCCAAAGGGCAACAAGAGGGATGCTGGCAATTCGGATATTCTCTTACTGTGCCTAAATTATACATTAAAGCTTTTTGTAGGTATGTATGAATAGGAAGAAAACCCATAGAATATATTGGGTTTAGTGCTATCTGAGGTTTCGGGCGTTCACTGAAGGTCTTGGAACATAGACCCCCCGGGTAAGCCTGGATAAAGGTGGAGCAGTGGGAACACAGGCCGGTTTTGGGCGGTGGGCCAGGATGCAAGGTTTCAGCCAACGTCAAGCGAGAGCCTAAATGTTTGATTGTCTAATGAAAATATCAGAGCTTTTAATTTTAATGGTTTGTACATGAACATTAAAAAAAAAATCCAAAAAAAGACAAGTATTGCCAGCTAAGGAGATAGAACGCCAAATACTGTCCATTGCTTGAATCTGAACAGCATTCTGGGTCAAGGATGTTCCGTTAAGCAGGAATTTAAGGTAATTTCTCTGCTTTAAAAGATTAATTTACCATTTTAGTTAAAAGAACAAAAGGAATCAACCTCGTTATTTGACATCAGATAGGCAAAACTAGCAGAAATTATTGAATAATTTCTAAAAGTTCTACTGGCTTAATTGGAGATTACATTCACATAAGTCAATAGAACAAAGGCTATATCAAGGATCACACAGAATATATTCGATACTATTTGATTATAAATAATGTCCATTGTTAAGTTCATGATGTTCTTTTACTCCGTTTCTTACTGTATTCTAAAGTTAGTTGCTTTAAAAATTCTCAACACAACAGATACTCTGTGGTATTTGTAAAACTCAATAGCATTTTTGCTAGTCTGTAGGAGGATGGGCATTTGGGAATGTGGGCTTCAGTCTTCCCCTTTTTTTCTAGGTCCTATCACACTGTGTCCTGGACTCTGCACTCTGTCCTTTATCTCCTTTTCCATTTTGGAGGAAAAAAGAAAAGAAAAAACTTCACTAGACACTCATTCCTTTGGGCTGGGCTAATCTCTCACCTTTGACCATATTCCAAAGAAAGTAAATTTTAGCTCTGCACTCCTAACTCCTGAGAACAAATGACTTTAAAAAAACAAAAACAAAAAACAAAACTGCTCCTGGGAATTCAAAGTGTTATCTAACCTCTGTGGATTGTTGGTTGGTAGAAGATTTGTATAACAGGGAGAAATGTTAGAGTCTATCTCTAGACTGCAATAGTTTGTATGCTAGCCGGGAACTTGAACACAA
Organism: Aethalodelphis obliquidens; assembly: GCF_003676395.1. Taxonomy (NCBI): domain Eukaryota; kingdom Metazoa; phylum Chordata; class Mammalia; order Artiodactyla; family Delphinidae; genus Aethalodelphis; species Aethalodelphis obliquidens. Next base: position 25,898,909 of record NW_020837967.1, on the reverse strand, counting down.
CTGCTTCTGAACAAAATGTACCGAGTTATTTTTCATCTGTATCGTGGAGAGAGGAATTGCTGAAATGGTGTATCACATATAATTTGGGGGAACAATGGCATTATTTGGGTAAGCAGAGATTGCTAGAGTATTTGCAGCTTTGTTAACAAAATGGCTTGGGACGTAAAAACCCTTGAGGTATTTGTTTTCCTATTTATAAGAAAAATAAAATTTAGAGTTTTTCTGTGTATAGGACAACCATGAAAATGCATCATAGTGGCATGTTGTGATTATATAGTATATATATGTTCGTGTATATCATATCTAGAACACTGTTCAAAGGTAATAAAATAAAACTCTTACAATGTTTAATTATTTCGGGTTTTAGGTCCAAAATCAGCTTTCTGTTCTTGGGTATAGATAGCTGGTTCCCAGCTTATATTTTCACAATTTCCTTCATAAGAGTAAAAAGAAATTGTCCATTGATTTCATTTGTTGATTTAAATTAAAAAAAAAATCCCACTAGATATTACTATTTTCCCCTTATCAACCTACCTGTGGGAAAGTAATAACCAAATTACATACAAAACACAAGTAAAATTCTGTAGAGAAGCAATTTTCCTTGAGCCTTAAATTGAATTAAAATGGTTGCTTATTCTTTCAACTATTGATACGGCCTCATAGTTGACATATTATCCCTAAACAAACTTTGATTTTCCATATTGATTCAAACACTCTTGTTCATTTAGTTGAAAAGTCCATGTCTGCTCCAAAACCCTTAGATAAAGTGCAGACTTGTTTCTCGTAAAAGGAATTTTTAGCCATTTAAAAAGCCTGCCCATTAAACTAATAATGAAAATAAAAGAGGCAGAATCACTGTCTGATCATGATGTTCTTATTCTGAATTGTATTTGGAACAAAAAAAGTACACATCCTGGAATAACAGCAACTGATGTTAATTCAGTAAAAGGTAAGTATCAGAGCATGAACCCTTCGGGTTGAAAGTAAAAGAACCTTAAGTAACGAGAGGACCTTATTGAGGAGCCTGAGTTAACCCTGACGTGGAATTTAAGGACCGGAAGTTAGGCCAAGGACTGGGAATCCATCTGGACTTACCTCTTTGCCACCCTGCACATCTCTGTCCGTTTTCTCTTGCTTTGCAGACAGGTGGACTCTGAATTTGTTTGTCTCTCGTGAAGTGACCTCTAGAGACTGACCAGCACCTCAGTCTAAAGACCCCGAAGAGAGAACCTAATTGGTCCAACTGGGGTCGTGTGACTAGTTATGGCCAGAGGGGCACAGTGCCCTAGGGGACGTGCCTAGGGGACGAAAGGGGACGTTCTCTGAAGGGGGCTGGGAAGGCATTCAAAGTATTTACTACAATACGACTTTCGTCAGCGCATCCCCCAGACCCTCTTCCATTAAACAGGCATTTTTATCTGCATCACAGGTAGATATGGTTATTTTCTGGGGCATCTCTGCCCACTCCTTGCTTCACATCTATGCTCCAGCAACAAAGAATTGCTTGTAGTCCCAACTACCCATCTTCTACTTACCACCCATATGCCCCCTTGCGATCAATGAATTTCACGCCTAAGTTCCTGTGGTCCTCTGTGCTTGTAATGGTCCCCTCCCAATTCTTTCATTCTTTAGGCGTCATGGCAGATGTCACTGCTTGCAGCAGACCTTCTGGACTTGCTTCCCTTCCTGGGCTCGTTATCGCTGCTGTCTGTACGCATCATAACTGTGCACATCATCTCCATCATCCCTTGTTTGTGATTTACCATGTAGGTTCTGGCATCTTTTGGACCCCGCAAGCTGTGAGCCTGGCCTACAGTGGGCGCTCCAAAATAGTTGAATGAATATGCTCGAAAAGTTTCCTGTTGGCTAATAATGGACTCTCTAGAGTTAAAAGAGAGTGTGTCATTACAGGACAAGTATTGTCTGCATAAACCCCTTAGAGCTGTTAACTTGTCAAATACTCACATGTCAGGAAGTACCAACCAAACCTCCCCTCGGGACCTGCTGGGCAGCCCCCCACTTAAGAAACGCCCACTGCTGCTTACCTGGTGCCCTAACCAGTTTAACTGCCTCTTAAAACTTATGCTGGGCTGGCGCTCCTCTCCTTTTAGACGCAATTTTGATCCAGTGAGGTAATGCGCAGAACATCAGTTTATGAAATTATTTTATTTTTTCTGCATATACACGTTATTTTTCAAAGGCAATTTCACTAACTACATCCTGCAGCTCTGTGGACTTACAACATTAATTTACAAGGTTGGCCTTGATTTTCAGTCGAGACATATATATGTATGTGTGTGTATATATATACACACAAAAAAATATATGTATACAAAAAATATATATAGAGAGATATATTTTTCTTCTTAGTCTTAATTTCTGCACTCTTTAGTCCTCAAGGGTTTGACTGCTTCTCCTGCCTTAGCGTTAAATGCGCCTTTCCCCCTCGCCCCACCCCTTGACATTTTATCAGGTAGCAAAAAGCTGGCTGATCCTAAAAGGAAATTTTGCAAATGGTTGACTTTTGTTAACCCCAGGTTTGGGAGGGAGGGGAGAAAAGAGCTTCCCTCAGATAAGAGTTTTAAACTGAATTTCCTCTCCACAAAAATAGAAAAACAACAGCAACCCTCCCAGGACCGCCTTTGGGCACTTTGTGGCGGGCAACCCCCCAAGTCCTAGTAAGTGAATTAGCATCTCAGAAGGGCGCTCCCCGCGGGGCTGGCACTGATCAGGGTCAGCCGGTGTGTTTGCCGGCGACTGTTCGGGGGGGTGGTTAATTGAGTGTCAGTCTCGGCCAGTGTCGTCTCGCTGGCGCCGGGCGCTTTTGGATTTGCTAATTCTCGTTAAGTGTCTGTGGCCGGCTACTCGTCCCGTCTACCCGGGAGAACTCGGCGGCCCCTGCAGATCGACAGCCTGTCTGGGCCTTATTGATCACTCGGCTGGGCGGACGCGCGGAAGGGGCGGGGGGAGGGCTGAACGCGCCCCCTTCCCGCCCGGACGCCCTCCCCGGGCGCGCGCCGGCCCGCAGGGCCCACGCCGGGGGCCGCCCCCGCTCCCCCGAGCTCCCGAGGCGCGCCGCGCGACGGGAGGGGTCCGAAGGCGGCCGCGCGGGTCACTCGCGAGTTTCGGGGAACGACAAGGAAGCCACGCGCTGGCGCACGCCGGCCCGAGGCAGCGCAGTGAGGGTCACGGAGGCGGGGGCCCGAGGCATGGCCTGAGGCCCGGCTCAACCAGCCGCTCCCGAAGGTCACGGGCGCGCGGCCTCCGCGAGGGGGAGCGCGGGAGACGGCCGGCGCCCTCCGCAGCCCAGACGCCGGCGCCGCTCGGAGCCGCGGGGCAGCGCCCTCAGCCCGCGCCCGGCCCCGCCCCCTGGCTGCGGGAGGAGCGGCTGGAGCCTGGCGGCCAATCGGACGGCGCCGGCGCGGCCGGGGCGGGGCGGCGCCGGCCGGCTCCCAGCGCGGGGCGCTATTTACGGCGAGGAGCCGGCCTGATCCGGGCGGGTGTAGGCGGTAGCTCGCGGCGGGCGGTGTTTGCGCGCTCCGGCGCTCGCGCCTTCGCCGAGTGGCCGGCCGAACGCTGGGAACGGAGCCGGGCGCCCACTCCGACCGCCGCGCCGAGCGGGCGGAGCGGAGGAGCGCGCCTTGCGGAGTCGGACCCTGCCCCGCGCGCCCTCCAGCCGCGCTCCATGCTCCGGCCGCGGCCCGGCCCCGCGCCCCGGGCAGCACCCATGCCCTGCACGCGCCGGGAGCCGTAGGCTGCAGCTGCGCCGCGGCTCCGGGAGCCGGCGGGGGCGCCGCGGCCGTGGGGGGCGTCCATGGATCGTCACTCCAGCTACATCTTCATCTGGCTGCAGCTCGAACTCTGCGCCATGGCCGTGCTGCTCACCAAAGGTGGGTGCCCGCCGGCCAGCCGGCTGGGCGCGCGCTCGCCGGGGAGGGCCGCGGGGTCCCGGGGCGCCCGCCGCCAGGGCTTTGTTAGCGGCGGGAGAGGTGGCCTCCCTCGCGGGGCCCGCAGGTCGCGACAAGTTGCCCGTCCTTAGAAGTCGCGGCGGTGGCTTCGCGGCCGCCCCGGGGTGTCCCGGGCCCGACGCGCGGAGATGGAGTGACAGCCTGCGGGCGAGTGGTTGTCAGTGTTTGTACAGGTCGGCCCGTCGTGAACTTCCGATCGCTGCAGCCGGGGAGCGGGGCCCGAGTGTGGGGCGGAGGCGGCCGGGAGGGACGGCGGACCCCGCCCCCGTCGCCCAGTGCCCGCGTGTGCGCGTCTCCGTCGTGAGTGTGTGTCTCGGTGGTCTGCGCGGCTCTGTATTTGAGTGTGTCTCTGCTGCGAGTGCGTGTGTGTATTGCAGTGTCTCTGTCCGTGAGTGTGTGTGTGTCTTCGAGCGAGGGTGCTTGTGAGCCCGCGAGCGTGTGTGCCGTCCGAGGGGTGTGCGTGTGTGCAGGAGTGTGGGCTGTGTTGCTTCTCAGGGGTTGGGAGGTGGGGGCTCTGTCAGCGGTCGTGTTTCCCACTCACCTCATATTTTATAAACGCTACTCAAAAAAAAAAAGCAGCGGTCAGTTTCTTTTTTTCCCTGCAGTCTTTCGCCGTTTAGGTCGAAATAACCCAAACAACTGCCTCCGGGTTTCAAGGTCCCCCAGCCTCCCTCGCCAGGAACTCTCCCTGCTGTTTGCTCTGCGAACAGATACTTTTTTAGAAAATAGGAAGCATTTTTAGCTTTCTCCACCCCGCATCCCACGCCCCCTTTCCTCTAATTGCCATGTAGCAGGCATGAGGTTGAAGGATACGCCAGGCCAGCGAGGATGATGTGCTGCAGTATTTATTTACTTTGCAAGGAAGGCTGTAATCAACCCTAAATAACAGCCCTCGCGGGGTGCAGAGGGGAGCCTCCTGGCCCTATCAAAGGCCGGCCGAACGGGGCCGGACTGCGGCTGACATAAGTCGCAGATACCGAAACTATGTGCCTGATAATGATATAATTAGGGGATCAGAGGTTTCTGACTGCTGCGGACTTCAAACGCTTTGGAAGAAGCCCGCAGTCTCTCCTGTAGCCGTCCGGACTGAAGCAGACATTTTTGTTTAATCACCACATACAGTAACTAGAAAGGGGGGCAGACAGAAGAGCATTGTTCCCTGTTTCAAAATACCAGTCCCCTCCTGGCCTTCCACGTGCCACAGGAAGAAACTTTATGAAACGGCAGAAATAGAGTTTTAATACAGTAACACAAAAGTCCATTCAACTTGCTCCAATGTGGCTCCAATTAAAAAAAAAAAAGTTGTTAGAGCTTTCCTAGTTACCTGTCAAGATTTTATTAGACTGTTTTAGGTCACTGAAAATACAGTCTTTCAAACAGGCTCTCGTAAACACTGAGGCAGCCTTCTACTTGTGTTCAGCTTCTTTTCTGCACGAGGTCTGAAGTGACTGGGATCAAAACTGACTTTTAATCTGTTTTATGTCTACTTTCAATCTGTCTGTGGAAATTGTCAGACTTAGGGATCTGCAGTCATCACCACTTAAGACCAGTGAGCTTTATGCGAAAGAGCAAGAAGCTTGGAAAGAGGAGTAAAGAGCTTCTGCGAAGCAGGCTTCTGACTGGAAGGTCTTGCTTACTGGAGAAGGGACCTGGGCCCAGACCAGGACAGCAGCAGGACAGGACAGGAGCAAGACCTCCGGCTTTGCGGGGTGGCACCCAGGTTGCCAAAGATCTGTGTTTACTTGGCTGCATTTTTAGACCTGAAGCATTAGCAGATGCTGGTGAAGGCTGAGTGCTCGGTCCGGTGGCCTGGAATTTGGACAGATAGTTAAATGAGACCTCTTACTTGGGCACTCGCGGGAGGAGGGAGGAAGAAAGGCGAGGCTGGGAAGAGGTTTGCAAAGCGGTAGTGCCCCGTGTCGGTGTTGGTGTTCAATTTCAGGGCGTCGGTTTCTGTAACCAGGCCGAACTTCAGAGGAGGAAGCTGGGGAGAGGTGTGTACCCGAGTTCAGTTCACAGCAGCTTCAGCCGTGGCAGGTGACAGTGGCTGCGGTCCACCGGGTCAGATAGCGTGTGAGCGAGCGCTCCCAGAGCCAGATAATTTCAACGAGAAGTTGACGTGGAAGCCTCAGATCTTGCGCTGTGACTTGCAACTCACAAACTAAGTTTTATAAAGGAAACTTTTAATCACTTCCCATAGAAAAATTTGAGGTTTCCTTAAGGATTTTTCATTCAACCAGCAGAGGTTTTTCTGTTTCAGTGTTTCCCCTTTTAGATCCCATGTTGAATTACATAAAACTGGGGAGTCTGGGGGGGGTGAGCCTTGCAGTTTTACCCCCTCCTCCCTGCTCCCAGTTTTATGACTTTCCATTTGGGCTGAAAGAAACTGACTTTGGCAAGCAAACCACTAATTGTAAAGTGCCTAGTTCCTGTTTTACAGCATACTGGCTAAAAGCTCCCCTGCATGCAGAGATCTTTATAGGCAAAGTTTGCCTTTTCTAGAGAGGTTGCAAATAGCTACCCAGTTTCATAGTTTTCAGCCCCCCTGGCCGGAGCAACTTCTAGATTGCTGTGTTTCTGATTAGTAGCTTTACGAGATGTTAGCTAAGGCTCTTGCGTCTCGGTGCAGCCCTTTGAGGTAGTAACCGACTCAGCAGCTGCAATGGAATACGTACACTGACAGAATCTCAAAGCGTAGCGTTTCACGTTGTACGGTCGCGTAGGATTAACTGAGTAAATAATGTAATTTACCTTTTACGGTGGGAGAAATTATGGGGGTGATTATTTTGCTTCAGAAACAAAAGTGTTATTTTTCATTATCCGCTAACTTATCCTAAATTGAACTTTTCTCTGCTACGTGGATTAATACATTTCTAAGATGATATTTCCCTGGCTTGGGATCCAAGCACCGGCTTGCACAAAGGGCTTTCCCCGTCCACGCGGACTGCCCTTCGAAGCCCTCAGCTGAATATTCTCTAAAGTGAGTGTCTTTGAGATCGGGGGTTGAGCAGTTGCTTACGTGGATGCCTTATCTGGTCTCTGAAGCCGTCTGATGCAGTTTCCCCTTGTTTGCAGGTGAAATCAGATGCTACTGCGATGCCGCCCACTGCGTGGCTACTGGTTACATGTGTAAATCGGAGCTGAGCGCCTGCTTCTCCAAACTTCTTGATCCTCAGAACACAAATTCCCCTCTCACGCACGGCTGCCTGGACTCTCTCGCAAGCACAGCAGATGTCTGCCAAGCCAGACAGGTCCACAACCACTCTGGCAGCGCTGCGCCCACGCTGGAGTGCTGCCACGAGGACATGTGCAATTACAGGGGGCTGCAGGACGTCCTCGCCCCTCCCAAGGGGGAGGCCTCAGGTAGGGAGAAGCCCTCTGACCGAGCCCTTGCCTGGTCTCTACTGATGTTGTTGTTAACGTAATCGGGGATAGCAGAGGGAGAAGCACAGCTGGGTGCAAGAGGCATCTCTACTGGGTAGCTTTCGTGTCCGCGTGAGCGTTAGATGTCTGTCTGCGTAATAGGTTTTGCCTGTTTTTCCAACATTTTGAAGCCACTAAGAGACCATTACTAATCAGTAATGACAGTTCGAAAACAAGTGTTTTTGGAAGCTTCTCTGCCACACTGGCAGCATTTCTGTTCTAAATATTGATTGACTTGTAAGCTTCTCTTTAATGGGGTACCACGTTGAAAACGGAGGGGTGCCCGCAAACGTCTCCAGGAGGGCTTGATCGTTTTGCTTGTGTTCCTTTAGGACAAGGGAACAGGTATCAGCATGACGGGAGCAGAAACCTCATCACCAAGGTGCAGGAGCTGACGTCCTCCAAAGAGCTGTGGTTCCGGGCGGCGGTGATCGCCGTTCCCATCGCCGGGGGGCTGATCCTAGTGTTGCTGATTATGTTGGCCCTGAGGATGCTGCGGAGCGAGAGCAAGAGGCTGCAGGACCAGCGGCAGCAGATGCTGTCGCGTTTGCACTACAGCTTTCACGGACACCACTCCAAAAAGGGGCAGGTGGCAAAGCTAGACTTGGAGTGCATGGTGCCCGTGACCGGCCATGAGAACTGCTGTCTGACCTGCGACAAGACGAGACAGGCTGACCTCAGCCACGACCGGATCCTGTCGCTCGTGCACTGGGGCATGTACAGTGGGCACGGGAAGCTGGAGTTCGTATGACGGGGTCTCACGGAACTGGACCTCTGGGGCCCTTTGAGTTCTGCTGGCCGGGAGCACTTTATCTGAAGAAAAACAAACTCGCGTCATGACCTTCGAGAGATAGAATGACCTCTGCAAACAGAATCTTGGATATTTCTTCTGAAGGATTATTTGCACAGACTTAAATACAGTCAAAATGTATTATTTGCTTTAAAAGTATAAAAAGCAAAGAGAAGACTCTGTACACTGTTACCAGGGTTATTTGCATCCAGAGGGAGCTGGAATCGAGTACCTAAATAAAAGAACGTGTGCTCTGTGTAAGCTCTTACATCCTGATTTATCATAGAGGTTAAAAAAAAAAAAAAATATATATATATATATATATATATTTTTTTTTGGTCTGAAATTTTGCGGTGTCGTCATAAATTAAAAACTAAGCAGGAAGGGTAAGGAACTACGTATTAATGATACAGATGAAGGCCCGTCATCGCCCAGAGTAGGGTCTCAACCATAGATTTTGGCTTAACTTTTTCACTTTTATTATTTTTTTAAACAAGACCAAGATCTCGTTTTTTCTTACGTGGCACGTGTGTCATTTTCTTACAGTGTGGAGAATTTCTAAATGTGTACTGCCCATCATTCAGTGTCTTACCCACAATTTTTGGTGAGGATAATGCTGGTTTTTAGCTTTCATCTAATAGAAGTCAGAAACTTATTTATACCAGGTCAGATATCACTGATCAATTTCGGAAGTTGCCTTAGCAAAGAGTGGCATTTAGCAACTTGATCTAGGTGCTCTGGAATATGTTTTTAAATGTGTCTACCTCCGATCAAAAAAGGAAAAAAAGCTTTTACTAAATGAAACTTCGTTTTGGTAAAGTTAGTCACTGTCTACTTTTACTTCTTAATTCATCAGTTTATTCTGTCTCAAACCTAATTTAATATTTTGGACCCCAAATTTAGCCAAACATGATTGTACCATGTTCCTGGTTTTTAAGCCTTCCTTCCACACAGTGTTATTATTATTTTTTTTACTTCTCAATCTTTAGAAAGATTTTCAAGAGTGAACGTTATATATCGAGATTTAAATAACAATTTCCTCCCTAAATGATTCTTTTATTTATATAATCAAATAGACTTGGTTTTAGCCACTAACACACTATGTAACAGCGTTCCCACTCCTGGAGGACTTCGGCAATGTAGCCCAGCCTGAATTTAAACCCATGCCACCTTTGTTTACTTTTTCCCCCCAGATGGGTCTTTGCTATCTTAAATGTGAGAATAATTTGTAGGTTCTTTTCTCAATACTTTTGTATATTTGAAACTTTTGCTTAAAAATTAACCTATAGCCTGCATATTTGAGTACATGTGGGGTTTTCTTTTACGAATGTTAAAGGATTTTTTGCATTTTTTTCTGGGATATTTTATGATCAGTATAATTTGGGTCCCTTAAGAAGACAGGTGCAGTTGCCCAGTTGATGGAAGAACCTGAGTTGAAATGACTAGTCTAAAAATGAATACCTAGGTTATTTAGGAACTAGTGGACCACAACCCCAAACAAATTAGGCTATGGAATAAATATGCGTTTTAATAAATGGCATTCGTGTTGTGCTTTTTGAGGTTGACAATTCTTGCACGCATGACTTACAATTTATAAAAGGTATTACGTTTTATGTGTGTCCATTTTTGAGGGAGTCAAAGAATTTTGGGGCCTAACTCTCCAAACCTAAGAGAAGAGAACGGATCAAAATGGCCAGTTGGTGAAATTTCCACCCTCACAGCCTCTTCCAAGCTTTAGATCAAATTGCAGTAATTTTGTAGCCTGAAGGTTGAAAGACTTCTTGCCTCTTCTGCGTCCTCACGTCAGGGAGCGTGTCATGCAAGTCCCATGACTCTGAAGTGGCCTGTTCCCTCGCTTGGCCCGCTCTTATTCTTGATTCACCCCGTTTCTTCCAAATACCAGTTAACTAGGAACTCAGGAATTCATTAGGAAATAAATAGAACAGTGAAGGATTGAAATTTATACTCTTGGAAACACTTTGAAATCAGTGAATTCCATCCTCCAGGAAGGCCTGCATCTGGGCTGGTGCTAAGGTCAGGGAAGTTTAGTGGCAGGTGAATACAAAGTGTCTCCACGTGGTTCTGTTTGGGCTGAGCTGCTTCCTGTTCTTTCTTGCGTAAAGGAGGCTGTTTACACCTCCCTGTTGGTGGGACGGTGGCTCTGTGCTCAGGGTGTCCTCAAGTTGTAGCCGCGTAATAGGCAGGACCTGTCTCTTTCCGTAATAACAAACCCTCTGCCTTTGCTATCTCCTTATTTAGTATTTGTACACGTTCTTGCCACCAGTTTTAAAGTCGGATCTGCACATAACTTGGACTTTTGACGAAAATATTGCAGGTTTCTCCACTTTGATTTTTCTAAGAACTAAATATAGTGTCTACTTTTGGTTCCCTGCAAGAGTGTAGAGGTTGCCAAGAGCGGAGATAGAGGACCCTTCATGAAATAATGACCTAGCTGATGCGGTGATGTAAGGATGGTGATGGATTTGTTTGTCTTTCCCTCATAGAGATGTTTGCCATTACGCTGAGGTGTCAGGACACGGCTGGGCTTACCAGGAACGGTCCTTGTTTAATATTGACATAGAACTCCCCCCAAAAGTAATTTTCCCTTTCTAAGTGGAAATTTGCCCAAACCAGAGACAAATGGGACCAAATTTGCCATGATGTTTCTGTACGTACACCCCTTAAACATTTCTGCCCCTTTTGAAAAAATTGATCTGTCCGTGGTTACATCTTTTATGTGATTTTTCCTCCCTTATTTTGAATGGCTCAGAGGCTTCCTAGAAATTGACTGGTGTGTCTCTAATTTCTGCTGAACTGATTTTATTAAAAACACTGCACCATAGGGGGTTTGACCTCCCTCCTAAAATACCAAACATGTCTGCTTTAGAAAATCACAAAGCTCTCCTCTGAAGAGCTTGTAAATCTGGTTTCAATATGGCTTGATTATAGACTAAAAGCTTGAAAGCAGTGGCGTCTCGTATCATGAGTCTGGAACTAGCCTTTTTGGGGCCAGGACAGCTTTTTTTCCTTAGACCCTCTAATTGTTCCTCTTCCGTGTCTCTTAGCCCAAATAACTTTAAACATACAAAAGCTACGTGGTGTGATGAGGTTGAACTCATCCAAGGTAGCAGTCCAGAGCACTTGCGGGTCTCACAGCCTGGGTTCCTGTGCTCCTCTGTTCCCAGACGTGTGAACTTGGGCACATTACTTAGGCTCTTTGGATACTCAGTTCAGTTACCCACACAACGGGGGCTGTAATTACACCTTATGTGATTCTTGCGACGAGGTGTAGGAGGCGGTATTCCTGCTAATACACGAGTCTTGGATGAACTCAAGTCCCGCCCCCACCAAATCCTCAAAATTGGAGAACTGATACCTGTTATTTATACAGTGGATAGTTTTATTTTACTCTTTAGTATTTCAGATCTTTGCATGTTTGAGGTTTGCAAGCCCTTCTTCAGTTGCCTGCAGACTGGATTTAACTTTTTAAATATTCACTTTCAATGGACTGCTTTTAGCCTCTCCTAGCTACAGATCATGTTGGTTTGTAATTGTTTCCTTTTGCGATAATCTGGACGGCACTGATAGGAACGTTTTCATTGTGTGCACCTATCCCGTTGGATGTTTGACGGAAGGAAGTTCTCTCAGAGTTTCAACTGCTCCAGGCGCTTAATCCATTGAGAAAACCACAAAAGCCAAGTTAGGTGTCAGAGTGCGTCAGAATTGCTCGAACAGTTTGTGTCTGATGCATTCTGAGCAAGTGCTACTATCAATTACAGTCGGCCCCATAGGTGTTCCCGACAAAATACAGCGGTTCCACTGGTTTGGAGGACTTTGTGAATGTTTTCGGGGGGCGCCCTACTTAGTAAACAATCTACTTAATTTCCCTGGATGAAGTTAATTTAGTTATTACTCTGTGGGTCGCAGTCATCAGGAGAAAAAGAACTGCTGCGACACCAACTCACTCCCTTCCTTCCACCCAATTCATTCTGTGGGTGTTGCCCTCACTGCTGACAAAAAAAACAGACCCTCGATCTGAGAATCTGAGATCCAATGCAATAATGAAATTAAATGCTCTTTCAAGTTTTGACAACTCTTTATTTGAGGTACAGTTTTAGACTAACCACAGCCTTAGAGCCTCTAATTGTTAATTTGCCAACACTGCACGGTTCTGCAGTGCGGTGGTATCGTTCGCTTGTCTGCCATTCCAGAAATTTGGAGATAGAATTGGGAAGGGGGACAGAGCTGAGTTTAACCAGATAGTAGGGTTTACTTGCAGCAAGGCAGCAATTTTCCAGTGGTTCTGCTTTGTAACCTTTAGAAGTTTTTGTTACTTGGGGAGGGCTACCAACCTGACAGCCGCAAGCGTTGCCCTTTATGTGAATATGAATGTGGATAACCAGATAGGTATTGATGAGCAATCTTGGAGACACTTTGAATGAGCAGTTAGGTAACATCTCAAGGCAGTTAAGGAGATTCCTCAAGACTTCAGGGAGATTCGTCTACCTAGTAGCCAGCGGCCAGATGGCCTCTGGGGGCTATTTCAAATTGCATTTAGTTGCCTGTATCTTGCAGATTAGATTGGACTAAGCCTGAGCAGAACCCTGGGAAGACGCGTGCATAACTGCTTATCACACACCGTATGTGTACACACAGGCCATGCCGCGGCCAAATGGTCTTTGTAATCCTGGAGTGATTATACATTTAACAGATTTCAGGGGGGCGTGTAAGTAGATGTTGGAATTTGTCAGTGATTTGCTTTTAGACACTTGAAGACTGTGTTAGTTGTGATGAATTAATCGGGTCAGAGGCTGTCGTGTGGGTTTACTCTGAAAGATCTCGCGTTACAGACCGAATGGGACAAAAATTGTGTTAGCAGTCAAAACCAAGAGGAATGCAGGAAACTCCTTACCCCTGGTCTCTTCCCCTTGGCATTTCCCTGGGGACTAATGAGGACAGTGGAGAAACACCACGCGTCAAGCCGTTTCTGCCTTTTCAAGCATTAGACATTCAGGTGGAAACCTTTTCCACTAAATGCAGTGGATGTAATTTTGATACCATAGACTTTAACTCACGGTTGCCTTGGAGAATGGGTTATTTCTCACCTGGATTTAGGGATTAAACTGTGAACTCCTCGTGGGGAGGAGCTAGCATCAGTCACCTTTGTAGGTTTCCACAGTCCAAGGAGAGAGTGAGATGAAGGACAGATCAAGGCTTCTTGTCAACAGGCATCTGAATTTAGACTGTCAGTAAATAAAGAAACATTGTCTTCTGTTTGTTTCTCTACCCCAGACTACAGTTTCCCAGATGTGTAATTTTTTTTCTCTGGGAAGCGAAGCCTAAAGGAAAGCAGATTGCTAGTGAAGGGAGAAAGCACTGAGGCATGGCCCAATCCACTAGCCACCTTTTAATGTTAGCACAGCCTCCAGGTTCATTGAAGGAAACTGATTCTCACCAGAAAGTACATCCTCCCCCCACCATGAAACCAAGAGCTGTACTTTCATCTTAGTATTTTTAAATATCCAAGATTTTCATCAAATATGGTTTCTCTAAGGAGTCAGGAATAAGTGCCCGAGCGCTGTGCTCATCACAGAGCTCAGGGATCTGGAACTTGCAGGTGGATACGCTATTTCATCCGCAACTGCGGCAACTGGGGCAGCTTTGGCGAATTCCTTTTCTTCTCCTGGAAATGAGCCTCTGACCAGATGCTATAATAAAAGCAAAGAATAGTCTGCTGTGTCTTTTATTCAAGGACACACCAAAAGTTACAAATAAATTACCTGCCCCCTTCAAACGTTCAGCATTTTCATCTGAAAATGCTTGTACTTCAAAAGCCAAGGGGTTCTGGTGCGTCCATTTGCAGTTTTATAAATTTAGACTCTGTATAGCTTTCTTTTATTACATTATTATATAGTTTTTATTATTGTAATATAATTATTATACCATTATATATTATACTAATATAATCAATATGATATAATTAACATAGCATTAATAACATTAACTTTATTAATATATTATATCATATAAATATATTACTGGTTAATATAATTAATATACATAATGCAGTTGATATTTTATATTTCACTGTTTTTTATTATTATATAGTTTATTATATTATATATATATATTATTTCTCTTAAGAAACTTAGTCATGCATAGATATGTAACCAAAGGTAAATTTAAGATGTATGTGTAAAGGCCTTTCCAATCCTCATATTATTTCTAGTGTCCCATATTCTTTTATTTATTTAAAAACATTTTATATGTACCTGTATTTATATTTTCCATGAGTCCTGGCTCAAAGCGACGTCAACCCGCTGCCAGCAGTGTTTGTTAGAAATACGAGTGAAGTGTGGAAAAGAGGAACGCCATTTCCTCAAAAGCAGCACTGGTGTCGGCCAGCATTTTCAAAGGCAAATTTTCTGCAGAATCTGCCGTGGCAGCGATCCTGCGAGTCTCCCCTGGGACTCTTCGTGTCCCGCTACGATGTCACAGGAGGACGAAGCACGGAGGTGGCACTGCTGGCGGGGGCGTCTGAAGGGGGTCGTCCGTCCCTGCGGGATGCTGAATGTCAAGGGTCATTTCCCGGGCCTGACGCTTGACTGTGAAGCGGGTTAGGAGGTCAGTCTTTCCAGGCGCTGGCCTGTGACGAGCACTAGAGGTGGACCGTAACCCCCGACGTCCTCACCCACCTTGTTTAACCACAGGAGGCTGTGGGTTGGCATTTGTATGCAAATTGGGGTGAGTACCTCACCGGTGGCTTTGAAATGTTCGGTTTGTTCATCCCAACGTGGGAAGCGCGGCCTCTTCCTGGTGGGGGAAGGTTTATGGGGCTCTTATTCGTGGCCCTCAGCAGTGAGTGAAGTCCAGCAGTGACCGACACCCTCGGCGTTTTCATTCGCTCACGCTGGCCTTCGGGAGTGCAAGTGGCCGCTGGTCCCTGGACTGACCTGGACGGAGGGGCCCCCGGGAGCCGCCGGCTCTCCGGTGGTGGAGCTCCCCCCCACCCCTGCTCCCGGCTGGGCCTGAGCACCAAAGCAGCAGGCGACCGAAAGGGGAAAACTCCTGTCTTCAGAATATCCATCACATAAACACTGTGTCTGGAGAAAAATAAATTGGTCATTTCCTGTGGCTTCCTCTCCCCACCTATTCTGGGAAAAGGCCCCTCCCTCCTGGGCTTGAAGAAGATCTGCCGTGAAGTCTCTCCCTAGGTGGGTATTTGTGGGAACTTGCTTGAGTCAAAAGCAGTCGTTCAAAGTGCTCGTCCGGACGTTTTAATCGTCTTTTCGGGGGCCGTGGTGGGATGGTTCTGGCTTGCGAGGGACCTGGGTTTGCATCCCGACTTGGCTTACCTGTGATGGGACCTCAGCCTAACTAACCCCTGTTTCCTCACTGACACGCGAAGATAATAATGTTCTCAGCACTTTGGGCTGCTGGGAGGATTAACTAAGATAATGAAAATAAAGGTTTAGCTCAATCCTTTGTGGAGTTGTAAATGTTAGCCATCACGACGAGGTGTTGTCCCTTCATAAACGCTCCCGATGCTTAGAACAGACGCACAGGTGCCCGGGGGTCCGCAGGCCCACTTTACAGTCCAAGAGACAGACTGGATAGTTTCAAAGATCCAGTGACGTGCCGTCGTTTTTATATGTGTGTCTTTAATTTGTCCAGGTTAACCTTCCACGTTTATAGTTTGCTCAAGACAGTAGGAAAGTACTTCATTTTAATTGAAAAAAATATGGAAACTACAATATCCCTGGTAGGAAAAGTTTACTTATTAGGAACCTTTATGATGTCTGCATCAGCACAGAGCAGGTTGTGTAACGCTCTCCACAATCAGGGAGGGCATGTTATCTGCTCCCTGACAACAAATGCCTGTTTTTGCACATTCTGTTAATGAATACACACCTCCCGAATGTGCTAGTCTGCCTGGCTGACCTAGTGACAGAGGGGCAGCCACAGTCCACAGCTTCGAGCCCAGGGAGCACAAGCACGTGGCCTGGTCCCCCGTTTTGCCACTCGGGGGTCCGTGTGCTGAGCTGGTGAGAGTCACCTCCACAGGAAGGCGAGAGGCATGTTAAGATTTTGTTCCGGACCATTCCTGGGTTCCATAAGCTCAGTGAGGACTGCTCTCATGAGAATCTGTGCTTCTGTGGAATCTGTTGGCCTAAAACCACACTGCAGGGACTTCCCTGGTGGTGCAGTGGTTAAGAATCCGCCTGCCAGTGCAGGGGACACGGGTTCGAGCCCTGGTCCGGGAAGATCCCACATGCGGCGAAGCAACTAAGCCCGTGCGCCACAACTACTGCTCCTGAGCTCTAGAGCCCACGAGCCACAACTACTGAGCCCACGAGCCACAACTACTAAAACCCGCGCGCCTAGAGCCCGTGCTCCACAACAAGAGAAGCCACTGCAATGAGAAGCCCGCGCACCGCGACGAAGAGTAGCCCCCGCTTGCCACAACTGGAGAAAGCCCGCACACAGAAACAGACCCAACACAGCCAAAAATAAATAAATAAAATAAATAAATTTATTTTAAAAAAACACACTGCAGCTTTGATAATAGGAGAACCAATCATAAATCCACCAATTTGTCATTTATTTTTCCTTATGAGGAATGTGGTGACACCAGTCGTCCTGTGTCTCTGAGTGTTCCTGTAGGCCAGCCTCGTGGGCATGTCACTTAAGAAGTTGACAGATCAGCGGGGCCTCCCCAGCCCAGGGCTCTGTCTGTGGGTCCCATGTCCGTCGACACAGCGCCTTCGAGCAGTCCCAGCCTCTTCCTGGACCGCCTGCGTGTGAGAGGCAGGTGGCAGGTGCAGCACGTCTCCCTTTAGCTCTGGAACCGTTCCCCCCATCCTAGGCCTTTTGCCCCTTGTTTCTTCAGACCCGCTTGGATGTGGCTTGCATTGTTAATGATTAACGTCAGGCCCCCATCTCTCCCTCTAGGCTTGGGGTGTCCTGTCTGTGACACTCCACAGCTCAGGCCATCTCTCTGGGTTCTGCGTCAGGCCGGTTTCGCGCCCTTTTGCTCTGACTTAATGTCATGTTTCTCCTGTGAGCGTGTCTCTAGGTTTGGCTTTTCTGCCTAGCCTGTTTGTCTTCCAGTAATATGACTGGACACAGACCTTTCACCTCGGCTCTGACTGGGCTGCGCTCTGTGTCAGCCCTGGTGCCCTGGTGCCGTGATGTCAGGCTGGCCACAGCCAGCGCTGGACCAGGCCCGAGTCACCCGCCTGCCTGGGCCTGGGAACCCTGGACTCTTAGATACAAACTTGGCTTCACACTCAAGAATCACATGTTCATGAACCTCACCTAGACACATCTAACCCTACATTCCTGGTGGGCGTTCCTTACCCAAAGATAATGCAGGATTGGACCCTGTGCACTTAGGGGGTCAGAGGTAAGTTGGAGTCCTCATGGCCAAGACAGTGGTTGAAGGAGGTGACCCGCACCACTGGGAGTGAGGACACACTGGCAGTTTCTCTGGTGGCCCCTGAGCTTATCACAAAAGGGGATGTCCGTTTTTTCCGGGCCCTGGTCTGACGGTTTGCACTGAAATCTGTTATAATTGCTCTAATTCTTGCTGCAGGCAGAACAATTTAGGCTCAGCCACTCTTTGGTTCTCCGCGGTGACATTTCCAGTCCCCTCCAGCCTGTTACGTTGCCCGTGAGAAGGAGAAATAAGTCTTCCACACCCACCGGGAGGCTTCTCTAAGGAGCCAAGGGGGCGCTCCTGGCAGAGCCGGGAGAAACGAAGAGACCTGCGCCTTCCCAAGCGTGCCTGCTCCCCGTGGCTGGAGGCTACCTGAATTCATAGGCCCAGGAACCACCAGCTGGATCTGGTTGGATGAGATGTTACAGGTTTTCTGGCCAAACTGTTGGCCCACAGAGGCAGCTGGTCAGGCTGTCAGCCCCTGGCTCCCCTGGCAGGGTGGTTCAAACCCAGGATGTCAGAGGGGGTGAGCACCCCGCCCTGGCCAGGCCTAGTGGGGATGTGCGCCCCAGAAAGCCCACGGGCTTCTGCCGCAGGCTCCTTGACGCCCTGTGCCAAGGTGGGGTCTGGGCAGTGCTGGCCGCAGGCTGGCTGAGGACGCGCCGCAGCCTTGGCAGCCCGTGGAGAGGGGCTGCAGAGCCTTCCTGCGTGCTCTGGCCCGTTCCTTGGGCAGCACGATGATCCCTGCACAGCGCAGGGATCGATAAAAGCTACCACAGCTGCTGCTGTTTCTCTGCTAACATCGTTCTCTTGGCCCCTGTTCACTATGGTGCAACTATGATGAAGTCGGTTCTTAGTTTTTGAAAAAGAAGCCATTTGTTCAAAAATTCCACATTGACTAGTGAGACTGAGTCAATCATGCCATCTTTCAGCTTCTTTTTTTTCATTTGTAAAATGAGAGTCACAATAACGCTGTTTCCTTCCCACCTTAGAAGTATGCTATGGGAATTCTGCACGGCTAGCAAGGCCTTTTGAGCTCCTTGGGAAAGGCACTATAAAATAAAAATCACTGTTAAGGTACTATTTTGAAATAAAGAGAAAGATTCTCGTGTTTCTGTATTTTTATTTCTTTTATACTTCTTGTTCTATTACTCTTTCCATATCGGTTTTGAATCATTTCTCCTCTCTCTAATATTTATAATGAAACCATAAAATTTGCTTTAAGGAGACAGAACATGGTCTACATAGCAGTTACAAGGTTAGGGCCATCTTTCCTTTTTTCCACCAATACAAGCATTACCTGTTTGAAGTATTGTTTCTAATTGAATTTACATTTACAGAAAACCTCAGGCTTAGAATTTGGGCCAAGGTGGGTAGAGAGAAAAGTCCAAACAGTATAATTATCAGAAGTGGTAGCGGCACTGTTGAGTACCGTCCGAACCAAACATGCTGACTTTTCTTAATGTCCTGAATAAAAATGAAACAAGTTCAGCAACAACCACAAGCAAAAAAAAGGAAGGAAGGAAAGAAAAAGAAAATGACGCAACAAAACAAAAACCGTAGAATTCTGCTTAAAAATCACCTTAACCTTTGTACTTTTCCGCTACTTAAGGCAAATATTATATAGCAATGAAACTGTCTTTTGTTTTTGAAAATTTTCTGCAATTAGCTGAAATGTTAAGATTAGTAGGCTGTGTCATGGTTAGAACAAGAAGAAGAAATATTTATGTTTCTTGTTCACCTACCCCTAAGTGTTTAATATTTAAATATTGCAAATTGGGGTCTTTTTCTGCCTACCCCACCGTTGGAAGAAACTGACTAGATGGCTTGCCCAAGGCGGATGCCGGGAACAGGGATTTCTGCCTAGGACTGCATTCCCGGCCACATTCCCCTAGTAGGTCCTGAGAGATTGTGAGAAAACTAAAATCAGGTTCACAACGTTTTATTTCTGAATGGAAGCTGGACAATGGTACTTTGTATGAAACGGGGTCTCTACCTTTCAGGAAGGCAAAACCACATGAAACCCAAATCACATTACTTCTGCCAAGTCTCACCTCAGTGGAGCCAGGAAGGAATTGTCTGCCTGGCCTATTTCTGGGGTTTGGGGGATGAGAACTTTCTTCTCGTCTTTCGAGGTTTGATTCCTTGAGGGAAGAGCCCATGTTTTATGTGTTGTTATGGCAGCAATGGGGAAAGTATTTTCATTCTTCTCTCTGATGACCCCCTCACTCTGGAGATAAGGAGAGGCCCCTCTTAACTTGCCTTTTTCTGGCCTTTGGGAGGAGCAGAGAGAGGCAGTAAAAGTAAAGCCTTATCCGCTGTTACTTCTGGTTACTTCTTACAAACCACCCTTGCAGCCAAAAGAGGCAGAAACCTGTTGATCTGAGTGACCTTTGTAGTTTATATTAGTGAACCTTCCTGAGAGATTGTTTTCCCCCCTTGGAAACATAGACACACTCGTAGGAAAAAAAAGATGTGTTGAATTTATTACTAGTCTTGATTTTTAATTCTTAGCTAAGAACAGGGGGTTCCTGGTACAATTTCAGTGAATAGTATCAGGATATATTTTGCAAAGTCATATAATGTCAGACTTCATGTAAATTGTATTTCTGAAGCCTCAGTAGCACTCAGACACTGTAATTATATCTGGACGGTGTCTTTTTCAGCAAGAGACTCAAACAGCTTTCTTCACAGTCGTGCTTTGACATCTTCCTTCACTTTACTTATAACGCTATCTGAAAAGTATTTCCTTTCAGATTACAGTCAGTGATCACAACATAGGTAACTTTCTACACAATTCAACTCATGGAAGAGTAGAATTCCGTGCGAGAATAATCAAAGTCCAGTGACATTTAGCCTCTCACAGAAAGATGAATATTTGATATTTCAGAACTAAAGTGAAGCAGTATGAAAAGAGTTGTCAGGTGCTGATAAAATGCTGGAATCAGAAAGATAAGATGTTAGGTTACGTGGAGTCTAGCAGACAAAGGGTCACCAGCATGCCTAGCATATAAAAGGTCAATGTTTACCTTTTCCAAGTTTTGCTTAAATTAAAGGTATAAGAGAGGGAGAGAGAGAAAATTCTTGGTTGGTCATTTCGACACATTCAAAGGTGCTCTGGATGGAGAACGAGAACAACCATTTTCAGAAAGACTTCGTGTGCTCCGTTCGCAGACCTGCCTCATCTTGGTTTTCTGTATCCCATGGTTGCGTGTACATCCAGAGAGAGAGAGAGAGAGGTGAAATGAAAACAAACAAACAAAAAGAATGAGGGGGAAGAAGGAAAACATACAGGAATATTAGAAGACTAGGAGGAAATTAAATTTTTTTCTTGGGCGTGGAAAAAGGAAACAAAAGGAACAGATTAACATTTAATAAAACAAGCCCCAGGGTCCCACGTGGGCCCCAAGCAGCAATTAAACCTGGCTCCTAGAGCTTTGAGAGATCAGACTCGGTGTAAAGAGATGCAGGGGTGCCAACAGAGACTCTCTCCCCAGGGTGTGCATTGATTTGCAGCGAAGTTAGACGCCGGCCCTTCTAGCCTCTTGGGTTCCTCGCCACTTTTTATAGCTCCTTTCATTTTCCTTGGCTGCCCTGGCAAAACTGTAGGACCAGGTGACTTGAAGTGGGGTCCGTGGCTGGAGCTGGTCCGTGGAGTGTTTTGCATCTTCGTAATGAGATGAGCGCAGGATGGGAGTAAAGCGTCTAGAAACTTCCTTAACAATCTGATGGAGTCGTGCTGTGTTTGTTGAATCTAATAAAAAAAAATGGGGCTTCATTTTGTATATCTTTGGTTTGAATTTAATTTCAGCCAGTAATTTATTTTGATTATAGTTTACGAAATATCAGCCTGTGATATAAGTTGGGAAGAAATGCCTTTAGATCGCAGGTGGTTTGAGAGTCGCTGCTCTGGAGAACCAGGAGAGAACTGTTTTTGGAAAAGGTTTCACCCTCTTCCAAATGTGGATGGAGTTTATGAAGCGGAAGAGGGTCAAACATTTCTCACCCTGAAGAGCGCAGTTAGCAACGATGACCTCTAGTGAGTGGCATTCTTTAGAGCAGTGATTCTCAAACGTATCTGTTTCAGGACTCCTATACACTTAAAAAATGCAATTTCCAATTGTTCATGACAAATATACGGAAACAGAGTTGTTTTTTAGATTGTTATCTTCGTATTCTGTGACCTTATTAACCTCGCATATTTGGTCTAGTAATGTATTTTAATAGATTCCTTGTGACTTTCTACAGAGATAGTCATGTCACTCCAGAGTAAGGCAGTTTTATTTCTTCTTTTATAATCTGTATTACCTTTTTTCTTTTTCTTGCCTAATTTCCCTGACTAAGGCCTCCATTATAACGTTGGGTAGGAGTGATGGAAGCAGACATCCTCGTTCTGTTCCCAATCTTAGGGGGAAAGCATTAAGTTTTTCACTGTTAAGTATGACAGTAGCTGTAGTTTTGAAGAATGTACTTTATGAAACTCAGCAAAGTCCCTTCAATCCCTAATTTGCAGCAAGTCTTTATCCTGAATGGATGTTGAGTTCTATCAAGGCTTTCCCTGCATCTATAGAGATGATCATGTGGGTTTTCTTCTTTAGTCTGCTGACATGATGAACTACGTTGCTTTTTGAATTTTGAGTCAGCTTTGCATGCTCAGGATAAACTCCACTTGTTCAAATACGTTGTCATTTTTATATGTTACTGAATTAAATTTGCTAGTATTTGGTTGAGGATTTTGCATTTATGTTCATAATGTATATTGGTATGTAGTTATTTTTCCTTGCAATGTTTTTGTCTGGTTTGGGTATCTGGGTAATGCTGAGAGATGGGAATGAGTTGGGAAGTGCTGCTTTGAAAGAGTTTGTGTAGAATTGGTATTTATCTCCCTTAAGAATGTTCTGTAAAATATTCCAGTGAAGCAATTTGGACTTGGAGGTTTTTTGTTTTTTGTTTTTAATTGAAAGGCTAAGAATTCAATTGCTTAAATAGATATGGGACTGTTCAAATCACCCATTTCTTCTTGAGTAATCTTTGGAGTTGATGTCTTTCAAGGAATTTGTCCATTTCATCCAAGTTGAATTTACAGGCATAGGGTTATTTGTAACATTACCTTACTGTCCCATTAACTTTTGTAGGGTATGTAGTAAAGTTCTCTCTTATTCTTCACGTTAGTAATTTGTGTCTTCCTTCTCTTTTCTCTCATTAAATTTGATTAGAGGTTTATCAGTTTTATTGATATAAAAATGGCCTTGGCTTCCTTGGTTTTCTCTATTATTTAAAATTTTACATTCCATTAATTCTCTAACTTTTATTATTTCCTTCATTCTCTTTGTGTTGGATTTAGTTTAGTTTAGTTCATTGTGCTTCAACCAGTCTCCTTCAGGATGAGGGTGTCAGCAGGTGGGTTTGCTTTGTTCCTTCCCAGTCCTGGAGCAGGGCACCAGGTACTGGATTCATGGGGAGATTAGACTATTCCTTGGCTATTTCTGTGTGGTTCCAATCCTTTTCTAGATGGATATAAGAATACAGTTTATTTTTACCCAGTTTTCAAGGGTGACATCAGATACCCTATAGCTTATGAGCATTAGGAGTGTATTAGTTATCTCGTGCTGAGGGACAAATTACCCACAAACTTAGCAGTTTAAAGCCATAAACATGTATATTATCTCACCATTTCTTCTAGGTCAGGAAGAGTAATGAGGACAGCTTAGCTGCGTTCCTGTGGTTCACAGTCTCTCCCACGTCTGCTGTCCAGGTGTTGGCCAGGGCTGCGGTCAGTGCAAGGTTCACGTTGGGGAGTTGCTGTTTCCAAGTTCACCAGAGTGGCTGTGACATCAGTTCCTTGCCATGCGGGCCTCCCCATCAGGCAGCTCACAGCAGGCAGCTGGCTTCCCTGAGTGAGCCAGCTGAGAGAACAAAAGGGATGCCCGTAACAGAAGCCACAGTCCTTTCGTAACCTAAGCTCAGAAGTGATATCCCATCACTTTGTTGTATTGTGTTTGTTAGAAGCAAGTCACCAGGTCCAGTCTACACTCAAGGGGAGGGGATTCCACAAGGACACGGACTTCAGGCGTCAGGGGTCAGGGGGGCCACCTTGGAGGCTGCAGACCACGAAAGGGGAAGCAGCCTCTGGCTTAGCTTCCCACTCTCGGTCACTGACATGCTTTTCTTTGTCTTTATTGTTTGTCTGCTACAACAAAAGCTCCATGAGGACAGAGCTTCATTCAGTTTGATCACACCTGTGATCATTCTATGACCTACAGTATAACCTGGCACATAATTCTCAATAGGTCAATATTTGTTGAATGAATACATAGATCTCATTGATTGATGGCGAGGGAAGACTCATTATGGAGTTTCTCAGTCCCTCTGTATATCTTATTCTGTTTCTTAATGATTGTTATTTATGACTTAAAAATGCAGGCCCAGGGAGAATGGTGTATTAAATTCGTTCTAACTCTGAACTTTAAAATAAAATTTCTTCTCAGTGGGGAGGGGGAAGGGTAAGCTGTGACAAAGTGAGAGAGTGGCATGGACATATATACACTACCAAACGTAAAATAGATAGCCAGTGGGAAGCAGCCACATAGCACAGGGAGATCAGCTCGGTGCTTTGTGACCGCCTGGAGGAGTGGGATAGGGAGGGTGGGATAGGGAGATGCAAGAGGGAGGGGATATGGGGATATATGTATACGTATAGCTGATTCACTTTGCTATACAGCAGAAACTAATGCACCATTGTAAAGCAATTGTACTCCCATAAAGATGTGAAAAAAAAATTCTTCTCAGGACAAATTCAGGTGCTTTAACACTTCAGGTAAGTGAGAAATGAAGTGTTCAATGGCCAATGAGCGCGTGAAAAGATGCTCGATGTCACTACCAACAGGGAAATGCAAATCAAAACCGTAATGAGATACCTCTTCACACTCATTAGGATGGCTGTAATTAAAATAAAAAACAACAAAAAAGTGGAAAGTAACTTTTGGGGGGGATTGTGGAGGAACTGGAATCTTAGTGCATGTTCGGTGGGAATGTGAGGTGGTGCGGCCATCGGGGAAAACAGTTTGGTGGTTCTTCAAAAAGTGAAATACGGCTTCCCTGGTGGCGCAGTGGTTGAGAGTCCGCCTGCCGATGCAGGGGACACGGGTTCGTGCCCCGGTCCGGGAAGATCCCACGTGCCGCGGAGCGGCTGGGCCCGTGAGCCATGGCCGCTGAGCCTGCGCGTCCGGAGCCTGTGCTCCGCAACGGGAGAGGCCACAACAGTGAGAGGCCCGCGTACCGCAAAAAAAAAAAAAAAAAAAAAGTGAAATACAAAATTATGATTTTGGTTTGGGGGTGGGATCAGGTTTCCAGTCCTTGGAGGGATGGACAGCTAACTTGAGCGTGAGCCGCCTGGGCACCGTTGGCTGGTTTAGGGCACGCTCGGATGTATACAGCCTATGGGTCATGCGTGCTGTATAGGTCAGGGTTCTCCAGAGAAACAGGACCAATAGGAAGAATATTTATACCTATTGTAGGAATTGGCTCACACGATTACAGAGGCTGGGAAGTCCTACAAGCTGCCATCTATAAGCTGGAGAACCAAGGACAATGACGGTGTGAGTTCCGGTCCAAAGGCAGGAGAAGACCAATGGCCCAGCTCAGCAGTCAGGCAGAGGGAGAGCAATTCACCTTCCGCACTGAGGAGATGGTCTACTTTCCTCAGTCCACCAATTCAAACGCTAATCTTGTCTGGAAACACCCTCACAGACACATCCAGAAATAATGGTCAACCAAATATCTGGGCACCCTGTGACCCAGTCAGTCGACACATGCAAGTAACCATCACGATGGCAGAATAAATTCCAGATTCTAACTGCTGCTGGATGGGGCTCCTGGGGGGACTTCAGTCTGGTCAGACCTGGTGCAGAAATGGCGGGAGGCCAGCAGACAGAGCCCCAGTGGGACAGATGCAGGACGGACATGGGACACAGTGTGCTTCGCATTCAGTTTAGTTAGACCCCAATTCACCTGGATTATATAAAAGCCATAAAAGAGGCCTTTGGGCATGGAATCTTCACGGGTGGCCAAAGGGTACAACTCTTCAAGCAGAGATGCTGCTTGAAAAAGAGGGAAGAAAAACTTAAGAGAAAATGAGTCAGACGGTTGAGTGTGAGCTGGAAGGGCCTGGCGCTGTCTTGCTCTTTACAGGCCTAGGATGGAAAGAGCAGTCAGTATGGGGATAAATCCTCCACCACCGCAGCTGGCAGGTGGAGGTCATTTGGGGAGGGGAGAGAGCCCAAAGCCAGACGCTCTACACAAATAATAACATCTTTGCCTTGATATCATCTAAGTGGTGAATGAGAAAGGATCCAGGGAAAGACAGGGCCCTGCAGGGGGCAGGGGAAGTCAGTGCTGGTGTTTCCCATTAAAGCAGTAGTAATAGCAATAACAACTGGACATTTATAGAATGCATTTCATGCCTGGGATTCCACTGGGCTTTAAAACAGGAGGATCTGGTTCACACCTCCTACCAAGAGAATGAATTACCTTCCAGCTCTCAGGGGTGTTGTGAAGGACTTCTCAAAGTATCTTAGATTCATCAAATTGTAGAGCTAAGTATGGCGAGAGGTAAACCAGTCCAATGCCCTTTTCTCATAGGCCCAGAGAGGTTGAGTGACTGGCCCAGGGTCACACAGCCACTTAGTGGAATTGCTAGGACTGGAACTCAGTTACATTTCCTTTGAATCTCAGCTGTCACTTTCTGTGTGTCTTTGGGAGAGTCACCTAACCTCTCTGATCTTCCGTTTCATCATCTATAAAATGTGGACAATAATGACACCTACACCAAAGGGCTGTTGAGAGGATTAAATGAATTACACCTGCTTAGAACAATGCCTGGCACAAAGTAAATGTTAAATACATGCTAGATATTATGGACTATTATTCTTTTTAACGGTACCATTCATTTAAAAAAGGTTGATGTAACCTCTTCTCATTTGCCACTGTTGTAAGACAACCAATTGGGGTGGAAACGGCAGGTAGCATCAGTGGTCTGTGTCCCTTTTTGCCCCAAATCCTGGTCAACAGGGATGCTGGATCCCTGTGGGCCTGAAGCAGCCCTGCTCTCTGGGTCCCTTCAGTTCCAGGGCAGGTGGAGACGGGGACAGAGCCTGTGGACTGGCTCCTGGCTAGGTCTTTCCTGGAGGTTCTGCATGGTGCCAGATGTGCTTCCCCCGATCAGAGGCAGAGTGCCGGCTGGTACTGGAGCGTGCTGTCAGCAGCTGTGTGTCTGGTAATTGCAGCAGCTCTGCTGCTCTCTCCTCTCTGTTCCCCTCCCCTACTGGCTGTTGATCTTCAGAAATTACTCCTCTAGATTAAGACATTGAACGTCTATTAAAAATTCTGGGGCAAGAGCTAACATTTTGGTCTATTGCCAGTTATAATACTTTAGTGCAAATAGGTTCTTCTTTCTTGAAAGTGAGTTTTAAGGGGACTGGAGGGTAGAGGAAGGAGTTGGGGTGGGATAGATATTGGAGATACTGACCTGAGGAGAAAAAAGGTCAGAGTTCAAAGGCCGGTGTGTTGGAAGATGGTAGGTACCTCCTTCCCAATTTAGCCTAATGTAGGAGCTTCTGGAAACCAAAATACTATACAGGCAAGTGACAGTAACCTGTGACCACACTGAATTCCGTAACAAGCCGGCTGAGCCACTCCTATGCCCTGTGTGCCCGGGTACTCTGTATAAGGGCCACGCACCAAAACCAATCCCCACCCGAATAATTCATCGCCTTGCTTCCACCCTCTGCTCGAGGTAATTTATCCAATGAAATAGTTTATGAGAAAGAGTTCTTCAACATGTAGAGCTATCAAGAAGTTTTGGTGATACTACGGTGGTAATTGATACTTTTCAAAATGGGCATGAGTGTGGCCTGCTGGTTATGGACGTGCTTCCTCAAGGTGGAATAAAAAGCCCCATGTTCCAAGTTTGGGGGGCAGGGGACAAGGGTGTGGAGGGAAGTTGCTGTTGGCTCTGTTGCCTCTGGAAGGAGCTCTGAAGAATGCTACTTCTCAGCTGATGAATCAATGAAGGAGTGAAAGGATGTCTTCTTTGAACCGCTGCTCAAGGGCAGGTAAGCGAAGCTGACCCAGGTAGGTGGAGACAACACAGCCCAGGGGCCAGCGGGAGGGGACCCGCGTGGCCTTGCGCACCGGCGGGCTTAGCTCTGCTCCTTGGACAAGTCGCTTACCCTCCTCAGGGCTCGTACCCACTATCTCAGGAGGTTAAACGAGGCCCAGTTCCTTGAACAGAATAGCTACTGGACAAGCAATTATTATTATCACTACGGAGGCAGAATTTATTCGTCTTTTCACCGTTAATTCAGATTTCAAGCTCTCACAAAGATGCACGTTAGCCAACATACTTCTTCAGCCTCTTGCGAAGGTGTCTCAATCTCTGATTTGTTTTACTTTTTGTTCCCTGAAGGATGGAAGCTTTGACTGGTAGGAATGTTGGTGAGTGATGCATTCGGGCTCCATTTGGCACAAGGAAAGTTCTGACAGTGGCTTTGAATCTTGTTTGTATCAGATTCTCAGTGGCAGCGACGCGCTGTCACGATAAAAGCCGAGAAGCCTGGCGCTTCCGTGAAAGGAGACGGGCGTTAACTCTCCTCCCAGCCTGGTTGCGCGGGACGTTAGTCAGCCCATAAAAACGGGATTAAGTCAACTCTCAACTTAGTTTTGTAGTTCACCTTTAAAATGTAACCATTCTTTGTGTTTTCACATCGGGTGATCACATTTTAGATGTAATGAAAGAGCAGAGATATTTTCCCACAGATGTGCGTTGCGATTCGTGACTACAGATGGAAGCCTTCCTGCAGACATTTAATGAACAATTATTCAGTCTGGGGGATGGCTTTGGAGGAGCCATTCCAGCTGAGGGCATATAAAGTGAGTTTCCTAAAAGCTGTATAAATGAGAGGCTGGGGTAACCCTCTAACATATAGGCATCTAGCTTATCCTTTATTGCCTAATGAATACGGTGTAATATCATGGGCCCATCAGCTTGAAACTGTGCTCTGGCTCTGCGCCCCCGAAGGCAAACAGATGGATGTTTAAATCCTTCCTCTTAAAGTCTTACTGGATTGCAGAGCCTTTGCTGAGACGGAGGGCCTGAAGTTTCCCCGAGCTCTAAAGCATCCTCCTGGGCTTCCAAGGAACCGCTCTGACTCTGCCCTAAAGGTTCCCTTTTTTCTTTTTCATTTTCATTTCTCTTGGGTACAAAGCTGGAAGGGCCCTCAGGGGTCGTTCCAGGCCAGAGTGTCTACCTTTCCCAACTAAAGAGCAATATTCAGGCCACAGTGGGTTTTCCCAAGCAACTACATTTATTCAATTCAAAGAACCAATCTGGACTCTGAGATTTTGTTCTTTCCTCTCTATGGTATAAAATACTTTCTTTTATTAGATGATTTTTTAAAGTATCTTTTTCGACACAAAAGAAAAGTTTTCCCAAAAAGCTTTCTTTTTAAAATTTTGCTACAGAAGCCGAGAGTCTGGGGACTCTTTGGCGTCACCCCTCCGCCTGGCGGTGGAGGTGTCGGGTCGAGAGCATCGCGCTTCCGCGGAGTCGCTGACGCGGTGCACAGGCGGGTCCGCAGCAGCCTCTGCTTCCAGCCCGGTGGCTCTTCCTGCATCGTGCTGTCCCCCGGAGTGGACGGAAAAGGCCTTGCTGAGTGTGCTGTAACTCCTGGCAGCGAGAAGGGCCCTCGGCCTCCTCTCGGCAGCTGGCTTTGTGGCATGAGCGTGGAGTGGCCGTGTCCAGGGCAGGGCACCTCGAGCACACGCTGTGGCTTGCGTTCAAGGGTCCTGGACCACGCAGGTGGGCAAAAGCTTCCTCCTCCCGCCCGAGATGCCCACACGCACAACCTCAGCCCCTCTTTCTTAGGATTAGGCCTGGCTCTCTCTAGTTTCCCATTTTTTTCTCCCTCTAAGAGCAAATTTCCCTAGAACAAGTAAACCCGCATTGGTCATTGGCGGTTTCAGAATGAACAAGTTCATTATTTTCTTCTTTGAAAGTCAGCTGAGAGCTGGAATTCTGATGAGGGCAAAGAGACCCAGGGGGGTTCAGAAAAGGCAAGAAGAAGCCGCTCTAGATCTAGGATGCGCAGAGTGGGGAGGGGAGGGCAGAGATGGTGTCAAGGCTGTGGCGCTAGTGATAGAAGGTGTCCAGAGGCGACGAGGTTTGCTGAACGGGTGGACGGATGAGCAGAGCGGGTAAACTTGGTCCTCTTTCTGGAGGCCTTTATCCAGCAGGAGGAACTACTCTGAGGATGGGGTCCTCCTTCTGGAGGCCTTTATCCAGCAGGAGGAACTATCCTGAGGATGGGAATCTCTGAGCAACAAGCTTGGGCTGGGGACCTTCAGAGAAAATTGGTTCTTTCCCCAAAGGGACCCCAAACCCATCACCTTGGAGCTGGGGGCTCAGGACACGTTTCCGCTAATGTTGTCACACGTTCTTTTCATTGAAAGACACCCTGAAGGCAATCTCAGAGCCCCCAGTGAGCGAATCCTTACAGAAGAAGCCAAGCTCCATACCCGGATCCCTGATTCCGGGGGCTGTTTTTGTCATTTGGGACACGGAGACAAACGTGGAAGGGAACGGCCGCCGTGCCTCGTGGGCAGGCTGCTTTCATGCTTGACGCGAGCGCAAAGATGCCCGCAGCAAATCTTCTCTGTGAGAAGCTCCCTCCGTTACAGAATCTGTTTCTAGACGTGGGTCTCAGGGGAGTCTCAATGAGGATGTTTAAGCCTTCCTAGTGGGTGCCGTGTTCTACTTCCTTTTAAGTGTCCCAGGATAGGGCTTTAGTTGGTACCAACAGTGAAGTTTCTGCAAACTCTAAAAATCTCACGGTGCCTGTAAGCAACTCCAACCTGAGGCGTTTCGCTGGGCGGAAATTCCATGCCAGAGACAGTTCTCAACAGATAAAATAACTTTTTTCTTATTACAAAAGTATTACATGAGCATTTGAGCAAAATTAGGAATTACAGATACATAAAAAGAAGAAAGTTAGAGAAAAACACTGTCATCTCAATGCCCAGAGACAACTGCTGTTAACACTTTGATACTTGTCCTTCCGGATTTTTTTTATGTACACACTGGTACACACACACACACACACTTAAAAAAAGCAACATGGTTACATGTTGTATAAGCTGTTTGGAAAGCTGTTTTTCAATGATCAGTGTATCATTATACATATCTTTCTATGTAAAATATAATAGATCTAGAAGAAATGGATACAAATTTCAATTTCCACAATTGGTAATTATGTGGAGAGGAGAGTTGTGTTCCCCCAATTCATATGTTGAAATCCTAACCCTCAAGGTGATTAGGAGGGGGGAGCCCTTTGGGAAGTGATTAGGTCATGAGGGCAGAGTCCTCACAGACATAATTCATACCCTCATAAAAGAGGCCCGAGAAAGCTCCCCTGCCCCTTTCCGCCACATGAGGTTACAGCAAAAAGACCGCTGGCGTCTGGGAAGTGAGCATTCCACAGACACCAAATCTGCCGACACCGTGATCCCGGACTTCCCAGCTTCTAGAACCGTGAGAGGTAAATGTTTGTCGTTTCTCAGCCACCTAGTTTATGGTCTTTTCTTATATCAGCCGGAATAGACTAAGACAGTAAGTAGTGGACAAATCTTCACTCTTAGGAATTTTGTTAGCTGCTGGCACGAACCCTGGCAGGATGCAATGTTGCTACTCACCTCTCCGGCCTCTGCCAGTGGGCCCGCGTTTGAAGGGTAAGGCTTTGATGCTAGAAGACCTAGTCCTGAGTCCCAGGTCCACCAGACCCCGCTCTGTGGCCTTGGGGTTGGTCCCATCATCAGCCACCATTCATTATCATTTATGAGCCATGCTATGCTACTTTGTACAGTAGCCCCATGTTAGAAATCAGGACACAGAGGACACTGGCCACCGTCACCCAGTTAGTAACTGGTAAGTCTGCCCGAGGCCCAGCTGAGTCTGGGGGCCACCACTATGTCCTGTGCCTGTAGGGCCACAGTTTTCTAATCTGAAAATGACAATAAGAAAGAAAACAACTGACTTGTAGGGTTGTTGTCAGGTTCAAATGAAATCATGCATGTGAAAACATCACATCCATCATCTGTAGGTTATAAAGAGCAATAGTTATTATTAAGAAACAGAGAGAGAGTGAAAGGTGTGATTCTCCCAGAAAATGCCTCCGGGTTTGAAAGCAAAAGTGGAAAACTGACAGCCCAAGGCCCAGCCGGCAGCTTACTGGTACATTTTGTCTGCCTTGCACAGTGCTTGGTATTTTTCAGCAAACATTTAAACTCAGGAGATTTTATGTACAAATTCAAATTTCCAGCATTTCTTTGAAATGTGTGAGACCTGCCACCTCTGTGGAAGACCACTGCCCTGTTCTCTGGAGCTGAGGCATAGCTTTCCATTCTAAGAGGGGAATGCGACGTAGGGCTAGCTTCACCCGTTTACACCCCCTGGCAGGAGTCTGCAGGTAGCTGGGTGGGGGATCTGGTTCTAAAGAATGATGTGTGTGTGTGTGTGTGTGTGTGTGTGTGTGTGCGTGAATGCACCTTCACTGAGAGTGGAAGGTGGGGAAGGGTGCTTTCGAGGTGCTATAGGGGGTTCCAGTGCTCTACGGTGTCTCATAAAGTATTGTGAGGCTCAAACTTGTACTGGACTGGAATTCTGCTGAGTGGTCCGCAGCCCAAGAGGGTGTCTCAGGTCTAAGCAGAATTTCTAAGAGGGCTACGGGCTCCTGAAGGATGTAAGGTGTAAGGAAGGGATCCCAGATGAAAGGAAATGCTAGTGCTTTGCAGGCATGAATTACGAGCCTGGGGGCGCCTTCCCATGGCCCAGCTGCCCAGTGCGTGAAGAGGGGCCCGTCCCCTCCGTCTCATCCCTCCAGCCGTTTGCACTGTGCTGCCCAGGACGTCTTTATTCGGGACTGACTGGGAGCTGGCTCTGCATAGGTAGGCAAGGTGAACAGGACCCAGAGAAGCGTGCTTCCCACATGAGAGGAATGGCAGAGTCCTCTAGGAGCGGGGAGACGGGAGGCCCACCATGCATCCCAGGATGGAGATGCACTCAGATTCTGTGTCGGTGGAGTGGGCCATGAGGTGAGAGGAAAACGCTTTGGACCATAAAATTCCGACAGACCCAGAGTGGCTTTTCGGCCAGTACTTTCTGAGAATAATACGAGTGGACAAACTCTGATCTCATTCGATGTCTGTGATTTTTACTGTAAAATTCTTATGCCCCTGGGGCCCATTGCCCGTCCAGGAGAGGCAGTGACAGAAGATGCAATTCTTATTCATCTTTGCAGGCTGAAGAAGTCTGCAAAGTGCATTTCCCTCAAGATTCTGCAGCTCTTATCATCCAGACTTCTAGGCCAGCAGTCGCCCCCTTGTTTATTCTAGACAGAAGGCTATTTTTTGTTTTAAAGGAATGCTATTCAGAAAGATCATCAAAAGGTCATCAGACCTCTTGTTTATTTACTGGTTTTGAAGATCAGGTTTCCTGTTACTATAGATGCAGGGCTTTAAAAGAGAGCAGGATACCAGGTCCTCAGCAAAAGGATTGAAATTCACAAAGTAGGTTGACGGGAAAGTGTAGTTTCCCCTTTAAATGGAAGGAAGAAGAATTTAATCCCTTAGAGTTCCCAAAGTTGTTTTTTTTTTTTTTTCTCAAAATTTTTTTATTAGAGCTGAAACCCTTTAGAACTGGTCCAAGATCCAAATAATGTTCTTATCTGTAGTTTTCTTTGGAAACCATTCAGCAGTAGATATAGATGTCCAGACATGCACGCACCCCATGTTAGGCCATGTATGGGGAAGCTGCTGCCAGCTGGTAACACCCGCCACTCCTCTGGCTCCCCTTTCATTCTCCAAGGTGAAAACCTTTTTTGTTCACAAACTTGACCTTAAAAATGCCAAGTTCAAGGATGCCAATTCAAATGGGATCTATTTGAACAAAGCACACCCAGATTCACTTTGATCATTCTTTATCTTGCCACGGAAGACGGGGGCTTGAGCGTGGAGTCCCGGCAAATGGAAGATCCTCAGGCTTCTCCAGCCCAAGACTCTGGACACGGCAGCCAAGATAGTGTTTCTAGAAGCCCACTTATCTGAGCAGGGCACAGCTAATTGAAGCATTTGGCCTTTGGTATGGACTTGTACTTAACAGCATCCAAATGGTTGTTCTTTCTAGCTTTATTAAAGGAGCCGAATCCTTCTCATCAGTTTTCCATTAATGGGATTATAAATTGACATAATTTTAAGTCCAAGAAGGCAAAACTGGTATGTGGTAAACATAAACATGTGTTTGGCGTTAGAGGTAAACTAGCACAGCCAAAGCGGGCAAGTGTTGTAAACTTCAAACGTGAAACAGATGGAAGGTAATTAGAGGCATGAAAGTGATGACAACAGCAGTGAACTGTAGCAATGAAATGAATTGTTAGTTTAGGCAGGAATCGCTGTGGCCCTGTGGATTTATCACGTTTCTAGCTGCTGTATGAAGTTGATGTTAGCCTCCTCTCGAAGAACACGAGAATTGCTTTTTTAAATTCGAAGAGAGGAAGTGCAACTCGGAAGCACGTGGACCACAATACTGGTTGTCTACATCTGAAAAAAAGTGGATTGGCCTTGCCTATTGCAAAGTGGGTTCACTGGTGGATGAGCAATTGAAAAATTTTATTTCAACTCATTCTCTAATCTTGGGATCAAGCTCTTAGACCCTGTCTGGAGACGTTTGGTTGGAACAGCGGTAACGTCTGTACGACAGGCTCCCAGCAATGCGGGAGGGTCTGTTTACTCTGTGTGCAGGTGACAGTGGCATCTTTTAATGGCAAAACTTAGCTTTGGAGCAAGTTGCACAGTTCAATAAAGCCAAAATGAGAGAAACCCTTTGCTATAATTTTCTGATGCCCAGAAAGTAAAATTTTAAGCAAAAAGTCCTGGAATTTGGGGAAGAGCGATGGCATTTTCCTCCTGAGGTATCAACTGAGAAGAACAACACTTTTTTGAGCTAGCTTTTTTTTGGAACGAGGAATCACTGTTTGACGGCCAAAGGGTCATTTAATCAAGTTACTTTTGATTTAGTGGAACCCAGATCAAACCCACTCCGGTGTCACTGGCGTGTGATAAATTCATTTTTGCATCGATTGATAAAAAATGTGCGCTGTATCCATCTATCCAGCTCGTGAAAGCATTGAACGAGGATGATTGATGAAGACATGAAGAAGCGTCTGCAGGTGCTGAGGAGGGAGCGAGGGATGGGCAACGCCAGCTTGTTATTGGCTGGACCGAGGCCAAAACCAAGAAAGGCATGGACTTAAAACCACCTTTTGCCTCAAAGTGTAGACCCTTCCGGGGAATCCTGAAAGCGCGGCGGATGAAGTTGTCCTCCTTTCCTTTCTGACACCTGGGTATAGAGTTAGGCAGCTGTCACATCCAGCCAGAGACCCTTCCCCCGCTACCTGCAGCCATAACGTGATTCAGCCCCGTTAAACTATGAACATTCCCTGTCCCTTCCAGCACTGACAGATTCCGACTTTGAAACATTTAAGATGGTCGTCTCAGCAACAACGTTTCCTCCTTTCGATCAGAGGCTCGCGTCTATCTTAGAGAAAGGAGCACTGTGCTTGCTGTTTAACGGCCTGCTACTACGAATGCTTAGGGAAGTGAAGTGCTCTGGCCCTCAGCTTCCAGCGTTGAATGGGGGATAATAATGTTTGTCCTTCTGACAGCTGCAGTTGCTCAATGAAATGATGAATATGAGAGTGCTTCGTCAGTATTACTCTCCCTGTGTGTTCACGCTGTTGCCTCCGTTTGGAATGCTCTTCTCTCCTGCTCTACCAGGCCAGCTCTTAGAGAGCCTTCAAGACCCTATTAAAATTTCCCCTCCTCTGCCAAGCTTCTTAGTGCAGAGGGGACCCTCTCCTGTACTTTCAGGGCATTCTGTTCGGTCTCTGTCAACCAGCTACGTTGTGTCGTCGGTGTTCGTCTCTGCCATTGGCCTCTGAGCTGCTTGAGCAGAGGATGGTGTCTTATTC
Source organism: Aethalodelphis obliquidens (assembly GCF_003676395.1). Taxonomy (NCBI): domain Eukaryota; kingdom Metazoa; phylum Chordata; class Mammalia; order Artiodactyla; family Delphinidae; genus Aethalodelphis; species Aethalodelphis obliquidens. Next base: position 25,863,212 of record NW_020837967.1, on the reverse strand, counting down.
ATGGTATGCGCCCATCAGAATATTGGATCCCCTCCGTGTCACATGTCCCCCCATATCTAAAAGATTATCATCATTTAAGTAAAGAATGATATTTATTTAAGGGCATCTGGCATTGGTTCCAAGTGCCAAAAAGGTGGGAAGTTCTCTTTATTTTTTATTTCTGGGTCTGTTACAATCCTTGGATGAAAAGAAAATGGTGAGTGTGCCTTCCACTGGCATTCCATGCGTATTTATCCATTTGTTTTGAATTTAATTAACGCACACGCCTACTGCACATGAGGTACCAGGTGTGGGGCTGTGTACCGAGAGGGACAGACATGACGCTGCTCCAGGGGGTCAGACACGATTTTGGAGATTAAGACACACAAATAAAACGTGATTCGTAATAAAAAAATCTATGGATGATTTATAGCTGTATAAATCTCTATGTACACACACACACACACACACACACACGTATATGTAGGTAATGTGAGAGACAGTAAATGCTCCGTGAGTTCAGAAAAGAGAATTTCTTTGAGAAAGTAATAATCCTTAGGTTCCAATAACAACAAGGCCGTTTGTGTGAGGTTTCTCATTTAAAGATGTTTGACATTATACGTATATTTAAACGTAGAAGATAAGAAAGAGGCAGGATCAGGGAGGGAGAGAAAGAGAGTAATGTTATAATTTTTCTAAACATTTGTTTTATCTTTTAAATTTTATTTATTTTTGGCTGCGTTGGGTCTTCGTTGCTGTGCACGGCCTTTCTCTAGTTGTGGCGCGCAGGCTCAGTAATTGTGGCGCACTGGCTTAGTTGCTCCGCGGCATGTGGGATCTTCCCGGACCAGGGATCAGACCCGTGTCCCCTGCACTGGCAGGCGGATCCTTAACCACTGCGCCACCGGGGAAGCCCCTAAAAAAATTTATTTTATTCAGGTATAGTTGTTTACAAAGTTGTGTTCATTTCTGCTGTACAGCAAAGTAATTGTTTTATATATATATATATATTCTTTTTCGTATTCTTTTCCATTATGGTTTATCCCAGGATATTGACTATAGCCCCCTGGGCTGTACACGAGGACCTTGTTGTTTATCCATCCTATATGTAATAGTTTGCAGTAATGTTTTGATTTCATAACAGGCCGCTGAGCCAAGTTCCCTGAGTTCCAATCCCACTTCTAAGCGGACCTTGGCACCTTTTCAAATCTCTCTAAATCTCAGTTTTCTTTTCTGTAAAATGTGAACAAGAATAGAATCTTCTTCATAATAGCGTTGTAAATACTAAGTAGAAGGCACTGGACACACAGCTTAGACTCACTGACCCTGAAGTGTTAACATGGAACGCTTACTAGGCCGCTGAGGAGTGGGCAGCGGTCCAGGTTTCCTGCATCATCCCATCTGTTCTTCCGGCAGCTCCGCCGAGGGACTCCACGTGCTTCCCAGGTGAACTGACGTAGATGACGGCTTTGCAGGGTGTTGCCGTGTCCGTAGGTGCTCAGTGCATTATCCATTTGTTCACTGACTGGATTGTGCAAACCACTCGTGTTCCACAGCTAAAGTCCTTAGAACAGGCCCTGAGCCCAAAGTGGGGCTGCATCTGTGTTTGCTACCCTTGTGCTTCCCTCCATCCCTGGTGGCTTCCGCACTTGGGGAGGAAGGCTCGGGTCTAATGACAGTTTCCCCAGTCAGGCCTGCAGACGCGGGGGAGTAGCGCCTCTCTGGTAATTAACCGTTTGGCTGCTGAGCTGAGGGTGGCTTTGGAAGACCCAGGTGACAGTGGGGTGCCTGTGGTCCCAGACTGTGGGATTACACTGAGGCAAGAGCTCGATGGCCTCTCACAGCTACTCGTTTTCTCTTAAATTACATGTGATTAGGAATATAATTACCACTCCTTACTCTTCCCCCAAAACACTATTTTCCTTTGCTCATGCAGTGCTTTGGGGGATGGGACGGGGTGGGTCAGAGCACACCAGGGCTGTGAGCCAGAAGAGAAGCAGCCTGGAGATGGCAGGGGGATGGAGCCCACCCTCTGTGGCACCGGTGAGCTGTTCAAAAGCAACAATCCAGGGGCCAGAGTGAGCCTCCGAAAAGGTCTGCAAAGCGCTTTGATTATCGAAGTCGTACCTGCCCAGGGTTCTTGGGAGAGCCTGAAATGAGATGCGCGCTTACGTTAGAATTAGACAGCTCGGCTGCAGATCTTTTTCTTTTTGGAATGTCTCTCCCTCTAATTACTTTACAGTCCAAATGATTAAAAAAAGGGAGCAGAGAGCAACAGATGCTCCCAAATTGCCGTGTGTAAGGGAAAGGGTTGTCTGTCTGCGTGGCTGTCTCCTTCTAATGAGAGCCGCTGCTGGGAGCTGTGTAGACAAGCTCCTGAAACGGGCCCAGCGCCCCGGAGCCGGCCGGGCTTCCCAAGGCCAGGCTGCGTCTGCCGGCGCCGGAGGCCGGCAGCAGCTGGGGCTGCCTTTTCAGTTAATGGGTTCACTTCATTCTGAGTACCAGGGGCGGGGCGGGGCGGGGGAAGGCTAGTTTAGCAGGAAACTTCCCAGGCTGGTCGTCGCAGCATCTGGAAGACACAGCGGGGCCTCCCCTTCCAGGGCGCGACCTCTGCGTCCCCCGCCCTGGGTGAGGTCCCGCCTCGCCCCCAGCCAGGCTAGACGGAGACGTCCCATCCCAGCAGCGGGAAGGGGGCCGGGGCGAGAGCCCTCCGAAACGTGACGGAGCGAACAAGGCCCGGCTTCTCCCCAGCGTCCCAGCCAAGCGCATGCCGTCCCGGGCGCCTTTCTCCAAGCCCCTCCTCCGCGCCGCCCCTCTAGCGCCCGGCGAAAGGCGCCCCTGCGGACGTCCCCGGCTGCAGACGACTCCCCTAGGTGAGCCGCGAGGGGTCAACGTGCATTCCTGCGGAGGGGGGGGGGGTCTAGGCAAGCCCACCCAGGAGGAGCTCGCTCGCTGAAGGATTTGGGTTATTATTCAAGGTAGCTGAGCCCTCACGCCTTTCCCCACGTCGCCTAGCGACTGGGAGAGAAGCTGGACCAAAGGCATTTCGCTGTTACATCGACTTCTTAATTAAAAAATATCTTTCTTTTCCTTTGGCTCAGGCATTTCCCCTCAAAATGCTGGAGGATTTTTCAGGGTGTGAAATCACTTTACTCCGGTAGCTTGGAAGAAAGAACACGCCCTCGCATCCCCCGCACCTTCTTGATGACTAAGAGGCTGGGTTGGTTCCTTAGCTGCAGAGCCTTTAATGTTTATAACTCGTTCTGGAGGAGGGGCACAGATGAAGTTAATACGATCCACCAAACGTTCATTAACTTTTCAAGTTGATGAACTTGGCCACATTTCTACAATTATAGTTTTCCCTTTGATGCTTGAAGAATTAATTTTTTTCCCATGTAAAGCATCTTCATATGTTATTAATTCATTATTAAGGGGACCATTTTGACTTAGCGAACTTTATATGCAAACGAGTGATATGCTCTCTTTGTAAGGTACAGTGTACTCTACGGAAGAGTACTCCATATTCTCAACTTTGATGAGGCAATACAGAAATCCTTCCACTTTTCTCCATATGGAATAATGTTCTTGGTAGTTACATGGTATCCTGGTTTGCAAGAAGAAGTCTTATTTAAGCTTTTAGCCTCCTACCTTCCTCTTTAATCTTCTTAAAAAGTTGTTTTGTGGGTTTACTTCCAGTTTATGCGCGGGCAAGAGATGGGTGAGATTGTCTGGGTGCTTGAAAATGAGGTTCGAAACTACCTGTTGATCAAATCTAGTTTGGGGTTTATCTCCACTGACTTGTGTTGCCAACCCTGACACAAGCCACAACCTGAATTATTCCCGAGACCTGTAGCAGCTATTCAGTGGGAGCTCTTATCGATGGACATTGACAGTCCGTTAATGACAGATGTGATGGCTGGACGCAGATTCTAGCCAAGGAGGAATTGTGCAGCGCTGTACATCAGGTCATTAAATACTTGGCGTAAGAGAAAGTTAAGATTAGAACATGGTGGCATTAACGCCTGGTGACGAGGCAGAAATTTAAACAAAGGAATTTTTGTAGATTACTAGACAGCAGAAAATTTGAAATTGAATTTTATGTCTATGCCTAATTTTAAGACTGATAGAGTACAACTCTTTTCCTCTCCTTCCCCCTATCGCAAAACAAAATGAACAACACAAATGCTTTTAAATGATGGTAAGAAAAAAATAGATTAAGACATTAAATTGGGAGTTTTGGACGTTTGAGAATTCTCCAAAATAGACCAAAAGACGCTTCTGTCACCTGTTCTACTTCAGGCTTGACCCTATGTGGAGAGGCACGTTCCTTCTGTTTTATGGTAGACTTTGAATCAAAAATAAAAATTCTCCGTAGGCAAACTTGCCCCTGTTTTCTGGGTCGGGCTTTTATCCTCATCTGCATATTTCACAGGGGACAAGACAGACCCCTCCGTCTCCCCCTCCTCTGCCCCTACGCAGAAAGGTCCACAGGCATTATGGCATCTTTTCTGCATAAGGGAACAGAATCTATTGTGGTAAAAATGGGCTCAGGTAAAACAATCATAAAAAGCAGTTCAAAAGAAACATCTGTGGACGGTAACTGTTTGCAGGATTTGGGCGATCAAGCGAAGAATATGCCGGCAAGGATGGCGAAGGATGGCGAAGTATGGCAGTTACCAGCTCTGCAGGCAAAACAGGCATCAGGGGATAATCGTTACAGGGGGTGATTCCGTAGGAAATGAGTTTTCTTGTGCCACGTGTTGTCGTGAGAGGACCATTTCACTTTTGTCTTTTTCTCCCAGGGTGGCACAGTCACACACATATATTTGGAAACCTTCACTCCAGAGCACAATTTCAGAAATAATGGAACAATAAACAAGAATCTGGTATTAATAATCTGTGGGTTTTAAATTTTATGCCTTTAAAAGATGTAGGGATTAGTAATTTCGTGTAACCTGCAAAGTAGAACAGCCTCAGGACACACGGATCAATGATTCATGTGGCGCTTTACCATCTGACAGTAAACACTGGGCACGTAAACTGGGTTCCTGGCGCTCACTGGTTGGAAGACGATAAAACCTCATTCATTTAAACCTCCCAAAGCCAGGCTGGGGATGAATCAGGTTGAAAAGATGTGGGACTGAAGCTGACATTTGCATACTTGACAGCCTTTGCTAAGATAACTATGAGTTGCCCATCGTTGAGGGAAGGATGATCAAAGAGAACACACAGGTTCTGAGAAACTCCAAGCACAGGCACGGGATGGTGAGGCTACGCGTGATTTATGTCACCTCGACATCAGAGCAGGTTTCCCACAGGCCTCGACAGAGCAACTTTTATTAACCTATAGGAGGCTCTAGAAAGGACATGGGACCTGCCTTTCCCGTAAAATGGCTTCTCTCCAGAGCATCTGAATTATCAAAGGTTTTCTCCCTACGCATTCATCTTTCATAAAGGTCACAGTTGGGATTAAGCTATTTGGAGAGACATTTTCATAAAGGTGATCAAGGAAAGCTGCTTTCTTGTCTCGGTTTGGCAGAGAAGAGGAAGGACTTTCTTTCCATAAGTGGATTAACCACTTCTGCAAGACACACGCAGGCCACAGCTCTCCACCTGTCACGAGTACAGTTTGCAAGCCTGTCTCTCCACAACCGAGGACCAGGAGAATGATGAGTGCGGCTGGGATGTTCTGGATCTTGTCCTTTGATAAATGCAGCCGTAAGTCCGCCAGATGTTCTCTGATCCAGCCAGAGGGAGGAGGGCAAGAATACCCGGGCCCCAACGCCTCAGGACACACCACCTGCTGGCCTGGCGGCCTGGCTTTTGCCATTTGTCACTGTGCCTTTTCTTGTTCTCAGGCACTGTAAGTGGCTTGGTGAAAAGTTGCTACAAAAAGGTACACGGGTCTGTGTGCTTTCAGTGTGAGGCTGGGAGCCACCGGGGCCCCTGAGTGTCCTGTGGAATAGAAGCGCTCAGTACAGCACAGAGAAGGCCAGGAACTCTGTCTCTAGCAACACTTGTGAAATTCAGAACAAATTTCTCTTCCCTCGCATTGCCTCAACGGGACTCCAAAATGCTTCTAAATTAGTGGGGATCGATTTCACTTTTTTGCTTTGCAATGGCACTATTTCAAGGGGAAGAATCGTAGTGTATATCAATGTGAATCTCTCCAGGGAATTAATTGTGCAAATTTCTGCTCTGCAAGAGAAATAAACACTTCTGTAAAGCACGTACCTTGCCTAATAGTCTAACATTATGCCGACACAGCAGTAGCACCTGTCAAACAGAAAACGCTTGATAATCTAGGATTCAATAACATTAATATTATTTTTTTGGAGGTCGGCAGGGTGGCCCAGAAGATCTGTGATAACTGGGATTTCTGGGGGTGGGTAGACCCTGCAGAAGATCACACTAGAATAACAGTCTGTGTTTACAGCAAGCGAAGGGGACGCCACACAATTTAGACGAGAGCAGAATTCAGAGCGGGAAATATGAATACCTTGTAGAGCGCACTGCAGCTTATGAGACGCTTTCATATACAGAAGCCAGTGTGGTCGTCTTCCCCATCTGTGAAGATTCCTGTGTGGGTATGATTAGCCCCTTCCTATGGATGAGAAGACTGAGGTTCAGATATATTAAGTGACTCAGCTGGTAGGTAGGAGAACTGGGCTTAACAATCTAGATATTTTAATTCCGACTTCAATACAGTTTTGGCTCCATTTCTAATAACAGGGAATTTTGAATGAGTTGATGTTGCCTTACGTTTCTGGTTAAGACCTTCAAAATAAAATCTGTTTCATAGAGTGAAACATGGAGTGAACCTACAAAGAGCCTCCTCCAGGGGGCCTTTTCCTTTAAAGACCCCCAGAATGTTATTTGCCTCAAGAAGGAGCATCTCTGATGTGTGTGCATTAAAAGTAAAATGAAAAGAAAAGAGAAACGTCAAGGCCCAAGGCAAGGTTGGTAGACAGAGAGCAGGGAGACTGGGGGAGCCAGTGCCTTTGGGAATGTTCCCGAGGCCTCCAGCTGGAGAGGCCAGTGGGGCCGCCCTGTTGAGCAAGGAGGGTCTGAAGCGTGCCAGGGTGTGAGGACTTCTAAGAATGTGGGTTTTGAGTCAAGATAGAAACTTTTCCTTGCATTCTGACTCACAGGGGATTAGAAAGTAGTGGATGGATTAGACGAAAATGCTTCAGTTAAGAATTTAATCCTGTTAGGCAACAGTAAGTCACTTTTCTTAAAGGCTCTCTTGCCAAAGAGTAGAAAGAAAAAAATGCGCCTCCGCAGTGTGGGAGGTAATTGTTTCTGAAGAGCTGCCTGCCTGAGGCCTCTTGAAGGCCAGCTTTCCTCCAGTTTGCCTGATTTTCTCTTCTAAAGAGAACAATGGATTTTGTACTGGGGTGTGAGCTGCTGCGCCCCGCCCCCCAGCACAGGGCCTCGCAGCTGGGCTCTTCCTGCTTGTTGTCGTGTGTGTGTGTGTGTGTGTGTGTGTGTGTGTGTGTGTGTGTGTGTG